>NC_142109.1:11087500-12287500 GCF_056152115.1 Neolamprologus brichardi | reverse complement strand
AGGGAGGCCCATGACATTTTTCACTTTTATCGACTAACGTGACCCCGTGGCCCTCGGATGGTGGTGAACTTTCATGTGCTGCCCGACGACCCCCAACATCACATATAACGTCTCTAAGTGGCCCTCACTTTCACTCACATTAAAGACAGATTCTCACACACACTACACACCATATCTGGCTTCACAGAAATACACACACACGCACGCAATCTCAGACACATTATCGAAAGCTGTTCCTGGTGCGACAGGGCTGCGAAATCCAATCTGTATGCAGGAGGCCTAGCCTGGTCAGACGAAACTAGTTGTTACTTTACAGAGGGAGGCCGTAAATCACACAGTCACATCTGTCTGCGAGAGAGAGAGCTCGGTGAAGAGCTGTGTGTGTGTGTGTGTGTGTGTGTGTGCACGCTCTCATATCAGACGGTGCACTTACTGCCTGGGCTCTCTCCGATGCTGCTGTGCTTTCCGTTCCAGTACCACAGCAGCAGGGTGGCATCTCGCGAGCCTGACAGGACGTAGCAGTCGCCGCCGATGTACGACTCTGAGCGTGCCAGACACGTCACCACATCCCGATGTCCAAACACTATCTGGGTCAGTTTGCCTGCAAAAAGCGCACAAATTTTCAGGGATGTTCTTAGTAAATCAGAATTCGTTCTTCTGTAAACATCAAAGGAATGAACTACTTAAAAATAGATTAAAACATCTCAACAATAAGGGAGATAGGGATTTTTTTTGCATTGCAGTAGTCCTTTTGAACTTCCCACCATGCGTTTGTTGATCATCTGTCTGCTCGGTTAGTTGATCCACACAAGATCAGACTTCTACTAATTCCCAGACAAGAATAAATATTTGCTTCAGCTTTGTGTGTGCGCCTGTGCACATCCAGGGCGCTCTGTGTGTATATATAAAGAGGCTAATTGCTGTCAGATTTCCAGACCACAGCCCCACTGTCTAGCTGTCTAATACTCATTACGCTCCTCATAGTGTGACCTCTGCAGTCAAACAGTGGGTAGTTTGCAGCACATGACATTTCTGTCTGGGTGTCAGAATCTCTACCCGCGGGATAATTAAGTTGTATCTTGCTGAAAACGACGAGGATTATTATGAAACTTTCAAAGAAGAACAGAGACATCAAAGATGTAAAATGTTTGACATTTTTATAAACGCTGAAAAGTGAGTAAGTAATGACGGGCACTGCAATAATGGCTACCACGCACCTCGTATTAAACTCTCACTCTCATGCTCACACGCATGTGTGCACACCGACAAATTAAACTCGGTGTGTGTGTGTCACTGTTTGAGGCTACGGGTTTTGTGGATGTGTAACAATCAATTCTTGTAATTGATAAAATCCCTCAGTTCTTTAACCTGGGGGATTTAGGGACCTCGGTGGCAGCTGTTGAGCGTGTGCGATTAAACTGTGTTCACGTTCCAGTCGCACACCCCGGTGGCAGTCGCACAATAGAGCTATCTCTGTGCTCCCATCCCTCCTTCCCTCCCTCCTCCATCAAAAGACACAGAGGGCCTGGCCTGTAGAAATTGAATCGCAAGCCCGTTGTATAGATGTGTGTAGAGTACTGAATGAGGCTGAGGGTGTGGGGGGGGAGCATTGAGGAGCGGGGTACAGAGATGAAGCTTCAGACAGTTTCATTTAGGACCCCTGACCTGATGGCATTTGTGTGTGCACGAGAGCGAGTGTATTGGATGTGTGTATGCAAGTAGTATTCAGGCTTTAGGTGGAAAAACAGTAAGTTAACCAGCAAAGCAGAAGCAAAAAAAAAAAAAAAAATCACACTGAATCAAAGAAACCTAAAAAAGACATTTTTGTGCTGTATAATGCATTTTAGTGGTAAAAAAGGCTTTGACACTGCTGACGACACACAAAGTTTGAACTTGTGCAAAAGAATTAAAAAGGAAATTAAAAGAGCCCCACTGTGGCAAGAAGGAGTCTAAATGTATAGCAACCAAACGTAGGACACTTGCCACAACTACATGAAGGCAGATTACTGGGTCAGTGGCAAAATACATGCATGCTGTTTTATTTATTAGGTAATACTTGAATTCTAACAACTAATAGTAGTATTTCTATTGTGTTACATAACCTAATAGTTTTGAGGAAAACCACTAGTATTGTAATCATTGGTCTTTTCCCAACCACTAGTATGCCCAACCTGAGGATGGTGCTAGAGGAAAGCCAAAGGAGTGTTATGCATTTGAAATTTCAATTTCATATGGCTTAATTTGTATATAAAATATGCTGTGAGCTTCCATACAGACAAAAAAATATATATACAAGAAGCTTAGTTAAAGCAAAAACATTACAGTGAGGATCTGATGTCAAAAAACAGCAAATGTGTGAAAATCTTGGAGAGAGTGAAACGATACCTGTGTCAGTGGAGTAGACCCGGAAGCTCTTGTCCCAGAAACCACATAGAAGGATGAAGCGGTTGTCAGCCGTGATAACAAAACACTGCGAGCTGATCTGAATGCTCTGATCTAGCAGATCTGCGATCTGCCGACGGTGAAGACCCACGTTACTGGCTGGAAGGGGACGAGAGGAGATAAAAATAAACGGAGCAAAACAAAGATTACATGTTGAAAATGCACAGATGTCCAGAGAAGTATGAAACCTGGAGCGTGATCCGAGAAACCCTTTACTGTTTTATATCAACTACTTTCAAAGAGCTCACACTTCAGCGCACTTCCACTAAGGTTTCAGCGCTGGGGTGCAAAGAAGATTTGTGAGGGAAAACATAAAACATCCTAGGGGTTAAGTTTATAGGGACTTCACATTTTCTATGAGAGTCTAAGAGGCTGAGTAATATAGAGCGTGCAGTCTTCACAAAATATGTACCCCACTCAAGTACGAACAGAGCCAGAAAATTCATCTTGGCTGTGTAATTAAGCCGAGTTGGTTAGAAGCAAATTTACCGACATTCTCATTTCCACGAGAGGCGTCTTTTTTCTTCTCTAGAAATATGTTCGGTGTGAAGGGTTTCTTATTTGATGGGGTCAAAAGCAATGGAGAATAGGTGTCAGAGAAGACTGTCTAGAGTGGAAATTGAGAAAGTCCAGTATATCTGCTATGAATAATATTTCAACTGATTTTTAACATTCCCCAAAGCCACAGATGGCTCCACGCTCATCCTCAATTTACTGTGTTTAGCTCAGGCTCCTCCTGGAATGCAAACAGTGTAAATATATTACTGACATGAAAAATCCCAGCTACCTCCCCTAAAACACACACGCACACTCCCAGCAACACCAAAATTCATTATTTAGCACATTATTTATTCTTTAGTGTTAGAAATGAGATATACAGTAAACACTTTGGAGGATAAATATACTCCAAAACCTGTGCATTCAGTGACAAATCACACATCTGCTGAAGCACAGAACAGCAACACGCACTGAATGTGTAAATACTGATGCACAGATAAGATTTCTTTTATTCTGCCTCTACAGACGGAGCACTGAAGCAGAGAAATACAGCACAGTGCGTGCAGATAAAGATGAATATCTGGGGTTCAACCCTGGTTATTTTCAGTAGTCTTTGGAAGGGGAAAAAAGAAAAAAAGAGTGTGAATATGGTCTGATGAGACTCAGAGAGACCACAACACCCAGAGAAAAAAAACAGCCCCCCTCGCAGATGTGCATGAGATTGCAGGAGGCTGCAGGAAAGTAACAGAGCTGGGAGCAGATAGAGGTGGCTCGTCTCTCCCTGCTCTCTGCCAGCGCATCCCATACATCACTGCAGCTCAGCACTCTTCTCCTGCTCATCAACAAGTCGTGAAGGATGAGAGGCGCCCATATTGTCCTGACAGCCGTCCGCCGTGCATTCTCAATCACACATTATTACCACATTCATATTCATTTCCATTGACACGCGTCCTTTCCCTCCGCTCAAATTAAACCAAAGAGGATGCAGAAAGGGAGGGAGGAAAGGGGACGATGGAGAGGGAGAAAGAGGGGGAGTTGATGATGAAATGCCGGCCTAGGCCACAGCTCATTGCATTCCAATTTGCATGCAAATGGTTTAGTGTGAGAGCAGGGCCTATATCATCACGAGTGAACTAGGGCAGAGGCTGAGAAACAACTCTAATCTACTGTCCAGGGACACACCCCAACAGACTGCCATGAGTCACCAAGCAGTGCGATTTAGGCACAAATCCACACAAAACCCCATTTCATGCCCACACGAAGCCAACTCCCGTGTGTGGATTCTCTACCGGTCGTAAAGGACAGCGTACCTATTAGAGGGTCAATTTCCACAGGAAGTTGGTACTGCTGGTCCTGCACCGTTGAGCCCTGATGACCTGACAGAAGAAGAAGACAGAGTGGATTAATATTGCAATTGTCTGGCCTTGCGGAGTAGGTGCTGGGTTTGAGGTCATTATAACACGCTGAAAACTATAACCATAAAGTCAGAGGCTCAAGAGTCGCTCCACAAATTAGACATCAGTGCTGTCAAAAAGCTATCGAGGCCAGTCGGAGCACAAAGTATTACAAAATAAATGAATTATCCTGACAAAGTCAACCATAACATATTCACAGCAAGTGATATTTAGTCTAATTAACTCAGTTTAAACTGGATTAAGTCGTCATGCATATACCCATTATGTTTAACTTAGATTGTAGAGTGAGGTAACAATTTTACCCTTTTACCACATGTTTAGCAAGTAATCTCTCACGATAGAGCTTTTTATGTATTGTTTTAGCGATTTTAGCTATGTTTAGCTGATATAATCATTCATTTACTTTTAACTTGTGTATTTTTTGGGCAGTTTATCCTTTACATTTAGTTAAATGTTCAAACTTTTTCAGGTTCACACTATCCATTAATTAATTGTAATAGTTTAGCTAATTTATTCACCAATAACCTGATTTTGATTTTTTCTTTTTAAGATTCACATGTAATTATCAGTATGAGTATTGTACACTTGTGTCACATCGGCTCTGAAATTAAAAAAAAAAAAATGAAATGTGATACAAAAGTGTGTAAACCTGCACTGCTTTCAACACACTCATAATTTGTCATTTTATTTCATGCGTTTATTCTGAGATTTTAAAAGCAGTTTTGGCAACTTTTCTCTGCACATCATTTATTAAACAGACTCCAGTGGGTCCCTACAATCAATCCACTACTTCCAAGCAGGAAAAATTGCCCAATATGGCCAGCCTGTGGTATGCATAGATGATGTCTAATTCCAGTGAAATCTGATCAGTGTTCATCCTCATAAACTTAGATATCAAATTTAACATTTCTTCTAGGGCAGGATGGACGTTGAGTAAATAAGGTTTTGTGTAGTAAGCGGCTGATGTATGGAGGTGGACGTGGGACCTAATGCTGGCTGCTACATGTGTCACATTTGATACTGCTATCTAGTAGACACAGTCAACTGTCTCCCAAATCAACGTCCATCCTACAGAGACGAGGCAGGTTGATCTTCTGATAAATTAGAAGCTAACGTATGGAGGAGAAATGAACAGAAGCAGCATGAAAATAATTATGTGAAAGCAAACTCAGTTCAATAACAAGGATCGTTTCTGTCTGCCTGAGATTTTATTTTTATTCATCGCTTCAGGTCATTCGTTTCAATGCACGTGTTCGTGGCTTCAAGTCTCTCACCTGTCAGGCCCTGCCACTTGTTGACCGCAAAGAGGCGGTTGGCGGTGACAGTGATGATGGCAGGTGACGTCAGACCTGCCTGGGTGTTGGCCGCTACGTGTGTCACAGGAGAGTTGGATGGGAACTTCAGTACCATGATAACATCCTGCTGCATCTGCTCCGTAAACATCAGAGGCGTCTGCAGGAGAAGATACTGTTCAGGGCCCCGGGACAGTCGACACGATGAAGGGGAGAGACGGGGAAATAGCCGAGGTGTGGCGCGACGGACGAAGAGCGAAACGCAAAGATGAAGGAAGCAGTTGGTGAAAACGGGGAGGAAAAGAAAAACACAGGGAGACGGAGGAAAGAGAAGGCCAGAGAGAACATTAGGAGGCTTGAGGAGGATAGTGGTAAGCAGCAGCTAAGCAGCACAAAAAAGCTAGCAAAGAGTTCAGAAGAAGGCAAGAGTCTGCATTTGAAACAACGCTACAGTAAATGAGGAGAGAATCTCAGAACAACATTTAAGTTTTAACAGAGAAACTGAAGCAACCGAAACAAATGTCTGTTGATTAATATTTCCCCTTCAGTGTGCACAGTAATGATATTATACATCATATATTAGACATTTTATAGAAGAAGGCAAAAACGCCACAGATTTCACAGGCTGACTTGTGTTCTAAATTTTTCTTTTAAATGAGGAAGACTGAGCAGATGTAAAAGAAGAATTATTGTAAGAAAACACCAGATTATTAAAAAAAGAAAAGATCCTTGTGCATGTCTGCAGGGTGGAGAAGGATTCTTAAGTAAACTGCTATACTGTACATGCAGTGTGTGTATATATGCACACACTGCATGTCTATACAGCATCTGTATAAATGTTTTACTTTTTTTTTAAGATTGCAACTGATCTGCATGCTTATCAACCAATCTGATGAACATAATTCATTACATAGACTTTAAAATATATATATCTAATAAAGAAACACCAAATTTCTCTGAGTTCAGGTTGCTGTTGTTTTTTTGTTTGTTTGGCTTCATTAAAAGCCCCCAAAATATGTTGAATTTACAGTAATAATAAAAAGAATATCCTTGCAAACAAGTAACTAATTTTAAAAACTTGTGCTATCAGCTGACTAACAGACTATACGAAGAGACAGAAATTACAGCAACTTGCTAGGTTGCATTAGATTTATTCTTGTAAAAGCTGAACAAACGGCAGGAGAGACCATCTCTAAAACAGTCATAACAAAAAAGTAATTTCATTGACCTATCAGACTGTTTCCTCTGCTTAGACAGGCTCTACAGCCATTTATAGAGTGTTTGTACTAAGCAGCTCTAACAGAAAGCTATTTTCCTCCTTGTGTGTAAAGAAGAGGAACATCAGTGTTTAACATCAGGAACAGACCTGAGTAAATCCGGTGTGTCTGACAGCTAACCAGAAGCACTGACAGTATCATTACCACCAGCATGGGCAGATGCCGACACTCTGACAACACGCTCGCACGAAAGAGGATGGAGAGAAAGTAGAGAGCAAGATCCGTAAAAAGCAAAGAGAACAGCGTGTTCTGGAGCAATATGGAGCTGCGGGGAGGGAATTAAAGTGTTTGAAAAATGGTGCCTGAATATTATGTTTGAAAACTATGGTGCGGCGGTGTAAAAATAAAAACATTACACAGGAATTCACCCGTACAGTCGGGCGCTGGATTCAAAGCAATCGTCTGCGTTCGTGTCTGTGTGTGCACGCGCACGCTGGGTGGTGGTCTACAGCCAGCTGTCAGCACCACAGGGACACCGCGCTAATAGGGACTCGTGGGGCCTCGGTCCATCACAGGCAGGCATGCTGACTAAACTCCTTGGCCCTTAAAGGGCCGTCACATCAAAACTTCCATTTGTTGTTCTCTTTCGCTAATCATCTTTTTTTTTTTTCCAGCTCAGGTGGAAAATCTGGCTCAGACCCAGGTTTCCAGCACGAGGCTGTGCTTTTCTCCAGAAATCTCTTTCTAAACGCACATGCACACAAATGTTTGTGATCTCTCCCTTTCACACACACCTCACTAATGATGAGTGAGGGGATGCTTTCAAAACCAAGGCTTTTTTCCCCACAGTGGTAGATGGAGAAAGCGGACACAAGGTAAAGGAAACATGAAAAGAGGAAAATTAAACAGAACAGTTCGGGGGGCAGAAAGGTTTTTGCCGAGTGCTAACCAGAAATCAAAGACAAGAACTGGACAGGTAGAAGAACTGATGATCAGCTGGTTTCTGACCCACCAGAGCTTAACCTGGAGAATTAAAAGATACTGGAGTATATGCATTCATTTTTGAGATGTTTGTCAGTGTCTACTCACCACTTGCATGGCCGAGCTTCGGGGCGGGTGTGGCTCGATCAGCAACTGGCAGGGGGTTTGTCCGAAACTCCTAATCTGAGACTCCACAGCCTGAGTGGGGAGGAATAAAAACACAGAAATAAAGAGAGATGTTAGGGGTTTTCCCTCTCACTCCAACTATTCTTTGATAATTGTGCCCTGCGATCTATTTCAATGAAACAATAACGGCTCAGTTTCTAAGTGAAAAATGGTTATATTCCACTCCGCTGTGTGTGAAGGTCATATTATTATCTGATAAATGCTACAACAATCTAAGATTAATGTCTAAAAGAAAACAAAACAAAGAGGAACACAAAAGCCCATAGAGCTAGGGAAAAATGCGTGCACTTGTGCTCAAGCACACATGGACACGGTCTACATATAAACACACTTTTTCACAGTCTGACACTCACTCTCTCTCGCACACACATTTACACACAAACACCAATTTCTCCTCCGCAACCACACAGAATCAGAGGAGGGCTGGGCAGGCGGGCTTGTAGGCTTGGTTAGGTGGTGTTAATGAAGAGGTATAGGACCATAAATGTCACAGCAGACGCCGGCTGAGCAGCCTCTGGACATCATCACACAGCTCACTGTCAGGCCAGCTAGCACGAAGTGGGAACACGCCCACAGCACGGTATGGACAGATGAGGCTACGCCAAAGTGCTGCAACACATTTGCCCACGATACCGTTCTGTAGGTTGAAAAAAGCCAAACATTTTAATTATTGTTACATTTATTAGCCTTGTTATTAACCAAATTATTGCTTAAATGTATAATAATGCCCCCTCCCCAGGAGTTATCGCCACAGACGTTTACTGAACAACAAGGAGAAAACCTGGGGAAATTTCAGAAAATGGAACCAGCAAATGCTGCTTCGTGCACGACTATAGAAAGATGGTTAAAACTGTAGATGGCGCATTTGTGTTAATTAATCTTATTAAGGGTGTCGCAAGTGCAAAGCAAGTGCCTCATTTTGAAAAGCAATCACAGCCAGATAACACACGCAAGCATTCAAAATTTGCATGTGCACAAAATCCTCTTAAAAAACTAAAACAGAAAATGATGCAATTCAGTCTCAGCAGAAATGTATATAACAATAAGAAGCAGACAATAGTCAGCAAAAGCAGTCCTGTGAGACAAACTCGGTGTGACGGATAGTTTGTAACAGGGACAGGCAGAGGGAAAATGACCAACACAAAATTGTGACAGACCCGTCAGTATGTTGGTGTGCTCTGTGACTGGCTGTGTAGGAGTGACAGCTTGTGTGTGTAGGCTGAGACGTTTGAGTCGACTTGGCGCAGCCTGCGAATGAGCTCATGGTTGAGGCCTGCGTATGGTATTTCCATGAGAAAAAAAACAAAAAAAGTTGGGAAATGAGTCTGCTCATACCCATTGTCTGAAACTAACCAGAAACCAGAGAGGCGCGGGGAAGTAGTGATTGTAACTGTCTATTACAAGGTTTCATCAGCCTCTTTAAGACCAAGAATCCAGCAACAAAAGCTCTACATCATGTTATTTTTATGTGAACACTGGTCTTTATACTTTTGTGCACTTTTAAGAAGCAATAAAATCTCAGGTTTCCTTCTTTTTTTAGTCTACTTTTATACATTTACATCTGAATAAGAAGAAAATTTACTCCAAAGCCTCTGAATAAGATGGTAATAATCCAACGCTAGCTCATAAAATCCTTCAGCACAAATGAATGAGCAGTACTTGTTATGGGAGGCTAATTAAAATAGAAAAGAATTCATGTCTTTATTCATAAATTGCACGACAATGGTTGTGCTTGTTCAGCAGACTGGAAGGGACAGTGTCCGTGTTAGAACAAGTGTCTGCGGTTTTGTGTTCAGGCCACAAGTGCATTTTCTACATGTGTGCAAGCATGCCAGATCTAAAAGGCGATGCTCCTGTTATGCAGTGATGTGTGATGTGCATTTATTAGCACTGGTCTGTAAGACTGGATTTAAAGGTCCGTCACAGTAAACTGATCAACACTGTGTAACACTATCATGACATTTCCCACCTCATCCACAGTTAGCCTCTTGGTGGGAGGACATGTGACATAACCGCATTATTCAAGGTCAAAATGCTGCCCATCTCTTTGACTACACAGGAAAGCATTTTGCGTAAGCTCAAAGCCACTCAACCTATCTTCATTAAGTGTGTATTTGACATTTATGAGGCTGTGGAAGGCTGGAAAGTGGCTGAGTCTAGGTCAGCATGTCCTATCCTGTATGCCAATGCAATGTTCAGGTGATTATATGAGGGGCCTTCCACAAGGCCAATCTCTTTTGGGAGCATTGGCCCGTGTCTGATGAAGGTTTTCTGTATTCTATACATTTAAATGGCCGAGACGCCCTCGGCTCAGATGTCTCAGCCTGTCCTTTGATTTACTCAGTCACTTGACAAGATAGATCTCCATGTAAAACATGCTGCTTTATGCAAATCAACCCCCTCCTCCAAGGGAAAGGAAAAAAAGCCCAATAGTTTTGTATTTCTCACAAGCAGGAAACTGGACAGATTGTATCATGGGTTTAAAATACTGAGACAACTCTATGCAGAGGAGGTCACATTGTCCAGTGAAAATAAACCAGCAGGTTTTATGCTTAGTGAGTGACTTTGGCTTACTGTCGAAGCAGGTTGACTCACGTGGGCATATATTTCCCGTCTTCTGCCGAATTACGCAAACGGCAAACAACTCAAGCGGGGCTCTGTGTTTTGTCGCTCGTGTGAGAGGTGGTGGGATTTTCCATAATCACATGCGAAAGAGGGGAAGCCCTGTACAACGATGAGAAGGCTACACAGGGCGCGTTTCTCTTTATACACCGAGAGGCAACACAGATGTGCATGCAAGCCATCTATGTGCACACGCGCACACACAGATGAAATTTGGGGTGGGAGAGGGGAGGCAGGAGGTAGTGCAGGAAGTAATCATGGTTTTGAAAAACACAGCACTGGTCTCCACAGCACTCACTAATCTGTGCTGAGATATTCCAAACTTTCTCCCGGAACAGAAAAGCACACATAAACACACAACCGTGTGCATTTATGCTGATGAGCACACATAAATATACAAAGGTATACACATACCAATGAATGAATGTATACATATGCATGCATATGTAGAAACACATCAAGGTATGATCCACACAAATCTTGTGCGCGTGTATTTGTGTGTGGGCTACAGGGAGTAGCCTCTGTGAAGCAGCATGGCAGGAATACAGAAATCAGCGAAGCAAAAATACAGAACCCTCCAGCCCGGTCTACTGCATTTTCCCACCTAAATATACACACACAAAAACGTACATGCACACACATCTGTGAACCGCCCCCCTGACACTGAGCAGCCCCGGGGCCTGTCCTAATGCGGGCTAGTCTGGCCGAGACCACAGCTCAGACTGAAACAGTTGTCACTCAGTAATGGCATACTCTAGGGACACTTTCAGACCCCAAACCCTCAGTCCCAAAGCTCCTGCAGCCCTCAGCCACCCCCAGCGCCCAGCCATGACGAGCCCCAGGCCTGGAACTGTGTTTCCACCTTCTGCACAGACAGGGCACGTTTCCTTCCGCACAAACACAGTTGAAGGAGAGCCTTGGATTAGCTCACTGGGGTAATGCTTGTTTGGTTTATTTAACTAATTAAAGTGCTCAGGGAGTTTTCTCCCAGCAAACTGCAATCAAAGCATCAGCGAGAGAGCCCGCGAGGACAAAACAACAAGAAACTTTTTTTTTCCCCTCCTCAAGGCAGGCTAACTTTACAGCATTACAGATATGATGACTACTGACTTTTAACATGAGCTTCTGTACTACGCTGCCACTGTAGTCTTTCAAAACATCAATTAATAATGTTAATTAAACTACACCAATATTCATGACTACACCCTTTATTTTCCAGACATTTCACACAAAAGTTTGACCCAGTGCACCAATACAGAACACTTCAAGCTATTTTAAATACCATCCAGAGACAAACTTTAGAGACAGTTACACTAATTTGTTTATAGTAAAATGCTAAATGTGGTACCAAAGCCACAGACAAATAAAAACCTCATTCAGAAGCATACAAAACCTAAGTATGCATCCTTAAAGTCAGCAGTCGAAGATGCTTTTTCAATGCCACTCAAATCACAAGCACCTCCCTCTGAGTCCTGTGTGTGTGTGTATGTTGGTAGATTATCAATCCCATTGTCACTGGAACAGCTTGGCAGAAATAGTGGAGGCACCAGTGATCCAATTTTCTGCTCTGTGTGTGTGTGCGTGTGTTAAACAGAAGAATGGGTAATGGGCTGAGAGTGGAAATGACCGGTGAACCCAGATAATGAATCTGCATGTCTGTGTATGTGTGTATGTGTGTGAGAGAGAGAGTGAATAAAGGCCAAAGCACATCTGGATGGGAATTGGGGTGAATGAGGTGATAAATCAAGGATCTACCCCTGGTGCCTGCGATGCTCCAGTCACTGAGCATGAAGGGCAGCAGTACAGTGGAGGCAAAGGGTGTTTGCCTGCTTAGTGTGTTCTGAACTTAGCACCATGGTGAGTCTCTCTTAAAAGTGAAAACGTGGCCTTTTCTTGACTGTTCTGTTCTTGTATTTAGGTGGGGCACGAAACAAACAAACAACGACAAAACTGTGAAGATGATCTGTTTGAACTTTAACTGAGATCCGCCTGCTCATTTTGTTTGCCCTTGAGTTTTCTGTATGGATGTTTCCAGATCTCAGAAGTTGCCTACAAACAGCCACAACAACCAGTAATAAACACGAATAATCACTTAAAAGAAAGCCAACGCCTGGTTACTTTACTCTGGAGAGAAAAGAAATAGAATATGCGCCCCTCTTGGCACTAAAATGCAGATGTCAAAAAGGCTGATGGGAGCAGGGTCAATTGGCCCGCTGCTGGCTAGCTGCCTTTTACAGCAGATTGGTGAAGTTGTCAGGCTTGTTTGGCTGTGGGCAAGCTAGCTGTGTTTTTCTTTTCAACACTGTGTTTTGTCTGGTTGCTTTCGGGCAGGACAGTGTTGCTTGTGTGTGCAGCAGTACCAAGTGAGCGAACTGAATAATGAATGAAAGCCAAGGAGGCGGCTTAAAGGCGTTAAAGTGGAACACTTGGTGGAGTGCTTTCAAAAGGTATCACACAAAGGAAAAGGCTTCGCTCAGCAATACTGTGTGGCAGATTGTTAGCTTAGCTCTCCCATGCCACTCTACAAGCACTTTAACATGGCTAATGGCATCAAAACCTTCCTGACATACAGATGCAGAGGGTGGACATGTGCTTTTATAATATAGCCAGATTAAGCGTCCATCTGAGAGCACTGCTGCTCAGGAGTACTTACCTCTAATATGGAATTTTTTTCCTTACTCAGCATGGTCTGCGAAGGCAGTTAAATCAGCTACGTGTATTAAAATGTGTGTGTGTTGATGCACGCACTGTATCACCTCTCTGAGCATGGGGTCGTTGATCGAGCTGAGGTTGACTGCGCCTTCATAGGTCAGATAATAGAAAACATTGAGGGCTCTGGCGGCTTCGGGTCCCTGCTGCTTGTAGCCGAAGATCAAATCGATCCACTGGTGAAGCTGGCAGGACACAAACTCGCTCTCCAGTGCCTTTAAAAAGAGGTGAAGACGAAGAGTTAGGGATATCTAGGATGTCAACAGATGCAACAAAAGGCAACTCCCCTAACATCCCATTACTGAACAGCAGTTATTACTAATACCCCTCAAAGGTGAATTTCTCAGAGAAAGCGGAATATTCTTCTAATTGTTCCTCTGACGGAATCTGCCAATGATTTCTATAATGAGCAAAAAGCACAGTAAATCCATATCTGATCATAAGAGAGCATCAAGACATTAGAGGACTCTTGTAGTTCATTAGGGAGCCATTTCAGCTTCTGTCTTTGTTCTTTTCTCTGCTGGTCGTGAGCGGATAAGAGCACTGTGTTGCTCTCCTGCAGACGTCGTCATAACGCCACAGATACAAGCCGTTTTCTCTCCTCATTAGCGGGCAAAGGAGGGAAAAAGCATTTATGGTTTCCTCATAAAAACCGGCAATTGTATTAATTTGTGTAAAGCTGCTGGCTCACAAAAGCCCTCTAAACACAACCAAATTAGAATGAGGCAGCCCTTGATTGTCATTGCTGCCTTGTGTCACATTAATTTGTGACAAAACATTAGCCCGCGCTACACTTAAATGGCAATTTATATCATTTAAATTTTTACTGCGGAGACCAGTGCATCCCTCACTTAAATGTGACTTTCTGACAGCTCATTCTGCATCTAATTCCTCCCCACTCTGTTAATTACGACTTTCAATCAGGGAGCCGAGCACACGTCTGAAGAGGAGAGTGTGTGCGCTTTAGGTGTGATGCTGTTTTTTAACGCTGCAGCTTGACTGACTGACTGAATTTGTGATGCTGTCACGAATCTCATCATCCCAGCTGATGAGAAGCTTAACAGTGAAACTGCATTTCAGTTCCCAGAGATGAAAAAAAAAAAAGATCAATAAACAAAGATATAAAATGTTTTTATGGCTTAATGCTGCAATAATCAAACGTAAGCAAAGTCTGATCATCGTGTGTTTTCATTTGATTTAGCATTGCGCACAGACTGTGTGACTGTATACATTTGTAAGCGACACATTACTGCCCCTGTATTCCTCATATGCATTATGTATGTTTTATTTAAAATGTCCCTGTATATATAGTAACTTATGAACACATAACAGTTTTAAAATGTTTATTACCCTGTGAGTAAGATGGATAACCACGGAGGCAATCAATCACAACTCAAATACAATAAATTTGTACGAATCCTTCGATGTAACAAAGAGCTTAATGGGAGTTTGACTGACTTTATCCTTATAAATAAATCTCTGGTTTATAGCTAAGGTGTATCCAGCTACAGCAATGGGAATAAAAGTTAGAAAAAGCTAATCTGGCACAGGATATCTGATGAAATTCAAATTTATGCTAAATTGGTCTTTGAGGCTCAAAATGTTTCAAACAATACCCGACCCTACTTTAAAAAGTGCCGTCTCGTGCACAGCTTGTCACTGATGTAGCATTAAGTAGCATGTTCTGTAGCATTATGTGTATTTTTATTATTATTTATTTATTATTTTCACATGTGAGAACTGTTCTGAAAGCTGCAGATTCAACAGAACTAGCAGGCAGAGGGATCTGTGTATTCCCTACTGTCTATGATCACACTCAAAAAAACAAATCTAACCGTTAGTCTTAAGATAAAACAGAACACCCCTGGTCTAGACTCCATGTCTGTCTGCCTCTCTGGCATCGCCATATTCACATTATGTCATAGGGCAGCCCTTTTTATTAATGTTACATGATAAGCCAGAAAAATCCTCTTTATTCAAACTCCCTTTAATAGCAGAGGTTGAGTCGTGCGTGTATCGTGTGTGTGTTTGTGTGCGTGTGTGTGAGGGAGAGATCAGTTCATTATGCACTAGGATTGACCTTTGACAGGCCCTGCTCCCCTGTTTCTAAAACTAAAGCTGGGGCTGATGGGCATTTAATGTGCACCGCAATCAACTGTCATTCAGCAAAGGGAAACAAAGAGCAGCCGTGTTATTGCAGCTCCCTCTCCTGAGGCCCGCCTTTATGGAAATCATTTGCATGATCCATTTGGAGAGGGTGAAACAGAGTAAGTGAGAATTTGTGTGCGCTCTGCTGGAATTGGAAGTGTGTATCTGTTTTTGTATTTGTTTGGTCTGTCAATGTCTCCCTGACTCAAGTCTGCATGTAGGAACTTAACCTCAGCAGATCAAGCTGAGAGATTCAAAGAGTTTCTACCTGCAGTAGAAAAGCCACGATCGTATCACGTCAAAGGTGTCGGATGTGTAAATTGTACGCAACAGCAGTGGTATTAGGCAGATTAGGATTCAACTACTTTAATCCGCCCCTTTATCTAAACTCGGGGTTTGACATCATGAGCCGACGTCAGAGAAAACATCTTAATAGAAGAAGCTTAGGGAAAGGTGCCATTGATCAGACTCCACTGAAGTCCAATGAACAGAATGAAATCAACAACAAACTCATCCAACACTTAATAGTACAGCTATAGTACAGGGAGACACACACACACACACACACACACACACACACGCTCACATTGCATGATAATTACACAAAGATCTAAATACAAAAGCAATCAAAATTTCTAAACCTCAGCACCAATAAAGCCTAAAATATTGAGTCATATTAAATTCAGTTGATTTTGCAGCTGATTCCAGGAGGTGAGAGCAACAAATCAAATTCACAAAATCAGATCAGATTCACATCTGCCAAAAACACAAATGCTAAACCTTCAAACTCTAGAAACCAGTCAGTGACATCATCCTTAACATTCAATCTGCGAGGCACACCATTGCATTAGGTGACACGTTTCCTCACTATGATTGACATGAGCCCAGTGCTTTATTTTGTTTTGGTTTTCTTGCTCTTCCAATAAAAACTTACACTCTGAGATCGAGAAGTCCCCATCACTGACATTGCTTAACTGTGTCACATTTAACAATGACAACTACTGCCAGCTACTTCAGTTAACCTTTTTCAAAATGTCATATTGGTGACTCATTTATTCACATTTTCGGAGGGGAGGAGGGGAAGTAACAGAGTAAATACAATTTTTCCCATTTGCCTTTTCACAATAATAAAATTATATACAACAAAAAATAGCACACAATACTATGCAGGTACTCAATAAACCTAATTTCGATTTATAACAAGAAGATTTCACCTAAGGAACTCATATTTATAATCCATCAAAGAAACCTAAGTGAAGTACAGAAATTAGGCATGTTCTGATAACTCATTAACAATGTGTCATGTGAGCAGCTGTGGAGACGTTTCCACATGTGGTGCCACACTGTGGAAACAGTTGAGCAGAAGGTTGAGGCAGATAGTAGATTCCTGAGGTGGGATCTGGTGCCACTTTAGGAGAACCAGGCAGGATTATTGATGGGCCAATTAGCAGCCAGTGTGTGTGTCATCCCCATCCACAGGGGACTCTCTGATAATTAATGAATAATTTAGCATGCCTTTATGTAAATGCTGATAGGGGGTAGAAGTAACTGGAATCCCACATTCCTATTGTTACAGATTTGACAAAGTACACCTTCGAAGCGCAGGGGAGGGTGGGGTGGGGGCAAGGGGGTCCCTTTTGTTTTGTGCTCTGATTTGTTTCCAACAGCAACAATAATTTGGAATATTCTCCTAAGGAGAAGAATGATACATTTACCCAAATCATTTTTCCCCATCAAAGCCGCCATGTATTCAAATGCATATAATTATATACTCTTTGTGAACTGCATGCTTATTTTGCTTGTGTTCCAGCATGCCGCGCTGTGATGTGGATTCCAATGAAAATGTATCATAATGAACAAGCCTCGTCTGCGTGCAAGGCTCGGGTTACTTTAATCCCTTCCTTTGTGAAACATCTGTAGCTGGAGTGTAGACTTTAAGTTTAGAAAGAAAACCCAAAACGCTCAAAAAGAATGACAGTTTGACTACATGTCTGTCAATATGTTACTCTTTAGAGGGACCTGTACTCTAGACTGAGGATTTAAAGACATACAATCCTAATTTAAGACATCAGACAAGAAACACCAAGTGATTGCAATTAACCAGCTGGTGGACATTAAACCGGGGTTGCTTTGAGTCCTGAGAAGCAAAACTGAGAGCGTCTGATCTCGAGTCAGTAACCGGCCCACAGCCTCATCTTGAAAAGCTTTTTCTGCTCGCAGGTGGGAAATTTATTATCTTTATTTTAACCTCATGTGGGACCTCTTGTAGTGATTATCTTTGCTCTGCTTAAAAGTAAAACTGCGTGTCCATACTACAGGTTTACGCTGGGCCTATCTGTGAAGGTTCTGTGCCTCGCAGTGGTTTGCGGTTAGCTTTATGGTCTGGATTGAGCTGGATTTCACTTCAGTCTTAACGAGGTGACAGTGAACGCTTTCCTCCTTGCCTCACTGGTCCTTAAAAACCCTTTTAAGGACTTATGGAGAGCTGTCCGTAAGGATGTTAAAACATCACTTAACAAATCAATGCGCTCATTTGCATGCCAACGGTGATGCAAGTGTATGTTGCACGTGCGTGTGTCGCCGATGGTGTGGGTGTGTAATTAAAGGCACATGTTGTGTGCAGAGCCGTTGTCAGCAGCAGACTGTTTTCGCTCGTATTGATTACGGATGTATAAAACAAACACTTGTCAGATTTGGATATATTAAAATGACTGTTTCAGAACAAGCTGATTAAAAACATCCTGAAAACCACATTCAGTACGCGTGACAGTCAAACATCGTGTTTTCACGCTTAAAAATGATGATCCAAGGACACTGAATTGGTAGTCGGGACCAAGTTTTGTTTAGTCATATTCTTTTTGGCATTTTATTAAATCAATTCATAAATCCGCCCATCAAATTTATATTTTAGACGACAACTCTAATGGAAACTGGCCTAGTAGTTTTACCTTAGTACAGCTTTATTATCTCACTTTTTGATTCTCTTTTCCTTCTCCAAGTTCAGCAGCCTGCTTTCCTTCTCCCCCCTTCTATTTGTTCTCCCACTTACCCCTTTCTTTTCCTCTACCAGTCATTTGATCCTAAGGATCAACTCCTCTGGAGTTTCCTTGCCCTGAGGTTGACAAGCACTCTGATTAAAGGGCTTATTAGCTTGCAGAAAATGAGAAGCTAATTGTCATTGTGAAGCACGCAGAGGAAGCCTGTAAACAGCTAGAAGAGAGGGGGGCCCCCAACATAGAAAGGCGAGGGGGGCGTATGACGTAAGGAATGAGATCCTTAAAGCAGCCATGCAGCTAACGAACCATTTCCTTTATTCTCATATTCACACACACCAAGAAAAACCCAGATGGGTCGCGTGTGTTACTTCAGTCCAAAACCCCACCTCCTTTCCGGCTCAGCTAATTAGACAGGTCGCAACTGTGAGAGTTCTGGATATGGTTCAGTGGAGGAGGCACTCGTCGGCAAGTGGAACCTGAAACTCTAACCCTAATTCTCGGCTGCTCTCTCCTCCCATCTTTCTCATTATCTCCTGACCACTTAAAAAGCAAGAATATCATGTTAAGGGGTGAAAAGAAGCAGAATGAGTAGTGATTAGGAAAGTCGCCACAAAACAAACACATCATGGTGGATTTGATCCAACTTACAGCCCAGACAATGGAGTAAACACTAGGGGTGCAACGATACTCGTATCGATATTGAACCGTTCGATACAGTGCTTTCGGTTCGGTACACATATGTATCGAACAATACAACATTTTTTATTTATTTTATCAACTTTTCTTCTGACAATGCTGTCTGTGTTGAGCGCTCAGAGGTTCTGCGTTCGACTACTCCGCCTAGGCTGCACTGTCGAGCGCAGATTCACTGAGCGCAGCGCAAGCTAGAAAGACAGAAGCTAAGCTCGTTGCAACATGGCAAATTGAACCTCCCCCACCCTCATTCAGATCTGGCGTTTGGAACTATTTTGTTCTTCATGTGAAGTATGACCCTGAAGGTAAGCGCAGGGACAAAAGTAAAACAGTATGTCGGATGTGCCACGCAATGCTCAATTACATTGGTGGGAACTAGTGTGTTAGCGCAGTTAGCTCGTTAATGTGTTGACGCCGTCCAGCCCCACGTACGGGGCGATCCGCGGTAACTTCTTAATGGAGATTTGCCGCGTTATGGCGTTAATGTCATTTTAACGAGATTAACGCTGACAGCACTTGTGGGAACACAACGAATATGACAGCACATTTACGCCAACATCATCCTAGTGCAAAGACAAGTGGAAGCAGACAAAAACAACAAGCACGCATGCTACAAACTTTACCCGAGTCATTTACAGCCGTTAGCACATGATTCTCCTTATGGGGACCTGATATGTTTAATATGCTGCTGAGAGTATAGCCCAGAAGAAGCGTATAGTATAGCTTTTATTTTGGAAAGAGCCATTTCTCTGTAATAAACTCTCCTTTCCAAAGATGAGTGATTTCTCAATCGGATATATTTATTTTTTCTATTTTGTTGTTTCAGCAACATTAAATTTAAAAACTGTACTTTTGCGTTAAAATATATATTTATAATTTTAATAAATGATAAATTAAAAAGGCATGAACATTTTTTGTATCGAAAAAATATCGAACCATGTCACCAAAGTATCAAACTGAACCGTGAATTTTGTGTATCGTTGAACCCCTAGTAAACACTACTGATTGGGGAGCAAAATGGCACTGAATCCAAGTTAGATAACAATAAAACTGTGGTGTCTGCATCCATTTAGATTTAAGTTCATGCATGACTGAAAAAATGCAAACTAAACAATGATGCCTTAAAAAAAGACATTATTATTACAATTGTTATTAAAACAACTGCTAACATTATTATCATTATTATTATTACTACTACAACTGGCAAGAACCAAGAGAAGCTAAATCTTAAACACTGTTCACAAGCACTTGCGAAGGACATAACCATCTGTCCACCTCCACTCCAAAAGCCTAACAAGCTAGCAAATACTTCACCGGTGCCACAACGCAATGGGATCAAGTGAGCAAAAGCTAAGTCAACAGTAAGAGCTGATTACACACAGAAACGCTGAAGAGGGCTTCTGCTTCTGGATGAAAGAATATTTGGATAGCTGTTGAGAGAGGCATTATTGTCTCAGATGATTACAGAGTTGGCTGCAGGACTGTGTGGAGGTGTGGAGGCTTCTCAGCACAGATTGGAGATGATTAGGATGAATGGCTCAACTGATCAGCTTGAGTGTAGTTAGCCTTCAAGCAGAGGTTGTTAGGGTGTGGGGTTATGTGGAGCTGCAGCTTGTTAGTGCGAGACTGTCTGCATATGTACGTGACCAGCAGCTCCAAACCATAAATACATCCTCAAGGAAACCATGAACTATGCTCATGAAATGTAGAAGGAATATGCATGAATTAAATGTGACACGTTTTGCTTAATTTTCAGAAATATACTGTTACAAAACTAAATAAACACTCAGAAAATACCACAAGAACAAGAGTATACAGCAAAAGCATCCCTGCTTTGCACTAAATTCTAACAAAGTGTCCTAAAAAAAAACACCCTAAAATAAGATTGCATCCAATTTCCATCACACAATTTTATTCATGCAATCACTGGTGCCTTTGTTTTTGAATATGTCAGTCATCTTCTGGGGTCTTTGAATGTTTACACGGCATTTCCTGGGAATCTATACAACAGCTGTATGGCTATTTCCTTCTCGTATGGATAATATAAGTATGACAAAAACGTCTTAAAGAAGTTATCTGTGTTCATGCTCCAAGAAACACATTCGTTTAAGTTAGGGCAAAGGGTAAGTACAAGTGTTTCTTTAAATAAAGCCAGGATTACAAACACGGATATTCAGGAGTCTGAGACGCAGCACAGAATAATGCTGCAAAAAAAAGTGCCTCAGTACACTTTGGCAGAAGTAAAATGAAAGCATGGAGGAGTGCAGGAAAGGGAGAAAGACAACATTAGTGAGTGAGTATGTCAGCAGGAGTAGATCATTCCATTTCTCAGGCTCTCATCGGGTCCGCCATTACGTCATCGAAAGGGAGGATAAACGAGGGGAGGGGGAGATGAGCAGGCAAGAGAGGGAGGCGAAGAAGAAGGGGGGACAGCTCGTAAAACACCGAGCACACAGTAAACATGTCTGCCCTTATGCATGACAATACCCCTTCAGTGAGCGCTGCCTGATATTAGCCAGATAACCTCCCTCTACCCCACGTGCTAGTTCCCATCCAGCAACAAGGCTTTCAGTGGAGACGCCAGGGGAATAGATTAGCACTAGGCTAACATGGCAAACTGTCTTCTATTACCGGGGGCCACTCTGGGATAGACGACGTTAAGATTTTCACTCACTCAGTCATTCACAAGTGCACAAGTATTTCTTAGTGGTTAGTGGCTGGTCGCTGCAGTGGTTTACCTCAGCTCATGCATGGGTTCCTGTGGGGTTACTGTGAGAATAAGATGTGGAGGCTGGTGGGAACGGCATTATGCGAGTCCCAGCGGGTGTCTGATCAGAGAGTGCAGTACGGATGAGAGGTGAATGTAAACAGTCGTGATCTTTGACTTTGTGTAGCTGGTGGTCTGAGCTGGGGAGCGATCACGTCTGGCTGTGTGACTTGTGGGAAAAAATGCAAGACACATTTTTGTCTTCTGAGTCTACTCGCTTACATTTCGGATAGTTCCTACACAAATCACGCTTTACAGTAAACTACAGTAAACGTAAAATCTTTATCCGAGTCTTTCAAACTATGTTGTCAACTTAAAAAAAATCTTATGTATAAGATTTTCATGTCTTAATGTAATAACATGCCTGCTGAATAACGGGTTTCTTGACTGCATAGTTTTTGCAAAGTGTTAATGGCTGTCAGCACATAAAGCTGAAAAACTTCAGATTTCAAACAGGTTGAGAGTGCAAGGCTTGGGGGGTAAAGGTGATATGTCTCAAATAAATATGACATTTGTCTTTTAGCAGCCATGTAGATGTACCTCTGCCGGCAGGATTACTGTGATGACATCACAATAACAGCTGTAAGGCCGAATGACAAAGTATGAAACACACTCACATCACTGTCCACTGCAAACATCATAATTATGATTATATCAATATTTTCATTTTAACTGCAACAGAAGCAAAGCTAGAGTTATCCAGTGCTTGTAGAGGTTCATCTACCTGAGTCTAAATGCTGGAGCATTTACATGCACTGACATGGGAACAAAGGTCTTAAAATAAAAGCAAAGACATCACTGATAAACTCTTCAGTAATGGATAACAGAGTCACTCAAAGCTTGTTAGCAAAATCTGACTGGACCGTATACACGCACTATATGTGCAACTGGTTAGCAACAGAGCTAAGTTTCAGACGTTACTCTCAGACATCAGCAAACATTTATAATTCAAGATGTATACTAGCAGCCGCAGACTAATGTGTGCGGCATGTGAGGATGACTTAGGTCATAATAATCCAACATTACTGGAATAATGCACTATTCTGCCTGGCGATGCAGAGAGAAGCTTCTTGACTTCAGATGTTTTCAGTTTAGCAAGTTTGCACTGAAATGATGATTATGTGTTTTGCATGAATGATTGATAGCATGTGTTTCAGTGCCTTGAGCACTCTAATGTGCTAGGGTCATATAATTACAACTTGTGGCTATAGAAGCTACTCTTTAGCAAAGCTTGCAAAGTGTTCCTTGAGATCTAAAGCAGCATATAGTACATAATGCGTTTTAGTGACATCACAGTCACACTGAAAATCCTACAACGAGTAGTTTCTTATATTATAGCACAGGAATAAACCGTGCACAGAAATTCAACAACATGACAGTTTCAGAGTTTCTGCATAGAGTAAGTAAATCAATGAGAGGCATAATGGTCGTCTTTGATGAGTTACACAAGGTTCTTTGGCATCCAACACCCACAGTGTCTTCTTGTGGCCAGCATTCTCTGTGCCGTTGCTTCTGACCAATCACTCAGCTGCCGTTTCCCATTCACAAAGACGAAAGGCTCCCTCTTTCTGTGAGGCCAGTATAGCTGATGCCTCTGTCACTCTTTTGAGCAAGTTGACACTTTATAAGACGGAAAAGGCCAAAAGTAAAGCATGCCCGTCTCTCCCATGTGTGAGGTTTGCAGGTCTGTCAGCAGCGCAGCAAGAGCACAGATGAGTGAAAGAAGCCAAACAGCTGAAGCAGGGAGCAGCAAATAAGCACTGGAGAGTTTGGTTAAATGGCAACACGAGAAAAAAGTAACAAGAAGCCTCGGCAACATGTAATGGCAACCATGGAGTTAAATATGTCTGATTAGGCAGCTTCACTTTTTTTAAATAATGAAACTATTATTGTGATTGTAACCATATTACATTTTAGGCGCAAGCTGATTGGTGATTATAAAGATTTAATCCAACACCAATGTCTGTCTGCATTCTTATATTAGTTTAACATTGATCTATGCACAATAAAAATAAAAAAACAGCAATGTTTAGCTCAGTCTAGCATCAAGATATACCCACAGCAGATGGCTGCTCTAACAGACTGTGGTTTAGCCCGCCCCATCTCAGTAGCTCCAGTGAAACTTGGAGCTATGACAGTAAAGGTAAACACTGATATGGAGACAAATAACAGTCAAATTTAAATGAGCATGCACACAAGATCACCTGCTATCGCTCTAATGGTTAGCAGGCCTGAAAAGCGAGGTATGGTCGTACATAGTGGAATGTCAGAGCGGCTGACAGTGCCCAGAGAAATGTAGTTATCTGGTGGAGGAGGGATCAAGTTCTTAACCTCTCCTTCGACCCCCTGGTAAAAACAACAAGCAGCCCCTGATCTCCGTGGCATGCTGCCTCAAGACCCCTGTGTCTCCACAGGGATGCATGTGTGGATGTGTGATGGACCACGAAAAAGGGAGTGCGCCTTTACAAGAAAGCATTTAAGTATACTGTAGGCACTTCCCTTAAGCCGCGGAGGTGCTGCTCCGCCTCCTCCCCCAAAAATCCAACTATTCTTCAGACCTGTGGTTTTCAAGTGGAGCCTTCAGTGTTGTGTAAGACATTTGTTGAACAATAAACTGTCTAGGCATAAACTTGCAGTTAATCTGTTGCCATGCAACACACTTCCTGCTAAACATTAGCGATAACTTATGACACTTCTAAAGGAAAGCATTATGAACCCGGCTACAGTTTGATGATAGGCTTATATCATCTTTTTTTTTTTTACCCCCCCCAACCATGAAACTCTGAACAACAAAAACAAGCTGCCGATTTGCGGAGCAGCACAATCCTTTACTGAGAGAGGCTTTTAATGGCCTTTCCAGATTGGGCCCTAATTAGCTGTTAATCATCTAAGGCTCATAACCAGAGTGGAGACAGCAGGCCTGTGTGTGTTTGCAAGCGAGTGTGCATTTGCGTGTGTTTGCGTGTTCTCTCCTGCTGTCTATCCTTGTGTTGCAAAGCCATTAGCAGCAGACAAGCTAAAGAGAGCCAAACAGCCCATTAACTCCTTCACTCTTCCTCTCTCCTCTCTACCACGCTCATCTCTTTCCCAACAGTACCACAGTTGCCAGCTGACACCCTCTAATGCCAGCTATCTGTCATGACCAGAGACCTGTCCACCCACACATCCCTCCCTGAACCTTGGTGCTTTTTCTATGTGATCTGTAGCATACGACTGGGTCTCTTAAAATGGTAAAACTACAAAGACAAACTGCACTCCCACACTCACAATCCCAGCTTATTTTATTATTTTAAGCGAAACCAACAGATTCCAGGAAGTGATTCAGTCCAAATAAATTCGAAAATTATACTTAAACTGACATTTGATAGCAAAGCTTTTATTCACAGTCCCTCTGGGATGAAACCTATTTTCCTAAGCTTATTATGTTTCTGTGCACCTACACCTGCCTGCTGGTTGCACGTTGGATCAATATCTCAGTTTGGAGAAGGAGAGAGAGAAAAAGCAGAGTGAAATTTTACCAGTTTGAAAGAAGCATATCTAATATGGCTGCAGACAAAATAGAGTCCAAATTGCATCTGCAGTGCCAAAGGGAGCACAAAGGACAGAAGCAAGGGGGAAAAATGAAGAAGAAGTAGAGGAGACCAGCACAGTTAGACCAGCGATGAAAGGCTCTTTTAGCTGTTTACAGGAGACCACATTAATGCACATATTCATACAATAAGGTTTCTGCTTCTTGATACATTATTTCTTCCTTTTTTTGTTTACATTATTACCCAAATTATATTTGTTTTTACAATGACCGTGTTTCAACTCTACATTTGAAACAGAAATAACTCAGGAGAGCAGATTTGAACATTAAAACTTTGCCAACTAAAGAATAAAATAAATAAATACATACAATTCCATTTTATTAATATAGTGCCAAATCACAACCACAGTCACCTTCAGGTACATTATATTGTAAGGCAGTGGTCCCCAACCCCCGGGCCATGGACTGGCACTCGTCCATGAGTCATTTGGTACCAGGCCGTGCGAGTGAGAGAGGGTGTGAAGTTCAGGATTTTCAGGGTTTTCATTGGTTTTTAGCATTATTTTTTTATCGTTTTTATAGTTAACTCGGTTTCCCTAGATCTTTTCCCGTGTGTTATGAATAAATCTTTTTTTTTTTTGTACCGGTACTGGTTTTATTTTATTGTATTTATCCGCGACTCCATGAAAATACTGTCGCACATAAAACTTTGCCAACTGTGGCGCAAAAAAGGTTGGGGACCGCTGTTGTAAGGCATGTATCTTGTAAGGAGCTACTACAGCACTGTGAACAAGCATTAGGCAACCGTGGTGAGGAAAAACTCCCTTTTAACAGGAAGTAACGTCTGGCAGAACTAGCCTCAGGGAGAGGCAGCCATCTTTTAATTTAAGAAACTAAATAAAAACAATCCAAAACGTTTTAAACTTCATGCTATTAAAAAAAAAAAAAAAGTTGGACTAGTGGTTCTGTTTTTTTTTTTTTATGCATAACAATTTCCCAAATATCTGTCAAACATAATCCTCATTTAGCACAAATGAAACTCAACTTTTCCTCCCCGTGAGTATAAAACACTGCACAACAACCTGCAACGCTGCCGCCACAACAAGCATCCCTCTAATACATCCACAGTGGGCTGCATGCTGACAGCCAAAAAGAGGGAAGTGTGTGATTAATGATAGCAGCATGGTCATATCAGCAGGCTAGTTAACAGACCCCCACCATAAGACTGCACAGGTCACAGAGCACACCCAGCCTCATCAGCACCCATTACTACTGTGGGCACACATCACACGTGAAGCTGCCACTGCTTTTACCCCAAATATGTAACTGAGAGGGAAAAGTGGCCTGCGCTAGGCTCCAGATTACATTGCGTTATAACCCACAGTTTAGTTTTCTTCTGTAATTGTGTTTATGCAGACAGACAGACAAAATTATGAATAAGCTTTATTTGTAAGGGGACAGCTGTCCTTTCACTGTCAGTATGAAGTTAAAATGTTTTAAAGATAAAAGGGCTAAAAGCATAAATGATAAGCAATTTCAGCAAAGCAGAAGAGAAAATGTTAACCCCCCATCTGAGGCTCCTAGATCTTCCAGCGCTGAGAAATCTGATCCAAAGTGTTACCTTAGTTTCCCAACAGTGTGTGTGCATGTTGTGTAAAGCACAGAAGAGAACATCTAGAGTATAATGAAAACACAGCAGCCAGTCTGACAACATCTGACGTGAATATACACACAGAATATTTCTGCCTTTGGCCGGGCGGACCGGAAAGGGAGATCAGAAAGTGGATACTGCATAATTATTCTGCACAAAAACACAGTTGCAGTTGCACACACCGGCATGTTCCAGATGTGTATGAACAGAGCAGAGAGAGGGACCGTGAGGCTGCATGGGGATATTAGACAGGGCAGAGCTGGATCAATTTGCCGGCAAAGCAATCTGAAAGTTGGGACACGTGAGAGGAGGGGAGGCTCAGGTAACAGGAAGAACTGTGTGATGGTCAGGAAATAACACTGTCTCTTTAAATTAGCATTTCCAGCTAAGCTTGGGGCTCAGATGGCCTGCGCTATGTGCCATATGGGGAAGAAAGAAAACAAGGCTATACATGAATGACAACTATAAAACTTTTTTTCTTGCCTAGACTCTATGATGGCTTCAGTATATTTTGAATGCACAATTGCTTTAACCTGGATCATACATGGGACACAGCATTCAGGTGTACTTTTCTTACCAGTCGATTAATGCGCACAAACTCTTCTGGGGTTTTGGCCCAAGGTGGCAGATCAACATCAGAGACTACAGTGCCATCCTCCATCACTCCCAGGTTGTAATTGCTGGCATTAACAAACATCTCAGGCAGATAGTAGAACTCTGGGATCAGCTCCTGAAATGGTAAAGCACAGACACATAAATGAACACACACTGGTTATCGGGAGAAAAGAAAAAAGAAAAAAAAAAGCAGTTTGAGAATCTGCAACAGTTATCAGACATAATGCTGCATCTGTAGAAAGCTCTGCATAATCACCAATGGAAATTTAGAATAACGGCAATACTAGATCTGAACATGATGTCCGAGAAGATAAAGGGTATGTTCACCCCTGGGTCTGTGCCTCACAAAAGGCGGCCCTGAACCAGTTCAAACAATCAAGGTACCGGCCACACATGTGAAACAGTGCTGTGTGGGTGTGAAAGGAAAGAAAGCAACTGGGCTGGTGCTTCTACAGATGTCAGGGAGTAGAAGAAGCTTTAAGAGTGTAAAGTCCTGTGAGTCTTGATCAGCATAAATTTGATGAGTGTGGTTTTGCAGACTCCACTCCACTGTGGGCTAAGGGAGGTGGACTGCCTCTCCAAATTAAAGCACATTATGTTACAACTCAAAAAGCCCTTTTGAAGTGTTGAGTAACTCTTTAAGAAGAACAAGAGCAGGGAAAATAAACACAACGAAGCAGCACTGTTTTTGTATATAGATAGTATTGCTGTATTGTTTTCTGAATGGCAGAATTATTTGTGGAAATTACATGACGCTGCTCTGTTGTAAAAAGCCTCTGAGTGTGCACTCGGCTGTGGTTTCTCCCTATTCTGATGCGATGATCATATTCTTTGTGTCTAAGAAAGAAAAAAAAAAAAGGTTCACTTCTGATTTTCCCCTCTCTTCCACAACAACAAAGAAAAGTCAGCTAAATTCTCGTCTTACTATGATGATTTTATTTGGCTGTCACAAACAACACAGCATGTTTTCAATCTGCACGAGAGTGAAGAGAAATGCAAGTATGACAGGAGATGTAACCCTATATGTTTAGCCATTTGTCATTCTAAACAAAGCAGAACTTGCCACAGTGAGTATAAACATTAAGATTGTGTTTGAGCTTAAAAACATGTAGATAAATCAACAACGCTTCCCAGGCTTTAGCTGTTGTGTTATTGTTGTGGGTACGTCTCACAAACTTCGACACAATCAGGACACGGGAAGGTTCAGTTCTTGGCTGTGTCATGCAAATAAGGAAAGGAAAGTGGAGCGTGAAATATATGGTATATTGCATTTTTCCCCAATAGACTGAAAAAAATGAAGGGAAAGCAAAATGCCTTAAAGTGTATTCTGTCTTATGGTCAGCAGGGGGCAGTTGCAAAAAAAGGCAGATTATAAAGCATCTATGGAAAAATTACCCTTCATCCTATTTGACTGGGGAAAGCAGTAAACACTTGACACATGCATTTATACTTTCAATCACTAATTTATATTCTTACTGAATAAAACACGATGATCATTTCCATATTACAGTCCTCATTAGAGTCAAAAAAGATGCTTTAAGATGCTACAGTATGAGTGTGATGATGGGCAAATTCTGATCTCAACCCAATAAGACAGGACTTCACAAACCAGTGGGTGATGACTTGGTCCTAATTCAAATTTTTAATATACTGTCCATGTGCTCTCTGAAGACTTGACAGGTAACAAAATGAATAATTATATGAACTATAACTATCTATAACATCTATAACTACGTTCACCTGCATATACAGAAAACACTATATAGAATCAATTATGGGCATTGCTAAGGGAATTTGGTGACAAACATGTTAATAACTTTCATTAGAAATGAACAGCCTACCTTCAAAACTCAGTGGCGATTGGCTGACAGCTAACACTCAAAACAAAAAAAAAACTAAACTCGGAAGTCAAGAAGCATTTTGAAAAGATTCAATTCTTAGCATATGTAACATGATCTTTACAAATACAAGCAAATACAGCCAAATAATAACATTCCTCTTATCAAATTAGCTGCACAATATCTCCCCCTCTCATTAATGGGGTGAAAAGATCCAATCAAATGAGCAAGCAAACACACAGCTTTAAAACAACACGACACTTCCTCACTTCTGAAATCTCTTCACTCCACAAAAGCTGACCTAAAACTAAAGGTCACCTTCTTAACGAGGCCTCCTGCTCACCCGGGTTCACTGGCTACAGCCTGCTGTAAATTTGAGCAGGAGAGAGCGGCACCCGTGCACGCACGCATGCACATACCCCAACGAAACCTTGAGGGCTTCACTCCCCAACACTCGAGCCTGCCTTACATGGACCATTATGTGCAGTGGCCCTTTTGCTCCAGCCTGGTCAGAGGCCAGCCCCTCTGATCCCCAATCCTGTCCTGTCATGGGTCACTGGAAGGGGCTTTGGCCTCTGGGCTCTCCAGCTACACTTCCACTGTTGCTACTTCTAACCCCTCTTCTCTTGTGTCTCCCCCTCTGATGCCTGTGGGCTGAGGCTAGGGGTCAGGGGATTGGGGGTGGCAGGTCATTCTAGCGTCACCCAGGCTAGAGACACATTGAATCTAGGTGTTGTAGCCCATTATCACCCCTTCTTTAACAGTGGCGTATGAAAACACAGGGCTTTTTGCCCTCTGGCAGAGACAGAGGGTTGCCATCAATGGTCCCAATACTAAAGCTAAATGGTGTACTTACCCTACTGAATTGATACATCTCACTCCTAATTCCTCTACTGCTTAAAAGAGGAATTAAGCAATATGGATGCGACTGGACTGCATCCAGTTGGTTGCACACATTCATATTTTGAGCAAAAAAAGAAAAGGAGCATGAATGTGTGCATCCAACTGGATAAAGTCGACAGATTTTCATTCAAAATATGCTAAAAATTCAAGCTGAACATGGAAACAAACTGACGACGTCCAGATTTCCTCTTTGTTTTGATCTGAAGTTGAGCTCTCACAGTTTGATCCACATTGACAGGTTGAGACTAAGAGAGCAAACTAAGGCTGTTGTTGGGCTTTTGCAATCAAGCATTGGCCAGCTACACAGTAACACAATCCACATGTTTTATCAGAGGGATGCGGGAGGGGGGTAAACGCAATCAAGCGTCAAAACCCCCAACACCACTGCTGTTCCCCCATTCAGTGACCCAGTGCCAGGAGAGCAAGCAAAACTCAGCTTTGACAGAGAATGTCTGAGTGTAGTTGTAAATGTTTTAGGAGAGCAGTTAAAGTGTGCGCTGGGGGTTCGAAGGCGCTCGGTATGAGAATGACCTGTGCTGTTTCAGGGTAGATCCGTCGGCGCAGCAGAGTTTGGGGGCCCAGTGGGCAGGGATTCAAGTCCATGTTATAGCTGACTGAATCTGAGACAGACGGCTGGGACAGATGAGGATTAAACCAACGCTTTGATCAGAAGAGCAGGAAGCTATCATTGTGTAGGGACAATGATTGGTAGTGACTGGACATTACTCTTTTGAAACCCTCTCTTTTTTATGTGTGCTGGACTTGGATTTATTCTCCTGCAGCGCTCGGGACTTTATCGTCCAACTTCTATTATTTTTGTCCCCAGATCCATAGTGAGCATGCATAAGTATGAATGGTACCTTAACATCAGATGTGTCTCTCTGGCAGTTCCTCCAAGCCCTGGATACTGAGGAGAAGGTGCGGTCAGCATGGTCAAACTTTCCTCCTTGGAAGTTAAGGAAGAACGTGGTGAAGGGTTCCTGGAAATTATAAAGGTTATGGTTAAGAATATAAACTGGGGAGTCTACTCCTGTAACTGAAACCACCCAATTGCTTTTTCTGCAATGAAAACTTGGTTGTCAACATGTCTACAGTTTGAATACACTCTGTCAATATATTTGACATAGAATTGACCCTTTCTGCACACCCTGTAACAAACTTAAAGCCAAAAATGAACAAGTAAAACAACAATATTCCCAGTGTGCTACTAAAATCAATGCACATGTGCTGCTGATGCATTTCTAATCACGTATAATCTTGTTAGGGCAGATCAATAGCCATCTCTCTGATGCAATAGCCCCCAAATGACACGGGCACACTGTGCTGTACCACAGCTATAAACTAATACTGTAAATAGCTAATTAAGTCCACCCTGAAATGACGCAAGCCTCATTTATTTTATTTTTTTAAATGGTGGGACAGTGAGCAAATTGATCTTGCAGTTTATACATCAGTGTAAAATCTTACAAAATACACAGTTACTGCACAAACCCATTTTCATTTAATATTTAAGGTTAAGTTTGATCTTTAAGCGAGAGTTATAAATGAGTGCTTCTGGTAAAGTGGCTTTAGAGTAAGCTGGCTAATGATGTGCAGAGATCAATGAGGTAACTCTACTGGGAGTTACAGAGACAGTGAGCTACTGGGACAATAACAGCAGAAAACTGCACGTTGGAGAAACTTAGTAACCTCCCTCTCCCCAGAGTGCAGTATGGAAAGATTGATGGCATCCATTCAACAAAGGTACTACAAGAGAGCACTCTAGTGCAAAATATACACCACTAATGTGCTTCAAAAACAAACAAAATCACATTTCAGTACCTGTTATTAAAAAGAAAAACCTTGAAAATTTGCATCAAGGTGAAGGTCAGACTTTTAAGTGCACTGCTTTTGCTTTTCATTTATTATCATCCCATGCATGCATGCTATGCAATATTTAGCATGCATATAACTCTTAATTTGATAAAACCCTAGGTCTAATTAATAATACATTCATGACCTCTGCATCATGAATGTACTGTTCATTAAAAAAAGAATCCAATTTAAATAAAGCGCTTAACTACACTTTTAAAGAGCAAGGTGAAATTCTTGCACAAGCATAATTATTTCATTATTTTCCAGAATTTATATTAAAAGTCACGAATGCTCATAAACACTCCAAATGTGCACTGCACTTACAATACGTAGCAGCCACATCAGGGTGAAGCTCGAGGTGGAGTAGTGGGTGCCATAATGGAACTTCGGCACCTGATCATCCTCCCAGGTCTCATATCGTTCTGAAAAGAACGCTGCCCTCTTGGGGTTAAGAGCACCGATGGGCTATAAATATAAACAAACAAAAAATAGGTCAAACATGTTAAACAGCTAAACTGAAAAATAAATAAATACGACAAAACCAGATATTAGGACACGATAGATGCGTGAAAGTAAAAAAAAAAAACACAAACCAAAAGCAGGGAGGCAGTACTGAATTTTACTGTGAATACAGGGACCACTCACTGCTGCATAATAGTTGCAAGGCCAATGAAGCTAATAACCATTGTGCTATCTCAAATGAATATTAGATGATGTTTTCCTTCAGACAGATCAATCCTTTCCCACAGAGTGCTTTTTAGAGGCTGTGAAACCGAGCCCCTGCAGCTGTAGTCTGTCAGAGAAAACTAATGTGCTCCAATGAAAGAGTGCCTACTCAGAATATCAATAGCAAGGCTGTGGGTTCCTTTAATTTTTACTTTTATTAATCTGTAACTAATACACTGGTCACCAGCCCTATATATAGTCCAGAAAAAAATGGTTAAATTGCATTAATTTTCCATTGCTCTTAAAAAAAAAAGAAGCCAATAACCCTGTGCAGCTCGCCTATTATTTAAATACTCATTTATAGAAATCACTTTCAGGCTGGTTCAATTTTTATTAGTCTTCTGCAGGCTGTGCCTCATTCCCTCGAACCGCTCCATCATCTTGCTCCCTCACACACACACACACACGCACACACACGCACACAGCAGATCAATGGTAATGGAATGATGCCCTTTTGAGAATGGGGGCCTAGTAGGGTGTGGATCAATTGGATCTCTTTCATATCATAGGGTGCCTGTCACAGCAAGACACATCCAGGGCAGGTCTATGATATTGATCTGTGCAATGGCTACTGTTTTATGTGGGTGTAATGGTGCATGCTTGTGTACCTGTGTGTGTGTGTGTGTGTGTGTGTGTACTGGGAGTGATGCACGCAGTCTTGCAGTTATTGCTGCTTTTTTTTTTTTTGTTCAATGCATGCATTTTTTTGGTTATTTTGTAAATAGTGTTCCTGTGCGTATGTGCATTTACACAGCGAATTGCCTTGTGCCACAAACTGTGCAGATCTATGTTGACAGTGATACACTGTGGGCTTCCTCAGGGCCACTGGGGTGGGTGAGTACACACAGTGAATTATACATCACACCCATTGGCCTGATTTATAGCCCTAATAACAGTCGGCTCATTAAAAAAAGAAAAGGGAGAGGAGGCATATAAAATAAAAAAAAAAAAGAAAAGACTGAAAGTGCCACAGTGACAGGGAGAGAGGGAGAATTGTGTGTGAGGGCACGTGGGGGCTGTTGGTTTGCTCGAGCCCGACATTGTTTACTGCTGTAAATTACTGTGGGGCTAGCGCTCTCAGCTTACAGTAGCTACAACAAAGCGGCAGCGGCGGTGCCGTACATCAGAGCAGAGCGACCGGCGGTGCGCTGATGGAGCGCCTGCTGCTACCCTATCACAGATTGACCCAATACGTCGTGGCAAAGAATAGCACTCTGATGAGCTCTCAGACAAATGAACCGATCACATACTTTTAACTAAAGGGTACACTACAGAAGAAAACTGAGCCAGAGTTTTCAGTAAAGATGGGGGAAATAATGCTGAATTAGTCTTAATCTGTTCTAAATCAAGAAGGCAGTGTAACAGTGACATTTTAAAGCTGCTATGGTGAGATGTATTTAAAAAAAAAAAAAATATATATATATATATATATATATATATATATATATATATATATTATGTATGTTATCCTGCCTAAACTCTCCTCCTTACCCAAATAATCAGAGGTTTGGGAACTCAAATATTTAAAAAATATTTTTTTATATGTAGGCATACCAAGCGAAAAACACTCCCTCAAGGAACAATAAGCACCTTCCTGAGAAACTATTATAAGAACATTACCTAGTGCTACTTTGCTTTTAAAACAATAATGGGTCACCGGTGATGAAGTATAATGGCTCACCGACGATTTGAGCATCAGTAGGGCTTTGAGTCATAAATCACAAGAGCCTTTTGAAGAGAGTGTTTATGTATAATGTCCTATTTAAACAGTGAAAATGGTGTGGAGGGCCTGGGGGGATAAACATATGGGGCGAGTACGATGAGATCAATACACCATTAGCCCATGTGTCTGTGAGCAGCACGTTATAGCACAAAGGTACACAAGATGCTCAGTAAGTCCTATTTTCTTGCTATGTAAATGCAGAGTACATATTAGATTAACAATTGTTTAAATTATTTGTTGTTCTTCATTAAAAGCACAGTAAGAGTGGATTCATTTATTTACATATTTTTGCCTTTTATGAATAGATGAAGGCGTGCCTTTTCTGTAAGGACACCTTGTACGAACACTCAAGAAGTTCAAACAGATCAAATAACAATTTTCTTTTGTAAAATCGCCCCAAAGATTAATTTTATCTGTTAAAATGTCAAATTTAGGTTTGGTTTTGTTATATAAAGCATCTTTATGAAGAACAAGTGGATTTTTGTGGGGAGATGTGCGACAGTATGCAGAGCTGGGGTGCAAAAAGGGGTGGAGGAATAAAAAAGAGGTGTTAAAACAGTTGCAGTCAGATCTAGCGAGAGCTTATCGTGACTACAATGTTATCTCGGGGGTCGGCGTTTGATGTCAGGTTGAGGTTAGAGTTTATGATAAGAAAGTCCCTGGGGTCAGAATGGCTCTGGTAGCAAGGAACATAAATTCTGTGTGGCCTCTGTTGTGCTGGGAATGATGACAGTGTGTGACACACACACACACACACACACACACACACTCACACTCACACAGACGTTCATAGCAATTTGGCTTCTCAATGTCACTGGAGGCTTCGCAGATGACCTGTTTCTACAAGAGACAACCACCAACGTGACATTAGAGGGGGATAAGAGAGATGTGAAGGGTGAGGAAGAAAGAGAGCACGAGAGGAAAACAGAAGGAGACAAGAAAGAAAAGCAATAAAGAGCAAACAAAAGAGGGGAAAATGGGAAAAGTAAGCACAGAATGGTGCAGACACACACACAGAGTGCAGAACTAACTGAAGGTCACCAAATATTAGGTTGCAAAGAAAAGAAACGGGGAGCACAAATGATTGTAGGTGCAACATCGTGTGGTGGGGGTTTGATTTGAAGGGCTGCACAGAGCTGCTTTGCCCTTTTCCAGACACCGCAGTCTGGCACGGTCCAGTAGTCATACATTAATATCACACGCGTGTCAACAACATGAATAAAACAGATGTAATAAAGATCTGCTCTGCTCCCTCCCCTCCTTCTTGCTCTCTCTGCTTCCATCCTATTCTTTAAAAAGAAAAAGGGTTAAAGGGATGGGAAATAATGTTGTTCTCCCTTTCTCACACTCTCTCCTCCTCTTTCTTTTGCTTTCTGATTGTCTTTCTGTTTCTCCTCCTTTTACCCAACTCTCCCATTCATTCAAGTCCCCGGGGCGGCGAGGCTTGACTGAGCACAGAGGCTGAGCTGTCCAAACTCCATGGCAGTGCAAAGGAGAAGAGAAGGAAGCAGAAATGAGCTAAGAAACCACGCGGGAAGGCTGCGTGGTTTTTGTGAGCCTGTGTGTATTGGTGGGGCAAATACAACTGTCACATTTCACCCTGTTGGGCAACATCAAGCAGGATAAACATAAGAATTATGCAGCTGCTTACAGTGGATAAAAACTACACTGGGAGGGATAAAAGCCGAGGACAGAGACACAGAGGAGCAGATTGAAAGTGAAAGCAGGACTGAGGAGAACCTAAGGGACAAGATGTTTGAATCTATGTGACAGGGAAGTGTGAAGGAATGAAAGTGTGAGGAGATGGTTCACTTGTGTTTCATAACTGTGGGATTTGTGCAGGACAATAGCGTTCCATCTGGATTATATTCTGCAGATATTTGTTCTTCTTTTCATTTCCAATGGTTGATGGCAGTTGATGGACTTTAATGAATGCTTGCCTAAAGAAACAGCAATACTAGACTTGCTGTCCCCTAAATAAATTAATTCATTTAAAATTGCTGCCATCACAGAATTTTCTTGCAAAACTAAACTAAATCTGCATTGTCCTTTTGAACATAGTTAATAACATGCAAACTGCCAGCAAGTCAAGTTGATGGTGGCTCAATAAGTAGAGCCAGAAGGTCACCGGCTCTTCCTCCCTGACCCAGCCAACACAGTGAACCCCAATTTCCACCCATGGATCCATCTGTGTATTAGTAACAGTCCAAATGTATACCGTCATGTTTGAACAGGACTGAGCGAAAATTATGAAGAGTTATTGGAGAGTCTCCAAGAAATGCTAAAACACATTATTAGTGAAACTGGATTTCCTAGATTGTCTAATCTCACCCAAACCAATGCAGACTCTAATTTACTTATCGTTTTATTCAAAGAGCGATATCTTTGAAAGAAGACTAATATGTTCCACTTTGTCTCATTAGGGGACTACCTCCATGTCTGCACCTGAACAAATGACCTCCAGCGTACCTCTAAAAAGCATTTGCTCCAACAGATCCCCTGTCCATTAACACATGCTTTCTTTTGCTTCCATGGCTGATTTATTCAGTCATTTTCCTACTAGGAGCTTGACACTCGCTCAATCTTCCCACTCTAAAACTAATCCTGAGTCCTCCCACCGCTGGACTGTTCATCCACCGACGTTAGCTGGCAAGCTAAGGGGTGTGCTCTTTTTTGTTTTTGCCTTTTTCCATCTGTGTATGTACGTGTAAAAGCGAGGGAGTTAATGGGAGTAAATAATTCCGTGACTAACTACAATTATGGGGGAGAATCCTTTAGCGATGCGAGTGTGTGTATTTATGTGCCAGGGAGCATTTCAGGGCAGGTTTCATTGTTTTAAGCCCAATCACTCGATGCCTGGAGCTACCAGGGAGTATTACTTCACTTCCTGCTGTGTTGTGGAAGGTCAAACTTGAAAGAATTCAATTAGGAAACTTTGATTTATGGCCAGAAAATGATAGCTAAGCCACAAATTAGGAGATGCAGACTGAGAAGATGAGGAGCTTACATATGTTTTAAATGCAGCAGGTCAAGACTGCCTGAACTTGCAAAAGTCAACAACTAATCATACAGATTAGATGTAATGAATACCACTTGCAGTTTTGGGAAATTTGTCACATTGTTACTCAAATTTCATATATCTGTGAGCAGATGAAAACTGTGCAAATCACTGCATATAGAATCACTTCATCAACATAGATAGCATGACGCTAGTAACATAAAAAGTTTCAAACTGCACTATTCTATCAATCCTTCTCAGACATCTGAAATACTTGGGTCGTTACACGGGAAAAATGCTCTGCACATGTGGAATCCTAGCATCCGGTGATTAAAGAGCAGGTTCACTAAACTATGATCAATGGCAATTACAAAGCAACAAAATTGACTTTAGGAAGAATGCACACACAGTTATCTGTGTGTTAATGCCCCCCCCCCCCCCTACTTTTTCAGGGAATTAAGAAGAAAAAAGATCCATTATAGTGAAAACAGGGGAGAGGATGAGTCTCCACACTCTTACCTTAGACAGATCTCTAAAGTTGCTGGGCAGAGTGAGGTCAAGCTCCTCTGAGTCATAGTTGGTGATGACCCATGGAAAGACTGGGTACTGGTTTAGGTCATTATAGGTACGGCCTGGAGGGGAGACAAAGCACGGGGAAGAGGGGCGACAAATATTGTTTAAAAAAAAGTTAGCATCATAGACTGCTAAAACGTGCACAGCACCTCTGTGTTACACCCTGCAATAACATCGCACAGGTGCTGAGCGGTGTCCTCACCAGAGATGGTGTTCAGAAACATCAGGTACTCAAAGTTGGATATTTCACGGCGCTGCCAGCGCTGAGTCATGTTGGAAGCCTTGAACAGCTGCTTAGGTGTGGCCATAGAGATGCGTCTATAAAAAGAAATGGAAAGCTCGATATTAAAATCTTTTGTAGCCATTCAAATCACAGGAACAGCAGACTGCAAGAATAAAAAGCCCCAGGCTTTATTAGACTTTTGCAATCCAAATGTCATTTCATGAAAAATCTACTGAACTTACAGTCTTGCTAATTAAGAAGACAAATGCGCAATAAATTGGGTTGAATACACATATTTACGTGCATGTGTACACACACACAGGAGGCCCCAAAGAATGATGTATGCTGCAGGACAAAAACGAATGACCCCCAATCCAATTAAAACAAAAGAAAATGATGAAATTAATCAATGTCACTGTGTGAGATTATGGTCATTAGGCCTTGCCAAAGAAAAGAAAAGAAAAAGAATGTGAAAACATGACTTCCCAAACACAAGTGTACTTTGACACATTTTTTATATTGTCACCAAGCAATTCTGTACATCTTTTGAACTGCTTTAAATGACATTATAAATAGATATGGAGAAGTAAAGGAGAGAAAAGAAGGAATGCAAAACGTGAAAACAGAGGGATTAGATTAAATTATGAACATATATTGGACTTGTGCTTTAATTTGTGCATCTGTGTGTGTGCGTAACTCTGGACATGAAGCTAAATTGTGCTGTGCTGGCTGTATGAGCTGATGTGTACCGGGTTGCCCTGAGCAGCCGTCCTCAGGTCGAAGAGGCAAGGTGGCCAGCAAACTAGTATGATTAATGAGCCGAGCACACACATTCACCTGCCCTAACCCTGTGTCTTATACACACAAACTCTCCTACACCCACACTAACTCATTACTGGATGCACTTCCTCACTCTACTTATCACACAGCCCTCACTGTTATGTTGCCACATGTCAAATTCTGTGATGCTTAATACCAAAAAGTTACAAAAAAATTTAAAATATCATCTTCTCAAAATACAACTCAAAAATCCCATCAGATGGGCTCTGGCACACCTCAGATTAAAAGGGCCAATCACAAATCTTTAATCGTATCCACATTTTTTTCCCCTCAGATTGAATTTTAACCATCACCAAAGCGTCTTGAAAACTCTGTCTTGCTGTGAATTTTGTGCAAGATTTGTGCACAACCAACACCATCGGCTCCAGCAATGCGTGCACACAGAGTGGGCATGATGTGAGCGAGGGCTGGGGGAAGGTGTGTGCCCTGCAGGCTTACAAGCAAGTATTTGCTTCACTCTGGTGGAAATAAATAAATGAACTGGACTATGTTTGTGTGAAGCCAATTATATCTGGGGGGAGCGGGGTAAGGAGAGGGAGGGAGATTAGTGGCCAACCCCATGTGTACATTTTTGAGAGAAACAAGAAAAAAAACTATTTGAAATTTTAAAATATTTACATAACACCACCATAGATGTTCCATAATCCTCTTCTGCTCCCCAGTTACCATTTTTCTCCCCATGAGATTGTGCTGCAACAGCAGCAAACACAACAAAGCAATCGCGCACGTCTAACCTGGTCTGTGGAAGGCCAAAGTTCGTGCCCACGCCAACACGAGGAAGACTGTGAACCACCTTCTTTACTGTGGCTGCATCTGGGAAGTTGAACATGACTGCCGCTGCAGAGAGGCACGAAGCAACAAACAGTTATCAAGGATTATTTCTTAAAGATTAGAAATCACAATAATGACAACTTTTGATTGCCATTTCTCCACAATTATTCATTTTTAAAAAAAAAAGTGTGTGTGTGTGTGTGTGTGTGTGTGTGTGTGTGTGTGTGTGTGTGTGTGTGTGTGTGTGTGTGTGTGTGTGTGTGTGTGTGTGTGTGTGTATACCCAATAAGAAGGTGAAATGGTTAAGCATAGACAATTATGGGGGATGCCTTACTCCTATTGGCCATGAAGACTTCCAAAGCAGTATTCTGCAGGAGGTAGCGTCTGGAAAAGACGGCACGAATCTCCGAGAACAGCCATTTTCCATGAAGACCTTCTGTGTAGGCTAGAATCTGGAAAACACGAAAGAGAAACCAGAGAGATGTGGATTCCAATTAAATAATGAAAACAGAGCAAGCAATGGAAATTAAAATTAAAAATTAAAAGAAAAGGAAAAAAGAAGAAGAGAAGGGAAGAAGGAAGGCGAACAGACCAGAGGGCCGGGTTAGTTCATTTTTCACAGTGATGGCATGACGGCTCGAAGAGCACGATTAATGTCTTATATTGATCAGCCTCAATGAAAAAGAGATTCCTTTAGCGAGAGAATGGGCGCTATTCAGCCGGACGCTGTGAAGGAAATGTTCTCTTCACTAAAAGATCATCTATTAAGTGACAGTTTGCTGTGACAAGAAGCTATTTTATGCAAAACATCTGATTACAACTGGTCTCTGCATTTCCTCGGAGGTAACTGACACGGAGGTCAGACGATATTATGTTACTAAGCTCCACATTTAAAAATGCTTCGATGAACTGAGCTTAATCTGTCCCCATGGAGACCGCGGTGGCTGTCAGAGTGACTTGTTCTGACGGCTGTCACAGCTCCTGACAGACCCGCATGCTTAGCCCTGCCCCTGTGATTTGTCCTCATACTAATCCAGCACTTAGGTTGGCTACTAACCTACTTAGCACTGCTTTGTTAACTAGGTTTTTATTTCAACCTCTGCTTTTGGTTTCAAAGGTGCCCGCTGTTATAAGGCAGAAAGGTGAAAGGAGCACTTCATGTTGTTAAGATATGATTTTGCAGCATCTTATTAATCAAAAGTATTCAAATTTGAGCCAGCACGCTGGGCTTAGTGTTAAGCTGAAGGAGCTCATTAAAGGCAAGGGGACAGAGAAGAGGACCAGCTGAGGCCTTCAGCTAAGGAGCGCTTCCCTCGCTGTCTCTCTGAGGAATAAGACCTGCCTGCATCACAGACTCACTTCAAAGTCTCTGGAGTTCAATTAAATGTGGATTAGTGGTCTGGAGAAGCTAGCCAGCACCGCATCCTCCTGCCTCCCATCTCTCTCAAGGCAGCTTCAGATGATTTAACCAGTCACAGCCAGCCTAAAGCCAAACCCATTTCCAAGACTTTTTGTTTGTTTGTTGTAAATAAATACAGTGTAACACAATATTAGCTCTTAAGTTCAATAACATCTTGATGATGAATTTTATAAAGATTTTTTTTAATCTTCAACATATTTAATTCAAAAAATATTTTTTTGGCATTGGGGGAAAAAAAAGAAGCTTTTTTTCCTATTTGTAAACTAACCAGCCGTACAAAATGAGCTGTCCTTACACTTTGGCTTTGATATTTATTATTATTATAAAGACAAACCATTGTATTCAGTCAGCTCTAGGGACGTTGGGCACAGATTTCATTACTTCCACCAACATTAAGTTTATTGTGCACCAAACCAAAGAAGGAATGGCATGGTTTTAAAAATAAGCAGGAGCAGACAAAGAAAAGGGTCACAACAAGGTTCAATCTCCAAAGAAAAAAACCTAAACATTTATTTTATTATCAAATTAGCACAAAGATAAGCTCAACAAAATCTTTAATGCATTTAAAACAGTGGATATACAATGCGTGAAGTATTCTCTGAGGCATGCTCATATTAAATCCAGGTCAACAATTGCGCTTTCAGATTTGTTGGCTACTAATTCATCAGCAAAATGGGGACATAAGTTGGGATCACTTTTGCTAGCTGAGATGTTTGAATTTTGATGACAAACAAAATCTACTGGTTTTCATCGTTTCCTCTATTTACAAACGTGACAATAAGCTGATCATGTCGAAACACTACAGAAGGAAAGACATTTTTTTTCTGTTCTTCCATCAGATCAGAAAAGAGATTCAAGTCTTCAGGTGTTTAATAAGTGAAAGCTTGAAGTATAACTATTCACAACTAAAGAGTGGTTTTACATAGATGCCCAGTGATAAACTAATGAAGCTGCCAACTCTCAGCTGATAGAAAGATATGACACAAGTGAAGGCACCCAGATATATTTCACTAGACTGATGGATCTCCTGGAACTCAGCTGTAAACAGCGTGCTGCTCTCCAAGATCATCATCCCGATCGGCAGCGCCCTCTCCCTTGCAGATGAAAAAGCAGAGCGTGTGACAACGAGTATGACGAACTATCTGTGTCGTAATGCTCGAGCTGTTCTGACCACATCTGGACAAATTACATTGGTGTGGAGGTTATTGTCCATGCTGGAGTTATGGGTGCATCAGCTTCATCTGTAATATATCGTAGTGGAAGCTTTAAAGAGACAGGAATGCTACAGTTACAGAACAAGGGAAAATAATAGAGATTTCAGACTATTACAGTCTTGAATCGCAATTTAATTACACCATCTCTGGTTTACCATCTACTGAATGTCTGGTTTTAAAGTGATAATATTAATAATGAAACAATATATTATTATTGGAGCAGCATCAAATTGATCAGGAGCTGATCGTTGACAGAAGCTGTTTCTTTGAGGTTTCATTTCAAGTGGAACGATATCCACGGGCACAGATTTGGAGCACTCCGAGATCAATTTCACGGCGTCACGCGAGAGGACACAGCCAAACAGAAAACAAAAGAACCGGTCTTGATTGCATTGCCTTCTCTCCATCTCTCCCTCTTCCTTGTTCAACCTGTTTGTGCAGCGGGCTGCGGCTCATTTCTGAAGCACTGTCGTTTGTCTTTGTCAGATGCCCAAAAGACTGCGGAATGAAGAGGGACACATGAAGAGGGGTCGGGTGACTGTGGCTATGGTGTGTAACCCCACACACACACACACACACACACACACACACACACACGCACAAAAGCTGTCACCACTGAATCTCACAGACAGTCTGTGCCAGCGAATCCTCTTCATCACCCCTCGCATCCACCCCTCTTACCAACCAGAGCATCTTTAGAAACAAAGGTAAAGCCAAACACAGGGATGCTAATGGATTAAATTGAAACTGTACTGGATTAAAGAAGAGTTAAGAGAGCAGAGAAGCAACTATCAGCAACGTGGTTCAAGATAGATGAGGCTCTCAGCTGCTTTTGCAGTCAGGCCGGCTGAGTGGGTGTGTGTTTTTGGGCTGATAAGACCCCAGAGTTGGAGGAGAGAAGCCACTGCCAGCAACCAATGATCCTTATTTGTCATAACATGTGAAAAAATACAAATAAAATATCATTTGAATATCAATTGTGGTGTTTTAGGAAATAAAGGTTTCAGAATTGCACATAAACAGTGTTTGATGAGTGGCGGAAGCATATTTGCATGTTCGGTTTAATCTACTATACATCCTCGAAGGGGAAAAAAAGAGGTGATTGAAGTTCAATTTGTTGCCTCTTATTAAGTATTTCCACATGGGTGCCTCAGTTAAAGGATAATGGATGAGGGATTTATTATTACCTTTTGGTCAAATGAAGTGGTGTGGGAGATAAGGTGATGAAATTAATGAGCGGGAGGAAGAGAGGTGATCCATCAACATCAAAACGCAGACGAGGGACAAGCAATACTGCAAGAACTTGAATAGAATTCATAAAAAATGAAGAACAAAAATGTGCATGCAAACAAGGGACTGAGGCTACAGATTCCTTGCTGTTTGTGACTGTTTCCACTTGACTGACCACAGAATCAAGCAATCTGCAATAAACAGTTTCAGTGAACCGAGTCACTTGCAGCGGGTTTTTATTTATTCTTTTACTGCTGCATCAAATCAGAAAGAAAATGAAGAGAAACATGAATCGGCATTTGATGGCTTTTGAATACTCGTAGTATTTCTGCGTATGCACCTTGTAAGTTCAGTTATATTCCCCTCTACTCGGTTCTTTACCCTCCCTGTTCGCTTTAACCCCCGCCCCCTCCGACCAACACACACACACCTTTCTCTGTTCCACACTGGTAAACGAGGCCGTGTCACCCCCCATCAGTAAATGAGTTCATCGGACTAACGAGCAAGCAAAGGGCCCCGACACACTAACAAGGGTCTGTTGGCTGCCTGTGCCTCTGGACCAATCAGGACCCTCATCAGCGTTGACACAAAGCCTCCCCGAGCCCTCTGGAGCCAATTAAGACAGATTTTGCTTTTGAGATTGAGTGATAGCAAAAAAAAAAAAAAAAAAAAAAAAAAAAAAAAAAGGATAGAGGAAGGGAGACTGATGGACCGAGAGTACCACGATGGAAAAAGAAAGAGCCACACAGATCCGCACAGTTTGAGTCTAAGGCTTCACAAAAACATGCACAAGCTTTAGTCGTGACTCACTGCAGGTTAAAACTGTGTTTTGTTTTTGGCGAGTAGGTATTTGGAGGTTGCATTTGGAATAAAGTAGGCAAAGCTTTTAAGAGGAAAGCAATGCTCAACACAGGTACACTCAATCATGTGACCTTAAGAAAGAGCAGCCACATGACTCCTCTTTCACACTCCAGCAGTTGTCCTCAAGCCTTTGTGGCTTTGAAAGCAAGTGCTTTAACAAAATGGCAAAAAACATGATACTACCTCAACTTATCCATGTTCTCCACAGAATTTAAGAGAAAGTGCATCTGAATATGCAAATAATATAGAACACTTAGCTACTGAAGTAATCAAGCGTCAGTTTAACAAAACTAATGTTTCTTTGGGAAAGCCTGTTAAATTAATAGTATTATTTGACTGATTTCTATTCTATTCTTCGTATTTACCACAGAGGACAGAGTGGTATCAATCTTCCCATCTAAGCAAGTTAAGAATATTATCCACATTTTTTCCACAAACTTAATAGGTATATTTAAAAAGGAGCAAATATATTAGCCATTAAAACTAGAGAGCATCTAAAAGAAAGAGTGATATGAAAGTCAGTGTTGAATATTAGACATCCTGTCATCATGCTGCAGGAACAGCTAGCCCAAAACGAACTGATAATCCCAGTTGTTCTACAGCTGTGTAACTAGTGTAATGTGTAATCACTGGTCACACATAAAGTTCTATTTGCCTTGAGGAGAGTAAAACAAACTACAAGGTCAGAAAAAAATAAACACAGCTAAGAAGCTGTGCTGGAAAGTGAGAACTGAAGCAAAATAAACAGGCCCAGCTTGCAGCATGTGTAGGGTTATGAAGCCTAAAGACTCAAAGTATTCAACTCCAAACGTTACCCAGCAAGAGTTTGTGCTCCCTGAAAAAAGTCCCCTTTGAAAGGATCTTTGGGGCCACTTAGTCTGAATTTAGCCTAATAAGGATTAACTCCCCCCTTTTTCAGCCCTTTTCACTGTTTGCTAACAGGTTAGCCTTTTTTCTATCTTCGCCTGCTTGGCCTTTTTGAAGTGGGAGACAAAAAAAAAAAAAGAGTCTTGTGTAGATTTAGGGAAATGCTGCAGTGGTCTTGGGGTTAATTGGTGGTGAATTAAAGACTTCAGTGCATTAAATCATTAAAAATTCTACCTTGGGCATAAGCTATGAGGACAAAAGCCTTAGAAGTGCCCCCACATGTAATAAGATACCAAAGTGGTATTAATTATCACTTATGATGGCAGTAGCAGGTATATACATAACACAAACCCCAACAGAAACTATAAGTCAAAGCCTTAGTAAATGACAGATAAAGCCTTTAACACCAGACTGCTAAGGATTTTAGCAAATTACAGTTTTCCTTTAAGAATGGCAAAGAACATAAAATGGACATTTTATGCTGATATATTGAACATCAGTGCTTCCTTTTCACTCAATCACAGGCTGGACTGAGGCCACAAAGGGCTCAAAGGTGATGGGTAACAAAGGATGGATAAGTGAAGAGAAAAGGGCTGTGAAACTGGGTGCAACAAATACAGAATATCTAGAGCATGTTATGAAAAAAGTCAAAGAAAATTAAGATAATTTACTAGAATTGTGTAACAAAGAAGTTCATATAGAATGCACACCTGCACTATGGCTAAATGTAAGGCCTTTCTGATATTGTTGAGCACCTGTTGATATGGACGGGACATGAAAGAGCTTCTATACATTCCTGGATTTGTCAAGCGCATCAGTAAATGCTAGCACATCAGGGAAAGCTGGAAAAGAATGCATACGCTTTTCACTGACACTCGGAAAAATCAGGGAGACAGCCCGGAGCCTCCGCTAAAGCACAGGAGCTCTTTAGGACTAAATGCTGCTGGACCTCTGCTCTCCTATAAGCTGCCATAGCAAACATCAGACAGGTTAAGATCACCGACCGGCTCCTATCGCATTCTCCCCGCTTTCCTTCAGTCTCCCATTTTGCCATTTAATGAAGGATAGGCTTTTTTGGGGGTATGTGTGAGGCTTTGCTGAATAAATTCTTCTCTAATCCAGCTATTGTCAGCAGCTTAAGTGGGTGTAGGGTGAAAAGTACACCCCTCTTGGGGAATTTTGGGTGGGTTGTCCGAAAGGATAGGCGAAGAAGAGAAAAGGCCTTTTTAGTGGAGAAAAAAAAAATGTTGTGGAGAGTTAAAATATTTGTACGTGACTCAATTGGTGCTCCAAATTTATCAGTGACAAGCACTTTCAGCTACACTTGGAATGACAGAAACTGAATCAACAACCGTCTTCAATTACGTGTGCACACGGGGTGTTATCCCATTGCTGACTCAGAACACAGGGCATTAGACGCTAGTTTAAATACTGAAACTTGACTGTTCTAAGCCAACGCTTAAGCTAAGGTTTCTTCTTTGCATATCGAGCTCACAGGGTATCATAAGCTTCAATTATGAATAATACTCTAGGCACCTGATAAGCATAAAAAGCAGTTTCTGATCTGATCTGCATGCAGCGTGTTAATGGGCAGGTAGAGTAGAGCTAGGTCTGCAAGAGAACTGCTGAAAATGCATGGTAGCTTCATCTGCAAATAATGCACGTATGAGCAGTAGCATCAAACAAAGGTGTGACCAGCAAAATAGCAATAGAGAGGAGGAAAAAAAAACCCAAAGTATAAGCGTTGCACAAACAAACTAACCCACTCAATCTACAAATATTAAGTCATAGTCCTTGAAGTTTCATACGTACAAGTTCAATTTTAAGTTAGCTTCAGCTTTTTATTCTACCATGGAGGCTGAAAAACGACGGGGATTGCTGATCTAACATGACCCACTAATAAAAATCAAAGATCTGTGGTGTAAAACAAACATGTTTATTGATGAAGATGTTAAGTTAAAACCAAATCTGATTCACGATTAGGGTTTGATTTTATTCAACACCGTCTGTGTTTGAATTGTTTTGTATTGTTGATATATTATATTCCACAAATCCACTTTACTCTTCCACTAGAAATGGAGTCTTGGATGAGTAAGTAATCTCCAGAGCATCCCTCTGGTTGTGCCGTTTAAACCACACTGAATAGGTCATTAACCATGATGACAATAGAAGTACAAGAATTTAACATTCTGCTCTCTGGCACACAAGATGTCTTTACACAGATTGTGCATCAGTGTTATGAGGTCGCACATATAAAGCAACCTGTTCTTGACTTTTTCGAAAATTAAAAACATGCATTATGTTGATGTCAAGCAATTTTACCTTTGCATTTGTAAGGTAACCAAAAAAGATGGAGACTTAACATAAATAGCTACTTGCTTCTATGATCCATGGATCTCGCTTTAACTTTTGATATGCAGCAGAGAGCTTTCTGACAAACCGAGAGCACATTTACAATGCCAATTTCCAATAAGCACGGCTGGACATCGATCTTTCAATCAAAGCCGCGTGCCTCTCTGACCTCAACTGAATAGCAGAGGCTCGTGAGAACAGCAGGTACACAGGTGCTGATTGTAATATCAGTAGCCTACCAGGCAGACTGGCATCCATAAACAGGCCTATCCATCAGGCTGGTGCGTTGCCTTTGACATGTGTGTCAGAGGCAGACGAAGGGAATAAATGATGGAGAGAGGGGATCAATCAAAAGAGGGGAGGGGGAGGCACCTGCCCCCTGACTGGTCCAGTCAAGCCCAGAGATGGAGCATGATGGAGGGGCTAGGCTCAGGTGCAAAAAAGGAGGGGGTAGCTCTTTGTCTGGAGATGCTTGGTTAAGTGTGAGCCAGGTCAAAATGGCCACAGTGGTCTGTGGATGTGTTAAGGTCCAAAGTCAGGTCACAAACAGAGAGAGTCTGAGCGTGTTTGTAAAGGGGGTTGTTTAGAGCGCCTGCCTGTGTGTGTGTGTTTGTGTGTACGTGTGTGCGTGTAAGCGTGTAAGCGTAAGGAGACATTAGTCATCATTATGTGGTGAGATGAGACTGTCTAATGGTTCTTTGCGTGATTACCTATGTGGCAATTGTCTTTCCCTGACCTGTCCTACCTGGTTACCATTTGCTGCACAGATGCATCATCGGCCTGTTTTTCACAGAAGTCATGCTTTACATCGCATTGCAAGGGTTACAACAAAAACACAAATATGCTCTGACTGTACTAAAAAAATTCAAAAAGCAAGCTGAATGATAAATTATTATTATTATGTGCAATATACCTGGATGTTTTAATTGGATTATAACACTGGTAGAAAAACGCTGAAAACAAGACTACAAATCTAGGAGCCACACAAGCTGCTTTGAAGACGTTTTTTAGCAAAGCAGTGTTTAATTCTAATGTAAACATGCTAAAAACTATCATTTTAGTATGATGAGCATATAATGAGCGTAATTTAGCAATGAATGCTACTCTCACTAGTCTCAAACCGACGTTTTGGGCAGATTTTGGAGAGAAAGGGAAGCACACATTCTGATTGTGGCTCTGAGATTTCAAGTGCAGTTTCAAGTGCATTTTACCTGTCAACCTCAGAAAACACCAGCAAATAGAAAAACGCTGCAAGAGCACAGAAAACACAGCAGAATAAAACAATGAAAGAAAAATATTTTAACCTCCTAGGACCTGGTGTCCACATATGTGGACATCACATTTTGGGTTATTTAGACTAAAATACTCAATTTTGCTCTACCTGGGCCTGATATCCACTTACGAGGACATTATACTGCTACTGTTCTATCAAAATTTTAAACAAATATCCTCATATGTGGCTCTCATTTTTCTTAAAAACAAAAATAAGGTAAAAAAAAAAAAAAAAATCTGATAATTCTTTGTTTTTACATTCATCAGGCCCCAATGTGACCAAATATCAAAGAGAAATTAAAAATGCATGTCGTGGAAGAGTTCGGGGGTTAGGAGGTTAAAACTTAAAACTTTAAGTTATAAATATAACGTGAAAAAAAATTTAAAGGAACAGGTTGGTGACACTAAAGGAAAGTCGAAGCATCACCAGAGTCATGAGGTTTAAACCTGATATGAGTGTTTGTAAAATAAACAACACAAAAACCTGATGAGATATTTCAGTCTGGACCAGTGTTGGGCCAACAGTAAAATCAATACATCTAACAAAAGAAACAATAATCAGATAATGGCCAAAATCTCAAAGATGTCTAATAATAATTGCAGGTTTAATATATGCAAAGGGTCAGATTCTGAATGAAGGGTCGATGTCTCGATATGTCTGCTGAAGACTTCAAGTTCATTAATCATCAGTGACATAGCCTTATTCAGCTGGATGTGAGGAACTGTACACAACAGTCCATGTGGTTGGAGACCCAGTATCAGCATGCAAGGGTGCTTCACCTCCTACTGGGCAAACAGAAATACAGTTCAGAAACCTTAATTTGGTGTTATCTTCTATAGTTGGCTTAAATAATTCCAGATTTCCCGCATATGTATTTTTGTTGACAAGTTCCCAAATCTGTGCGGTAACTTGACTTAAATTGAAGATTTAGATTATTGGATTTCCCAATGACTGGATGATCCAAAGTGGGCTGGGAAGAAGGAGCCTGATTCTTGACAGTAAACTGGCCGTGGATGTTGGGAATTTAAAGCCAGAGAAAATAATTTCACGCTTGTGAAATCTGTCTTTGTTAAGGAAACACTTCATGCCTTCCACCTACTGTAATTACTGCACCTGAGAACCGGGCAGAATGTGAAAGAGTGAAGGAAAGTGAAGGACTAGAAAGAGAAAGAAGGTCAGCCTAACCCTTCGCTCTACTAGTCGTTGCCATAGTGTGGCTGAGCGATTTATTGACCATCTCAGGATGTGCTCCAACCAATAGAGTGGAACAGTATGAAGGAGAGACAGTGAGAGGCCAATATGAATGAGTGAAAGGATCTCTTTCCTTGGACTCATTGATAATGACATACCTGCTTGGGCTGTCCGTTAGTCCTATAGCACACACTACTTAGGCTCTAACTGGAAAATCAATAGGCTCCTCTCTCAGAGACCTCTGGCTGCCATGGCTCTTTGTGATTGGCAGCTCCAGCCAAAGGTCGTCCCTGGCGACCACGAGGGTTTGGTGGAGCAAGCAGCCGAGAGGGTGGAGGGGGGTGATCCCTGCAGTCTGACACTTTGGGAGAGCTTAACGATATGGGACTGGTTGCTACATAACACACCAGGGTGGTTTTCCTTGACTGAATGGTCCTTCATTCAACTGCTTGAACCAACCCTGGGTAGCCGTCACCACCCCGCTAATTAGAGTTACCAATGTCTTCTCAGTGGGGATTTTATTATTGCGTAGTGCAAGGCTGGACACTGACAAAACTATTGACATTCTTTCAAATGTTTTCCATCTCTGTTTTTTTTTTTTTTTTCTTTTGGAAGAAATATTTTGGAGACTTTGTGTGAAAATTTTAGGGGTATTTTTTGTAGCAGTTTGCGTACAGATAAACTGATGACTTTATATGAGGCATATAAACCAAATTAATTCGAGTGAAGGTATTTTGATGTTGAATAATGTGCAATACTTTGTAAATCTGTCTGGTCCAGCGAGGGATTAATCGTTTACATCTCTGCCATCAATTTTTTTTACAAATGCTGTGTCACAGTTCTGATTTCGTAAATATACCAAGTCACAGTACACAAGTTGATAACCATCCTCAATCTGTAAAAAGATTAAAATTAAAATAAAAACAAAATCTCATCTTCAAGCACTTTAATGATCAATGGAAAGCATAAACATATTTCAATGTTTGCAGCTCCTGCAACGCCCCCTTCAGTATTTTCACCCTTTACTTTATACAGCTGTTAACACTGCAAACTCCAAACACAGTACGATAGCATGGAGCACGCTCAAACTGCACTAGGAAGGGTTACAAACGCCATCCAATCAAGCTTTTGCAGATATTCCCTTTAACCAATCAGCTGGGGGGGGCAGAGCGGATTTCACTTCCTCATACATGCGATATTAGCAGTCTCCAGGAGAGGCTCTGCAACAATAACTCTGCATGCAATATTGATGGCTGGTGTCTAAACGCAGAGAGGGTGCTGTTAAACACACACATACACAGGCAAACACACATCTGCTCTGCTCCGTGACTTCATCAGTTCTGCTATCTGCCGAGCAGATGCAGAGGCCTGCCAGGCAATTAGATGCCTGCGATGATTTTCTTTGAGCTCTCTATGGAGCTAGCAGCTGGCTCCATACGGGTACGGGAGACGGCAACAAAACGTGTGAACAAGAACATCAAAATTTACTCTCTCGGTTCACACGTGTGCGGATGTTACTCATGTGCAGTCTGTGTGTGTGTGCGTGTGTGTGTGCGTGTGCGTGTTGGGAGGCAATGAGTCACTTTCCCTGGACCTATCATGTTTCCAGAGAAATAAAGAGAGCAGAAAAAAAGGAATTACCTAAAACTGGCAGCCGTGCTACTACACCTCTCACTTAAAGGTACAAAGCAAGAGAGAAGATCAGTGTTAATGAGTGCAACTCGACTCTCAGTTTACTTTAGTACTGATTATTGAGACTAACTATTAAACAAGTAGATGAACCAAATAACCCAACTCCCACCTGATAAGGAACCAAATGTATCTTTGAGGCTTTGATACCAATTTTAAACTAAGGTATACAAATATTGTAGTTTATGCAATCTGGAAAGAGAGGCGATAATTGTGTGAAAATGGCAAACTCAAAGCAAGAACAGAGAGGGGGGGGTGCGTGTTTTTGTCTAGTTGTCTCATCAGTCAGTATTGCGCTTACGAGGGGATGGCTGTGGAGTCGCGCAGGCTTGGATCAAAGAGCTCTTTGACAGGATCTTCTCTACACTCAGAAATGAGAAAACCTTCCAGGAACGCTGACTGTTTTCCAGAGATGTACAGAAAAACGTATGAGTGACTGAGTGGAGTAAATGAGGTACAAACAGTTGGCATTTGCCGTTCATATATATAACAGTATATATGAAAGAAACTATGAGGAGTGTTAAAAAAAGCAAAGAAAATTCTAAAATCTCTGCTCTAACATGTGCTGACTGCGTTTCTGTTTTCCCAACCTCGATGGACATGTAGTAAGCTGAAATATAATGACGCCCCTATTCTGACATATGGCTGACCTTTGCACTTTGGCTGAAAAAATGATTTTATTTATCCGACACGAGGTATCCATTCTATAATAAAAATGAACACAGCGGCTCGGGAACGCGTGGTGTGATAAGTGGGCCCGAAAAGATCCCTAGCGTCTATATAAAACTGTACATTTGTGTCACTGTATATTTCATTAAACTAGGCTTAGCATCTCCTTCATAATATTTGGACACTTGCTCTCCAAGTAGAGCCGATTAATCTCTCCGGAGCTGCGAGCTTGATAATAAACAGTCATCCTGAAATCACACAGCCAGACATTTTTTCTCACTTATTTCATCTTTTACTAAATTCCAAAGCCACATTAGGATAACGGCTGCTTGAGGGAAGACCTGGCGAATATCAGTTTAGTATTTTTATCATCAGTATTTCACAATAAATCTATGTTTGGAAGCCAAAATAAAATGTCATGACACACCAGCAACACTTCCCCTTGAATGTTTTCTTGGTGAGGAAAGTTAATCCGACACTAAAACTCTGTGCTATTATCTATGGGGGTGGGGGGTCCTGCTAGGTTATTATTAATAAAGATAAAAAACTCACTCATAGAATTTAATGAAATTAAATGTAGGGGGGTTTAGCACTTATTGCTACACCTAAATGAAGCAAAATGTGCTGTTTGCACAGGAGGCAAAAGCAGTATATCAAAAATGTGTGTTTGTGTGTGTGTGTTAAACACATCTAGTTTGAGCTCAAATACTAAAATGGTCTCAAACTTCTTTTACAATATAGCTAAAAAATTACACATCATGACCAACTTCACACTTCTCAAAATTATCACCACTTGTGGAAAACGCAACATGATAAAGTCCAGAAAATGTGGCAACTGTGAAGTTTGGCTCATTAATCTAAGACTTTTCTGAAATATTTATGTCTTATTTCAGTATCTTTCGCATAGTTTGGCCACTTCATATCAGCGGATGGCTCCTGAGAATAATTAATGAAGCAATATTCTGCCTTATCTATAATTTAGTAACAAGTGTCAAAAGTTTCCTTTATTTTTCTTATTTTTGTTTTTTACATTTCATTTGCAGGAAGCTTGGAGCAAACTCCATATTTGACTCTTTGAACAAAAATCCAGCAACCTTGTTTTCTCTGCAGCCTTCAGGTTGCAGATGAAACGCACGACAGATTCTCTATTAATCGGTGGCAGCCACAGCAGAAGGCCTATTTGCCTCCTACCAACATTCACTCCGAGAAACACCTTCCACATGAAGCTTCAAAAACGATGCCTGATCGCTGCTTATTATTGATTGTATTTCAAGAAAATGAGGTCACAATAATCGACAGCGGTCTTTAAAAATTCTAGGCCTAATCTGAGATGCTTTGGTCAAAATATATGTTTGCATAAAATTAATCCAAATATTTAAACTAATTTTTTAAAAGACCTGAAAGTCTCATCAAATGTTTCATTAAAATCAAATTTAAGACGCACTATTATCGCAATGTCGTTCTCTGGACGCGTGACGGGATAGAAAAGGACTAAATATTACATGTTGCTTAAACATGCCCTCACACCCCAGCCTCTCGTCTGTGAGAGGATGTAATGGCTTCTTTAGTTCTCCAACACGCGGTGACAAAGGGATGTCTACGCAAAGACCTCTAGTTAAATTATTCAGCATATGGTCAGGGTTCACGGCGATCAAGCCACGGGCGGTGTGTGAGTGTGCGTTAGGGAAGACGCGCGCGCACACACACACACACGCTGAATAAGTTATTTAACTAGACACAATGCTGTGTACTGGCTGTGTAAAATATGCTAAACCAATCCCAAAAATACATCACTTGATTAGTTAAACAGCTCATCAGGTTTAGGAAAAGTCGTTGGGGCCGTTTTGGTTTCGTTCACGTCACTAAAGAGCTTCAGAGGGGAAGCTGCAGGTGCATTGGACACATTTATCCCAGCAAACAGTACACCGACAAAACTGTGTCGATCGGAGATTAATCAGCAAGAAGAAAAACATACATAATAATTAATTAAAAGAAAATGACCCACGGATGTGATATTAAAAAAATCGATTTTCACAAAGTAAGGAGAATTGGGATTGATTTCAGATGAAGAGGGAATAAAAGAATTTTCACTTTTATTTCACAAAATAATGCCAGCAAATCATACCTGGTGTTAGGTGTCTAATTCAAAACATGGAGAATACGCCCAAAATCCGCAAAACCCCGAGTATTAAAAAAAAAATTTAAGTCAGCGATGATCAAGAGACTTGTTTATGAAGAAAGTGGCGCAAAAGCCTATAGACGTTGCGATTACTGAGCCTTGGAAGTCGGAGTGGCATTTTTATTTTTATTTTTTAAGATAGAGAAAGAAACTTGTTAAATTAAAAACTAGGAGAAATAGCGAGGCACTTATCTGCAGAATGCAAGCAACTGTTAAGTTAAAGATTCAAAATCTCAATCCTCAAAATGCAGGAGAGGCTGCGCGTAAAGGAGCGGCACTGGTCGTGGAAAAAAATGTTTTACTGTCGGCGCGGAGAGTTTACACCGGCATATGAAGTGTAAACCTAAAGGTTTGCGTTTTCCTGTGTCGACTTGGGGAGCGCTGGACTGCATGCACCGTGTGCCCAGATGCTTTCAAAGCGAACTGGAGCTCTCCTGCAGGACCGTCTGCCTCTGGCAGCTCTGATTGGCTGCCTGCACTGACAGCTCTGCACATGATTGCAGGAGGAGAAGCCCGACCCCCTTCACTCTTCTAAAGGAACCATTCATAAAGTACACAAATCCAGCTCAAAGCTGAGTGTGGACGAAAAGTGAGCGGGGGCACAGAGGAGAGAATAAGAGCAAGAAGAGATGAGTGGTCATACGCGGCGTTTTAGCCTTTAGTGTCTACAGTCCGGGAAACGGATGGTGACCCACAACCTGAATATGAATCTTCTAAGCTGTGCTGGAAGTGCTCATGTCTTGGACTGATATTTAGTAAGCTATTACGTTGCATCCCTATCCGTTTCCTCCTCCTCACACTGACGTCCATCCGCTGCAAAAGCAAGGAGAGAAAAAAAACTTTGATTACACATTTTTCCTGCACGGTGAGCGTTTGCCTCTGGCTTTACCGGTAAGCATTGGATCCGTCAAATTACTGCGACTCTCCGGTGTACAGCCCGGACCTCTGCCCGAACATGATTGCGACGCAGGCAAAGCTGGTTTACCAGCTTAACAAATATTACAACGACAGATGCCAAGCTCGCAAAGCGGCCATTGCGAAGACTATAAGGGAGGTTTGTAAAGTGGTGTCCGATGTCCTGAAAGAGGTGGAAGTGCAGGAACCCCGCTTCATCAGCTCCCTCAGTGAGATAGATGCGCGCTACGAGGGGATGGAGGTCATCTCCCCCAATGAGTTTGAGGTGGTGCTTTACCTTAACCAGATGGGGGTGTTCAACTTTGTGGATGACGGCTCCTTGCCCGGCTGCGCGGTGCTGAAGCTGAGCGATGGCCGCAAAAGGAGCATGTCGCTGTGGGTCGAGTTCATCACAGCCTCGGGCTACCTATCAGCCAGAAAGATCCGCTCAAGATTTCAGACTCTGGTGGCACAGGCCGTGGATAAATGCAGCTACCGTGACGTGGTAAAGATGGTCGCCGACACCAGCGAGGTCAAACTACGGATCAGGGAGAGGTACGTGGTGCAAATCACCCCCGCATTCAAGTGCACTGGGATTTGGCCTAGAAGTGCAGCTCAGTGGCCCATGCCCCACATCCCCTGGCCCGGCCCTAACAGGGTAGCAGAAGTGAAAGCCGAGGGCTTTAACTTGCTCTCCAAAGAGTGCTACTCGTTAACGGGGAAGCAGAGCTCCGCAGAGAGCGACGCCTGGGTCCTCCAGTTCAGCGAGGCCGAGAACAGGCTGCTAATGGGAGGCTGCAGGAAGAAGTGTCTGTCCATCCTCAAGACTCTGAGGGACCGTCACCTGGAGCTGCCGGGACAGCCCCTCAACAACTACCACATGAAGACCCTGCTGCTGTACGAGTGCGAGAAACACCCGAGAGAGACCGACTGGGACGAGTCTTGCCTCGGAGACCGACTCAATGGTATCCTGCTGCAACTCATATCCTGTCTGCAATGCCGCAGATGTCCCCACTACTTCTTGCCAAACTTGGACTTGTTTCAGGGAAAGCCTCACTCAGCCCTGGAGGTTGCTGCTAAGCAGACATGGAGACTAGCGAGGGAAATCCTCACCAACGCTAAAAGTTTGGACAAATTATAAACTGGTTGTCAAGACTGCGGCGAAGGACATTTTTGGGATAAAATTCAAAGACTATTCTTCAACCGAGTCTCCAAGAAATGTGAAAAGAAAATCAGCAAGAAAATAATGAAGCGAACAAACAAAACCCCCACTTTTGTTTAATAATAAATGGAGCAATTGGGCCCCTGCCGAGAGAAAGTGAAGGTACAGTTTCAAATAAATGTAAGAAATTTTAGTTGTCTTCTTTAAATGTTTTCACAAAGTGAAGAAACTTTTATTTAAATATATGCACAAAAATCGTTAAGTGAAAGAAGAAAATGTAGCGTGCCAAGTTCATTTTTTTTCCATTATGTGACTTAAAGAAGAAATGTTAATAAAATGTTGCAAATTAAATTACAACTTGGCCTCATGTTTGGACGTCTTTGGACAGCTGAGATGGCAAATTTGCAAATCTGTTTCACTTTAGCTTTTTTTTTTAAAAAAAAAAAAAAATCACAGGACAAAATGTAAGTTGATGAAACACAGGCAGAAAAAAGATTAAAATGATTTAGCAATTTATTTATTTATTTTACTTTTTTATTTTTAAAAGGCCCATTTTAGGCCATAAGTTATTGTAAGAGTGCCAAGCTCAACGGGATTGGATTTTTTTGGGTTGTTGTTTTTTAAATGAATGTAAATCCAGGCTCTGGTGTTAATGTGTGGGTCTGGGAGCATCTGTGCTCTGTTTGAACAGTGGTACAAGCAAAGGGCCTACAGCAGAGTGAGAAAAAGAAATCTAGTAATGAACTGATTTTACTATTTGAAACCTTTATTGCCATATTTATTTATATTCATTCTGATATAAAACAACACCCAACTAAACGTGGATTTTATTAAAATAACGCTTAAATAAATATGATAATTTTACAGAGTCTTAGCCAACACCCACCATACACTGACAACAAACAACCACCTGTAGGTCAGCACTCCTCTTACTGACCAATATTACTAAAACAAATTGAAATCATTTTTATTTTTAAATCAGAGCATAATTTAATGCAATTTCAACTTTTGTGTTTTTCTTATAGTGATGAAACAAATGCTGCACACTTACATGATACAATTGCTAAATTAGCTGTTATAACAATGTTCTACCAATAAAGATTATTTTTTAAATTAAACTTAAAAAACTTTCTGGGGAAAATAAAATGAGTTTCATAGAATCCAGAAACCACTGTAAAGCGAGACAGACGCAGTTGGAATCCAATCTTATGGTAACTTCAACCGCGTGTCCTCTTTAACAAATGTTTAGAAAAGCTTACAAATGAACTAAAAAAATATTTTATTAATTTTAAAACAAAGCAGACATAAAAACACACAAGCTTCTGTGTGACATTTAGATGCCAGCAGGGCCTATCGGAAATCCAAGCATGTTTTCTGTAAGTGACCGTGAGAAACATGATCAATGGAGCTTGAGTCCCTTACCTTTGGATCGATGCTCCTGAAGCTGGGCTCCTCTTCATCCACCTCAAAGTAGAGCTCGGAGGCGGTGATGGACAGGGTGCCTTTTACCACCACAGCCGGAGCCACGAGCTGAGCGCTGGTGCTCATGTTTACTGGGCCTGGAGGACGGACAGAGACACAGGCCGGTCACAAAACGAGAACGTCAAACTGGGGACCACTGAGCGCTAATGCGAAGCTGTAAAAAGGAAAATCAAAAGAATCCAACCTGATGGAAAAGTTAAAAACAAACCAGGGATCTGGTTAATTCGTGAAAGTTAATCATGGTAAACGGTAAAGATAACGTTAACGTCTGACCACTTTTAAAGCTGACGCACAATCTCGCAGTAACCAACTTCCACGGTATTACTTTTACAATAAAGCTGCCATGTTTTTAAAAAACAAAATGCTTCGGTTGTTTAAAATAATCAGCGTTTTATTGGCAAATTTAAGACAAAACCAACACACATGAAACAATAGAAGTTCACCAACACGTGTTTTTACTTTATATAATAAAACTGTGTGGGGCAAAAAAGCCGAAAACACTCAAAAAATATGACTGATTAAAAATACTACTTTGCGTCACAACTGTCAAAACTGACTGTTCATCAGGATCCATTGATCGGTGGCTTCTGGGAGAAGCTGTATTTCATCTCTCATCAATCTTAATTTATGCCAGTATGACAATGAGAGCCTGGCTCAGGGGAGCTGTGGGTGGAAGCTCTGCCCGGCTCTGCGCATATGAGCCATTGTATTTGCAGATGTGCGCCGCGGAGCTGCGGGCTTGATTTCCCCGAGCACCCTCGCGCTCTCGCACACGGATGGAATAAACAGATATGTATATAGTCATCCCTTTGCCTGTCGTGAACCCCGTGAGTACTGACATGTTATCCGTGGGTTGAAATAACATTTTTTGTTCCGTTCACTCAAAGACATTCAATTACACCTGGAGCAGACAGCTGCTTAAGAGCACAGCTAAACCTCTCCCGACAACTTCTACGCACTTCTCGCGGGATAAATCACACGATTAGACAGGATTCAGTGTTTAATCCCATTGTCATCCAGATGCATTATTTTTATAGCACTCTAAGCCCAATTACTGCAGCTTAGTCTGCTGAGCGCTGTCACTGCGCATAATATGCGGATTACACGGCAATAGGCCTATTAAATGAAGATTATTTAAATAACAGACATTAAAAAAAAGGAGGTGGGGCAACATCGTGAACTGGAATCTCATCCTCATTCTGCAGCTGCAGTAGCTGACCAGGCTCACATGAAGGGAATTTAAAGTTTTATCAAAAGGAAAAGCTACCCTCCTTCAATCAGATAATACCTCATTTGAAAAGAGCTATCCTGGGGTAAGCTGCTATTGCCAGATAAAAAAAAAATGTTTAGAGTTGCTGCTTGGGCCTGTGTGTGTGCCGGTGTGTGTACAGTAAGTTTGTAAAGCAAGCCTCCATTGGCAGAGGCAGGAAAGTTAAGATGCCATGGTGGCACTAGCACTCCAGTGATGTGCTATGAGAAAGTGATGTATGCTCATTAAAAAGCTGGTTTTCCTTTGTTTATAAAGGAGCTGTACACACAAATTACTCAAGTATGAATGTAAAAAGAAGCACAGCAATATAATAAAACACCAAGGTCATATTGGAAAATCACAGCCTGCTTTGGAAGATAAGGAAGACACTGTTTGGATTTGTTTTGTGTATAGATTCCTCGTATTCAATGCAGTAAATCAGAGTTGCACATGTAGGAAAAACTCAAACTACAGTGCCGCCATTTCTTTATTTGGTCTGAACTGCAGGGGGGGAAATTACAACACAGACACAAATACAAGCAGGGAGGTGGGGGAATGACCGAGGAGCAGGTATGGGAGGTGGCGAACACAAGCTGCTTCTTTACCTGTGACGTTCTCCAGGTCCTTGTCCTCTAGTGACGACAGAGTGTCATCATCTCCGTCGAGGGATGCCTCGCTCTCTGAGTTTTGATTTCCCAGAGCCTGGCTCCTGATGGACTGCTTGCCTTTGAGAATATCGTCCTCGGATGCTAGAGTGGGAAGCAGGAGGGGGAAAGAGCCATCTTATTTTGCATTTGAAGTAATTACAGCATAAAAGTCAAGGTTGTATTTCATACTGTGGATTGACACGACACGAATGCATCCGACTTTATTTTATGACAGAGTTTAAGGACACAAAAGCTTTCACATCAAGTCGATTTAAAAAAAAAAAGAAATTGATGCACATTTTTAAAAAAGAAAAGAAAAGAAAAAAAAACAGCTCTTATAAGCAATCCCCTTACACACAGTAAAAAAAATAACAGTGGACTAGTTATTTGTATCCATTATCACACAGTGAAAATAAAAGTGTTTGTTTCTTTGTTAAATTAGCTTAAGCAAAATCAATTAAAATCAATTGTCAACAGTCTTCTTTAAGATTCAACTCCAAGTAAAATCTTGTATTTCATTTTCAGAACATAATTAATTTATGTTTTATAAAATGAAGAACAATCTGAGGCCTTTTAGTAAGATAAGGCAAGTTTTTTAATATGATCTGGATGTTATGTTTTTTGCTTTTTTTTTTGCTTGAAGTGAGCATATGTTGTGTTTATCCTAATGCAACTATTTGCATTTCAGTCTTTACCACGATTCAGCGGTTCAGTGCAGCGCTCACGTGTACTACATTTTCAGACAGTCACAGCTACGAACATTATTCGTAGAGACAAAACCCAAATGCAAACACAACCCTAACTGCATTTTTCCCCCATTTACCATGAAGCATAACAAACACAACTTCATACTCAGGCTTTTCAGACACATTTAAACAAAATGATGGTCACACACGTCCCGTTTTGATTTTAGCTGACACAACTTGAGACTCCAAATACATTATTTAAAAAGACAAAAAAAATCTGCAAACATTTACAGAGCCCCGTACTTCCCCAGCGGTGCATGGTAAAGATCCACAGACGCAAGTTCACAACACAAAGACTGGCTGGCAAGTCTTCTACATTTATAAACATAGCTGGCAATACAGTGAGTGCTTTCACTGCTTCTGTGCACGACTTTGTGTTCTAATCCAGCACTCAGCTGCAAGTAACCACGTTCAGTCCGGCGAGTCGCTGAACGCATATCCAGGGGATTTTTTGTCATCACCACCTGGGATTGTGGTGGAGATCAATTGCACTTCCTAAAAATGCACAGCCGTGCCGTGTAGCCGTACACTTTGAAACTGCTAGACGAGCGCGGCTAAAAAATCTCTTGTCATGGAAAATATGCAGCTCACTGATATTTAGAATGGCCTTCCTGTAATTAAGCCTCCCTGGAGGATTCTTTAGTTAGCAGCACTGAAATTACTACCAGCTCCCCTAATACGTACCACATGCCATTGTATTCGCACCAAGCAAGTGGACAGGGGACTTGTCAGAGGAGCTTAAAAACAGAAATGTATTTGAACTTCTATGCATTGCATGCTCAGCAATTATCCTCCCCCCCATATTAAGACGGCGCTAACACACAGTATCAAGCCATGAAAACCTCAAACAGCTTATAAATAGCTCTTCGGTCTATTCACTGAAGTACATGCAACACAAATAACAACTCAGCATATTGTGGGTGTGTGTGAGTCCATTAGGAGCTATTTTGGCTAAAGTTACATCACTTATCACCAGATACATAAAAGTGAACATAAGTGACAAGCTGTGTGCCAGCCTCCCAGCCTTCCTGTTCTTAAAGTAGGTAACTTTTTCTCTTTTTTGAATATGACGTGTGCGTGTGTGTGTGTGTGTGTGTGCTTGGGAATTATGTGGCGCATACAAACTCATGAAACGGAACTTCAGCTTTAGTGTACAAACATTCAGCCTGGAATTTAACCCACAGAGTGTGTGTGTGTGTGTGTGTGTGTGTGTGTGTGTGTGTGTGTGTGTGTGTGTGTGTGTGTGTGTGTGTGTGTGTGTGTGTGAGTGTGACAACAATATGAAATTAACTAAAATGAACTACAACTGTTCTAATAAACAACTCCTCTGCCTCCACCTCTCCCCCACTTTTTCTTTTAAACTTTTAAAAAAAAGAAAAAAGAAAAGGGAATTTAAATAATACAACTTTAGCTTTAACATCACGGCTTTTACCATCTTGTTAATCACTGTAATGCTTTTAAATTATGCCGTGATTACAAGCTATGCGTGGAGCGGGAGTGCCACATTAAGAAAAAAATCCACGGCACTTCAACCTCATCACTCATCACGCAGGGAGCAGAAATGTACATAAATCCCAACTGGTTACACTCTTTCCAGGACCCCTTTTCCCTCGCTGAGAGGTTCAACTACCTGCTTATACAACACAAGGCATGCATGGTCACGGCAATTAAATTGTCAGAATTAACAAATTTGTTTTTAACGGGAGCGTAGCCAGGAGTGTGGTCATGAGGCGAGTATTGATTACCAGAACAGAGACATTAGTCTTCAGGTATTTACTCTGCCACCTCTGGTACACGGGCCCGGGACCAGACCAAATCAATCCCTAGAAAAGATGGTTCTTTCCAGCTGTAAATACATAACAGCCTACTCAAGCCCTACTGGCAGCCACATACTCTCCTGTGGAAATCATCTTGGCACTGTATGAATGATAACAGTTGTCTATATCTTTAACACAGAAATGCTTTTTTTTTTTTTTTGCACATATTTCCCCAATCTTAAGAGCAAAGCATGATTAATGGAAAATAAAATGCTTTTAGAATATATCAACAAGTAAAAACGGCATTTTTTCCCCCTCTTTGCTTCCAATTTTCTGATTATGTGAGAGATGTGAAAAGCACTGCCACAGGTAGCTAGCAAATGAGGGTAAATTCAGGCTTGATCTTATGCTAAATATTTTCTTAGGGAGTGAGACTGCATTTTCCCTTCTGCATCTGATGAATATAATTACAGCCAGATATGACCTTTGTGCTCTGTTTGAAAACTCAGCCCTGCGTTCTCATCCCGAGCTGCACTTCCGTAACAAATGTCGGGTCGACTAAAACAAGACAAAAGGTTACATCAGAAAATGTATGCCGTCAGGCTTCACTGTCAAAGAGTTATTTTAATGATATATTCCCATAGTTTATCCAGGTAGTACACTCTCAGGAGGCAGCGCAGTCTTTCCAAAACTGGCCGCTGGCTATTTTTACACAGGCTTGACTTTGAAACTAAATATTGTTTGCAGGAATTTGTCTTCTTCCACCAGTGACGGATGTATAGAGCTGAAATTATTTTAGATATAGCAGAATACCAGACCGAATACCTGAATAACCAAAATATAAGGAACTCCTTCCGTGTGAATGTCTTTTACTCTACTAAAAATCTTTTTTAAAAAGGCAACGATAGAGCATGAGTATGTCTGTTCTCTGTTGTTACTTAGCTGAAGGGAAAACATTGAGGAATTCAAACAGAAAGTAAAAATTTGGAGAATTGCTGCAGAGGAACAGCAACCAGCTGGACTCTGGCGTCGTTCCCCAGCTGCCTCCACACTGCAGCCATTACTGCAGAGCAGAGGTCTCCCAGGATCCGGGGTTCCCAAACATTTATTGCTTTTAGATCGTATTCTTATTGAATCCTGTCACACCTGCCATTTGTCTTTAAGAATGATAACGCATTTAAAGGGTAGTTTTGCAGGTGACACACTGAGGACATTTTTGGCTTGGAAATGTCCATCTTTCTATTTTTTTTTTTTTTTTTTTTTTTAGGAGAAGGCAATTGATTGTGCTGGTTAATCTTGATGTAAACGCCAGGGGTGAGCTGGATACTTGCAAAAAATGAAGGATTATATGCAATTTTTCCTGCAGGAATGTGTGACTTAGACTCTGCTGTTAGCTGATAACTAATCTTGTAATCAGACAAAGATTGGGGGGGGGGGGGGGGGGGGGTGTCTACATTATAATGGTAAAGGAAAAAATAAGTCAGTGTTGTTGGTGTTCACTGTCAGAACTGATTATCCCAGACCATGTAAAATTATCAGTAACTGAGGCCTTTCTTCAACTCCAATTTGCGTTTTTGCTAGCATTCTAATAAACTTGTTTACTGTTAAATAATTAGACATGATTTACACATATTAGTGACAAATTAATAGCAAAAGCTAAAGTCTTAGCACAGGAGGTTCTATTATGTTTGGGGGGATTTTGCTGGCATTGCTGGGGTCTGTGTTCTCATTTAGTGGGATGAGTGACTGGACACAAAGTTGTTCTGACCGATCACCTTCATCCTGTGATCTTAATGCTTCTTTCAAGGGTGGCAAAAAAAAACCCAAAACAAACAAGGACCTAATAGATGGTTTGATTAATATGAAAAATTCTATACATTTAATTTCAACTCTAAAAGTTATGAAAAATATTCCTGAAATGAAAAGTTCAAATCCGACAGTGATCCTTCATTCGAAAGGTGAAAAAAAGAAAATATGAGGCTGAGTGAATGTTACTTACCACTTATATCAGCCACTGTTATGCAGCCAAGAAAAAAAAAGAATAAATAAAATTCAATACGTCATGTTATCCACAACATATCAGTTAAACATGTTCTGAATAAAGCAAGCCAATACGAAGGCGGTAGTTCGGTTTTGCCTAATGGGTGGCTGTGTATGAAATTACCTGTGTGTGAAATTCAAATGTGGGTGTTTTTTTTCTCCTCCGCTTTGTGGTACAATAAATCGTTTATTGCAGTGTGAGGACTAATTTTTATTGCCTTGTACCTGGTGCTACCACCAAATGAGTAAGAAAGGCTGTGCAATGAACTGGCGGGGGGGGGGGGGGGGGGGGGGGCAAACCTGGTGGATGAGACTGACCATGTTCAGCCACAGCTTTGAGCGTAGCTTCTGAGTGACTGGATCCAAAGGGGTTCCTGACGCAGCGACGTCGCCGTCTTAAATCGTCCTCCCAGTAGTCTAGGCGCCAGAAGTCCCTCGGCCTGCTGCAACGAGACAGAGGTAGCACATGTGTTAGCAATTACCAGCCAGCATGGTATAGCAGCCCAGCATTAGCACTTGGTCCGAGCAAGCATACATAAAGCCAGCATTGTGTTTGGAGGGCTCCCCCCCCCCAAAACTCTTAGAATTTGTCTTTAAAAACATTCACTTACACACAAGCTGAAATCCCACATCATTGTATCCCTGCTCCTGACAATGAGGCTCTCCATCCCAGAAGCAAAAGTGCTCTCTTTTTTTACTTTTATCCCCCTCTTTTGATTCGCTCTTTGGGAAGAGGAGCTGAGTAAGTGTGCGCCATCACAGTTCAAAGAGTAAATGACAGTGTGAACATTTTGCGCACACTGTTGTGGCACGCACTTTCATTCCAGGCTCATCCCAAGCCCAGCAGGACACCTCTTGCCAGAGTTATAGCTAGCATGATACGGAAAGGCCGTTACAAACACTAGGATGGTTAGCATTACCAATATTAATCAATGTCTATGAGTTCAATATTTGTCCCCGAAGTACATCATCCTTTACCAGAACTGATCAGTAATTATTCTGCTCTCAAGGAAAGGAAAGTGTTAACTTTTAATGAGGACGGTGACGCAGGCTATAAAAGAACTTTTATTATTTAAAATATTAGTAAAATCAAGAGACTGAAGGCACAACAAAGCGTCGCAGCAGTCATTTTTTTCTGTTTAGGTGCTTTTCTTTCTTTAGTTTCTATTAGGAAATCAGTTCCTTTGGTAACTAGGCAGCAAGAAAAACTAACTGTTTAAATGTAATGATGAAAAACTCAGACTGGAGGAAAAAATAACATGTTCTTGGCTATTTAGTGAGACTAAATCCTAACTGACTCAAGTCAAATAGTCCTTTTTCTTGAACTAAATGTTTCAAGGGGGGGGGGGGGGGGGGGGGGGGATTAGGAAGTATAGAAATTTTCATCTGGCATTACGCTGATGTCACTGAACTGAGTTTAGAGAGCTGCTTCGTTGTTAGTGAGGTAATGTAAATGTTTTCTCTGGTGTGTGAAAAATACGTCTTATTAATCAGCAGAATCCGCTCTCATTACATTTACATGTTACATCTTTGATTATGTTGATCCTAGAAGCCAGTAAAACCAAGTCTACTTTAAGTCATCAGTGATGACAAAAAGCAATCCTTAAACATTACGAAGTAAAAATTTATAAAAACCTTTTGCTCATAAGAGGCTGAAGTGAATTGTGCGAAGGTTAAAGTTGTAGGAAGACACGGTTTATGGTTTCAGTGGCATTGGCTACGACGGGAGAACCCCAGCATGCTTTATGCGATCTACTACTGAATGCCGCTCCGGCCGGGAGCTCCTCACAAATCTTCAGTCCAACACCAATGATCACACAGGGGCCTCTAAAAGGGAAAAGAGCTATACGCAAGAAAATAAATACAATTTCCAAGCAGGTCCTTTAAAACCCTGTATGCCCTCGCTAATGAAAACCACTGATTATTTGATTCATCTAGATTTTTTTTTATAAAAAGGGAGGAAAAAAATCAGTCTCAAACGGCTGACAAGTGGACAGTGGCAGCTGCTCGGCATATATTTATAGTAGAGTAGATAGAAATAATGCATGAGAAAATGTTTAGCCATGAAACCAAAAACTGGAGAAAATGAATATTGATGTTGTATATTCAGAGCTGTGAATTGAAAGCGAGTGTGTGTGTGCTGAATGCAAGCTAGACCGACGCTGGGGACCGAGATCTGTGCAGGACCAGATTTCTCAGTGGTGACAAAGCCTGTGCTCTATGTTTGCATGTGATAGCCCCCGCACGCAAATGGCCACTTCATCATCCCGCCTGCAATTTCATTCATCTATGAAAATAATTATCAAGGTTGTGCAAGCGCCTCTGAATCAGGATGGGCTCGTCTCTCATCTCATGGAAGGTGGGGCTCTGTCCAGTTCACACAATACACATTAATCCATCAGGAGGGGGAACCACTGCCTGGAGTAATTAGTTACGGCATGGAGCGGACTGCGTTTGCCACTCATATTCATCCAGGGCAGAGGCGACAGTGAAGCCCTAATGATAGGCTGCTAGAAGAGGTGGACGTACGATGAAAGATACCTCGTCATCAATCCCCAATATGAGCGCCGCTATAACAAGAATGGAGATGTACAGCACTATGCAACCCCCCCAACACAAGCTGAGTGTGTTTCCACAAAGATAATAAATTATTCAGAGCTCATCCATCCTCCTCTGGTATCCTTGGCAGAATTTACTGAAGCACCATTCTTCAAAATAACAACAATTAAAATAACAAAAGGGCCCACGTTGTGCTGTGGCTCGCGCCAACCACTTGTGTAATTAGTAATTAGTTCGGTCATAAAAAGGTGTCTGGAAGGCCCGCTCGTTAAGCCGGAAGTGAGCGCCGGCAGCTGATCAAAGTGGTGGAGAATCAGAGGCCGCCTGTGTGCATGATTTCAAGCATGAGCAGTACTTTTATGCTGTATACACCAGTGCTTTCAAGCCGTACATGGGGCTGTGTGTTTGTGCGTTATGGAGGAAACGTTGAGCCATGCTAAGCTTTTCTAATGTGGACCACATTGGCTACTGATGCAACCCGGTGCACAAGAATTTTATGTGAGGCTGTAAATTCTATTTACCTTCTTTTCTTTCTTTTTTCCTTTTTTTAAAAACATCTTTGGATGGAAGTTTACCAACACACAGAACAAACGGTGGAGTGCAAGTTTCTCCTTTTGTGTAGCCCCGATTTTTCTCTCTAATCTGTAAACAGAACAGCTACCCCTCCAATTTAATCAACTCAACACAAACCATCAACGCCACTGCGAGGAAATATTTTACTAGTTGGGCTCTTTAAGATTTCAGTTGTGCTACTAAATTCTCCATTTACATCAAAACAAAGGACGAGTCCAAGTAGATCTGGCACGGTTAGGTGACATAATAAATAAATGCTTTAATTGTGAGACGCACTCAGTCAGTATGAAGCGGTTGTATCAGGATTAATGAAATGCTTATTTGTGGGGAGGAAGTTTAGAAAAGTGGAGGGCTAAGTGAATTATATTACCTCTTCTACTATTAACTGTTCCCATGTATACACACACAAGTGGAGTCTACCCAAATAAAAATCAAGAATCAAAGTTATTTAAGGATCTCGATATGATGGCTGTTGAGTGAAATTACAATATTTAAACATGTTTTGAAAGGGTTTGTCCATAAAAGGTCTATAACACTTATTCCCAGCTCAAATATTGTGATTTCAACCAAATACAAAGTGTTTTTTTCCCTTTTTATACATAATTTAACCTTTTAAGTCTGGATATCTTTTGTTTACTTCTTTTATTGACTATTACACATGCATGCTTCACTAACCCATAATTCCCTTAGTGAGTAGGCAGAGTTTAATTAGGCAACATACAGTAACACACACGTGTATATTTATATTTTTATACTGTTTATTTATTAGAAATTCTCTGCTTAAAAATTTTGCCCATAGAAAAACACTTTCTGAATAGGACTGCATATGACTTTATGGTCCTTTTGATTTTATTGTACCAAAATCAAAATAAAGATTTAGATTTTGAATAATGTTCTCTCTATTAATAATCATAAACTACTGATATTTCTGGGTTTCTAAGTACTTATTTTTGAGTCCCAGAACTTTTTACTATTAATAAATGTGGCATTTAAACATGTTAATGGTTTCTGTCTGCGAGTCCTTAAAGTCTGATAGTACAGTTAGCTCTGTGCCAGCATTCAGGATTTAAAGACAAGGAGAAATGAGGACTATTTTGGGGCTTTTTGGGCTGCTATTTTCAGTTTTTGTTGTTGTTTTTTATTTTATTTTAAAATATCAAAATACAAAAAAATAATAATAATAATAATCATCCAACTGCCTTCCTGACGCTATTATGTTTTGCTTGATTTTAGCATTTTCTACATTTTAGTGTTGAACATGAAGAAAGAGGCAGGAGAAATCTAGGTTCGCACAGGTTTCTATTAAAAACGGTATGTAAATGATAAAATGACCTTTATCACAGCGAGCGTGACACGCAGAGTGAATCTACTTTCATATATCACCACAAGCGACTGCACTTTGCCACAAACAGTCATTCATAACCTTTCTGCTAAATTCATTTGGATACAGTCAATGAGACCTGCATATGCACCGGAGATTTTCCTCCCTTGCTTATTTTATATTAATGCCACTTCCTATTGGCAGCCCTCAAATTGCTCAAACATTGCTGCTATCCCCAAGATCATTTTGCTTTGATTTGCATAAACCATGTGTTTAGAAGAAACGGGAGAGAGCGAAGAAGATTGAGGATTTGTCATGTTGAGGACTGGTTGCTGGAGGACTGGCTCTTTGTCAAACGGTGGCAGCGATCGCCTCGACGGGCTCTCCAGACTCAAATTAAAATGAAACAGGACCAAATACCTTCCCGCTGAAATTGTTTGGCATGATTAAGTCTTGCCGGAGTGATTTTCTACATGTGCATCAATGCCTATCCTTCCCGCTACAATGAGGTGTACAGGACACCATCTACATATGTGGATGTTAATTTACCTCTGCTAATGTTGTTTACCAGATTCACCAGAGGTGATACCAGGGTCACAGACACGACGACATTTCCATCTCATCCCCTTAAATGACAGTGCACATGTAATCTTGCCTATCCTTACTATTAATCACAGTATAAAGTCATTTAATTTGTCTTTTTTTAATATAAGCTTAACCCAACATTACACGAGGGCCGTAATGAGAAAATTATTACAACGTATCTAATTAAAGAATATTAATATGTTTAGAGAGGGAAAAAAAGAGGTAAAAGCCTTCAGTGCGGGTGAATTCCTTACCTAACATCTATAAAAAGTCCTTGTATGTTCACTTGCTTTGCTTTTATCACTCTAGTGTTCACTCCCTAACACACCAGAGCGCTCAAGCTCTCATTACTGGCACAACGTAAGCCGCTACCACTCCTTCCAATTAACTCCAATTCATCCAAGAGCTTTCAAAAAGTGATCTGATAAAAGAGAGCATGATATTGCATCTCTGCAACATCACCAGCTTGTGAGGATCAAAGCACTCCCATGGGTGGATGGCAAAAGGCTGCAGACTCCCCACAATGCAGTGCAGCCAAATGAAATAATGCAAATCAAGCCCTAATTACCATCAGCTTACTGTGAGGCTTCCAATTAGCAGCAATTACACTCAGAGTAAATTCACCAACAAAGGATAGATGATTACACACTAATTATATCAGATTTCATGGGACGTAAAAGGAAAAGTGCTGGATTAGTAAAGCAGTAAATATTGACCAAAGACAGGATCGTTTACCGTGCTGTGAAAACATTTAAAGAAAACCCGTCCAGCTTCTGCTCCTTTTTTTGCTGATAAGTATCATCTAAATATCAAATACATACTAAGTAGCATCCGCAGACTTCCACTGTGACAGCAATGAAGTGGTACCATCTGTATTTTTGATGAAGAGTCACATTTTTCCTGCCATTTTGACAACATGCATTTAAGGCCATTTATCATCAGTACTGCTAGGTAATGAGGGCATCCACTGGACCGGAGTTGCATAATTCTGCCATTACTGTCCCATTGTAATAATCTTCTGACCTCTAGCTTTCAGAGCTGATCTTGAATGCTGTGACAAATCCGAACACGTACCCACATTTCTAACACACGCTCCCCCAAAGAAAAACATAGGGGAGAAGCTCAAGGTCAGTTGAGATAGGAAGTCTGAGGAAAAGGGCTTTCCCCCCCCCCCAAAGGAGTCTGAAGGTCCCCACTCATAACACAAACTTGGGGTCATGTTTAACCTCACACCTCGAACGACAAAACTAACTCAGGAGCCTGACATTAAAATAAAAAGAAGAAGACATTTGTGAAATATTAGTTTTAAAACTTTTCCTTTTAAAGCAACAAAACAAGTCAGGTGATTTCATACAAACTCTTCAGACAAAAAAGGAAAATTCTAAAATAATACATTTCAGTTTATTACGTTTAAATTACACCAAATTACAAACAATCTTTTGAGAAACTTAGTAGCACACGTTCTCCTCTCTTTTCCACTCTATGTAGACAGTAGGTCTATTATGCTTTTTCCTTCAGTGCCCCAAAGAACCACTACAACACTCGACAACCTCATGTAGGGCTGTCGCCTATTCACGAGCACCTCCTCCCCGCTCTCCATCATATGGCTGCGTGCATTACACCACTGATAATCCAGAGTGTGTGCATGTGTGTGTCAAGTGCAGCAGTAACTATAATGACCCTGTTAGTTATCTCGATTTGGAGAGGAAAAAAAATACAATTAACATCAGCACGTGCACACATAAATTTCCCCTTTACAAATATATATTTTATCATTTTTATCATATTGCAATATAACAATTTATGGAAGAATTACAGTTTTAAATTAGATTATACAGGTTTATCAAAGTGGACTGAAGTGTTTGAGCCTGAATACACTTCAGTAATAAAGAAGTCACTGAAGATACGGTTAGAGTCTTGTTTTTATTTTTTAACCACTGTTTTACAAAAACAGCCCATTAATATTAGTATCAGCATTAATAACTAGTATTAACTCTAAACGTCAAACTTATCCGGACTGAACTTGAACTCAGACACGGGCTGTGAAGTAAATCTACAAGTAAAGGCAATCCTTCGTCTTCACAATACTACCCTTTCTATAGGAGGGAACCTTGTTGTTTTATGTGTCCTTTTCTTCTCCTATAGCTGCACGACAAAGTGCTGGATTCTAAAGATAAAGGCAATTTTTTTTTGGATGGGGGGGGAAAAATGTTGAAAGTAGCAAAATAAATGACCTGCTGGTCCCATGGTGTAATTACAGTGGCTGGAAGCATACCAATCTATCAAGAGGAAGAAGGGGGGCTGACACGCTGCAAAGGGGTTAGTCAAAGGAGATAGCCTTTGACTAACTACTGGCCCCGGAACAATCGATACTCTGCAGATATTGCATCCAGGGAGAAAGGAGGGGAAAAGCCCTAAAAACTTCCCAAATGGCTTTTCATTCAGATATTGATCAGCACCCTTTTATCGTGACCTTGCTCCACCAAGGCCATATACTTTCTTAAGGTATATGAAACTCATAAATCTGATAGTTGCTACTGAATCCTGCCTGGCTGTGAGCAGCGAGGCAGGAAGCTAGGGCTGGTGTAATTGTTCTTTCTGGTATCATGACCTTCTTTCATACTTCCAACTGGCAGTCCCGAACATTTCTAAGATACCGGGAAGTTAGAGAAAAACAAGGACTTAAAGATGAAGTGATCAAGTGATGAAATTAGAGCGTGAAATTGTGTCTGATGTCTGTGTATTTTATTGCAGAAATAGCTACTAAAGTTAGCATGCTAATTACCTTGCCTCGAGCAGTCTGATCTTATGATGCGACCAGAGTGGGTGACTGTAGCAGGCAGAGAAGCAGCAATGCTGCGCTGATAAACTGTATATAAAAGATGGGTCTGAAAAGTGAAATAAATATAGTAGTGCTTTAAACATGAATACTTTTTCATGGCTAACAGGGGGAGAGTTCAAAAGCTAGCTTCAAGCAGTAAATATTACTTAGTTTTAAAGCGTCACTGGAAAAAAAGTGACGGTCATTGTTTAAATAAATACCTGGTCCCCATTTGAGTTGAACCACAGATAAAGCATGCTTTACTGTGTGACTGAAGAGCTGATATCCTATACGGATCCGGGATGTGGCGAGCAAGATCTTCCCCCAAATTCTTCACATTAGTTTCAAAATAAAAGGAAGGAAACTGTGAAAAGGCTCCGATTCAGGCTTTGCAAACCAACACGTGACACCGCAATGGCTACTTCTATCTTTTACATACAGCTGTAGCAGAAATTCCTCTGGTGATGCTTCCCACTGCTGGAAATGCCTTGAAGTTTGAACTTGCAGCCTGCCTTTTATTATGGTGAGTAGCCAACTGTATAGAAACAGTGTTGATATTTTTTTCTAAGTTAGCCATTTGTGATAGGCGGGTTAGACCAGTTAGAACAGCTGTAAAAGGCTAGCTCAGATATGTCAATCTACTAAACTGAAGGACATGTTTATTGGGCTTTTTTTAGCATTCACGGGCTGCACTGTGATTGTATTACCCACACGCAACTTCAAGTGAGGTGCAAAGTCAATTGGTGTGTACAGGTGTACCTCTTATTCACTCTCACCTGCACATTAAATGACATGCTAAGGAAAGCTGTGTCGTAGGTGCATATACAGTATGCGGCCAGCTCAGACATGATGCGTAACCGCTACACTACATGTTAAAAAAATAAAATAAAACAATAATAATAAAAATAATTTAAATGATAATGATTAAAAATACCCAATTTGACCTACCCACTTTCCTATTGTCATTTTAAGTGATCTACTAAGTGTAGTTTTTTGAGCCTCGGTCTATACCGCCTCACTTAACCATGGTAACATATGGACATCATCAGCTGTTAATATGTTTCACCATGACATGTTGTTACTATTCCTTACAGGCACAGCCACTGTAGTGTATATAAAGTAGAGGTAAATGTTATCATTAAGGCTATATTCTAATTCATATCTATGAGCCAGACTGCATGGTAGGGCCTTCGTGGCACGTTATTTTATGTAACTGATGGAACGCATGTCTGTCAAACTTGAACAGCTTCCCCAGAGATTTAAGGAACATCCTTTTTGTCCAAGTGCCAGACGCACGTCGCAGTCAGTGATTAATGAATTGGAGGTTTTTATGTTAAACCCGTTTAAGGACTTGGGTGCTGGAGACCGTCTGTGCGCTACAGAGCGTCTCGTTTACAGAGATGAACATAGCTGAAGGCAGCCTTGTATTGCTTCGCGTAGTATGTTTATGCTATATGTTTATGGCTGTATGAAGGCAGATGGATGATCACAACTCGAGCCCCAACTAATTGGTTTTGAAGGAGTCAGGACCTGGACTAAAGGAAACAACTGTCTCTGCGTCAGACGACATGGAAGCTACGCACCGCTACAGCTGCCAAAGCTCAGTACATTGGGTCATGTTTGTGTTTAGACTCCCGAGTATTTATAAGCAAACCAAAAGGCCATTAGCAGTTAAAAATTAGTAGCTAATTCTACACAAGGAAACGGTTTTTCCCTATATAAATCAACGCAGTCGTATTTTAGGGCTTATCCCATTTTAAATGTTTTTCCCGTTTTGGCTTTTAAAACTGAAACTAAATGATTTAATAATAAATTTGGATTGCAAAAAGTAATCCAACTGGAAATAGTTTTATTTTAAAAAAATCACTCAATAAAGAATGATCTGTTTATTCTTTATCCAAACACAAAGCAAATCGGGGTGTCTGATAGATACACAGCTATGTACTTTCTCAACATTTAACATTCAGATTTGCAAAATCGATCATCTAAATGGCTCTGTGAAAGGATGGAAGGAGGGTGTAGAGAAATGCCACCATCTTGTCTTTGTCTCCATCTAAACTTTTGATCCTCCTGTAACAGATCTCTCTGTCTCCAATGCTTTGTTTCATCCTTCTCCTCATCTCGCCCTCTCTCCCCGTCTTCCTGCCCCTCTCGTGTCATGCATTTCCGAGAGTCAGTGTATTCTAAACTGTTATGCTCTTGTTTCCTATGGTTATAATCTCCAATGACATGCCAGAGTCCCATTTCCTTTTTCAGCCCTGCATCCACAGTACCAGTGCAGCCTTAATGTACAGTGTGTCCATAAAGCGAGCACGCAACGCAGTGCAGACACTGTGCAGACCTCAGCTTTAACACATGCATTACATTCAGTATTATGTATCATAATTGTGATTTAAGTCTGGAATGAAAGCGTACAAGTGGAGATTAATCTGGCTGCCGCAGCTTCTCATGCGGTCGTTTACTGAAATAAACAAATAAAATGTGAACGTGAACGTTCTCACCGTAGTAACAGTAACTGTGTCATAAGAATTTATTGTAATTCAGAGATTTGTATTCGGCATCTTATTTCAGTGCTTCTCAAGTAGACACTGCCAAAACAAACAAACAAACAAACAAACACTGATTATTCTCATTTCTCAGTTTTCCATTCTGACAACGTGACAAAAAGCCTTCATGACGTGGTGATTTTTGGTTGGGCTACAGGAAATTTTGACCATCATCTGTGCTCAGAAAGTTAGTTAATTCAATCTAAAACTAGTTCGATCTCATAAAATTTAAAAAACAAGCAGCAGAGGTTTGTGGTCGTGAATGAAGGAGGACGACTAAATACTGTGCCTGTGCTCAAACAGCATTAACATAAGACACACAATACTACTGCCCATACCGTAACAGCTGAAGCAAAGCAAAACTGGAATAAATCCAATCATTTAACAACTGAAGTGGCATGCCAGTGTCTCCACTGCATTTTGTGCGTCTCATGTCATGATGTATCACTGCCTAAAAAGGAGGGAAAAAAAGCTTTTCTGGGAATGTTAAGCTCCGGCCTCTTTCCCCTCAACAGTGCACTGGTGAAATGACGTAGCACAAGATAAAATAGTAATGCTAATATCAATAGTTTGTCCATTACAGGTCAGCTAACTGTCCACTGGAACAGTTACAAAGCTGTTGGTTTTCGATCTCACAAGGCCGATCAATACGGGGGCATACTGTTTCAATTTTGCCGGCATTGATTTTCTCTATAACACTCCAACCCTAAAGCATTCATCTTTCTGAAGGAAGGAAGATTTGATTTACTGAAGAAAAATTGGAGTGCACATCACAAAGATTTTTTGCCGGGCGGGAGTGTGACATGCCAAAAGATGGATGTCCCTTGGCTGGGAAGCCTCTAGCCTAAGGGCGTCCATTAGAGCAGCGGTGCTGCAGAAAATGAGCTGCTTATATGAGGAAGGAGGAGCAGAGGGAGAGGAGTCGGTGCTCAAGGTGTTTATGTGTGTGTGTGTGTGCGTGTGTATGTGTGTGTGTACGTGTGTCTGGAGGGGCTCGCTGTAGGTGAGGATTTTTGAAGTAAAGTGGAAATAAAAGGATACCGTTGCAAGCTTGCACGTGCAACTTGAATAATGTTTGCATTTGTCTCAGAGAGACTGGTGACATCAATAAACAACTGCTCTGGTTAAAAAAAAAGTATGCACACTTCTTCTACATCACACAATCTTTTTCCAGCTGCAGCCACCTTCCTTTTACTTTCCCCGCTTCCAGCATCCAGAGTGAATTTCCATGGTACATTAGTCAGCCTATTAGAATGCAATAAAGAGAAGGTATGAGAGGGGAAAAAGAGGAGAGTAGTGTCTGTCCCCAGAGACCGCGAGTTGGCGTTCTCCATCATCTGCCCTCATCTCCCCTCTGTCTGTCGACTTTGTCTAGGTGTCATATACATGAAAGATGATTCCTGACCCAAATAAACACCACAGCAGGCTTGATGCTCGGTGGACCCAAGCTCCAAAAAGGAGGGGAAAAGTGGAGTGAGCAAAAAAAGAAAAAAAAGAAGGATATCTGACAGTTGTTTCATTTGTGATCATCTTGCTAGCTATTCATTTACTTTTTCCTCTCTTAAAAAGACAGCAGGCTGACATGTTGTACACCTGAGTCTCAAGGTGCTGGGACACAAATGCATGGATGAACAGGTAGTCAACCTATCTGTCTGACCGTGGATCTGTCTGTGTCTTGAAACTAGACGACAGACAAGGGCATAAAAAAAAAAAAAAGATAGACACTCCCTTTGTCTGGTGAAAGGATTCCTCCTCGGACACTCAGTGATACAACTGAAGTGGGATGTGAAACAAGAAAGAGCAAAAGGACAAAGAGTGAGGGAAAAGGGGACAAGAAACTACATGTGGTGAAAGACTGACAGAAAGACAGAACTGCAGACAGAGAAGAAACAGAGGGGAATGGAAAAAGGAAAATCACCTAACACCTCTTTTCTCCAGAGGCCAGGGCGGCTGTAAGCTGGATATTAAGACACAAATTGCATTCAGGCAGGTCACACTGTGTCACAAGATATTAGATGCCTGCCGTGAGGAAACAACAATTCCCATCAGCTTGTGAGAAAATAATATTTTCATTTTCAAACCCTTTATTGAATGGAAACTTTGGGGAATACGGTTTTATGGCGTGTGAGCAGGCAGCCTACAGTTTTTAACACCCATGCAACAAAAAGGACGCAATCATAGCTGCGTATTGTCTTTGTGTTCCTGGATTTCATTTTCACAGCTGGAAAAGAGGTTGCGGGTTTCACTGGGTGAATCCATCCTCCCCCCTTCCTTATTTACCATCAGGAATGATGCTGCACCACATGCTTTGTGTGTATATATGAAATTAAAAATAAAGAAGAAGAAAATCTTATATTAGGAAGCCTGCAGGTATACAGGTGTGCAGAAGGGGTTTTTTGTTTGTTGTTCCCACATTCATCGTTTCCTTTTACTTGTTCTTTTTTTCAGAGATTTGCAGCACCAGATGTTTCTCCTATGCCCACATACCATCGGCTCTGGTGCGAAGCTGCACCACCTGACCTTCACAGTAATTGACCAAAAATATTGATGTAATGGCACAAGACTGATTGTGATTTATTAAAAGAGCGCTGCACTCCAAGGCTCAGTGCCAATGGCTCCCTGCGCCCATCGGCAGCCATTAGGAAAACCATCAATAGTACAGCGGCATAAAGCAGCGGTAATGGGGGACTTTTCTAGCCAGAGCTCGTAGAACACAATATCCATATTAAATGGCGCAGCCTTGTGTGAGCACACATAGAGACAAACAGAGAAAGAGAGCACGATGGAAGGAGGGGAGAGAGGCAGATTGGATCAAGGCAGGAAAAATATGACAAATAATACACCATAACCTGATCCCGATATGAAACAGAAACAAATAGAAAAGGAAAACAAAGGCAGCGAGAGATAGACTCCTGATCCAACGGCAAACTAACCCTCGCCAGACGAGTCCCTGGAGACTTAGTGCAGCCTAACAAGCGTGAGCCAGCAGCCGTCTCTGGAGCTCGCCATTACACACTACCTGCACAAACAGCCATCATTAGGGAATAGCTGCATTGGACTGTGCTGCCTATTTGGCGAAACAAACACAGAGGATAAGGTTCCCTCTGTTCTTAATGGGAACTGAGCTGTTCAAATGGCTTTCATCTCTCCCCCCGAATCAATGCATCATTCAACCCGCGGCTGACATTTTCACCTTTGCAAATCTAATTTAATCAAAGTCATGAGTACTGGTGGCTGAGATTAAAGATAATGAGATTAAAACCATAACGGCGATTTGAATAATTTTCAAGCCCGACAATTGGATGCAATTGAAGGCATTTCTATGAAATTAAAGTAATAATGTTGCTTCTTGATTCTTACGATTATACGGGCTTATCAGAAAGAAAACATAACAATGAGACAAAAAAAACATGTTCACGCACACACACACTAAATAAAATAATGGATTAATAATGGACTAGCTAAAGCATACTGTCTGAATGTAAGCGTGAGGGAGGGGGGAAATAAATAAATAAAAACATTTATATAATACGTCTAATCTGATCTTATTTGAAAGCGGAGCACAGCTCTGTTTGAGTCTTTACACAACCACAGTTTTTGTTTTACCTTATGGAAGAGCCGCCCCAGGCTCCATGTTTGTCGGTCAGGATGTTGACTATCTTCTGGATGAGCTGTGTGGCTGTCACATGGTCGCGGTACTTGGCTGCACGGATTAAGTGGTCGCACAGTTTCTCCTCATCACGTTTGTCTGCTGCGTACTGAGCACAGCTAGACTGGAAAAGAGAGGGGAAACAAACACACATACATTAATAATGACACCCTAGCATAATCTATAAAGTGCACATCGCCAAAAACCCCCAAAACAAAACAAAAATCACACATGCATGTGCCACACATTACACCGTGCTCTTGTGTGTAAATAACACAAACAAAAACCACACAGATATGAGCAAAATGGTGTTTTCACATACAGAAACTCTACTCTGACTAGAACCAAATGAAAAGCACAGGGGGTCATTTCTGCCCTCGTGTCATGTTGATTAATAACAGTGGACATGTATTTTCTAATGCCCTCCAGCACACCAAATCACACGATACCTACAATGCACAGGGAGGACATTTTTCTCTGTCTGAATTTGTTATCAGAACAGGCCTTTGAACTCGGCAGCGATGCTGAAACTAAAACACCTTCTGACAATAGGGGCTATAATTTGAAACAGTGTTTGAAGCTTTCGTAACCAATTTTTACAGCGTATTCAGGCTGCAATCGTGACTTACTGTGGCATGCATATTGATGATGAGAAGTCAAAAAACAAAGAAGAAGAACATGGGCTTTGTATTGCACGATTAATCGCGTAGCCTGGGTATGATATATGTTTATTATCGACCACCTTTAGATTAGCGTTAAACTGACTGACTAGTGCAGCAGTCATACAGTAACTATTAAACTCAAAAGCATGGCTGAACAAATACAACAAGCCCTCTCAAAGTTAAGGGTAAAGCGCTTTATAATGGGCCCTCCTCTTCAATTTCAAGCACAACATTTCATATCTGACAGAAAATCTATAGGTATAAATCAAAGAGGGGCTTTTCTGTGGGCTGCTTAATTATCAATCTAAGTCTCTTTATGTGGAATTAAAGGGGGCCCTGACCTTCCTAGCACGATGACCTAGTCACTATACTTCATACAGAAAAAGGTGCCTTAAATCTGGGACAATCTGTGAGTCCCCAAATTTTCTACTTAGTTATATGCATTAAGCTCCTTGCAGGTTTCCATCATTTATACAGATAGCAAGTAGCAGGCCTGCAACGAGTCTACTTCTATCTGCTCCTGTGTGAGACATGTAAAGTCTGCAGTACTAATCAGCGGTGCTGGGTTCAAACTCATAACCATAAACAAACACTTCATCACCTGTGTGTTGAGCCTGCCCAAACACCCAAACCCTCCATGCTGTAATGGGCTTTGCTTCTATCCGAAGCCAAAGTCTGTGGGAGAACAGGCCAAGTTCACAGACTCGACCTTAAAATAACAACCAACATTTTTTTTTAAAAAGCTCAGCATGTAAGTAGCGCCATTAAAACCCAAACTTTGGTTTGCTTCTAAGTGGAAAAGACAAGTCACAGTTAATTCCAGGGGTCATACCGTTGATGTGAAGTCAGAGAATATGCCGGGGTATTATGAAGGACTTATTATGTTATGCTATTATGAAGGTTGGAGCGAATAAGTAAATCTCCCTGCTGGCACCACCTTGCTTTCCCTCGCATACAGGTCGCACTGACAGGATAAAGGACAGAAACTGAAGAGAGGCATTCGGAGACATTTTAAAAACAGACCGTTCTTTCATTCCTTTCAAGGAATGCCAAAGAAACATAAGAAATAAATTAAAACTTTCTGCTTCCACTTTAGTTCGAATCATGCCTCTTTGTGAGCCACTAAAGCAGTCAGTGTGATTATTTTTGATAAGAAAACACACTTTAAAAAAAGAGAGAGGGAGACGAGGACATCCGAGTTAAAAATACTCAGCTGGGGTTGAAATATGGGAGACTCTTCTCCGTTTGCCTGCTACTCAGACAGCCACCAGGGCACAACTTGCCGCCAGTGAGAGCGTTATGACTTGCGACATTGTAATCATGGGCAGCACCTTCCATTACACGGCCTGGCTGACAGGGTCGGGCCAACGTGGGTGCTGGCTCTGCCGGAGGGAGACAGCTTGGTTGAAGACGAAATGATAATGGCTGGCATTAATCGAGTCAATTACGCTGAGTCGTGTCTCCCGCAATTCATCTACAGTTCAAATAAATAACTAGGGATGTGTGTTGGAGTTTTGGGGAAGGAAATGGCCTAGCCAGACGTGACTGGAGGGTGAAAAGAACAATAATCATCTCTAAAAATCACACAACGGTGGAAAATAAGCAACACGCACCTGCAAAGATGAAGTGTGAGAAAGAAAAAACAAAACAAAATCACATGAATTTTAATCACAGCTGAAGCCGAGTCTATAACGAGAGAAAAACATAAACACGCAAGCTTTCTGTGGCTGCTAAATGTTACCGAGGCTGCCAAATGATTGTGTTTGTGCCGTGTTGACTACAAATAATAAGCGGAGGGGGGGGGGGGGGGGGGGGGGGGGGGGGGGTTAGAAAACGAGGAGTAGACTTTCACATCTACACAGCAGCGTTGTACTAGTGTCAGCTTTATCTAAATGCTGTAGTTGTTAGATGATGCCTTGGCTCCCCTCCTTCTCTCCCTCTGTGGGTTGAGAGGGTTAACCAGTATAATAGGCCGGAGAATGGAGGCTCATTACAAGATATCAGCCCTATGTTTATCAATTAGAGTGACAGAGAAAGGTCTAGTGGTGTTGCCGTGCCACGGCGAGCCTTCAACACGCCGTCTGACAAAGCCAGGGTCTCGAGGTTCTGACGGAGAACAGGAGGAAGGAACAAAACCAGCAGAGATATTATTAAAGCGCTTGATTTGCAATCTCTTGACATTGGTGGCACGTCAGGGATACAAGTGCGCCAAGGCTGGGCCTATTGCTCTACGAGATTCTCCAATTTCTCACATCCGTCGACAAGCACTCCCAGAGGGTTTCATTTACGAACGGGCAGAGAAACTGTCCAGAGGAAGCCGAGACATCAGGCTTGTCCTTGTCTGGCATCAGAGAATGCAAATATACTACAAATAAATTCCTCCTGGAACACAATGGAGGTCTAGTGAGACAAGGGGATGAAATGAGAAAGGAGGGAGGGAGGGAGGGGGGCGGTTGCTAAACAAAAGTAGATGGCGAATCGGTCCACCACCACCACCAATTGGTTGCAGAGAGATTCTCTTGCACTTGATCTCTTGCCCTCGAGTTTTCAAATTGCAACATAAAATGTCACCAGGGGAATTCAGACAATAGGCAGGGGAAGAAACGAGTGAAAGGACGAGGAGGGGGAGAAAAATGAGGGCTTAAAAGTACAATGGCGAACAAAAGTCACCAAATGACAATGCCTGACAGCCACTTCAATTCTGAAATGATGCTCCTGTCATGCTGTGCTCCCAAGTATTGATTTTTTTGCTTCTTCTCTTGGAGCGCCAGAGGGAGAGAAAAAAAATAATCTAATCCAGTCGAAACAGATCCCTGCTACTGGCATCAGCCCACTGCTATAACCACCATCAAGGTTAACGCAGGCACAACACTTATCAAAGTATCTCTCTTCTCCTTTCTCCTCCCCCGGCTCCTCCCCTCACACTGATCTTTAATGGACTGGTCACCATGCTCGGCTGGCAGCCCCTTCATCTTTTCTTACCCAGAAACCACTTGTCTCTGCAAAAACCTCGCCCTCCTTTTGCCACATCAGTCTGCACGGCTGCCATCTCCTTGCGCGATAACTCCGGCACAGCTTCAAGGTCGTGCCACGTGAAAAATCATTCGTGTTAAAATGTCATCTGGAGATGAAAAATAGTCAAATGAAGGCAGGACGCAACCGGATGAAAAATTTGGTTGCACCTCTCCTGAATTTGCTGTTGCCCAGAAGTCAGGAAGGCAAGGTGTTAGTGGCACGGTGCTCAAGCTGAATGTAAAAGCAAATCTCCACCAAAAAAAACATTAAAAAAAAGAGAGAATTAAAGCAGCAAACAGACTTATTGTGAATAAAAACATCTAAAAAAAGCGGACAGCAGTGACAGTGATGCTCTTTTATCCAGCATTACAAGCTCACCTTCAGCCATTAATAGGAACAAAAAAATATATATATAAATATCAGGAGAACATTCCTCCAGTGACTAAAGGGATGGTGTCGGAGTGAAACAAAGGAAAATGTGGAGTAAAGTCATATTTCGGGGTGAGGTGGTCAGTAATAATGATGGGAGCTGCGGAGGAGGTACCTGGGGACTTCATTATGTTGACAAGACAGCAGGACTGAGACTACTGTTCTCCTCTCTGTAACCCACTTCTCCTTTTCCATTTCTTGGCATCTTAAGTGAAACAGTCAATGCTGTGTGTGTGTGTGTGTGTGTGTGTGTGTGTGTGTGTGTGTGTGTGTGTTGGGGTAGGACAAGAAGAAACCCTAAAGTTAGTCAAGGTGTTGCGTCTTTTGACAATAACGTGATTATATGTTAGGAGCCTGCTGTCCAGGCTGGAGAACTAGGTGCAGTTTCTCACTTTTCTTTTTAAAAATGTGCCCCTGTTCTCATGGTGCTGCGATACTATCGCACAAAGACACTTGCTTTTGTTTTATTGGGTCCCCCCCTCTCTCATTCTCTTTATAACAGATTTGCCTGTAATGAGACGCTCGGTAAACCAGCCCTGCTGACATACTACATTACAGCAGCGACAACTACATGACAGCAGGCTACAGTTGGTGGCAGCTATCAGTTTGAGTGCTGCAAATGTGGTGGTGAAAATAGCCTTTGGGAGTTACGGTTTCTGACTTTTTCCCCTGCGTGTGTGGTGGAGTATCCCCCATTCCCCACAGTGCCGATTTATTAGGTATATGAGAAATAGAAAAATAAGAAAACTGCATTAGCACTCACTCTCTCCAGGCATTACTTGGAGAAAACAGTAAAGTATTTTGCACGCACTCATTTTGTTTTGTTTGTTCTTCTTAAATTTACTTCTAGAAATTTGCATTTCAGTAAAAACTAGAGCAAAGTGGCTTTTGTTATTTCTCCTGTTGAAGCCCATTTTAATAGACTTGACATAATTTTGTGTATAATTATTTTATTGAAACGGAACATAAGTAATTATTTAGTAAAATTATTTTAAGTGAGTAGTGAAAAATATCAAGGGGGGAAAGTTTTTGATCACAGGTTTGTTTTGCTACTCAAACAAAATACATACTTATTCATGAAGATGGCACATGTATTCAAATTGTTATGCCATTAAATTAATATATAACCTGTTACTTTAAATAGCTCACATTATATATAGCTCATTATCTCTTAGACTTTCAGATCAATCTATTGGCCTTGAAAGGGAGGTCAAAGGTCAAATATGACATACTTTATATCTTTATGTGTTACTTTCTATATGTTGGCAATAAACACCACAATAGTAAGAATAATAGTTTCCACATTTTAAGGTTTTTTTGTCCATTTTCAACCAAAGAATTATTAAATGAACATTACAGACCTTGGTGAACGTGAGCCAAATTTTAATGGATTGTTAAGACCGCTGACTCCAGTCTACATCTCTACAGAGTTTTTATCAGAATTCATTCAAAACCTTTCTGTTTACTATTCTGTTTACAGACAGAATGACTCACATGCGAAAACTACCAAAAATATAACCTCCTCAGCAGAGGTAGTAATAATCTAGGTTTGGCTTGATTTATTTCTTCTATCTTTTCAGATAACTAGCACCAGACAGGTATTGCAGACAAGGTTGTTCATTAGTTCATCAAGTAACCTCAAATTAAAAGGAAAGAATGACACAAAATCACCAGTTATGACAGCTAAGATTGTCTGAACAGTAAATCTGTTGACAGCTAACGTCAAGATACATCATTTAAGATACAGTCTTGAAACTTTGCAGGTGCTTGGTTGGAAAGTCAGGGTCAAGTTTATTCTCCATTGATGGAGAAAACCAGCCATGCTGACATGACTCCCTCAACAAGGTTGTCTCTAAATAAAGAAGTTATAATTCTCATGTACTATAGAGTGGGAGAAAGACTTCTGCTAAAGCATTGCAATAGCCTTGCAAGGAAATTATATTGGCAGTCAAAAAAATTTAGCAAAAGCAGAGATATCATTTCACTGTAAAATATTCTTCTGGTCACAGATATTAAATCACGGGAGTGTAAAAGAAAACATAATTCATCAGACCAAGTCACATTCTTCCATTGCTATGTGGTCCAGTTCTGATGCTAACGTGGCCATTGTGGGGCTTTCTGTGTTGGACAGAGGTCAGCACGAGCACTGACTGGTCTCCTGCTATGCAGCCCCATAAACAAGAACCTGATGCACTGTGTTTTCTGACATCTGTCTGTCAGAACCAGCATCAACTTCCTCTTCAATTTGAGACACAGTAGCTCGTATGCTGGATCAAACCACACAGGCATCCTTCGCTCCCCACATGGATCAATCAGCCTTGGCTGCCCATGACCCTGTCAGTGGTTCCTCACCATTTCTTCCTTGGACCACTTTTGACAGATAATGACTGGTGCAGACTGGGAACACCCAACAAGAGCTGGAGTTTTAGCTATCACAGTTCGACCCCTGTGATGGTCAAACCCTCAATTTTGTGCATATTGCCTGTTTTTAACATATCAGCACTGAAGACAAATGTTCACTTGCTTCCTAATATATATCTTACCCACCAGATAACCAGCGTCATTTACTCCACATGTTAGTTATATTAATGTTAGCCTGATCGGTGTATACTACATTAAAAAATTAACCTCGGCGATTCAGACTATTTCAACAGATGTTATCTGTAAAATGCATCCTTAGCCAGAGTTTCTCTGAGATGCTCAGCACAGTCTGACAGTTTGTGGTAAACGCTCATCCACAGACTACAGGTTTATGATAACAGAACATAATGAGCATCAGTTCAATGTTAATGTCATTAACATGGAGAGAAGGGCCAGATCGTTTTACAAGCTCAGCAGAGGGAAGACAGTGACACCAAGCACTAATTAGGCGCTATCGTCTGGCTTTCACTGGATCTCTCAAACAGTAAAATCAATTACTCCAGAGAGCAGCAGAGGATGAATCAAGAGGCTATATGGGGGGGAAAGGCAAGAAGCAAGAAGGAAGAGTAAGAATAGAAATGACTTGGGTGTTGCTCACTCTTCCCTATCTGAGCCTTCTTATCTGCCCTTCTGCCCCTGAGCCCACCACATTTCATCCCTAATGAACAGCCCCATAAAAAGAGGGAGTTCGATTTCTCGCTCTCCTTCTTTCCATCTCTCGGGCTTCCTCTCCTCCCAGCTCCCGTGGAAGATATCGGAGTCTATCATTTGCTGTGCTGGGCAGCAGCATCCGATCTGCAGATCTCCTTCACATTAAGGATCCTATTAGATAGAGAACCCTAAAAGGTAATTGGATTTCCCCCCTAGTTATCTTCATCTCTGTTTCACCCTAAGCCCGCTGTAATAACTTACTCTCAGGGCCAAAGATAACTCAATTCTGTCCCACAGAGAGCCAGAGAGAGTGTGAGTGAGAAAGAAAGAGAGGGACAGTGAGAGAGAAAAAGCATATGTTACGTCTCTGAGGCAAACGGGTATCTAAATCAAAACGCTCCTCTATCACTGCCTTCTCAAGGATATGCAATCTGACAAGGAGTAAACATAAATTTGTGTTTTTATGGATCGAATTAATCTCATTGCTGGTGCCTTGGTTGAGATTTGCTGCTGCTGTTTAAAACAGAATTTCTCAGATGTAGCAGAGGATGGGGAGGGAATTGCTCTCTTTTTTTTCCCCTTCAGAAAAACCTTATTTTGATACCTCAAATGACATGCTGTGGGGGCCCATTTGGAGGTTTATTTCCTCACAAAACAATAACCAATCTGAAGCGTCACCGCAACACAATACAGAGAAACAACCCTTTAAAAATCTGGGACATAACTGAAAATTATTTCATAAGCCTCCACCCCCCACCCCCAAAAAAAGGGTGGGGGTGGAGGGCCTTTCATTGGCCTGTTATTTTTATTGTGGCAGTGCAAAATGAAACCATTGGCTCCAGCAGGCTCAAGTAGAGCTTGTATAGAGGCAAAAATCAATACAGCAATATCAGAGCAAGACTTATCAGGGGTTCGCTTCTTCTCAGAGGTCACCGAGGAGCAACTGCATTTAAGTGGGGAATTCAATTGTGAAGCATAGTTTGGGACAAGCTTTGCTGGGTATCTGATTAGGGACAGCTGGGAGGTTGCAAGGCAAGGTAAAGTTACAAATGACAACCGCAAAACACAGCTAGCTTTGCAGAGGGACCTACGTTTTCTTTGTTGCGCATAATATGAAAACAAAATCTATGAAAGTGAATGCTGACAAAACCACAATGCCCTAAAATGCAGAAAGAATTCAGTCTCCATTCACGTAGCTACCCCTCACAGAAGCGTCTTGATAAACTCTGTCATAAAATCCATCATAGACTATTTAGTTTGTGTAGGTAACTACACAAATGACTTTATATTTACTAAGGCTTGAACTCAGTTCAACTGTTTATTCTTGCAATACTCCCTATTTCAGTACACATTTTAAAGGTTTTCAAAGCCCAGAAGCCTCAGCTGGAAGAGATGTAGAAATACAGAAAGAGAAAATAACAAGAAAACACAGCAAAAAAAAAAAAAGAAAGAAAGAAAGATATTAGATTTGCAGACCCAAGGACAGCGAGTCTGTTCTTTGCTCAACATGCCAGGCTAGCAATCAGGACCTGTATGCTGGAGAAATGTAGAAGGGATAGGACATGGTTACAATAAGAGTACGTGGCCCACGGCCACAGCAGAAGGCTGAGGCAGCGCAGGATCATTTGGGGCCATCGTGTGCAAACTGACTGCCTAGTCTGTCGATCGGCCAGTCTAGCAACCTACTGTAAGATGCTTTTACTTGCCAAATGCCCAAACCTGCACACACTGGAATAAAAACAAAAACTGCCTGCATTACCCTTGCAGAACTTAATCATACTCTAGGAGTCAGTGCTGATGATGATAAGGTCAAATCATGTAAAACAATACTGTGCAAATGACTGACACTTGGCGCTGTATGAGCATTACGGGTTCAGCCGAATAACATGACAATCACACAGGAAAGCAGTCTAGCCTGTGATTGCCATGTTTTGCTCTCTTCACTGTATAAATGCTCAAGTGCACGAGCTGTGCCTCCGCCCCTGTGATTGACTTTCTGCAGTCTTAAGGGATTCTACTTTACCCAAATGTAAGAAAGACCCTTCCTTGAACCTTAAAAAAAAAAGAAAGAAAGCATCACATTTTACTGCCAAGTGGGGGCCAAGGCTTACACACAGTGAGCCCTTCAGGCCAGCACCTCTCAGGTCTGTCTGCAGCTTTTAGTGCTGGCAGGTTCCTGAAAAATGATGGTGGGAGGGATGGAAGAGAGGGGAGGATGCCATATTCCTGTCATTGGCAAAATACACCCCCAGTGGGAGTATAATGGACAGGATCTCAGCAGGACAGGAAATGATTTTGGTGAGATCTAGAAAGAAGAGTCGGGGGAGTGAAGTGGAGTTGGACTCGGGAAGGGGCAGCGAGAGGTGCCTACAGGTCAGGATAGAGTTGGCCCGGCGGCTACGTGTGAATGGCAACGTTTGTACTGAGAGCTAGGAGGAGGAATAGGAGGAGAAGTTAAGACACAGAGGCAAGCCCACCGTTACACTGAGATGTACAGGGATAAATTAACACTAGGCTGGGGCTAGCCAAACTGTATGTGCAAAGCAGTTAACACGCGCCTGAAACTACATCTGTATGTGTCTCTATGTTCCCAATTAGCCAGGGTTATGTTTGAAAAGTAAACATTTGTCTTCTAGATTTACTGTGACAGATTCTACAACTTGATGGTTTAAAGTAGCCACTGGATCAGCACCTTTCCCACCACTTTTACCGCTTGTTTGTTTTTATTCAACATATACACAGTCAGAGCATACCAATAACAAGTCAAGAATTCTTATCAAAGCAGTCAAAACTGCTGAAATGGATAAAGTTGCCATGGGTCACACAGGGGGAAAGCCAGACTGATTTTGCAAACATCCTTCATCCTTATTAAAATATATTTAATGATATATATTTGATTCCAATTCACTGAAAAAGCTGTACTTGCATCTTTAAGATAAATTGTGGCAAACGATTTTAGTGTCTATGAAACAATTTTTGTTTGTGTCTATGAAAACTTCCTGCGCCAGGCTGGTGAAAATCACAGTTTATATACACTTTCTTATTTTGTTTTTAATTTACGGGTAATTCAGTTTTCTTCCGTAATAAAAATATTTTCAAAGGGCATTTTGTGCTCATGCTTGTATGTTTGCCTAAACTGCGCAGCATCTTACCTCAAATTCTGCATGTTTATGAATGTCTTCGGCCCTCTGTCGGCTGAGGATGAATTCAGCTTCGTTAGCCACACGAACCAGGTGGTCCTTCATGGTGTGACTCAGAAGCCTGAGGGCAGATGGGAGAGTGGCCATCAGTACACTGCAATACTGTGTAAGATTTATTCCTTCATTAACATAACAGCTTATAAGTCATTTAGCCTCAAACCCTTCGAAATTTCACAAAATCCAGAGCATCACTGTATTTAAAGCTCGTTTAAACCTACAGATAAACCCGCCATGTAATATCCATGAAATATTGAAAAGGAACCGTGCGAAATAAGCAGAAAATCTAATTTGAAAACCAACCCAAAGCACATTTGTCTTCTACCTGGGGTGCAGGTGTTAATTGATCTGTTAATGATATGCATCTGACAAGAGGGAGGATCTCTGCCTGTGTTGCTACATATGTAGTCTACCTCCCTCTTCTTATCAGTGTTGATGAAACATGCATGTTATGTGTGTGCGCGGGTCACGGAAACCTCTCCGCAGCCCCACGGGTCAGGACTGTGCAAAGTGGAACAATAACAGACCGGTGGACAGAGAGGAGAGGTGGGGGCAGGCTGGGATTGGCAGCGGGATGGCTGTAACCTAAGCCTCCAGTTTCAGCACAGTGCAGCAGGGGAGCGGAGGCACTGGGGCCTCTGCAACCTCCGAGTCCTTATTCCGGCCCCACTATCAATAACCTAACCACTGGCCCTTCTTTATACCGCACCAAGTTAATGATTGCACATGTGGTCAAATCCTGTTAAAATAGGGTTGTAAAATTCAATCATATTAAACACGTGCCACTTTAGAAGAACTTTTAAAATCTTGTTGGAAAGAAAATTCGGGAAAAAAGTAGTTTGGATGGAGCTGCACCAAATTATTTTCTTTACTGACAGAAAATGGTGTAAATCTTATAGGCAACTAGAATTAGGGGCTAACAAGTCAGGTTTTTACAGAAAAAGATAAATTTACTTACATTAACTGTTGTAAGTAGTGAAAACCAAACAATATACATCTCCATCTCATATAGTAACTGTACTTTTCAGGGCGTGAGCTGTATTATAGATTAACCATGTCCAACTTCTGGGTGTTTTACATAAAAGGAGATACAAACTACACTGTAAGTAATTGACAGCTGAATAATAGAAAATCCATCATGTACATTGACATAATGAATATTAATTAATTATGCAAAAAAATTAGGATGTTAAAAGGAAAGATTAATCCACATCCTATTATAGCCCGATCCCTGAAAAGTACAGCATACTCACAACGTAGGATGGTTTTCCACTTCTGAATCTATTTTCCCAAAGAAAAGCATCACATACTTAAAACTTGGATGGATGGATACATAGATAACATATTAAGAATATCAAGTATATTAAGCTTAAAATTATTATATGTCACAAATGCCAAAGTTGTTAATAGTTGAAGTACATTTTGGGTTGGCTGCAATTTGCGTGTATTTCTTATTTGTTTATCCTCCTATGAGTCTGTAATAAATAAAGATTGATTGATTGAAAAATTATATTATATATTACATGTATCATAAGAGCAAAGTCTGGAAGGTAATTTTCTAACACTTTCTTAGACAAACACGTCAAATGATAACATTGCTATCTCATTTGTGTTACTTGGGATTACCCTCTGCCAATTCTAAAAGCTGAGGATCAATAATAGAAAGTGTTGCTCTACCAACCGGAAACTGATAAGAGTGTGAATACTACAAAGGAGCCAGAGTAAGAAGGGTGACCTCTTATTAGCAAAATGAAGCTTCATATGTGGGAATAATTGAAAAACAGGTAGATATGGTAGCCGACAGATAAAGGCTCCGGCAGAAAGACCCGAATGGCAAATTAAGAGCGATTTCCCAAGTGTTGCAGAGGAACCAGCACTCAGAGCTCCTATCACCTTCTACCTAAACCCTCTTTCTCTCCCCAAGTCCCACTGGGATAAGCAGATATTGAATGGAGCCTTGAACGCAGCGGTCCTCCATCCTCACTCCCCTAAGTCCCTCTGCGCTTTTCAACCATTGATTGTTGTCTTGAATATGAAGCCACCATATTGCACGGGCCTTGAGGATCTCGGGTGCCCGAGTGGAGGAGGGGTACGATGCGATCCGAGGAAGGTGAAATTGGAAAGTGGCTGATGAATGGAGGTTGGAGAGATAATTTAGTGCTGCTGCAAGAAGAGAGGCAGGTCGGAGTTACCTACCTGCCTTCGTTTACCAGCTCGATAAAGGCTAAGCCGGCATTCTTCTGGATGGAGTTCTGCCATTCCTGCAACACAAACATCAACATGTTACTGATGCAACTTTTTACAATAGTACAGAACTCTGTTGCTATACATTAGCAGCAGCAAGAGGCAAAAATGATACGTTTACAAGATAAGTGAGTTTTTCTTAGTCTGGGTCAAAGTGAATTTAGTTTGCACAAAAACAGTAGCTCCATGTAAAGCTTTTAATCCCACTGACTTAGCTACTTCTTTACAGGCCCCTAATATCACATAAAACATGATCCAAAAAGGATTAAGAATTGCTTGGATTAGCGCCGGCTGCATAATATGCGAGCCCACCATTGCGCAGCAGTGAAAGAGCCGTGTTGAGAGTGCATTTATCACAAGTAAATACACACATTTCTTCCTCTCTTTGACTAGCGTTATGGTTCGAGGTGTCAGTCTAAACAATCCAACCGCAGCCGTGTGCGCCTTATATCCTCAACTTCGAAGGGACAACGAGAGAAGGGAAACTCGGCCGGTCATCGTCTCTCATGTTCTGTTCCACATTTCAACACCTTCAACGCAACCGTCAAAAGAATAATAAAGCAACAAGGTCACGGGGGGCTGTCTGAAGCTCACAGCGCTTTCCCCCCCTTCTTCCTCTCAGGGGAGCTGGAGAAAAATGCACAAAAAAATTCTCAGGTTGGAGACCTAAACCACCAAACTACTCTTACAAAAATCATTATTCAAAGCTTGGACTTTTTTTTTTCTTTCCATTCTTAATATTTTTGTTAACCAATATTAAAACGTGCCATCAGTTGACAAATGTTTAACAGTTACTACTGTGAGAATAACTGTGATCCACAATTTATTCAGACTTGGAGACACTTTTATTCCAAAGTAATCAAAACTACTAATTTTTATCATTTCCATTTAATCGTTTCACTGAGACACAGAACAGCTATGAAGTGAAAAACTTGCGTATAAGCCTAAACTCGGCTGTCATCATCTCTGGAGCTGATAGAGGAAATCGTGTGTTTACACAGAGACTAGCTTTTCAGTAACCCTTAGAGAGCCCGCAGGGACATGAATATCAGCGCTGCGAGGAGGAAGGAAAGATCAGTTTACGAGAATTTCTAATACACATCCACACATATCTGTGGGTGCGTCGAGATTTTCTCACCTGTGCAATTTTTAAGCACAAGCCCATCAAAACGAATCACATGGCAGTCAAGAGTACCGTTCTTCTGAAACGCCTGTGCACCATCACTCTGTGCCCAAGTGCACGTCATATACAAAACAACCTTACACTTAACCTCAGTTCATAACTGCTTTTTGTCCTGCAGAACCATATTGGCATTGACCGTGTTTACAATACATTCCAAATACAAGAGGGCGCAGAGGGAATACGAGTCTGGGCAAGGGAGTGGAAACAGCGTTTCTGGGAGAGGGTTTTGTGGCTGAGGACTGCTTTGGAGGAAGCATGTCAGAGTAGCCTTGGGGCCTTCTAGCTGAAGCATTGACTGTAGTTGAAGGACATTAACCATGAGTGTTAGCCTGTGGCTGTGTGGATATTCTAAACTGATCCAGACTGTGTGAGCTGGATTTCAAATAAACACCACAGGAAGCAGGGCTGTAAATAGAGTCGTGCTCTGGAGAACCAGAAAAGCGGTGACATAAAATTTCCTTTATGCCTTTAAAGTCTTAAAGATTTTCATGCCAGACTCTAGAAAGTAAAAGATTATCCCGAAGTAATAAAGATTGGATCTGAATCTGTGGCCGGGATAAGCTCTACGTCTAAATTAGGCTTGATGAAAAGCGTAGAGACCATTGGCATTTTGGGGGACATGGACAAAGGTGATAGCAAGACTAATGGTGTCATTATGGGCAAGAAATGGCTCCTCTAGTTGAATTAAAAAAGCAGTGACCCTGATCTGAGGGACACCTTCCAGTGACAAAAAGGAAACAGGGACAGGTCAGTGATAGAATATTGGATTTTGGCTGCCCTGGTCAGCAGTGTCGCAGCTTTTATGGCTGCGATAGGGGCCGTGACCACAGCGCTCCTGATGAGAGGATACAAGCAGCCATTTGTGACCTCTCACCTTTAACCTGACCTCCTAACAGATGATAGGACGCGCGAGAGAGGCGGCCGATCTTTGATCCTGACTTTAAAGCGATCGAAAGAGAGAAATCGTGCACACATTTAATGCACTTTACCGGCGTTTGTTTTGCTATGCATGAATCTGTTCATGAAAATGCCTAATGTCTAAATCTCAAGTCAATAAGACAGCTCTGTTTGCTCTGCGTTCCATGATGATGGCATTGAGTCTAAACACACATGCCATGCACTTCCGTCATTACAGCTGATTATCCATAATCAACTTCTAAATATACCACTACCACTGGTGAGAAAACACAGACCTCCTGAGCAAAATCGCCTTTCAAACATCAGGCTCGCCACAACACAAGGAAAACATTTTCCAACACCGAAGAAAGAACCGTCTCAGCTCTGTCGAAATAATAAATAAGTCAGTTGTGCTTTTTGGTGGCATCACTCATAATCACAAGTATTTGTTGATCTGAAAGGCTAGGGGAATACAACTTTAGATGAGACGGCAAGAGCATAAATCTGCATGTCATAAGTGGCAGAGCAGCAGAAGCTAAATTAAAGAGGCTAAAAGCTACTGATTTTTCCTTTCCCCCCTTTTACTCAAACGCCTCACTGTTTAATGTCTTTTTTTGCCACATTAACTGAACAGTGAGAGAAAAAAGTCAACCAATGCAAATAAAATGCACGCATTCAAAGAAAAAAAAAACCCCCAAAAAAAATCCAAAAACGTTTTGATCACTGGCATGCCGCTTGCAGGTGGCGGCAGCCAACTTTGTCACTCTGATTTGGACATTTGTGCGAAAAAAAAAAAAGAAGAAGAAGAAGAAAAAAAAAGAGGGGTGGGGTGGGGGAGAGACAAGGAAACAAACTGAGATCTAAATGTTTATGGGAAGTGACCTGATGTTAACAATGACCAAAGACAGAGCCTGTGGATGCAGAAGTCAAAGCAAAAGAAAAAAGAAAAAAAAGGCTCTAAAAATATACTGCTCTTTAATCTGATTAATACGGAAGCTCGGTAGTTTGTTATTAATGCTGCGTCTGCTGCGCTTGTGTGTATGAATAACTTAACACTGGTGTACATTTTCAACAATCCACATCTGCATGTTCAGATGCTATCTGCTTAAAGAAAAACAGACACTCGTGTTGGTGTTTGCGTGATCAAATTCACAACCCAAGGAATATTTACTGATGTCCAAATATTTATACTGCTCGGTCTCCGAGAGCTTCATGGGCTCACACTGTCATGGCTATACTAACACAGAGTGAGAAAGCTAAGCCTAAAGCCCCCATACCCCAAACAGACAAATCAAAACACATGTTACAACCACTTGAACTCTGCACGAAAAGTAAATGTAAGGGGAATACATAAATATATACAGAGCATTTTATAAGCCAGTGGTATGTTATTTAAAAACTGACTTTTTCCTCTTTTTTTTCTTTTAAACTTATTCTGTAATATGATATGCAGTTCAGCTGGTGGATTTTAATGGTGTGAGGAGAAAATGAATATTTAAAAACACCATATGCAGCCGTTTCAGGTCCAAATCAAACACATGTTGAAATGAAATCATCACCTCGTCCAAATGTAATTTTTATGACATTTCAGTGCAGTAACGCACAACATTTGTATAAATTTTCCAGAAAACAAAACATTAAAAAAGGAGAAAATGAACAAAATGGCAATTCTTGGGCCTTTTATATGCCCCACTTCTTCTGAGGAAGCTCTGCGGTGTTGCAGGAAATGTTTTGTGGGATAGTACAGTAGCTGTTCACGGCCCATTGCACAAGGACTGCAGGATCAACCGGGACTGGCAATGGCAAACCAAGGACCGAAAAAGACACACATAAACAAAACACTGTTCCCCAAACAAACTTTGTTTATGCACCACTAATTATTCAGGAAGCTAAATGCACAAAATAAATGGTAAATAAAGCTATAAAAAGAACTGTGTACACACAAGGCGATTTGTGCAATCTCCAAGTTAAGGATTTGGGAATAACACAAGGTAAAGATTCCCACTTTAAAGCTAAATCATGCCAAATATTTGAATCTCTCCCGTCCCAGATCATAAACAAGGGCGAGTGAATTCCTACTGAAAATGTGCGCAAAGACGACGGGTCGTGATTTTAACAACAGGTTAGCTGAGAGAGGATAGCGAGGGGAAAAACAGAAGCGCATTCCAAGGTCTTATAACAAGGGACCTGACAGGTGAGAAAACACTGCATTAGGAGTGCCTGTCGGGAGGGGAGGTAAATTCATTTATATGAAAGAAAATTATGTTGCGTATAAATAACCGGCCATTCGTGCGACTTGAAGCCCAGTTCACAGTAAAATCCGCCTGGGAGCCAAATTAAAAGCCACTCAATATTTTTAGGAGTCTCCTGTCTGATTTTCTCCTCTCAGCTAGACTTCACTTCCTGTCAGGAAGCCCTCCTTGACCCTAAGCTCCTCCAACACAACGCACCCCGCTGCCCCCTTTGCGGCTGCATAGTTGGCAACGATGGGGAGTCTGCAGAATTAAGTGCCAGTTGGCGTTACTGTGTTTTCTCTAAGCCTCAAAGGTCGGTGAAACTTTCAAAGAATATGCAGCATGATATTGTCCTATGAACTAGAGAGTAATGGCAGGGACAGTGAGCCTCGTGGCACAGCTGTAAAGGGGCACTGGAGCAAAGCGTGGGGTGAGGGCCAGCAGAGAGGGAGGGAAAAAAATAACACTTTGATTTTCACTGATCTTGAACCTTGCGTGCCTCTTTAACAGCACGATGGGGTGCGGGTCTGACTGTGCCGAAAAACGATGGAGAAAGTATTTTTTTGTCCCTTGGTTTCATCACATTCCTCACTTTTCTCTCAGCTCCCCAAGTGGTTCATTCAACACGGCCTGCGTTTGATCCATCGCTTATGGGAGAGAAGAAGAAACAATGTTCACTGACAGAAATAAATGACTATTTGAGCAACTCAAACATGGGACCGGCTTTCACAAGCGTAACTTTTAAAACAAACCTGTTACATAAAATATAAAGTGCACAAAAGTAACCGTCAAGGGTTCAACTTCCCCGTTCCCTCGTTTCTCACATTATGCTATTGATTTTCATGAACGTACACTCCCGAACTGTTCCCCGACTCCGTGGGTTTAAACTTCGCTCTCCACTTCTAACCTGGAGGTCAGAGGGTCAGAGGTCAGGAGCAGCCAAGTGTTTGGGGAAGTCAATGTCTTTCTCCCTGCAGACTGAAGGAGAGGTGCCCATCTGTTAAACAGGTTAACTTTGGTGAGACGGACTGGGAACATATGATGATGCACAGTCATTGGATTAGCGGGTTAACACCGATGTTATTGAATTACAATTTAAGGATTATCTGCATCAGCGGCAAAGACAAAACGCTTTACTTGAATCAGAGATTGACAGGCGTCCGAGAAGTGTCAATCGGGACCAAAGTAGTGGATCAAACAACAAGAGTATAGAGGTGGTGGCTGCTAGCATGGCCAACCATATATATCACAGATATATAGCTTTTGAAAGAATTTTGGATTCAGGAAATGGGACTTACAAAATCTAAAATCCATCATACGGGACATTTTTCAGTGTGTTTTTTCTTTTTCCCACTGACACTGTTAAAGCAGGTTTTTCAGTGCTTTGTAAATTAGGCCCAAACCAAGCCTCTGACAGCATAGCAGAGCCACCTGATGACCTCGTTTTAGTATTCAGTTTCCCCCTATTTCTCCCTCTTCTGCACCCAGTCTTGACCATCATGAAACCGACACTCCACGAGCCCACAGCACACTCACTCTCCCTCCCTCTCTTCCTTCCACTCCATGCACAGGATGCATTTCTGATAAATGGCAGAAGGATGGATGGTCTGACAGAGGTGCCGGACAATAATGGCTGATCTACAGGACACAAATGCAGCTACTGAGAAGATTTATGAGCCCCTGCTCATCGTAGACTGTCCAGTATCCAATGAGATGATTTCTCAAAGCTCTCGACGGATGGCAGCAAGCACAAGAAAAAGCTCTCTCTCTCGTCCCAGTGCATTACTTATTAATCAGATATCTTTGGTAGAAGCGAGTTCAAAAACTGCACCGGGGAAGCGAAACGTTGACAAAAACGGGAAGACGAAAAAATGCAAGAGGAAAGCAAAGTTACTGACAAGAATAAGGGGTGTGGAAAAAAGTGGGAAAATATTTTTGGCGTGTAAGATTCGCATTTTATGTGGTTGAATGAGAAAATTTAGATCATATTATATAAAAGTCCTAGTAATGGCTATTTTTATGATAACTGTACTGGAGGCTCAAGTTTGATCTAATTCACTTATTTAAACTTTATAATTGTACTTAAGGTTTAAAGTTGTGCATAATTAATGTTTTGGTCAGTTTGAAATTAGAGGTGGATACCGACACAAGCCGCTAGCTGTCTGCAAATCATCACCGCAACTAAATTTGACAGTATTTACGGTGTTGGTGCCTCTGGGAGCATTTTATACACATCACACTGGCTTTTATTTGCTGTTAATTGTACAGAAGGACCTTGTGCTTAGTGTCTAGTATTAGTTAAGATTCATGGGAAATATATGTGAATTGTACCTATAAAGTTTCTGGATGCAGCTCACAAAAAGCTGATAACTTCTGGCTATATTTAGTCACAATTATGATTTTAGGCTTCAACATGGAAGTCCACAAGCCAATCATTTGTGGTACAATGATCAATACATCAATACAACAATACATCTTTTATATACAGTTAGTTTTTGTTTAACTAAGAGTGTAAAAAAAAAAAAATCTGACTCACTATAGGTCAACAATTAATCTCCCATATCCTCCCAAATACACAATAATGCGAAAGTGTCAGCTGTAAGCCTTTAAAGACAATAAATACTGAATAAATAAGAACACAATTGACAGTCAGCCTTTTTTTCCCTATATTGAGTAGTCCTCAGTAGTGGTTAAAGCCAGAGTTTATGATCATTAATCCTCACTTTGTATATTCAGCAGTGTGTGAAGATCAATATTACAGCTGAGAACAAGGGCAGTATGCCACCCCAACAGTTAATGTCTTATCAAAATGGTCCTTTAATTGGGAGCACTGTTGTACTCGTCTCGAAAAGGGGTACCATCAAACAGCGGTTTACAATCCCCTCCTCAATGCCAAGCTGATGTGGCCGCCAATGCAACTTTCATAGGATCCCTGATTAAAAACTGCTCTGCAGTCCCCAGCCTCCTGACCCTTCACCCTGGCTCCACTCCATCTCAAAGCTTGGGAAATTAATTAAAATTTCACAGAGATGGTATCGCATCACATCTCTGATGAAGGCATGGGGGTTGAGAGGGGAAAGAAAGAAAGAAAGAAAAATCAATCAAAATCATCTCCATCTACTCGCTCCACTGGTTGACTCGAAGGCAGGGGGGGAGTCACAAGATGGCCACAGAGGCACTTCCTGTAAAGAGAATTGAGCGCTTCCTGTGCCAGAGGGCCCAACAAACTTTGCTAAATAACGTCATCAATCACAGCACTGGCCCACTCTCCCTGGCCCACAAGGAGAACCAACACACACATAATTATACATTGTAATTTAGCCCAGAGGAAAGTCTGTCCCTCTTTTCCTCTTTTCCCTTGTGAGAGGCAGTGCATTGGCCCTACCTTTCTAGGCCCCCCTCCTCTTCCCCTTCACACAACAATAAAATTACATTTGCATTAGCTGTAAGAGAATTTGGTTGGATGATTTATTGATGCAATCAACACTATGCTGTCCAATCCCTGGTCCTCCGACTGAAACAGTGTGTGTGTGTGTGTTTTGGAAATTGGGTGGGATAGCTTGGAGCTCAGAGAAAAAGAAGAAATAGCCTGGGCTAGGGACCAAAGAGGGGGAAGCGTGGCATGAGCTGTGCAGTGGAACAATCACCAAGATTCTGCCTTTGATTAGATTAGCATTAAACAACACCCTGACAGATATGACAAATAGGTGCATTAGAGCCTGTCATTCTTCTCTCTTTGGTTTTCTATCTAGCTTTCATTCCCGCTATTCCATCGTCCCTGGACATTACGGGGCTCACATTCCCTCCCCGAGTCCCACTAGCCCCAATCTATGCATGGCCACTGACATCCAAACAGATGTGTAATCTGACTGTATTAGCTTTTTTTTTGTTTTTTTGTGAAGAAGTAAAGTGAACTATAGGAACTAAACAAACGTATGGAGGTTAAAGGGTGCAGGAACGAAACGACAGGAGCTATTTCTTTAGGAAATGAAGCTGATAAAAAAAAATACAGGAGAGTGGAGCAGTGAGAGGGGTGTCATTAATCAGATGTGCTTTTGTATTATTGGAAACCTTGTTTTTTTTGTGTGTGTGTCGTTTTGTTTTTTTTATGAGGTTCTTTAAAAACGATAAAGATGCACACAAACACGGCCTGGGATGAGTTATTATCTGCTGTCCTTGTCACTGGCTGTGTATGTGAGGGCAACTTCTTGTTTATTTATTTCTGATGTACTATGAACATAAGTGTTTTTCAAGCAGAATACACAGACTAAATTCACCCTAAATGTAAAGCTTACCGTGTGCTGCATTTATGGTCTGCACATGGTAAAGCCCTTCAGTAGCTTTCTGTCTCTAAATGCTAATCAGCTGTCCTGAAGTGATGTATTGACAACCCCGATCATTGATCTGCCCACGCCTGCTTATGATCCCTAAATTAGTATTCATGAATCCAGCAGCAGCTAAATAAACTTGGCAACAAAACACCCACAAGACAACAGAGAAGAGAGGGATAATCAATGCAAAGCACCATCAAATCTACATTATCCCTCCTCATCAGTTTGGCCCAGGCCACAAGGGCCCCGCTCAGGTCAAAAGGTGATGCGGACAGGTCGCCCACCCTTGACCCTCCAACCAATATTTGCGGCCAAATATACCTTCGCTCTGCCCTCATGAGGGGAAGGGTGAATATGGAAAGGTAGACAAGGTAGGGTGGGGGAGAGATAAGGCTCTGTGGATTTACTGCACTCAAGGTGAGGCTGATAAATCAGCCTGCTGGAAAAGCAGAGCGCAGGCCTGAGGAAAGATAAAGATGCCAGACTTGCCTGGGAACACAGAAGCATGACAAGCTCCACCACTGAGCTGCTGGACTTCATGCACACCAGACCTGGAGAAATATAAAGTAAAGGGAGTCAGACATAATGGCATATGAAAAGAGAAATAAAAAGAAAAAAAGAAAAAGTTTTGTGTTTGATTTTAAACAGCTTTCTGGATTTCTGTGACAGCACAAGCTAACCATCAGGGATTACCTAACCTTGTGCCATCTGCAAGGGAGCGGATAGTATTGATGGGCCTAATGAGCCGACATGATGTTACTGTAAACTAATACATATTTGGGCCTTGTATTACAGGCCTGGCGTGGCTAGCATATGTCCCATTGATCCCTAATGGCAAGCCCTGGGCTTTTAGAGGGCAGGGGGCCACTAGAGTGTCCAGAGTGCGCTTCAGCGGATGTTTCATGTGTCTCCGTGTTTCACAGAGACACATGTAACATCACATTCGTACAAACACACATGCATGCACATACAGCCCCACCCTATTTTTCCAGCCCCCCTTACAGCTATCAATCAACTTTCCATTTTGTTTGGTGGCAGCAGACATCCCAAACACTGCTATTAGTGGCCTGGCCTCTGACCTGGCCCCCTGGAAACCTTCAGCACGGCTACTGGCGCAGCGCAACTCATCACAATATTGGATTAACAATAGCCTGGACATATTGTTGCAATTAAATAAGAATCCCTGCATGGTTGAGGTTTGTGAGGATGATCTAAAATGATGATGTGACTTCTAAGGAATTTCCAGAATTTTCTACTCACTGGTGCCCTCAATAAGGAGCTCTTGTCCATGGCTGCCCAGCAGAGTGCGAGAGAGGAAAGGGGCAAAGTCCACAAAGATCTCCCTCAGCAGGGGAGCTGCCTTTTCAAGGGCATGCTCCAAACGCTCTGAGATACTAAAAAAACAAAAAAGACAGCAGACGGAGTAATTTAACAGTAATTGGCCAAAAGGCTAAACAAACTCTTTGAAAACTCACAAAAGATGGTTTTAAAAATACACCGTCAGCAAAAATGTGTTTTTAATATGATGAAAAAAATATGGAATAAAGACAAAAACAATAATCAGAGCATATGCATAAATAACTGATTGTGTAAGCGCATGTGCATAAACAGCTGATTGTGCATGTGTGCGAGAGAGCGAGAGAACGAGAGAGAGAAGATGAATCACCTCATATTGGGGGCTGTGTTCTGGGTCACAGGGGAGAGTGGGGGGACAGATGGCAGGCTAGTGCTGGCTGGAACCTGGCCGCCTGCTGCAGGGAGAAACCGAAGAACTCTGTTATTAGTCTGGATGTTGGACAAGAATGGGACACACACACGCATGCGCGCACACACACGCGTGCAGCAATACATTATATGACCAAGGTCGCACCATAAACCTGTGAAGAAACATGCCTCTTATGAAATAATACAGAGGTCTCCATTCAAATGTATAGAATAGGTGGATTTATGGTTGAGTATGTGGGGGTACAAGTATCATTTTATAGTTAGATAGTGGATGATGTACTCTGAGCACAATACATCTCCCATAACAGTGTATAATTTATTGGGTTTGATGAGAAAAATCTTTCTATGTGAAAGGATGACAACACTTTATCTTCTGCTTCAGTCACGCTTTAAAGATGAATTATTCGTAGATGGAAACAATATATGTTAGACAAAAGCTTAAATATGAAAGAAGTATTCATTACAAGTAACTCCATCCATTGTTATTATTCTATTTTCATGTTTTCTTGTTTCCCCTCATTAAGTCATTACATACCAATTTACCCCTCAGGGCTGCTTTTCTGACCGTTTCATTATACAACTAAAAGGTGCTTTACGACTTCATTCTGGAGACAGAGGCACATGAGGTACAAAGTCCGCGTGTGATTGATCTTGCAGTAAATTCACTTCCCTGTGGCTCATAAATAAGCTAATGCCCAGCTGAATATGGAGGAGGGGGATTCCTCTGGTGTTTCAGTGGGCTTGTTTTTCCAGCCAGGACAGTCTCCGTGCAGGGATAACTCTTCAGGAATGACACAGTGTAATGTGCACTGGAATGTGTGTGTGTGTGTGTGTAAGGTGTTAAACAGCGCCATGTGGACCTGGTGAGAGTATCCCTCTCAAGCTGAAGTAGCTCCTTCAAACAAAGAGGAGTAAATGAACGTCTCCATTAGTCCTCCCACTGCCCCACTAAAACACACACACACACACACACACGCACACACACACACAGCATATTTACTCAACACTTCTCAGTGCCATCAAGCAGTCTGTGCATACAGCTAAGCTATAATTATTTACTAGCACACACACGCACCCAAAAGTCCTAAAACATAATCCACATACTCATGTCAAACCCTCCTCTCTTAAACACACAGACAAAAAAAAAACATTACACTTTTACACAGAAAGGGGACAAAAACTGCTGATTTATGTCACTTATGAATCAACTAAGATAGGTATGACTTTAATATATTGTTTTATTCAGTCACCATTCACCTTATTCCTCCTCCTACTGGAGTTATTGTAATACTGGGATGTCCCAGTAGCCTGTTAGTTAAGACAAATGCCAAATAACTAATGTCTACGTTTGATTCCCCCCCCCACTTGAATGGTCCCTTGATACATGAAACCCACCCTTTCCAAATGCACTCTATTGCATCTCTCTTACAGTTATGCATGATCCAGTGTGATTAGTGCAGTTTGTTTTCCAATTTTAAAGTTTTGCAAAATTTGGCTCGGTAGTTTCTGCGTAATCCTGATGACTAACCCATTACATTTTTGTGTAGACTCACATCATTTTCTTTGTAATTGCACAATGGGCCCTGGCACTGGCAGAGCACCGCCCTAAAATTGTCTCAAATGTTTTTATTTTTTTCCACATTCGATACTGCCTTAGCTTTTTAAATAATTGAATCAGCGTTACTCATGCTGTCCTCCAGCCTGAAGAAACTGGATTACACTGTGCAAACACCATTATTCCATCAGACATACAGAGAAGCACGATCTCTGAATAAATATTGACTTTCTCCTCAGCAGACTCATCCACCCTGTGACTTAGTTGCCCTCACTGCTCTGCCAGTACTGCAGTCCGGTTTTGTGTTTGTGTGCTTACAGGCTGCAGAGTCTGCAGAGGTGCTCTGGGAGGCGTCGCTAGAAGATACCACAGAGACGCTATCGATAGGTGTCCCACCAGACACGGAGGCGGAGGCGGTTGCCAGGACGGGGGTGGAAGTGCCTGGAGATGGCATCACGCCCGCTTTCTTTGGTGCAACGATGACGCTTCTGTAGAGAGAAGAAAAAGCGCTTATTATCAAGACTCATAGATCAACTGGAAGAAAATGCTGATGCTGCCAATTCACAGAACCCTTCATAAGATTTTTGCACACAGCATGACTAGAACAACACCACAAACTTCACTGACACATTAGAGTAGAGGAGTAATTATTATTTAAATAAGCAGAATAGTAGCCAAAGCAGCCCACTGAACCTTACCATAAAACAGGACACCTGATGTAATGTCGCAATTTAAAAAACTGTTTTATTTGGACATTTCTACTTTTAATTAAATACATTTTTCTTTAGTCAACAATACTACTTTGAGAAAACTTGAAGAAACTACAGTTTGGCTACACTGAAATCAAGCTTCATCTAAAACATCTTTAAGTGTGCCGAAGTGCTTTCTATCTAACGTTCACCCTCTGATGAATGCACTGGGGTTAAGTATGTGAATACTACTGAATACTTTGGCATGCAGACTCTAACAGCCAGGAATCAAACCATCGACCCTCCAATAGCAGATGATCTCTACCCCCTAAGCCATAGCCACCCGTTTTATTAGATGTCATCTTCTGCTTTATCACATAACACCAGCTGCATGTTATCTGACATTAATACAACTGCTTCTATGATGCCTGATATTTAGTCTACCAAATCAGTACATTTATAATAATATACTTCTATAATATCTCAGTTATTCTAGAAAACCTTCTAAAATAAATACAAATAAGTGATCTTTTTTTGTTGTTGCTCAAATTCAGGTTATTTCAAGGAAAGAAAAAAACATTTTGAAATGAAAAATATCCTGTTAGACTTGGCTCTTACATTGGCTTTGCCTTAAATAAGGTTTGCGTCCACACTTGATTTTAAAAATGACAACTTTAAGTTGTTTGTTCTAAAAATGTAAAAAAATAAAAAATAAAATCAATGTATCCTTAGACACAAATCCTGACATTAATAAAAAAACAACTGCCAAGCATCACAAAAACAGCCAGATTAAATATGTACATTGAGTTTCTCTGTAACAATGATGCTGCCTGTTGAGAGGTCCCTCCTGTGGAGTAACAGGAAATGTTTCTCATAGTGATGTGGTACGAGTAAGTGGAGTTCAATTCTCATCCGGCGAACAGCAGATGCGAGGAGAGCAGCATGCAGATAAGCTGTCAGTTTAGACCGGGGCTCTGACAGACCAGCGGCCATATCAAAGAGAGCCTGGCCTTGCTTATCAGTGCTGACATAGGAGAAGCAGGGTCTAATCCCTGGCTACTGCTCCCCTCTCAGAAACACGACCCAATGCAGGTTTTAACAAGACATGCAAGAATACGTCAAATTTGAATATGCAATAAAAAGAAGAGGCGCAAACACAAGAGCTTGCATACATTCCTGCACGTCCCCAGTTTCAGATTGTGTATGTGCATTCTTTCCTGCACACACCCACGAGGATAGTTTGCTCTCTGTACTGCAGACAGATACCTGGCTGCTGTGTCAAAGCATGCGCTCAGCTGATTTAAGGCAGCTGATCAGATCTATTTTTACTAAAAGTTACTGTAGCTGTTAAATCCTAACAGCTTTGAGGAAAAAAATAATAACTGTGTCAGGAAGGCTTGACAGATGGAAGGTCCACACAAGGTCCACGTGATGCATAAAACCCGAAGTAGTGACAGAAGAGAATGAAATCAGTATTGATAGGCAAGAAGAGTGGAGATAAAAGTATCTGGTAATTTTTTTTCTGTTCAGATAGTGAGTGGACTGGACGGTGGTATCAAGAAGCAAGGGTGGCGCTGACATGAAGCACCCTGGGTGTCAAAAGCAGCAGAGACAGAAGGAGAGACACCCCTGCTGAGTGAAGGCTGAAAGTGTGCGTGGATGTTTTCAGAAATATTTTAATGCACACACATGAGTGTCCAAATAAATGCTCGAGTGCACGGGTGTGAAGAAGTCTGCCAGTGAGCATGTCTGCATATGTGTTTGGCCTTCCATCTGTTCCTCAGCAAAGGCTCAGTGAATTATTCAGCAGGTCATTAGCCACACTTATCATGAGTGGGCCGCCCCAGTCGATTAATCAGCCGTCAGCGGCCCCACTCAACCCGCAAACAGGAGCCCAGGGCAGAAAGTGTGTGTGTGTGTGTGTGTGTGTGTGTGTGTGTGTGTGTGTGTGTGTGTGTGTGTGTGTGTGTGTGTGTGTGGCTGAATTATTTAGAAGGTCTAACCTACTATGGCTAAGTGCAGCTATGACTCCAGTAAACTCTGCTATTTCAGGTAAAACAAGTGTGAGACCGAATAACAAATTGTCTCAAGTTGCATGTACATAAAAATACTCTTCTCTGGAGACTTTACCTCAGACTGACACGATGGAGAGAAGAGTGCACCCCAGCAAAGCTTTGATCATAGCTTTCACTATGTAACAACAACACTGACCGTACGCACACAAACACATTTGTACACATCTTCACCCTATGGAGCTGCGGCTGGCGGAAGTCGGTACCTTGATGTTATCTGTGATTTGCAAGTGTGAACAACATCAACCAAAGTGCCCACAAAAACAACTGCCTCATTAAACCAATGGAAGACAGTGGTTTAAAAGGGGGTAAACCGTTCTTTGTTAATTATCCAAAATAGAGTGAAAGACACATGTTTACACACAGTAACCAAGGAAGCATAAAAGGCTATTATTAGCCGTAATAAGAGTGCGCCGCTCACAAAGCCCATATCTTAACATCTTCAAGTAATCCTGGGTTTAAAGACAGAAGACCTGGGGAACTCCCTTGTCCTTTGTTTATACTATCAACCGAGTTTCTCTTGTGTTACTTGATGTTAAATAATCTATTAAAAATGGAGATGATCGAGAGCAACCATCTAAAACTACGGTATTAAACACGTGCAAAAGAGCTCAGTCTTTATGTTTGTCAAACAAATATTAAAATAAAACATTAACAAATCTCAGTTGTGGTAACCAGACTGCATATTAGACCTCGCTTTATCAATTTCAAGGTGTTATATACTTACAGTTTTCATTGGTGGCTCAATTCTTTAGTAAATGATATATGAAAAATCTTTTCCCAGTTTAATTTCTACTGTCTTGTAATCACAACAATATTTGACAATTTTGTTAAAGCAATGTACTAAAAACAATGGCAGATATTTATCATTATGTCCTGATTCGGATATAATATGGATCTTTGCAATTAACACTAGCACATAAATGTGTGATTTTTATTATACCAGCTAAAGTGGGTTCAAGCTTCCTCAAGGTACATCACTGCAGGTGAACTCCAATGCAAAGCGACAACGTCTTTATTAACTGACTTTTCTAAAAAGGTAGGCCTTGACTGAGAGCTGCGCTCATGCCTGACACGCTTACCGCCAGCAGTACATTAACAACATTTAATCATCAACAAAAGTCATCTGTACATCAGCTCTCACATGCATGCAAAGCCTGCTACCAGGAATGCAAACAACCGCACCATGTATATCCCACTGTCTAACACTCACATATTCTGCCGAACCATGAAGTCTAAATCACAGACTCATACAATGACACTGTTTAGTTCTGGTTAGTATCAGCAAATATTTGCAGACTGGCTGTCATAACAGGGGCATGGCTGAGAAATGCATGGGAGAAATCCAGCACGTCTCCACTAGTAAATAAATCTGCAGGGATACTTCACCCTCTGACCCGCCTCCAGTTTTTATCTGGGAGATCCCGGCTTTTTTCATACATTGGTCTCATAAATCCAACCCTCTGGGCAAGCAGAAAGTTGCCATGTTTTGGCAGGAGATGTCAGTGCAGAATGTCGGCTCTGGCTTGTACTCGTGTCCCTGGAAGACTTAGTGGTTAGCGGGAGATGCCGAGCGGTGATAAAGTCATTGCAACAGATAATAAACACCATTGGAACATATCTACATGTGTCGAGAGGTAATTGGTAAGGGTTGAGAGACAGCGGGGTGATAAAAAGCAGTAAACCGAGAATAAATATAGGCTTAAAACCAGAGGATGACATGAATGGGAGGGGTAGTTTTGACACGGAGGCATCAAAATAACTTGGCACACTGACAGACAGTAGTGTGTGCAGGACACACTAAAGGCTGAAGTGACTGATCAATCAATAAAGCCAAACATTTGGTGGTATCCACTTTTTTAAAAATTCTCTTCAGTCCCAATTAATTGTTATTGTTAATAATAATAATACTATCTAATATATAATCATACATTATAGACCAAAGAGTTCATTGATTTTTTTCTGCTTAAAGAAATAATTCTGGTGATTGAATATTGTGTGAATAATATGAATAAGATGTTGGTTTTCAGTTTAAAATAATATAAAAGTCTGGACTAGTTAACCTCCACCTGGATTTGATATTAATTTTTTTGTGCAGATGTGCAAGTGATTAATAAAAAGGTAACTGGGGTAAAGTCTACTGTCAGCGTGCCCTGCATGAAGAGGCTCCCATAACCAGCAAGTGAGCTGTTAGTCTACGTTCTCCAGCTCTCCTGACGTCCTCTCTTCCTACTGAGTGTGCTCAGCGGACAGGAGCCAGTCTAATCCCCCTGATATGAGGAGCGCCCTGAGACCTGACAAAGCATTCCTCAGATAAAGACACGCGATCACAGAGATGCTGTGGAATTCCCACAGTTGGGGGGCAGGCAGACTGACTGAGTGTGAGCGTGTTTGTGAGTGACAAAGAGAAAAATGTAGAAATGTTTTCTTTGGTGCGTGAGAACTTTTGACTTGACACGCTTCCCCGTGACGGCTTCCTTCTCCCACTTCTCCCATCTCTGTGCCTCTCCCTCTTTACCCTCCCCACCCCCGCCAAAATCGAGCCGTTTGTAAAAGTCTATGTGCGAAACAGCGCTCCAAATGCAAACCAGACCAGTAACCATCCTCCCTCACCTGAGCCCGTCTGTGACTTCAGTACCCTGCTCTGCCTTTGAAGCCTTACTCCTGACTGTTCACCCCATACTGCTGGAGATAACGCAAATTATATACTTTTTTTTTTACTCTAAGAAAGGAGGGAACCCCTTATAACTGTTAAACAGGGACAGACAAAAGCTTTCCTCAAAACTTTTTCTCCGTCTTAAAACAATTTTTTGAAAGGAGGAAGTCTGCATGAGGTGAGGACCTTAGTAAAGAGAGAAGTCGTCACCAACAAAGACTCCCAGTCCAAAGAGGCTTTTGTTACTAAATGCTTTTCAAGATCCGCTAAAGCCCCCTCTGAGGAAATAAAGCAAAGATGCATTCAAGGTTTAACTTTCAAAGGTCTCCCGCAGTCATGTTGGGAGTAAAATCCTGTGGAACTGTCAAATGCAAACGTTGAGACTATAAACACCATATGTGCTTTTTAAGTGTATGTCAATCCATGTTCACACCCTCACCTATCAAAAGAGCGGAACTGTGGCGATGGTTCTCTGGCCGCATCGCTCACACTTCCCAGGAACGCTGGCGGCAACAGGCTTGGATCCACCACGATATCGTCAGTTGGAGCGCTCACCAGGCTGCGCAGAATGTCCTTCACATTTTTACCCTTTGAGTCAGCAGACAGAGCAGGTCTGACCTCAGATGACAGCGTGGACAAGGCCTCTGAAATGGCATCGGGACCGTGAGTTCCACCGGAGGATGACAGATCTGCGTCGCTTGCGGCAGTTGAGGTGTGGTCATCTCCGATGCCGGAATCATACCGGCGCAGAGAGAAGCCGTTCTCTCCTTCTGTGCTACCTGAAACAGCAGCACTATCTGTGAGGACATAAATAATAACAAATAAGAGCATCCACTTCCATCAGAAAACCTGATTTACATATTTTTCTTCTGGACTGTCGTCTAGATTTGACCCGTTACTGAGATATTAGCTGTAGAGCAGAAATGTCTCTTTTCTTAAAATTGACTGAGTTACATGGCACTTGTCTAATAATGCTTAATGTATCAAAAACAGAGGGCGGGGACAGAGGCATAAACCCTGCTCAGAGCACATCATCTACAAATCAGAAGATTGGTGATTCAATCCCTGCTTGGGCAAGATACTGAACTTCAGATTCCTCCTGATGTGTTCATCAGTGTGAATGTGTGTGTGATTTATTTACATGGCAAGTTACAATCACAATCAGGAGAAACACACACCAAAACAATCTGCAGGTCAAATAAAAATACACAAACTTTAAAAACAGCACTGCTGTGCTTCCACAATTTTTAAGATGATTAGCAGCTGTTTGGGTTTTTTTTTATAGTCGAACACTATGCAGTACATGAACCCACTTATTAAAAAAGAAAAAGGAAAAAGGAAAAAGTCAGGATTCATAGATCCTTTTCAACAACTTGCTTCATTCTGATGCACATAAATGCGCCTGATGATTTTTTTTTCTTGAAGGTTCTGTATACCTGTACTCCTTGCAGACTGGGAGCGTTGAGGGTGTTTCTTGTCATTGTGGGGCTCCAGGATGTCACGGTACTTGGACACCATGAGGACTGAGATGAAGTAGACGACGGCAAGAGCCAGAAACTGAGCCTGCTTACCGTCCTCCTGAAACAAACAACACACTAAACAATCTGTACGTGCGTCCTCTTTGAAAAGCACCAGAGGTTAGAGGAGGCTAGAAAAGGTGATTTCATACACGTTGTGAGTGCTGTGTACAGGCATGCGAACGTGTCTGCTGGACAACTCACAATGTCTCTGAAGACGACAGCCCTGAGGCGGTTTATGTCCATGTCCTGAAGCAGCCGGTCTAAATCTCTCACTGGAGACATGCCACCTGTCACAGCATCAACAGGACTCTGCATGCACGCATTAAAAATCAAGCAATTATCATGTGAAATGTATTACTATCTGCAAGGGAAGTGTAAACCGCACGTGCACGTTTACACCATTCTGGGTGTTTATTAATCCTTCAAGGAGCAGGGTAAGGTTTAACAGCTTAGGGAAGCTATCCCTCCTGAGACCGTGTCCTTAACATAATGGCTTTTCTATAGAGCCACTGCATTATAAATGAGGTTTAACACCCGGTTCAGGGAAGAACAACATGACTTTTACTGGAAGTCACTGTATCAAATCAAAGGGGCAATGACAAAGGGCTTAGTCTAGTGTAACAAATAGCAACCCGTGTGGTAACATAATAAGATATGAGCTAATGCAATAACACTTGGTAGCTGCTGGTGAACAGGACAAAGGGCAAAGCGCCTTCTGGTTGCCTACTGAGGACAGGAGAAGGACAAAAAGCGCATTATACAAAAGATAATCGGCACAAATGTGGGAACCGGTCGCTGAAAAGTATGATGTTATTTTGCGTTTGATGGTAGAGGAATTTAAAACAGCAGAAAATGTAAGTTAAGGTGATCATTTCAAGTACTTGCCTGCGCAGATGCAGACTTGGCTGTTCCAAGCAAAGTGCCTTGCATGGCTGTGTAGCTGCGGGCTGAGCTGTCTGCGCCGTTCTTAAACTGGGCTTGCTGACACTCCAGACAGTTTCTCACTGCAATAGCACACACTAGGGAGGGACGGAGAAAGAGATCTTATGTGACATCATACAAATAAAATCATTGTCGGGGGGGAATGCAAACACAAAATTTAAAATCTTTGCATTTACAAGCCTCCGAACACAACAAAAGAGCACGTAAAACTGAGCCGCGAGAGGAGCGAGCAGAGAGAGACAAAAACAGGAGAGAAAAAGCGAGGCCGTGACAAGGTCAGTGCTCTGGCCAACTCTGGCAGCATCGTTCACTCTTCCCTGCTCCACCTCTCCTCCCAAGGTCATAGTGCAAGGGTGTGCTCTTGAATCACATCCACTGTGTGCAGCTCCCATAACAAATGACACTCCCGGGTGTGCACATGCTGAGTAGGCAGCGCGATACACCCTTCAACGGACAAAAAAAAGACGAAAAAAAGAAAAAAAAACCCCTCGTTGTCCAACAACTTTAGGTGGGTTCAGAACTGGCACACTTAACATTTGTAATTTAATGTATTGCTCCTCTTTGGACCCCTCCCAACCCCCACTGCTCAGAGCGTGACAACTGACAAATGTTAACTCTGAGGCATTTAGATTACGAAGGAGGGAATTATTCCGTCTGGAAATGGGCTCGCTTTTTCCATTAGGACCACTCTTTCATACGACCATTTATAAAAGGAAGAAAAAAAGAGAGGAGAGGGAGGGGTGGAGACGCTAAAACCTTGTTACAGTTTTCCAAAATCAGATTAGGTGCCAGCAATGGGGAGCGCATACCTCATCAAATATTCATTTCATAGCGGCTGCTTTCTAAAACTGAACCTGTGCTATGGTGGCATCGTTTTCCTGTAAAACACACACAGCAGCAGCAGCAACATCAGAGGGAACAAGCGTTTTTAGATAACAAGTCCGCCTCTTGACAGCCGTTTTGTTTGAGGGCTGGACTGTGTTTAAAAGCAGAAACGGATACCTGAATGTGCAGCATTAAATATCCAAAGAAAGTATACTGTACTACTTTCATTTTTAATCTGTGCATGCTGCGTTGATAAGGTGTGCTGCAAAAAAAAAAAAATTAAATGAATAATGGAAGATTTTCAATATCTTTTATTCAGTGATTGTGAGGCTAGGCTTTTGATGCTGTCAGGGGAAACTTTAATAGCCTAGAACAGAAGGCAGACAAAGGCCTCGGGCTACGCGGCAGTACAGTACAGCCAAGGCCATTATGAACAACTCACTATATCATGCGAGCAGCCATTTTAAAGTGTTGCCATGCAGGAGGGTTATAATAACAAGATAAGAGAGGGCTGATATGAGTGGGGTGAACGAGGCGAGGGGGATCCAAGTGGGAGCTGGAGCTGAAGATTGAGAGGAAGAATACAGGGACGAATACAGAAGGGAGGGTCAAAAACACTGTAGGGAGCCATGACTGGGGCTAATACAGAAGGCTGCTGCCAGCTGACGTAAGGTGGATCAATGAGCGGGAGGGGGATGAGGGGTGGGGTTAGTAAAAGGATGAAACAGAAGTGGGAAATTCACTTGAAAGCCAGCTACACATGTAAAAACTCAGCAAGGCAGAAAAAAAGCAGAGGACCAAACAAGAGAAATAAAGCTAGTTAGAAGCTCAGGAATAATGACAACGTGCATACCGAGGCGAAGGCACTGTCGGAGGATGCCTCCTGATGACATGTTTTTCTCAGCTTCTATCTCTGTGAAGTTGAGTGAGCTGGCAAAAATAAGAACATCCACAAGGTTGATGAGGCGCTGCAAGAAGGTGACCGAAGCCTCCACTGACAAGCCATGGGAGGGCTCGATGTTTTCTAGCTCATGCTGAAAGTAGAGAGAGAGAGGGGAAAAAATATATAAATAATAAAAGTAATAATGAGGAAACCTCTAAACATTTTCTCTCAAAAGTAACATTACAGTCAGGTTTTACCCTGGTCAGAAGCCTCGACTTGAATAACCAGTGATCTATCACAGTTAGTAAGTTGTTACATACGTAACGTGAGCAGCACTGAAAATACATCAAGGAATGTGAAAATGCAATTTTTCACATTCAGGTTGAAATCTGGTTACAGAGCCCACGCAACTGAATGTAAATCAATTATAATGGAAGTGAACCCGCTCCTTAGACCGGTCAGGTCATTGGCAGAAGCAAAGAATGGTGCAAGAGAGCGGCTGTCACTGAGGTCAGACAGGACTTAAACAAACTAACGTTGTTAGGAAGCAGCTAACTGTAGTCTAATGTGATTGGGGAAAGGTCAATGTGGATGGATAACTTCCTGTGACCGGAGCCACAGCCATACAAATACAAACGTAAAATCACACGTGCAGCGAAAGACTCACGGAGGAAGATGTGGCAGCTGAGAGCAGAGGTAAAATGCCTCCGCAAGCCATGACGAGATTGTCTACCACCTGGGATATGAGGTGTATGCTGTTGTGGACAAACACCACATTCTCGCTGCTGTTTACAAAGTCCAGAATCGTCTTTGTGGAGTGACTAAAAGGCAAAAGACAAGAAGATGGTTTTAGTTATTGCAATGATGTATTAACCTCCTAGGACCTGCCGTCCACATATGTGGACATCACATTTTGGGTTATTTAGACCAAAATACTCAATTTTGCTCTACATGGGCCTGATATCCACTTATGAGGACATTATACTGCTACTGTTCTATCAAAATTTTAAATGAATATCCTCATATGTGGCTCTCATTTTTCTTAAAAACAAAAATAAATAAATAAATAAATCTGGTAATTCTTTGTTTTTACATTCATCGGGCCCCAATGTGACCAAATATCAAAGAGAAATTAAAAATGCATGTCGTGGAAGAGTTCGGGTCTTAGGAGGTTAAGGCACCTCTAAATTCACCTCAAGTCACACTCACACAGCGTAAAGCTATGTGGCTTGTTCTTCTTTTATTCAGACACTTACTTTAATATCTGGTCCCATTGCACAGTTCTAATGTACTTTTCTAGCTCAGGATCTGTTACAAACCAATTTCGATAAAGAATGACTGAAAAACTCACTTATTTGCTCTACAATTTGATAAGATTACACCATTCTGACAATTACAGATTTAGAGTTACATTGTTTTTAAAAGCCTGCTAACTCGTAATTTTCTGAACAAGACAGTAAACCTATTTTCAAAGTGTAAGGACCAAACTATTTTTTTCACTTTCCAGTCTTTATGCTAAATTGAGTCAATCACAACAAAAAAAATATAAAACATAAAACTTCTGCATGTTCCTCAAAAAATCTTTAGTTGATAAAGCCATATTTCTGTTTATTGAAGCATTAATAAAATCAGAGCCCGCGGACTGTCGTCCTACCTTCTCCACATCTGGACATCTGTCTCAATCGAGAAGAGCAGGTCAGCGAGGAGACGCTGGTGCATGTGGGACCAGCGGAATTCTGGGATGCGAAACATGGTGGAGCGAGGTGCAGGGGTGCTGCTGTCTGTTGGCTGGCCTGAAGAACTTCCTGCGGCTGTTGATGCAGCAGCTGCTGACTGACCTTGGCTTGTTTCCTACAGAAATATGGAAGCCAAACGTCATATGTTTTAATGTGACACGAACCTTTGACAAAACACTTTGAAACTTAAACGCTCAATTTTGTGTAACACCTAAACTATAATAAACTATTGTAACACCTGAGTAACACATAAGTGCTAAAAAAAAAAAAGGGTGTGGATTGCATACTGTTGCAGAGGTCTCCTTCAGTTCAAGTTTCTCGGTGTCTAAGGCCACATTGGACACGTCCAGTCTGGCAATTTTGATTTCTTTGGTTTTGCTGACAGACTCTGCACCCTTCTGAGTGTCGGAGCTGGTAGAGGTGGTGCTACTGTCAGCGGCACCAGATGGGGTTTCTTCTTCAGTGGCACCGCTGGTCTCTGATGGCTGGACATCTGCAGTGGAGTCTGATGCCGCTGTAACCTCCTGGGCTGTAGATGGCGGTGTGGTGTCTGAGGGCTGCTGGCTTGTAGTAGTAGTAGTTTCAGCTATGGAGGAAGACTGTTCGTCGCCAGCTTTTTCTTTAGGTGCTTCTGTGACACTTTTCTCAGGTATTTCAGCTGGAGAAGTCTGGCTTTCCACACAAGGCGCCTGTTTCACTTCACTTTCCTGTGTCTCAACTTTTTCTTCTTCCTTATTCAGCTCCTGTTCTTCACCCCCATCTTTTTGTTCGTCTTCGTCCTTCTTCACTTCCCCACCTTCCTCTCCGGTGGCAGCAGAAGCATAAGAAGACTCCTCTTGGCTGTCATCAGCATCGCTAGGATGGACCTGGTCGCTAACAGATGACACGTCAGCCAGGTCCTCATTGAGGACGGAAGCTCCACCGAGCACGCTGTTTTCTCGCTCTGAAGCTGCTGGCGGTTCAGCCTCTGCTTCATCTAAAGAGTCTTCTGTCATTGACTTTGACGAGTCACCTTTGTTCTGTTCACTTTCAGATTTTTCATCATCTGTTACAGGTGTCTGTGCATCATCGCTACCAGATGGTGCAGAGACTTTGCCCTCGTCCACCGCTTTTGTGTCAGCCGTTTCATGTTGTGCAGTTTTTCCAGTAGAAGTCTGTGCTTTCTCTTTGTTGACGTCTTCACTCGGCTGCTCTGTAGCACCTTTTTGCGTCTCCTCTTTGACACCCGAGCTATCTCTGGTAGACTCCTCCCCCAGCTGCTGTTGCTCTTGTTCTTCATCTTTGGCCCCGGCCAGGATGTTGGACACAGTGATGGATGCCTGTCCCCTTTCATCATCAACCTCCAGCAGGCTGGAAGTAATGGTGGAACTGGATGCTGAATCAGGGGTTTTCTGGGACAGCTTGTCCACAGTCAGCTCAATGACAGTGGAGGGAGCAGTTTCCTCTGCAGGTGGCCCATTAACACATTCCATAGTCTCAGAGCTTTGGCTGACACCAGAGATGGAGCGAATCGTGCCAGTGGACTCTTGATGCTGGTACTGACGGAACATACGGGACAGATTCTCTTTGTGTTGCTCAAAGGTGACCTGCAAACACAAAACATGTGATGTTAGAAAAACTAATGTCGTACTGTTCACACACTTTATCAGTCTGCTCCGTTTGCCTAGTTTGATGATAAAAACTGGTTCATTGGCTTATTACAGTCCATCCACTGATGATTCTGTGTGAATAAGGAAATAAGCAGGCCAATATAACACACACACTAAATGTTTAAAGCAAAATATGTATTAATATGCACATGTCAGTGATGCCATTACTAATAAGAATGATGATGAGCCTATTTAGCACTGAAATTATCCAGTGAGATCTGTTCCTCAATAAGCAACCAAAAACTGCAGGTCATCAGATATTCATATCTAGCTAGCCACAAAGTGAGCCAATCCCCACTCTGCTAAAACAACAACTACTTAGTTTGTCTTGATGCATGGTCAATCATCCAGGTAAGTAAATCTCCAAAGATGGAGAAACCTGCAGTCAGCTGAGATTGAAGAAGTCACTGATGAGTAATGAAACATTTCTCCCACAGAAAACGCTACGTCCAGATGAACAGAATCAACTTTTGGAGAACAACTACTTAAAAAAGTTACTTTACTTTGCACCTCATAGTTATCTCACACACAGCATGGCTTGCACCAAAGTTAACTGTACAAATGAGCCCCATGTAAGAAATGCGCTCCAGTCCAGGTGATTGAAACGGCAGTATTTTATTTGCATCGTACTTCTCACTAATTAGCAGCTAACCTGATATCACTTCCCTTTCACCCAAATATGCTAAATGAACTGGGCCTTATTATATTGCTTTTCTATTCTACTTGAGCACTCAGAGCACTTTATACAACATGTTTCATTCACACACATTCACACAAGCTCTTTTTGTGCATTTAACATTCACACTCAGATGAAGCCATTGGGAGCAAACTGCGGTTCTGTATCTTGCCCAAGGATACTCTGGCATATAGACTGTAGCAGCCAGAGATCAAATCACCGGCCTTCCGATTAGTCGATAAAGTGCTTCTGAGCCACAGCCACACTTTTAGTTACCTAAATTTGGTTGCTTTTAGCCCAAAAACGCCAACACAGCTGCAGCCAAAGTGTTTGGAGACTTCAAATCAGGCATTTTCCATGGATTTAAACTTCTTTTTTTTTTTTTTTTTTTTTTAAAGGGAGGGGGGAGATACTTCTGTAAAAGAATTTAGAAACATCTGTCCTATAGGAAATCTAAACATCTCAGTAAGGCTGGAAAAAAGCGTGCTGTAACCGTGAAAATAATGTGACCATGTTATTAGGGCTGTACTTATACTGTATATAAATTAACATAAAAACCATCCAGCTACTTATCCACTGTATCCATTTTCTGCTTTTTTCCTCATGTCCCAACAAACAGCAAACCCCAAATTATGGAAGCACGATATCCTCAAACTGCCTGTTTGTTGTGTGCTTCTTATAATATTTGAAAACTGGGACCATTTGTGGCTAACTGTGGCATATTTAAAACTTTCTCTCTCCCTCTCTTACATGCAGCTGCCCACGGCCTATTAACCTCTATCAGTCTTCTTACCATCTGATATAGGTATACTAGACTGCTAGTCTATAACGACAATAGTCTGCAGTGGCATTTGAGGAAGAGCCCATCCATGTAAGCAGTCATAGATTAGCGGTAGACACTATTAGTGTGTGTCTCCTAGCTGCGCTGAGTGCGTGTCCAGCATCGGCAAATCCTCCCACGCCTAATTTAAGACCCTGCATTAATCACTGGGATTGGAGGACAGAAAGTCAAAGATGGGTTGTAGGTGGAGGGGGGGGGGGGGGGGGGGGGTCTGCTGTGTGAGTGAAACTAGACCCACTTTGCTGCTTTTTTACCTGAGGCTATTTGGATAGGAGGAGAGAGAAAGAGAGAGAGAGTGAGATCTAAACAAAGAAAATGGGAACGCTGGAGATGAAAAGGAAGGAAAAAAAATAAGAAATTGCAAAAGGAGAAAGAGAGTCATTGAGAGTGGAAGAAAGGGAAGGGGGAGAAAGAAGCTGATTATTTGTAATTAATTAGGCGTTATTGTTCTAAATTAGCCTGCTACATGGGTGCTCATTAATCTTCTGTAGTGGGAAGCAGTGATTGGTAATCCATAGCTGTTTTCTGAGTGCACAGCCCGTTCTAAATGCACCAGCAGTCTGCCTCTTTCTTTCTTCCTTCCTCCTGCTTTCCCACTGATCACACAGCAAGACCTTCTACCCCATTAGTTTGAGCTTAATTTGACATTTAGCATTTTTAGCAATTAAAAGGCTGCATTCAGAGTGCACCGCTATGGAAATTATGTAGGCAAGCAGCTCAGCACATAACGTCATAGATTCAGGATGCAGTCTGTACATTAAGATGATGTATGCCGGCCTTAAATGGGGCTCTGTAACAGATCCAGTTACCATTAGACAGAGGTAGTATATGTCTCTGTGGTTTTTGAAAGAGCGTTTAGCTTCGCTACAAAATATAGAAACTGCCTTGGGTGGCTAGGACATCAGCGCTGATCTAATCTAATTTCATTCTACTCCAAGACTCGGTCTGGCCTCAGTGGGTTATGGAAAAATGCTATGGTAATGTACAAAAACATGGTGGGCTTTTCTAATGTGACAGGTAACATGGAATTAAGTGGATGCAGCACAGCCAGATCCTAGAAAAAGATCTGAAATGCCTCAAGACTCGAACACAAACAAAACCCAACTTGGACAACTTTGTGTTTTTTGTACACAATAATACTTGGACATTTTCTTTATTATTACTATTAGAGATACTTTAAACATTCTTAACTGCACTTCTAAAAAAGAAAGGACTTTTTTGCAGAGTTTTCACAAGTTCTGAATAAAAACGACAACCTGTTACAGTAAGAGAGCGGCGCAAAGCGCTGATCTTGAGAGGACCCCCATGGTAGGAGCTTGGGAGTCCCCATTTAGATTGGCGATAGATAGATAGTGACCACAAAACAAGGGGGAAATGGAGAGGGCAGCGTGGCTGTAATCCGATTTGCTAAATGCAATTCCTTCTCCAAAATCAATGTCATCTGCTACTGCAAGTCTCCATGCAGTTTTTCTCCTATTCACAGCACTTTCTTTTCTCACTTCTTGTTAAAACTTTTCTTAGTTTTGTCCTGCCCTGCTGATCGAGGCCAATGCAGATAGGCTTCATTTTTATTTTTTATTACAACCATAACAAGACAAGCTTGTAGAAAGATCCTTCCATAGCGTGCAGTAACTTGCACTAAAAGTCAGAAAAACACTTCGGATCTCCACCATTTGGTTATCATTAATTTCATACAATATATATCTTGTAATATGTAATATTTTAAATATATGAATACTGGAAATGTGCAAAATGTTAACTGCTGGATAACCTCGACAACACTTGATGCACAGCTCTTTATCTAGCATTAGATCCTCACTTTCTTCCTTTGTCCAGTCGTCACAGGATCGCTCTCTAAACTCTTTGCCAAGAACAACAGCTTGAGTCAGGTGTGTGTGTTTTAATAATCTTAATAATCCCAGAAGGCAAAGACTGTTTTGCTGAACTACTATTCCTGTGATGTTTAGCACCCCTTCACAAACTCAAACAGACTAAATTATTACACTTGGGGTTTGAGTGAAGAATTTTAATACCTTAATGCGTATTAAATTATGTCAGATATCTTTGCTCCTCTCTGCTTATCGCCATCTTTGTGGTGAAAAGTCTGGCAGGTGATGACGATAGTCAGCAGTGGAAGTGTGAAGGGCATCGGGACCTTCACGCCCCGATCTCTCCCTTTCGGAGAACTCCTCGTTCTCAAACTGATTTGTGTGCAGAGACGGACGAGGGGCACCTTGGGTGGGTTGTGTGGGCAGAGAGTGGGAGGGCTGTTGTGTCACCGTGCCCACCTGCAGAAACATCTGTCTACTTAGAGACACTCGTGCAGATACACTAATGATTGATGTGAATAAATGCACATATGAACACACGAACACACACATGTGTGTGGGGAAACTATACACACAGCAACTTAATGCAAATAGTTTTTTCTTATATCGTCTCCTCAAACTCTAAATATGAAAATTAGAATATCAGCAGGTATACAATATTTGTAGTTACCTTTGTTAGTTAGCATTGTATTTCTAATGTCTGCAAATAAAAGGAGAATGTATATACTACTGCTAAATAAGGTAACACAAAGTCATCTCTTTTACTTCCTATGGAGCAGCTGTGCTGTCAGCAAACTCGCCAATATGTCAAAAGTAGCCATAAGTCATTAAATGTCTATTGAAACCATCAAGAAAAAAAAAAAATTAATAAACAGCACTGGCACAAATAGCACAGTAACAATATCTGTCCCTAGTGAAGCGGTCTCTAGCATGTAAATGAATGATATCACAAAAAAAGACAATTTATTTTATCTACAAACGACCTCTTTTTTTAAACTGCATAAAATAATTTTTGGTGTCCTACAAACATGTTCTAGACAGCCCCAAAGGAACCTCTTGTTTATCATTTTATCGTGCAGCCAAAAGAGTGACAAGATATGTGTAAAAATTCAACAGACTGTGCTTTTACTGTACACAGTGATCATTCACCCAAACACCCACTCTGAGCCAGGAAAAACCCACAAATTTAACACAAGAACAAAAAAGGTAAAAAGCAGACATGCTGCTGCTCATCCCACTCAATCAGCCAGAAATCTGAACAGCCAATACTCAGATCACAGATAACTTACATGAAAAATAATTTTTAAAAACAAAACTTTTATAGCTAGACAGAAATTCCTGTGTATTAGAGCCTGTAAATGATAATAAAACTCTGTGTGTAATGTCTAATATTTTTTTAAAGCCATCCTGCATCAATAGAAAAAGTATTTTCAGTGCGAGTCACAGACAACTTTTCAGTCCGTGCTCAGCTTCAAGTACAGCATCACTCTACAAATCAAACTGACAATTTTACCATGTTTTACACAAGGCAAACTCAATCATAAAAAGTCTTTGTAAAGAGGAGGTGTGCAAATATGTGTGAATGCATATATGCGCTTATCAAGAGGCTCCCGGTGGGCTGGTTGTATTTATGAGGCCTTGTTTCTCTGATTGTTCTCGCGCAGCTCCCATGAATATTCAATGTGATCAGAGAGAAGGGCTTGCTAGAACTCGAGAGAGAAGGAGGGCAAAAATAAAATGTGCCTGGTAACTCACAACAGACGCACGCGTGTGCAGGGACGCGCACACACACGGACGCACGCACAAACGCACTACAATCGCGCGCACAAACACAGCCCTGCAGCAGTGGGAGGAGATAGCAACAGTGACAAACAGCTTTGGTGCTACAAAGGTGGCAGGAAATCTATCAAACGGGACAATAAAATTGCAATTGAGTTTCTTTAGCTTTTTTTATAGCAGATGCATGCATCTTGGTGGGACCTGCTGCAAGTTCAATTCAGAGGCAGTCCCTGGCCCTCTGTGTATTTGTGTGTGTGTGTCACATTGTACAAGTGCATGGGTTTATTCACGCACTGTAAGGGTGAAATTCAGCAGGAACAACTGTAACTTCAGTCAAGAAGAAACGGCATTAATCTTGCTGCAAATACACCACATTGTGGGGGGAAGAAAATAACTAGAGTTTATCCCTATTGTAAAAAAACCCAGCTAAAATATTAGCATTAGTATTTTTCACGCTCCCCAGCAGTCTATTTCTTTTTGAAATATCTCAAGCCACTCAAGCTTGCAGCAGCATCTGCTGTTGTGCATACGTGTGTTACCTTTTCAGAATTTCACTGACACTCTTCTACAATATGCTGACCAATATTTTCTTCTTCTTGAGTCCTTATCATTGTGCTTCAGTGTTCAGATGTGTGGGAGTTTTAAAACACCCCACATCCAACACACACAGCAGCCTACATGCCGCTGATCTCCCTGGCAGTCTTTCTGTGCCCCCTGTTGGATGAAACCCGTCATGGCACTCCAGGCTACAGTGAAGCGTCTCATATCACGAGCACTTCTTTAACTCAACTTTCAATCTGCCAGGCTTAAAAACCCCCCAGACCACAATCTGACACCAGCCTCAATTACTTCACTGCTCTGGAACAGAGGAGCGCAATATGATATCAACACTGAATTTCTAAAGCAGTATTTTGAATTCAGGTTTTGGAAATAAAACGTGCCAGAAGTTTATTTTTATCTGTGTGATCTGAAAGAAAGAGACGCTATACATAAACACAGAGAGGGAAGGCTGAAGGGATTCTTTCCAATTGGTTTATACTGAAACTAGCTTTTAAATTACAATCACTATATAGCTTCCATAGCTTTATCTGATGGGCACCGGGACGCAAGGTTCAATTACCCCGCTCGCCTCTGCTGAAAGTAACCGGGCGAGATGATAATGCTGTGTGATTCTTTTATTTGATGAATTGTGTTGTGTCGCATTTGAAAGTAAAGACATGGGTGGGAGAACTGATTGCTTTGAATGATCATTGCTTTCTGTTTGGCAGGAATTGAAAAGGAGGAAGAGGCTTGTGGTTACAGTCATGTTGTGAGTGTTTAAGGCTGACGATACTTCAGCAAGACGGTGAGTGTGTTTGCTACAGAAAGATAATGCTAAGATGTTAAAAAGAAAAACAGACGAGGAAATGGAAGAAGTTTGTAGAGAAGGATAAACAAAGCTGTGTGTGAGCTCTGCGTGCGGGGATATAATGAGCTGACCTTGGAGTGCGTGATGGACAGGGTGTCCACCCAGACTCGCCAGCCGCCCCACTCATACTTGATGGCGTGGTAGAGCAGGATGCGGAAGATGGCGTACACCATCTCTGTGATTTTCTGCTCCTCGTTGTTTTGCGGGTTGATGAAGCACAGAGAGAGCATCCACTCCTGCCACACCGAGCACTGCAGCAGGCTCCTGAAAACAAACGGCAGCAAATGAGGAGGTGGCAAATCCCACGGGCGCCTAAACGCAGCGTGCACTGACGTGTGATGTACTTCTCTATCCTTTGAATCGGTCCGATTCTTACCTGCGGTTCTCTCGGCTGTTATTGAACAGTTTGATCATGTCTGACAGAAAGACCCTGCGCACCTCCATGCTCTCTTGAGAGGGGGGAGAGTTCTTCAGCAGAGCAGCTATTACCTTCAGAATCTCTGGAAGAGGAAAAAAAACAGACTGTTTACAGTCTGAGATAAAAATGCTTTATGGAGTTTAAAAAAAAAAAAAAAGCACCAGTGCTGGAAAATATCAAAAATACTGCGTCTGCTTTGTGCATTTTGTAATGTAATACATAACAGCCAAGCAGTATTTTCAAGGCTTATAAAATAACATTTGAATTTGGAAACACCCAGCATCGTGTTTGGATATACAAAAAAGATTGGTCGCAGGAGGGGAAACCGAGCAAATCAACAGCTATATCATACATTGGTTTCAGCATGTGCAAATCATTGTGTCACAAACTATCTGAACTTGCAGCTGTGCACACCTGAAAATCTGCGCCCGTGGTAAGAAAAACAGAACAGAGGAGAATAAAAAGCCCAGAGCCATTGATCTTTATCATACTGTAATGGCTTTGGTATTGTTTCAAATGAGAGCGCCAGAGTCACAGGCCCTTCTGAAATGCTTGGCTTCGGTTAAACCAAAGAGACTGACTGTTTAGATGAATTATCTAGACAATGTCAGTGTCCATTTGCTCTGAGTAGAGAGACGGTAGGGCTTGGATTTCACTCGTCTCTTCAGACCTTGGCGCTAACCGATGCCCCCTTGCCCCGGCAGACAGTTGTGTTGTTTCTACGCCTTAGTCACTCAAATTATGAGTCGCTGAACCTTTACCGCCAGAAAATTACCCCAGCATGTACCGGGAATGAGGATGGAGGGATGGCGTGTTCCTTTCTTTCTTTTTTTCCCTTCTTTTTTCCATTTGCTCTTGGTTCTTTTCCCTCGAGTTAATTTGAGGGAAACGGTACTTCCTCGGTTTGTTTGATTGGCTCTGACGTTACTAAAGACTGCAATCAGGGGGCCATTTTGGGAGTTTGTCACAGATTAAATCAAGAGAATACACGGCAAAGGAGAAACAGACCACCAGTCTATGTTCCATACAATATGCTCGCAAACCCATACAAGGTTCCTATGATATATACCGCCTGTCCGGGATGGTTGGGCAGGAGAGATTTTAACGCAATAAAGGCCTGGGATAATCAATGTGTGACTACACAAAGACCTTGTCAGATTAAGTCTGGCTGGATGTAAACCGTGCTTGTGTTTGGATTTCAGACTGATTAAAGCTTTTCTTTTTTTTTAGCTGCATGTGCATCTATGAAAGCACCAGTATAAAAGAGAGTGGGATGTTTTCTTTTCTTGTTTGAAATGAACACTTAAGATTTCAACAGAGGGAAAGATTTGGTGAGTTGACGTAAAATTCGAGGTAAGTAACAGCCTAAAAAAAAAATAATAGCAAAAGTGACCAAAGCCACCATCCTGGGCTGTGTTTATCCCACCTATAATTAAATATAGAAATGTGAAGCAAACAGATAATGGCCAAGTAATAATAGTTATCAGCTATGCAAATATTTTTCATTTGAACATTCATTGAAAATAGCAAAAATTATATAAAAATTAATTATTGTACAATTAAAGACACAACAAGAAAAATTTAATTTAAGAAAAAAAAACCCATTAAAAATCTAAACTCACCATTAATTAAACCTAAATGCATTAAAAACACAATTATAAACTGAATAAATTATTATCGTGTCACTACATTTATCTTTCCTTTATATGTAAAATAATCCCCGTGAAAAACAACGCCGAGGCTCAATAAAACCAGCAGACGAGTGTATATTTGTCACACAAAGTGTTTGCACCATCCTCGTGTAAGGTTTACATCTGAGGTTCAGGAGTCTGAAAATACGCTCCGGCTGCAAAATTTATGTCGTTCATTTGTTTGACGGTATATAGCGATCGCACGGTTCCACGGGGAATATCCTCCTGCGGCACAGAGCCGTAGGTATGTAGAGGGTATGCTGCGGCAGATGATTTAGGGGAGCGGTGCGGCGCGGAGGAGGCACTTACGTGGGTTGAGAATCTTCACAGTGGAGTCGGGGTCCGGATGCTGTTTATGGATCACTTGAGTGCAGATCTGCTCTGTAAGAATCTATCGGGGGATTCAAGTCATAAATGTCCACATAAGTCTTAAGGATAACAGAGAAACAAAGCACAGGGATATCTGCATGCTTCTAAATTATTTCACAAATCAAATTTCTGTTGGTGGTCAACCTAATGTGTTATTGCATTTTCATGTACAAACAACTGAGACAGATTAGAGAATAAGGCACAAATTTAGCATATTGGGGGGGGAAAAAATCGGTCATGTGGCTGAACACAGAGGTTATTAGTGTGTGTTTTGTTAATAGAAAGCTTTCACTCTGCAAGCACGAGCCTCGAGGGCGAATGGGCAGCATACAGACCTCAAAAAGCACATTGTACATTGTCATGGTGAAGTGGCTGGAGTGAAGCATCAGGCGTTCGGTGAGCAGGGAGAACAGGCCATGACTTAGCATGACCTCTGCTTTCCTCCTGATCGAAATGATAAAAAGGTCAAAGGTCGGTCAGCAGTCGTCAGTATTTGCTTAAACAATTGTTATTTTAGAAAACATGATAAACCAAACCTATATCAGTCTGTAGAAACACAGAACCAGAATCTCAATTTTAAAATCAATATTAAAATCAATGGTGAACAAAACTCTTTACACTATAAGGAATAAGCAAATCTGGAGTGTGTGATAGCTCAAATGTTAATAAAAAATAAAAAACGGAGGCGTGTTAAGTTAAAAAAATCTTTACATGCCTCTGTTTGAAATCTGCAGCGGTACAAATCAGCTGTGCTCTTGCTAACATTTGACAAGGAGGAAATGAAAAAGAGAATCCCCGCTGACGAAGCCTGGGTTTTTGCTTTCTTTGTTGCTTTCATCTCTAATCATTCATCAGCCCCACTTTTACTTTTGTATCATAGCCTCGAAAACTGAACTACTTGCAGATGTGCACATGTGGATTTCAAGGCTTAAAACTGCTGCAAAGACGATGGTTAGAGTTGTTTCTTTAACTCCTATATCAATACAAGCTGCACAGTATCAATGGTGATTATTAGCCAAAACATTAGAATTTCATTAAGTAAATTTATATTAAGTATCATCAAAATGGCAATACTGACATGCTAAATTCTTATTTTACTAAGTTATTTTAGTGTGTTCTGTCAGCATGTGGGCTAATACAAATTAAATGTTAACAAGAATCCTTTTAAAAATGGGTTTTAGCTATAATACAGTTAAAATCAGGATAATTAGAAAATGCACTGAATTTTTAGAATATAAAGAACTCCAACAAAACTGTTAAGAAAATATCCAGTAAGCATCTAAATAAAACTCTTAAATTAACAAGGTTAAGGACTTTTTCCCTCTTATTTGCAAAAATTTTGAAGAGCCCTTTTCCCCCCCTTTTTATTTTACAGTGCAGTGCAGAGGAAAACGACACGTGGTTAGAGACAGAAGATCCAGCTTGTATGCAGTGATAGTGCAGAGTCTACTCTATTAAAAAAAAATCTACCAGTGTTGGCTTTCTGTTGTTTTGTCACTTAGTAAAAGTAAACGGTAAAGTAAAAATGTATTCTTTTTTGAAATGTATGCTTCTTGTATGAACAAAGACTTCTAATAAAGTACTTACTTTGGTGACAAGTGTTTCAGAAAGTAGCCCAAAACTTTGAGTGCTTGGACTCTTATTCCCTCATTTTTGGCGGCCAAAAGCTTATAAATCACACTGTGGGACGAAAAACAGTTAACAGTTAAGCGTTAACAAAAAGAAACGAATACATGCATATTAAATTCTGATATCTTATGTATTCTTAAGCACAGGGCTGAAACTAAGAAATTCAACTGGAACCATTCACACCGTTTGTAAAGGAGCTCATGAATATGGATATAAAAGTCGATCTTTACCGAATCCCATTCCGCTGGTCAAAGGCCTGAATCATGGATCCAGGATGCTCAGACATGAGAGCGACCAGCAGCTGCAGCACATCCATGAGATTGTCGTCCTGAGGAACATAAAGGAAGGAGACTGAAGCTATTGTAGTATTAAAAAAGGACAGTGGGAAACGAGCCAGCTTTATCAATGATGTCTAAATTATGAGGGGCTTACAGTGAACTGTGTATTTAAATCTAAGCTAAAAGCAAATATATGTCTAGTCACTAATTGATATTTATATTTCTGCCTTGTACAGCAGTGGCAGTAGCAGCAATAATACATGGAATACATCACAAGCGTCTGAACTAAAGAATTACAACATACAGGCTGTGCAATGTATGGCTGCTGCATGATGGTGGCTTTTCCAGACAGTGCTGTAAACACCATTTAGGTTCACTGCGTTACTGACTGATCTGAATGATTCATTTGCTATGCATCACTTCACTGTAAACAACCCCACTTCTGTCAGGACCTCAAACTGGCAGACTTGGAAGAATAACAAGAACCAGTAATGCAGCGTTTAGAAACAGGAAGTGTTTGCTCATGCTCTCCACATCACATGGTGAGCCAAACTAAATGCAGTGTGCGGTACTGTGTTGCCATCTGGTGGTGAGGTCTCTCTCTCTGCCGGTCTATGCCTACCTCATGCATGGTTAGGAGGTAGCTGAGGATACTCTGTAGCTCATCTTCCTTCACTCCATGATCCTAAAATGCAAAATGCGCAGATTGTTTTAACAGCGCAAGACTGGAAAAAGAGGTGACTAAGAAACAACATTTTTAACCCCGTAAACCCTAAAAATGCAAAGCACAGATTATAATGATGAAACTTTTAATGATATCGAAATCCCACATACTGTAATAAAATATATAGGCAAGTGTAATGTATGCATTACAATATAATGAAAAAAAAGTCAGATATAGCAAATATAATACATTTATTTACCAACAGACAGATCAAAGGTTAAAGGTTTTAATCCTCCTAAGGACAAGAGAAGTGCATGCTGAGTTACAACACATGCCTGAGGAAGAGGCATGAGCTTACCTTCATTATGAGCTGCTTGACAAACAGCAGCAGAAAAGCTCGCAAAGAGAGTATCTCCTTCTGATTTGGCCTTGGACCTTCTGAAAACCCAAAGAGTTCAATGGCTGTTTAGCGTGGTTAACAAAAGAAAGGCACGAAACTACAAGATTATCCATTATATTTTGTAAAAGTTCTATATCACTTGAAAGGACTTGCATACAATGTGAGTGTGCTTGTATGTGTGAATATGTGTTTTTGTGCACATGTGCATGTGAAAGTTTAATCAGGGGTGTGATTATGTCGTAATTGCTGCATATTTTTGCATTTTGTGTGTAGGCTCACCTAGGCCTTTGGGTACGATTCCACTGCGGTCCTGAGGGTTGACAACCCAGTAGTAGAATTTTAGTGTATGCATGATTTGAAGCACAGTGCCCACCCTGCGAACAGCGTTGTAAATGGTCACTGTGCTGATGAACTCTGTTGCCAGGTAGGTGTAGAGTGTCAACTGCACCTGCACAGGTTATAAAAGCAAATGAAATGTAAATGTGCATGCACTCAGGGTCGAGTCCTGTTTTACTGTGTCCTTGCTTTTTGTTCCTTTGAGAGGCAGCTGGATGCTTGGAAAACTCCTAAGGGTTTAACTGAGTCATTCTCGTTTTAATGGCAGTTACAGGTGGAGGGATAACCTTGAACTAGGGCAAAAGCACAGAGGGGCAAATCTGTGTGCAGTACAAATTCATTTCTACATCTTTTTAAACGTAACCAAAAAATAATGTAGCCCTGTGTGTTACCTTGGCAGGGGCATGGATCCAGATGGCAGGGTTGAACAGAATGTGGTCACACAGCTGCTTGAGCAGCAAGATCCCATTCTGCAAGTTGCTAAGGTATCTGGAAAAGGCCAGTACAATGTCCAGGACGGGCCTCGTCACATGCACCTTGGAAGACTGGCGCAGAGAGAGAGACAAGAAGGCACAAAGTGACACAAATGGAGGTGAGGGAGGGAAAAAAATTCATAGGAAGTACAACAGTAAAGAGGCGGCAAAGTGATGAAGGGAAATAGTCTGCCTAACAGACTCATAAGAGTGACTTCCAAGCAAAGTCAAAGGAAGAATATAGTAAGTGTTAATGTGTGCCTGTGTTAGTGTATTTGCAATGGAGATGAATTAATATTAGGGTTACAGCTGTGCTGGGATCATTACCAGGACAGGAAAACTGTCTTCTTGTCAGTTAAGCCAGTTTACTCACCTTTTCCAAAGTATAGCCAATGACGAGGAAGCCTTTGCAGGCCAAGACCTGCTCTTGCATAGCCACTGAGTTCTTCAAGAGCTCCATCACAAAGGACAGCAAAGTGCAGCTAAGAGCCACAGACAGAAAGACAAACAGTGACAAAGAGAAGGACAGACTATAAGTCAGACAGTGACAGTGTATGTAAGCTGCTGACAAAGCCCCGACTGTCAAGTACACATCATACAGGAAATGTGATTGAATGAGGTTGTGTGTCTCCTTTGTGCTGGGGTAACAGTTTCAACCTAGCATCACCTTGAGGACTGCAAAAACATCCACAATGCAATTTAGAAGTAATAAACAAAGCAACGCATGTATTAAACTAAACATTTAGTAAGGATAAAATAATCTGAGAGTAAACCTTTAATTTAACAAGCAGCGTACACTATTTAGACCATTCAATTCTAGAGTCGTTAAGAAATAATAGTACAATATTGATTCACTGTTACTCTGCACGCTTCATAGCCCTTGAAGTAACAGCCCTAATAAAAACACCATATGTGTTACAACCAGAGTGGTCTTAATGACAAATGAACAAAAGCCTCCTGATTATTCACTGCTCGGCTTACTACTGTAGTGCACGTAAGTGGAGTTACCAGACAGAGGTGTCCAGCTCGTTGCTGGAAGGCTGGCAGTAATCCAGCTGTGCAAACAGTGGGAAGAGGACCTGCACACCACCGATAGAGTGTATGCCGCTCTGGACTGAGTGAGTCACCACAGCTTTCACATCCTACAGAAACACACACACATATAGCCACGTTACACATGTAATCAGCATCGCACAGGGTCACACAGATGTTCATTTCTTCTGATAATTACAGGGATATGTAACTACTTTGGGGGTTTTATTGCCACAGCATAACATAAGAGCCCTCATTTGAATCTTTGGCTGTTGCTGCCTGCTTACCTCCTAACCTCAAACCATAGTTTTGATATTTCCTCTTATTTACTGTAATGTTTTATAATATTTTCCCCCAAATTTATATGGATGTTGCTCAGTGTTTGAGAGGGTAGACACAACTAATGGATGAGAAAAACAAACCGAAAAAAAGTGAGAATTTTCCCCCCTTCTTCTATAGGATTGGAATTTTTGAGCATGGAATAGCAAAGCTGCAAATATAGGTCACACATTCATTCATATTTCACACCGAGTGTATTTGTGTGGTGGAGGGAGCATATGTTTATGTGGCGGCAAAGGCCTCCCCCACAGAGGAAACAAAGTACTTTCTTTGATGAGAGGGCATGAGAGAAAAACTCAATTAGCGCTCGAGAGGAGAAAACTCAACATGATTGAAGAAACAGTTTTACACGTGTGGTGCACATTTCTCTGAGCATATTTATGGGTATGTGTACTATGGCAGAATTTGGAAAGTGTCCATGCACTAACACCATATACAGCTACAAAAGAAAAATGCACAACTACTCAAATGTAGTTCCAAACTAAATCTCCCAGAGAAAGCCAATTTTATAATTAGAGCACCAGGATGGCATTTTTCAGCAGCTGCAGCAGTCTGGCTGGCTCAACACATTCGCTCCTCTGCCCTAATGAGGCTATTAAAATGAAAAGATGCCAACTGGGCCACTTTCATTACCGTGTGGGAAGAAAGACAGAGTAAAGAGTGGTACATATGGAACAGCGGGAGGGAAGGAGCAGGTGTACAGGTGCTGAATGAATTTAGGCAGTGAAACTGCTTTAATGTTGGTGCTGTATGGTGGCTTAAGGTTAAAGCAATGCTATAAATACCAACTCCAATGGGCGGATGGCTCTAATATGATAGACGCACTAAGTGTTAACTGTGAGGGTGTAATTACCTGCAGCATGAGCGCATGGGGTGAGTGGACGAAAATGGAGACATTGTCCTTCGGGGAGGACTCGAGGCAGAGCTGGGCGTCTGTGGCTCGGGGATTGTAAGTGAAGGCAATACTAGAAGACAGCTTGCCGTCATACAGTAAGGTCTTATGATGCTCAGCGAACAACAAGTCACTCTCAGCCTTGTACTTGAATGTGCCCTGAGCAAAAAGACAAAGAAAAGGGCAAAAAGTGTTTAGTAAAAAATTACATTAGACAGTCTCTGCATCGTTCTCTTAAGTGTCTTTCTGCAACCCTGTTAACCAAACAAAAAGGCCCGTTACAAATACTGAATCAATGCAATCATCTGCAAATTATACAATACTTCAAAGACAAGACATTGCATGTTTAAACAGAGAAATCTTGCTTTTGAAAGACTATATGTCTATTTTTAATTTGATCCCAGTTGTGGAGTCTTAAAAACAGACCTGTTGGAGCATGAACTAATTAGGTTCATTAGTAAAGACTGAGACAGATCCACTGCTCAAAGACTGCAAGGACAACAAGACGCACTCAGAGCACAAACATCCATGAGCAGCTCACTCACTGGTCAGCTCTTACTTTTAAGGGAGCAATACTGTAGTTTGTATTCATTCAGCTACCTTCTTTCTTCTTTTTAAAACATACTTTATGTCCATGTAGTACCTTTGACATGATATCTTAAATCTTTATACATACATGCATACTGCAACACATACCACACTGAGGATAATAGGAAGAACCATTGTTTATAAGTTTTCAGGCTTTTAGTCCATTCTCAACCAATAAATGATTTCATTGACCTTGAAGACCTCAGTGAATGTAAGCCAAACTGTAATGAATTATTAACATGACCTCACTCTACACCCCTATAAAAATTTTATCAGACTATTATTTAAATCTTTTTGAGCTATCGTGTTTACAGACAGATGCATGTAACCCCTACCAAAAACATAACCTCCCAGAGGTAACTAGCTCATCAATATAAATGAATGTTTCTTAACTTGTATACCAAAGTATTTTAGATTACAACACATTAAAGGACTTGGATAATATATTGAAATCTCTGTAAGCATCTATGATTACTGGCTATGATCCAAAAAACACCACTGCTGTTTATTTAATATGGACTTGGATGATTTTTCTAAATGTGAAATTCTTCTTGGAAACCATGGATGTTGCGCCCTGTTTTGGCCACCCAGCTTGTTATCATTATGCAGTTAAAAAGTAAGCATAGCTCCAAAAATAAGATTCCAGGTGTTGCCTCCAGTGCAGAGCTGCCACCCACTGAAAACATTTTACACATGAGGAAATGGAAAAACATGACGCAGGGATGTCATAGTATCCAAGAAAGTAAAGTAAACAACCTGCAAAGGTACTAAAATTGCCCTTCTTAATTCCCGAATGTTTAAAATGTTGACCAAAGGAGAGAAGTCATGTCAGTATATATTTTTTCCTCTCTAAGATGCTCATTATTATAACCAATCATGTTACTGAACTTTTTACAATTAGTAGCAAAAATGTTCCTCTAGAGTTGCACATGTCCAAACTTTGAGATTTTTCAAAAAAATAGTAAGACGTGTCAGTTTAAACATTTGATATTCTTTTCTATGTTCTGCTGTAAATAAAATACAGTTTCATGCTTTCCAACCTGGTAGCCCGGACCCAGCTGATAGATAGCAAGGATCTGAGCAGCGCTGAGAGCTTCTCCAAACAGGTACACTGCCCCCATCTGTCCGCAGAACACACGGTTGATATCTGCCGTCTCAGACGATCCCAGGAAACACTTGTCAAATGTCTGCAAAGGGAGGAAGCAGGAAGGGAGGAAGGAATTACGAGAGCACCAAAAGGAAAAAACAAAAATAGACAAAAGAAGAAAAAAAAGAGGTATGACGCGAGGAAGGAAATAAGGGGTGACGACAGATGGGGGTGGGTAAACAAAACCAAAAAGGAAAAGAAAAAAATCAAGAGAGAACAGCAGGGAAAGACACACTGATGTTAACTCTAGCTTTAAAGCAGAAATATTAAGAATGATAAGATCACGTTTTCTTCAAGAAGCCAATTTGCTTTCTGTCACATCTACAGGATTACATTACACTGTGATGGCACAATAATTCCAAACATAATGTAATGTTACAATCTTTTATCTCAGCATGACAGAAAGCAATCCTGTGGACTGTGACAGAGTTCTGAAGTGTGAAGTGAACACAGTCTTCATTTAATCATTTCACACTGCATTTTCCATGCTTCACAGATGGATCGAAAGGAAAGCCCTCTGAAAGCAAAGACTGTGAGTGGATGTGCGTAAAATCCGGCAAGATAGTCGGGGTGTTATTTGTTTGGTTTTGAGTGACAAAACTGATATTTAAACAGAAAACCTGTTAGAGCACCTATATGTCTAACCCCCACATGCTACAATCAATGTCTAAATTTTAGGCATTTTCTACATGAAAAGCAAAACATTTCTCCCCAAATCTCACACTCCTCCTTTAATTCTCTGTGAATCTGTGCAGACATTAAATATTACAGGAGCTGTTAGTAGCACCAACTCCTGTCATGCTTTTGAGAAAAAGAGAAAAAACAAAAACTATTAAACTGTTGCTACTTACGTCACTGGTGTTGACAAACCAGGCAATGTCTCCAAAGGAAGCCAGTTCACCGTTCACAAAGCAGGCAATTTCACTGTTTTTCCAGCGGTTGTAGATATGAACTAGAGTCACCATGTACCACTGCAACAACCAGAACAAGCACACTTTCACACAATGGAAGTGCATCAATCAGACCAACACACACACACATCATGTTATCAGCAAGTCAGTACCCTGTGTCCTCTATCACTGTAATTCAGTCATGTTTCATGACTCACTGCCCTCAGCTATGATCCCACCTTCTGCTTAATGTTTGCTTCTAGTTTTACTTCAGCTTTGCAACCAGTGAAATAATAAATAGTTTATTATGTGAGAGAACAAGCATTATAACCATGTAAAAATCAACTAAAATGAGTCCTCTTGGGGTTTGGTAAAGTAAGATGACTCCTTCATGCTCCGGGGAAAAAAAACAAAAAACCCAGAAACTTTCAAATTGCTCGCAGACCGTGGTTTCTGAAACTAACAGTTTTCAATGCGTGCTTTGTGTGGAAGGAACAGAGCCCTGGATAATCCTTCTCTCCCACTGCCCTCCTTCCTCCATCTTCTAGTTTTGCTTCTCCCCAGAGTCAGGTAAGATGTGGCAGCTCATTTTTAAAGGAAGGGCTAGATTTATCGTGTGTGCACATGTGTATTTGGGTGTATGGATGTGACTGATTATGTGTGCGCTGACATATGATTTCTGTGATCTATTTACAAGGATTTGCCTTTTCATGTGTTTGAATATTTGGGTACAAAACACTGTATTTAGCTTCGTTTTTGTTCCTTTCGTACCTTCTGCGGTTTGAAGTCATACTTTACACAGTGCTGGAATCCTTTCCCCTTCGATTTTAATGAGGTCACTATCAAACAGCCGCCCACAAAGTGTGCCGAGTAACCCATGCCTTTGCTGGTACGGAAACTGAAACAAAACGAAGGGGAAATACAAACATGTAACTTTACTTTGGAAATGATGCTGCACAGTTTTATACTAACTACTGTACCTTTTAGTGGCAACGTGAATTACAGTTTTAAAAAAAAAAACATTTTCAAGGGAATTTTTAAAGCATAAAAAAACAATCATTTCTGAACCTCGCCAAGTCTTCCCATCCTTCTCAGTGTCCCAGAGAGATGGGGCCCCTTCATGTGATTTAGTGAATATCTCTCTTGTTAAAAGGGCACCAGACTGAAGGGGGGGGGTTTTATTAAGGATTCTCTCAGACAGCTCGTTGGCTGCCCGGTTTGCTTACCGTTTTCACAGCGGCTTAAGCAGACCCCTGCTGAATAAATGAGATTTTGGCAGAAATGAATGTTGGTTGAAAATAAAATGTTCAGAGGGTTTGTTTTACTTGTTCCTCAGAGATTAAATAAAGTATGAAGACATGGGGAAAAACAACCTTTGAGGCTGGAGGGAGTGGGTTTCAAAATAAATCATCTTGGTGGGAAAATTGACACGCTCACCTTTCGTGCAGTTTTCTTTGTATCTAAACTATGTCCTAAAGGCGAAGTTGGCACTCCTGCGTTCCATTTGTGCCACGTTCAAACAAAATTAACATTTAAATGGCAAAGAGCAAAGGTTCATGTTCACTCCTTAATGTTTCGAAAATTCTTGTGTACCTACCAGTACAGGTAAGGCTTGTCTTTGTCTACATTGATGTTGTTGAGTGGATCCATGCGGATCCACGTGTGGAATGTAAACCCATTCTGATATGGCCATTTTGCTATGGGGGGCAGAGCTATTGCCTGTTATGGGAAAACAAACAGAAGAAAAAACAAAAAGCATCAGACACTGATGTAGGATCCCGGCCAACTGTGGAATGAAATGAGCCTTCAAATATTAACTAACACTGTTCAGTAGTGCAGTAGCTCAGTCTGAAACCCCACAAAAACAAAACAAAAGTGAAGAACAGCTGGAAAACATTTACTCTAAATCACATTCCTGTCTTACTGTTTCATTAGCAGAGGTATGTGCACTGTACACAGCACGCTGTAGAAAAGCACAGACACGTAATAGCTGCATTTAGGTGAAAAAGAAAAAAATGAAACCACAGCTCACAAGGCGGCGTGCTGCATCTGTACATGTGTCATCATCTCAGCAGATGGTTACACACAAACAGGAAACCACACACAAACATGCAGTATGTTAAAGGTGTGAGTAGACTAATGAAGTACTGAGGAACAGATTTAAACACATCTATGTGCATTAGACATAATGAAAGGTTCATTTAGCTTCATGTTTTAATGCTCCTTTTGCCCTTTAGCCTGCGTCCATGTATTTAAAAACACTGATTATAAGGCATTTAGCTCCAAAGTTTAGTAGCGATTATCAATAAAGAACAACTGGGACATATTCAAATATGACAGAGAAAAAAAACTCCCAAGGTGATCGCATTGACGTGCCACAAAATATCTTGTGGCAGGAAGAGGGGGGGAAAAAACAGCAATGCAATTTTTCATGTATGTGGTAATGATGCAAAAAGCAATGCTTCTATAAACAATGCTTTTGTAAAGTTTCAGTGTAATAGAAACTAAAGCTGGAGAGTGCCACTCACAGCCAAAGTAGATTATAATAATTAGGCAGATAACTGACTAGATTCAGTTCATGATTTGGTTTTTCTTTTTTCAAGTCTGTTAATTTTTCTGTAGCTGTCACAATCGATAATCCTGTAACATGCACCAAGGGTGTGTTATGATGTGTCATCTTTAAAATAAAAACCTACTAAAAGATGTTAAGCAGAGACAAATAAGGCACTGTGCAGCCTGCCTTTCCATGATACCAACAGCTAAACGAGGAGGCGGAGACTTCCACTAAACTAATGTGCAGCCAAGTTACAAACGGTATTTAAATATTTCAAAGCTCACTATGCATGACCTTTGCTTCATTAATGTGTTTCATGCAAACATCAGAAAGCATGGTACTAGCATCAAACTGCATGAGATTATACTCCAACATTACTACACACTTCACAAGATTTAGCAGGAATGAATTAGCTTTGGAGCCCTGGGAGGGGCCTGATGCTTAATAGCAGATCAGAAAATATATAATATAAAAAATATAAGTAGTATGAAAAATAAAAAGCATGTGTAATGCAGTCAATAAGAGAAAAATTACACACAAGACCGAACAGTTGGCTTAATGGAAAACAGGTGAAAAAGCAAAGTACTTCATTTCATCCCAACACTAGTGTAAAATATTTCTCAATGGTGGTGGGAAAAAAGGATTTTTCACAAACTGTAGAGTGCACTCATTGTTCCTAAATTTCACTTGAACACTTCTCATGCATTATATTCCTCCTCAGAGGCTTTGCTTGTTTTTCTTTCCTCTTGTATCTGTGGTTACCTCAGTTAGGTTCATGATTTCACATCTTTAATAATTAATTTAGAGTTTCATATAAAAGCCACTGATAGTGCACACGGGCAAAACTACAAACTGTATTGTGTTTACAGTTGTGGCATTATACACTTACAGCTGCATTTTTTCCTGGAAAGCTGAAGAAGGAGTCGGGGCCGCTCCTGTGAGCCATGTACTTTAGCACTGACAAAAGCTTCACTGCGTGACGAGGCTGAGGAGAAAACACAGACACATGGGTGTTACTTAAGGCAGCTGATATACTATCAATGTTCAAACAAGCATACACACACAATTATGCACACACTGGTTTTAAACCTGCTCTTCACACATGCAGGCTCCTTCTGCTTGTTCTAAATCTAACTCAAAAACTGCAAAGACCGACATCCTGAGAGATTTCCTCATATTTTCTCAACCCTGTGCACGGCACAGTACGCATATTTAAAATACAATATATCGCTAAGAGTATTCACTCACCCATCCAAATTACTGAATTCAGGTGTTACAAACCCAGGAACTCAGCCACAAAGTAGCAGGCCACATAAAAATCACTGAGTGGGGTCAGCAGATGCTGAGGTGCAGATAATGACAACTTTTTGCAGAGTCAATCACTACTGACCTCCAAATTTCATGTGGCCTTCAGATGAGCTCAATAACAGCCTGCAGAGAGCTTAATGGAATAGGTTTCCATGGGCGAGCAGCTGAATCCAAACCTTACATCATCAAGAGCAATGCAGAGTGCCAGGTGTCGGATGCAGCAGTGTAAAGTAGGGTGCCACTGGACTCTAGAGGCGTGACAAATCAGCCTTCTCTGTCTGTCTCTGCAATCCAATGGATGAATCTGGGTTTGGTGGTTGAAAGGAGAACGGTACTTGTCTGACTATATTGTGCAAAGTGTAAAGTTCTGTGGAGGGGATTATTTTGTGAGGGTGTTCTTCAGGAGTTGGGCTCGGCCCCTTAGTTCCAGTGAAAGAAACTCTTAATGCTTCAGGATACCAAGATATTTTGGACAATTTCATACTCCCAGTTTGGGGATGACCCCTTCTGTACCAAGATGACTACGCACCAGTGCACAAAGCAAGGCCCATAAAGACATGGATGAGCGAGTTTGGTGTGGAAGAACTTGCACAGAATCCTGACCTCAACCTGATAGAATACCTTTGGGACAAAAAAAAAAAAAAGAGCTGAGACTGCAAGGCTGGTGTTCCTGCCCAAAGTAAGTGTCTGACATCACAAATGCACTTCTAAAAGAACAGTCAGAATTTCCTATAAATCCTCTTAAACCTCATGGAAAACCCTCGGAGAAGAGTTGAAGCTGTTATAGCTGCAAAGGGTGGACCGACATCATATTAAATCCTATGGATTAAGAATGTTGCCTCACTCAAGTTCATGTGCACATGAGACGAGTGAATACTTTTGGCAATATAGTCTGTGTTGTATAAATACAAATATGACTGAGTGTTTTTACAAAAGGAAAAGAAAAGAAAGTCATGTTTTAATAGCACAACACAAGCTCCCATGGTCTATCCGGCTCCAGATATTCATAAAGGGAAAAAATGGAGCAGTAGCAAAAGCTGCTTGACAGGGGGAAGTGTGAGGTGAAATTTACAGGCATAAAATCAACTTGGCCCATTTCCTTCACTTGATTAGTGTCAGTGATCAATGGGTTACTCTTCTTCTCTTCCTCGCTTCATCTGTCATCCTTTCTGTGCTACTGATTCTCCCTGGATGAAGCAACTTATCTTCTGTACATGTATCATAAATCTTAATTTCATTGTGGGTATACCTGTGTGCAGCTGCTCAGACAGGATTTATTGTAGAAAATCTTCTCCAACTGTGTAAATACTAAATAATAAGTGTGTTGGCTCGCACGGTCACGATGTGAAAAAAAGCAACCTAAATTTGGACTGTGTGTGTACTCTCAAGAAGCAGCTAATATCAATAATCTAGAGGTGCAAAGACCAGTGAACAGGAGTCATCTGGTTTCACGTGATCTATATTTTCTGTGTGATGAGGGCATTGCCTGTGGGATGGCAGCAGTTTAGGTGTTGCTAGAACATTGCTCATGCGGGCCCCAGACAACCAAGACAGATAACCGTGGCGAGCTTCTGACTCACCCACTGGCCTCGCTCCCCTTGCAACTTGCTGAAGAAAAGCTTCAGCTCTTTAACTGTGATGCTGTAGCTGGCAAGTACACCCAGCATGTCCACCAGCAGGTCTGCAAGGACACACGTACACAAAGAGGACAGAAAAACACAGGCGTTAAACATGGCGGGTTAAAAACAGGCTGACAAGATATAATACAACCTTATTTCCAAAACAGTTCAGCAAACGTGTAAAATGTAATAAATAAATAAATAAATGCAGTGATTTCCAAGTCTCACACTCACATGTTATTCGCAATAGGACATAGAAACCTTATCAAGTGTTTGGACTGAGATGTTGAACTAAATCCTATATCAGACAAGAATAAGGGATTCCTCTTCCAAATGTCCTGCAGCTAGAGTCCTCAGTTCCCACACGTTTACAAACTACTGTTAAAAGAAAAGAGGATGCTACACAGTGGTAAACATGACCTTGTTCCAACTTTTTTGAGACATGTTGCTGCCATCAAATCCAAAATTACCTCATTTTTGTCTTAACATGATACATTTTCTGAGTTTAAACAATCCATGTTCTCTTCTAAATAAAATATGGTTTTCTTAGATTTGAGGTTCATTGCATTCTGTTTTACTGTACATTTTACACAGCATCCTAGCTGTTTTGGAAGTATTATAGTAATACTACCAAATTCTTACTGTATTATTAGCATTACAGTAAGAATTACAGTGTAGCGAACGCTTCGAGCAGCTAAGTAACTAAAAATGGAGACCTAAAATAGACAGGATGCTCCGGGAGAGTCCCAGCTTCTGTGCAGTCTCTTATTAGTCATTATTAATAATGAGCCTAGTGTCAGAAAAGACTAGTGTGCATTGTATGGAAGTTAACGTTTAATATGATTCACTTCTTCCAGCATAAAGATGAACGGCTGTAACATCTGGAAGGACGTTTTCTACATAATATTAAAGTTTTGCTGTTCAATTCTGTACTACATGGTTTCATTTTGGTTTTTAGTAAAGGGGATTGCAGATCTCTTTAACTTAACTAATACTGCATTCACACTAAAGTAAATGTTATTATAATCATTACTTTTAGCTGCCTAGTTACTACTGGGCTATATCACCCTTGCTTGACTGCATACATGCTCCAGGCCAGAGCTGTTCTAGCTGGCAAAAGTTCACTGAACCATACACTGCAGGACTAGTTCATACTAATTTCCAGATGAGCATCAGACAAATTAGACTTAGACTTAAGGAGGCTGTGCAGGACAACTGAATCCTCACTCAGCATAATATGCCAGTGTATGCAACACAGGAGGATGAAATTATGATATTTTGGACAAAAAACTGTAAAGATCAATTCACATGTGGAGTTGGAATTTATCATTTAGCCAGCTCTCCTTCCTTACAGAGGTCAAAGTAAAGGCTTAGCAACAAAACATCTCTTCTCCAGATAGGGAAGAGTCATTGTTTTGTTAAGCAAACATCTGCAGCCTTTGCAGCTGAACAGCACGCTGCAACTGCTACACAAGCCAATTGCCTTTAACCTTTAAAAGCTCATGGAAAGACAAAGACTTGTTTCAATGAAGGACTGTTTTCAGCACCTGCGATCATGCTGTCAATGGTGGATATACGCTGGAGCACAAGCTGAATGAGCCCCACTTCAGTGCACGCCTGCAGGTTGCGGACACTCTTCTTGAGGATGGCGGTGAAGATGCTCCAGATCTCAGCCTGACAGTTGGGCTCACACTTGTCCAACAGCTCGACCATGCACACAATGCTCTCCGGTTCCTGGATGATGAAGTTCATCTCCAGGTCAAACTGGCCGCCGACCAGCTGGAAGAGAGAGAGAAAAACAAGTGAGGGTGGATGAGGAGGAGTGTTCCTTCCTTTTCTTTCATAAGCAGACAACAGAAAAATTCCTAAGTGTGGGTCCACACTCCTAAACAGATCATTAGTCAGGCATTAGATATGACGCCAGAGGATTAAAGGTCAACAGAGAATCTCTGTAAGTCTGTGGTGTCTACAGCTAACCTTCTGACTCTGCAATTATTCAAGAGTAAAAACTATTGACCTAGTAATAGTTTGTTAATGAACTTTGGTTCTGTAAATGCCAAAATGCTAAGAGCATTGTGGTGTGCGTCTGTGCATCATAGTGATACTGCATCAATACACACACACACACACACACACACACACACACATCTGGGATCTCTGTGTGTGGGAATACTACGAACAGGAGGCTCACCTCGTGCACTACCATCCTGAGCTAATGTTAGGTGGACTAACTTACTTTAAATCAACTCAACCCAAAAAACTATTCAACACTGGACACAGTTGGCTTGATAACACTACCTACTAATTCAGAGCAAACTAAGGGCTCAGACACATGAGTAAAAATAGGATTTATGTATGTAGACAGCAACAGATATGTGATTTTTGATGATTTATTAGAAACAGATTGCATAGGATTGCCAACTTGACCCCATTCAATCGCAGACTAATAACAGAGTACTCTGTATCACGGCAACATTTATGGCAGGTTTTAGTCTCAGTTTTGGCATCATGGATCATCTCATTTTGCAGCACAAAAAACATAAAAACCAACTTGGACAAAAGCTCATTTTAAAGGGTTTAAAAATGTCAGAAATAGTTGCGTTTAACTTTGCAAACTGCAAATTATGTCCCTTTGAGTGAAAAGCATGTTTAGAGGTCTTCTATTCCTGTAGGAGGTCCTGAAATACTAACAGCATCCGACATAGCCTGGCAGACAAACTTGGGCTGAGATTAATTTCCCGTTCTGATCAAGTTCAAGAGAAACAATAGCATTCGTATAAACCACATCCTGCCATATATGCACAGCTTTCTACACAACATAACACACAACCCCAAGCTCTATTCCTTTCTCCATGAAAGAAACTAATTACAGTATTAGTCAGCCTCAGCAGCGATCTCCAGCTAACGCTTATTCAGGCGGTGGTGAGGTAGATTGCTTGTCTTATTGCAAAGAAATAATGTTCTTTGTGTCCAGGGAAAAAATGTACGAGCCATAAATGTCATGATTTGTCACTCCTTAATAGTTGTGATGACATTTTTATTATTGAACCCCGCTTAATAGAAAAAGATAAAGAAAATAACAACACGGGTGTCAAATTAATAATGTGAGGAAGGCTGTCATGTTTAGAATCAAGGAGGTGTGACTAGACAAAAACAGAAAGATTGCCGTACCACCATTAGACTAGCTCAGTGTGAAAACAGTGTGATTTGGTGCAGGGATCAGAAACTGTCCCATTAAAATGAGAGAGGGGAGATTTACTCTGCAAATGTGTATCTGAGCAGAAGATAGAGGAGGAGGGGTAACACAGCTGCCCCTGCTGCTGCTGCTGCAATATCTTTAAAGATGTGGAATAAATAATAGCACTGAGACGCAGCTCTCCCATCGTCCTTTTGCCCTCCCCTCACATATAATCCATTTATTCTTTATGTCACCATTAAGCCTGGGATGATATCCTTTACCTTTTGACAGAATCAGATACACGATGCATTTTTCCTATCATCCCTTTGCACACAGCCTCAGATGAAACATAATGTAAAAAATATGTTTTGGTACTAACATATTGTTCCAAAATTCACAACTATTGCAAATGCAAACAACTTTGGATCTAAACATATGACATGCCCACATTTAGCTTTTGTCAAAAAACACTTGTAACTTTTAACACATAAATAAACTGTAGAAAATAATTATTTTATCACTATATATCATATTTATATGAATATTATTTTACAAAGAAAACATAAACCAGAACATCAGTGATGGAGTCGCTCATCTGACTCACAATCCATCATCATTTACTGGTTGCTGCACGAAAAAAAAAAAAAAAGACAACCATGGCCTTAAACTTAAGCTCGCTTTGGCTGAAGACTCATTGAGTGATCACACATTTATCCTTTTTTACAAATCAACACTACAAACCAAATTTTATTATTCAGTTTTAATTAGTTACATTCAAATGTCTCAAAGTCTCGAGATAGTTTTAGCTCACTATGTCCATGGACAGACATAAAATAAAGGTAACAACATATTTTTACCACATATGGATTATTCACACCTTTCGTCAGGCAAACAGCTAAAAGATAAAAACAAAATCATCAGTCTACAAGTATGAATGCAGTACAACTAAACTTTCTATGCATCTGTTCAAAAAACCTCTTATTGAAACAAATGGAAGAAAGTGTGGACAAAATGACCAGCATCTCTTCTGTTTCCTTTTTAAAAATCATAAATCGTGCACACCTTTTCTAACTTGGTGGATGCCCATATGTACCATCTTGTCATATAAACAACTGTTTTGTGAGCATCACATTGTAAGCTAGTCATCCATCCATTAGAGTCAACTGACCAACAGATGACAAGAGTGGAAGCACAAGGATGGAGACCACACTGCAGTTGCACACTCTTGAAGCTAACAGGGCTGCTTTTAAATCTGATTTTCCACTTCCTATAATCAGAAAGGTGTCCAAGTCCAAGAAGACTTGAGCAATTACAATAAGTGGTTGTGTGGAAGTGCCCCCATCTCCTCGACAAAGAGGAATCCCCTTGTGGTCCTAATACTAAAATTAAAGTGAAACAATTCTGTAGACGGATAAAAAATTACTGCGCTGATGTTGACTACAAAAATGCATTTTTCTGCTTTTGTTGTGTGAAAACAAACATCTTGTTTGTCTAGCAGGAAATGTTTATGATGTTTACAATATTTAAACTCCCTAAAACATTCAAACCAATGATTTACATTGTTCTTTCTGGGGAACAGGTAAAAAGCTGGCATAGCCTGAACTTCCTTTTTAGTCAGAAGCTACCATAATCGCCAGTGTCTTTTGGAAGCTAGACACCAGATCCCTGGCTGGGTAACCTAGCCTGGCTGTACTCCCCTGAGGCCTGCCTGAATTAATCATGGCTGAGCAGCCAAGCAGCCACTGGGCTGTAACACAAAGCACAAACAGGCTGCTCTGGTCTCCATGGAGAACAACACCGGAGGAGAGCTGTTCTAAATGTTACACAGAACCAGTGTTCGTACATCAGATCCAAGAGGATTATGAATTTCAATGAAACTGAAGACTGACAGCCAAAAAAAAAAAAAGGATATCAGGATTAGCAGGAATCAGAATTGTAAAAGTCATAGTTTAAAAGTTAATAGTTTTGTAAATGTTTCATTTCATCTGTTTAATATATTTTCAAACTATCAATATTCCTTTCCTATTGTAGAAAAATATTTTTTTAAAATGCAGAATATCACCTTAAACTAATAAAAATCACCAAAATATTGAGATTAAAAAAGGAAGAAGAGGTCATCATATAAAAATCTTCCAAAGGGGAGACCCATCACAACCTCCTACTGACCCTTACTGCAAATAAAGACGATACATATGGGTCAGAAAATGCATTACATTTACTGGTTCTTGATTTCGCAATCTTTTCACAATCCCTTTAAATTCAGTTAGCAAGAAATTGAGAGTGAGACTGAAGGCTGAAGCTTCACTGAGCCTGAGGTCTGAGCTAAACAAAAACGAATTTGTGAATCATTACAGGCAGCCATGTGATGAGAAAAAGCAACAAATGATGACCATTTTGTACCACAGGGGAGGAAATTACCCGGCTAAAAGTAATAGGCACAAACAGTGATGTTGCCAAGTCATAGCTGCAGGGTGACGAGCCCCTCCATTGTGTCTGTGCATGACTATATCCATGCTCATGTTAATCCTTCATTTCTTGTGAAAGTTCAATGAAATTCTATGACTGAAAATGTTGCATGGCTAAGATCAGAGAAAACAGAAAAAAAAAAAAGTCCCAGACATTTATATGCTCATATCTAGCATCTCTGTAGATTGTCAGAGGGCTTGCATCCAGCTTTGAACTGTCAGAACACGCACACCCCGTCTATCACTTGTTATTATCTGCCAATTTTGATGCATAAGCTCTTAAGGACAAGCCTAGAGAGACAGACCTGATCGGTATGACATTTGATTAATTCCACTGTGCAGCTAGCAGTCTAAGTACGTCCCTAAATCTCATGTGTTGCAATACCTCACTACCGGAAAAAAAACATGTAAATGACTCAAGGCCAAGTTCAATTTGTCCTCTACAAGAGCACTAAATGCCAGATTGTTTTCAATCCATTTTAATGTAAATCAAGTCCAAATAAATAAATAAATAAAATACTCAAATGGGCTGTCAAGAGTGACCACACACACACACACACACACACGGCCTACTTTTTCCAACAGCTCTCTTAAGTGGATCTATTTTAACAAGCTATCTTGTCAAACCAAATGTAGTTTAGCTTATTCTTCCATGAGAGCCCCCCACTGCATGACCCAAAACAAAGCATCTATCAAAGTGACCCGAAACATGATTCGTGATATGACAACATCTTATAATCTGGCGCTCTTCACTGCTGATAAACACTCACATTTCAAACATATTGATGTGAGATGTTGAAATAGCTCCAGCAGATAAGGAGGTCAACCAAATAATCTGTCTCACTCAAATCCCCCTAGCGCTAGCAGTGATACGGTGGAATGGGCTTCTGATGGAGGAGATGAGGCGAAATAGTGAGCCGAGGTCTTTGAAGGGGCTTGTGATACAAATTTTGGACACAGCAAATTTTAATTAATGTTATCAAGCCCTGTGACCTATAACTCTCCCAGCTTGCTTAAAAAAAAAAAACAACACACACACACACACACACACACACACACACATTGATGTGTCCCTAAAATAAGACCCATCAAGTGCAAATGTATCAATTATGCAAAGTAATACAGATGCTGGTTAATTTTTTTTTAATGTAATGGCATGCACCATCACTGTAGCAATGAATTAAATCTGTTGAGTGATGATCTCTGCTCTGAACAAAAAGTGAAAGCAGCCGACCATGTGAACATTTGTGTGCAACCAAGTCAAAACCAATTGTTGGTAACCACTTCATCGCGCAAATCTTGGTCATATTAATTCACCAGCTGTTTGTCTGCTAGAAATAGAAAATTAAGGAATACACAACCCAGCCACTTTATTAGGTACACCGCAGAAGTACTGGATCGGACGCACTTTTAGCTTCATGATAGGTTCAACAAGGTGCTTTTGCTCCATAGTGACACGATAGCATCACACAACTGCTGTAGATTTGTGAGTTAGACATCCATAGTGTCACTCTTGTTCCACCAAAGGTGTTCTATTGAATACAGCTCTGCAGACTGGAGTACAGTGAACTTGCTTTCATGTTCAATTAAGCAGTTTAATATGAGCTGAGCTTTGTGACATGGTGTATTATCCTGGCGGAAGCAGCCATCAGAAGATGAGTATCCTGGGGATGAATAGATGAACAGCAACAATACTCAAGTAGGCTGTGGTGTTTAAACAATTGGTAACAGTTGGTAATAAGGGCCTAAAGTTGCCAAGAAAACATCCACCACACCATTATACCACCACCAGCCTGAACCATTGACATAAGGCAGGATGATCCAGTTATTGATGCCATTTATGCAAAACTGTGAGCCTACAATTTGAAATCAAGACTCATCAGAGCAGGCAATGCTTTCCCTCCCAATCTTCTATTGTCCAATTACGGTGAGACCATGCAAACTGTAGCCTCAGTTATCAGCTGACAGAAGTGACACCTGGTTTGACCATTCTCCTCTGACACAACATGCCCAACAATTTTAAATCAAGAGAACTGCTGTCACTGAATATTTTTCTCTAGACAACCTGTTGTCTGACAACTTAAGGTTATCTGAATAAATCCCACCAGTACCACCACCACAAACAACCATCCCCTAATCAAAGTCATTCTGATGCTTGCTTTAAACTTCAGCAGCTCATCTTGACCATGTCTACATGGCTAAATCAAACTAATAAAGTGGCCTTCGAGTGTATCTTCAAAGCAAAACCAGAGTTTGATGACAGCTGACAAAGTCACTGAATGTTTTCATTTGGCATTTCAGATTATTGATAAGACCCAGCAAAAATCAGTTTTCTATACAATCAAACTTTGCTGCTCAACATTCATGATCCAGGTGTCTGACATCAGACCCTCCACCCCCACAATCCTGAATTGGATAAATGGTTAAGAAAATTGATGTATGGATGGATGTTTACATTTATCTCCACTCATAATTATACTACAGCACATCCAAGTAAAAATGCACTGAATTGTACTAGTTTCACCATGCTGTAATAAGGCTTGTTATTACAGCTTCAGTATTGGAAAAACTATTCACATACCACCCAATCAATATTCTGCCTTGTGCATGAGTCTGCCACTTTGCATTTTCTAAAACAGAAGTGGAGAGCAAAGTGGTGAAAATTATGCATGCAATGACCATGAAAACGGCGGTCCAATGATCACAGTGCAACATAACCTTTTAAAGTGGCTCACTCCATTCATCTTGTATGACAATTTGTTTTCCAGAGCCACAATGCTACCTTCAATACCATATGAGATGAACATGATGAGAGGCAGAGTGGAGAGGGAGGAGGGAGATATTTTAATAGCTGGATTTCTAAGAATATCTTCAGAAGTGCAGTCTGCCAAGCTTTTGTTTTTAACAACGGCTGGCATTCATTTTTACACTACAATAGGAGTGATGATGTCTTGGCTGTAGTTTGATTAACACATGATTTCTTTTGTTGCATCATTTATTTATCTAAGAACAGATTTACACAACATGCAGATGGATAACGCACATGAACCTTTTTGGATTATTTCATGCAATCACACATCATTTATTTTTACTAAAACTATGTGGACACTGTGGATGAATAAATGAAGCAGAAACCAAGACAAGAAAAGGGAACCCAAGCCTTAATTAGGACCTATACATCTCATTTAATAGACTGCAGATGAAATGTTGCTTTTACATATTTTACCTGCTGAGATTGTAAGGAAATGTAAGGTGTGTGAAAGGTGGGTCCACAAAAAGCAAATCAACATTCCTGTATGAAACACTTTGTGCCATCGTCCTTTAAAAGATGCACAAAAAGGTCTGATAAACTGCCATCAATTCTCATCAAAATATACTATCTCCCTCAAAATAGCCTACACAGAGGGGCGTGACTATGATCTGTAGTAGCTCTTTTCCACATTTGCACAGAAAGATAAATATAAGCACTTCAGTGATACTGTGAGAAGCTGGATTTTGACCTTTTCTCCTATTAAGCAAATACTCGTACACATCACATGACTTGGTGAGCTATTCAAGTCCCCTGTTTAATGCTTGCACTATCTGGCAATCGAGTTCAAGTTGCAGGGTGGCTGCTATTGTCAACAAAAGGAAAAGGCTTGTCAGGAAATAGTCCTCATTAGTAATCAGACTTCTTGGTTTGGAGCAATCTCTTAGTTTTCATGGACAGCTCTGACCAACTGAACTCCTTTTTCTTCAGGAATAGATGTTCAACATCACAACAATAAAATCCTGCTTTGTACACCACATGACTTTTGGGGGAACGATCCTTACATGGCTTCTGTTTGGAATGGGTTACTGAGCTTCATCAAACTAACTCTGGGGGCTAGGTGTTCTCTGCTACTGTGATGTGACTTCCATAAAAGCAGACATGGAAAGAATGATTCAATCAAACAAAGAAAGTCAAAGTGTAGCAGCTTCGCCTGTGGTTTTAGTTTGAATAGTAGCCGTACAATAAGTTAAAAATAGCAGCTACAGGGGTGAAGAAGGAAAGAGATAAACATTAGTCATTACAGAGGAATTCCAGCCCGTTTTGATACATGGGGTGAAATCAGAATTTAAACACAAAGAAGCCTCCATTAATACATCTCTTTAACGGAAAAGGTGGGCTGTAAAGGTTTCCCTATAAACAAAATACTGATTTTTTTCTCATTCATTGAAGTACCAAAGGGTACCACACTTCATAGTCTGCATTTCTGGTATTGGATTTCCAATTTGTCATTGAAGTTATACATTGATCAGACTAAAAACATAACTGTCATAGAGTGCACTTTATTTAGGTTGTTTTTTTTTTTTTAAAACACCTTCAAATCTGTTTTTTATGAATGTGCCATCAAAATAAAATTAAAATTATATTTTCCAGCACTTTTGTACACAGATTGGGGAGCTTTGGAAACTTTAGATTTTTGAGTACCTTTGTAAGTGGCAAATTGAAGGTTAACATAACATGTCAATTTAAGCCTAAGAGCTCATAGTCATAGTAGTACTGTTACTGTATTGCAGCCACAGGCATTATATTACCACCGAAGCAGCTTTTTTATTTATATTTTATTTATTGCAAGCTCCTGAATGTGACACCAACTAGCTAACCTAAGAAATTTGTACTCTGGTACAAAGTCATAATGACAGCAGCTCTAGTATTGTGCATTTTGGTTTGTTATGTGAAATAATATTAATGCAGCTTGATCCCAAATGCAAAGAATGGGCTATATGATCCATATCATTTCTGTTTGACCTTTTTTTAAAAAACAAAAAACAGATGCAAACAGATCCAGAATTCAAATTCTGTTGAGAAAAGTTACTGGAAGGTTTTATCGCTGTTTGAAATCTGGGAAATCCCACATGGGGAGGCAGGAAACCGTCTGCACCCTCCAGCATATCCCAACAAAGTTGCTCTACTCTAACCGGCTTCCTGTAGTTTCCTCTGCATATCATAAAATTCTAGTCAACAAAGACCCATGCATGAAGGCCACAGAAAATGGCACGATGCACATTTACCTGCAAGTAAATCATTACCCAAGTGTGATTTAGTATTTCCATCCCGATGTAAAAGCACTCTTTTAGTATAGGAAGTCAACAACTGTTTTGAAAGCCGTACTGTTTTCTAAACCTCAGCATGAAAAACAGTACTTTTTTGGAGTACTTTGTATTTGTATATGGTATTATGATTGAGAAGTAGTAAAGTAAACATGAATTGTGGGGATAAACATTCAAAATCCTAAGTGGCAGCGTGGCCTTTAAAAGCAAGAGAGCTACATTTGTGTCAAGTCAACTCAAATTTAGTTATTTTGAAGCACATTTAAAAAACAAAAGCAAAAAAGATTAAAATTACATTAAAAAAGTAGAACAACAGATGAAAAAAAAAAGTCTATCCATGTTTAATGTATAGACATTTGCCTCTGGCCAAAGCTAGCTGCTGAACCTTGATGACTTGAGTGCAGCTCAATAAAACAAAGTGATGTAAGACGTCAAACTGATAACCCCAGTGCGGCACCAGCATGAATACCCTCGACCTTTTAACATTTATTTCAGTGGTTTGAGAGCAGGTGCTGCCTTTCCGATCGCCCTATAGACGTTTGATGGCATCGCTCGACGTCTCAACAGTCATCGTTTATGGGTTACTGCATCATTCTTCTGACATCTCAGAGAAAACTGTTTGATTTGGATTAAAGGCAGGGTGACTAACTTCATATTCATTGCTGCTCTCTTCCTTTTCCAGCAATAAAGTGAGAAAAAAAAAAAAAAGCAAAATTATTTACTCTTTAATTCTGGCAGAACTACTGGGAGAGTCCTCCCTCAGCCTAAATAAGTCGTTCAATAGAAGCTATGTGCACTCCACCTTTTCTAACAGTTTATAATACTACTCCCTGCCTACAGAGCCTAGAACATAAAGAAAACTAATCAATAACCTAGACTTTATTTTCCAACATAGAACATGCAGTGATCATAGCTTCATAAAGGTTTTATATCTATCTAGAAAAAGAGAAACAAAATGCTGCGATGCCCCCAAATCAGATCTCAACCAGCCTGAAATGCTGAACCTTAAAAGAGCTGTGCATCAACAAATGCCAAACCTCAATGAACCGAAGAAACGCTGTAAGGAAGAGTGGGCGAAAGTTCCTCCACACAGAAGGTCACACAGGAAGTTATTAATCAGATGCTGATAAATGTGCTTCTACAAGCTGTTGAATCATGGGGTGTACTTAGTTTTTGCCCCCATACGCTGCATCTGCATTTTGGTTTAGTTTGTTTTAAATCAATTATGACATGGTGTAATATGTCAGGTGTTGTTCTTCTTCACAAGTTGTATTTAGAAAACCTAGAACTGAAAGGGGATATACTTTCCTTTTCACTGTAGAGCTGTGTGAACTTTACCTTTTGCTTTTGGGGTATAATTTAATTCTTTCTTCTGCTTTTGAATGGCCAAAATGTGTTTTGTTAGGTCACAGAGAACGTGATCTTCTCCTCCAAAATCAAATCATTTCATCATGACGGTAAAGTAAACATTTGTGGAACAAAGTTTGAGGAACGTCCTCCAGATCAGACTTATCACCCTGTGAAAATATTTGATGAATTGTGAAATAAAAATTATGACCAAGTTGACCCAGATCTAGCAGGTTGTGATGTGTCGAATAAGAATCCAAAACCTTTTCAAAACTAGAGTGTTACAAAGAGCTGATTGATGTGGTGAATAAGACCCTGTTGAATCTTTCTGAAACATGCTGCTGGCTTCACATTTAAGATGGACATACAAAAAAAATGTATACAATTTTAATATTTTTCTTTTTGAAGTCTAAATCGCAGCAAAAAAAACAAAAAAAAACAACTTCTGGCACAACTTCACCTGCTTCCAAGGTGCATGGAGAGGATAAAATAATTCACAAAGTAGGAACTCCAGCAACACTTGAGTGAAGATGAACAACTTAAATAATTGACCAATGCGTTTCGGCTTGTGGCCTTCATCAGGGTCATAGTAAAACATTGTAAAAAAAAAAAAATTTGCTTAAATACAAGACAGGAAACAGAAAAAGATTCAAATTAACCAGTCAAATCTTCATAGATAGGTCAGCTGACACATAATAGGTAGGTATTGGTTAATTGGCTAAGTCACGCCCAAGTAAATACCAGATTAGATCCTTACTGATGAGGAGGAGGGGGGGGGGGGGGTAGTCTACCTTTATTCACATTTTGCTCATAGTTCAAACCTTTTTGAAAATGGGGTTGTACAATAACCAGATTCATACAAGTTTCAATGTAACGCCTCCAAATTTTCAGTTAGTGCAGCCGCTTTGACTCCAGCAACCTACGCATTGTGGGTTAGCATGTGTGTATGCAATCACAAGGGTGCAATTTTGCTGGTAAAGTGAGCTTTAACTCAACAAAACTCCATTTCAACACTGGGTATTCTACACGTTAATACTTTGATCAGTAAAATAACCGGATAAGTAAAGTCTGAGGGAAAGCAGATGATCCCTTATGAAGGGTAGAATCATTCAATCATGCCCTTTAGAAGAACACGCCTCTAGTTACAGAGCAGCTTCAACTAGAGGAAGTGAATATGTCACCAATGTGTCTGTCTGAAGTGAAGCTGAATATCATTAATTATACTAACACTTTACCCTAAAGCTACAAACACTGTAAAGTGTCAAGAGTGTCAAGAAACCATCTGTTCTGTGCTTCTAAAAACTACTGCACATAACAGACTTCAGGTTTCAATGTAGAAAAACAACCTTTCTGAATCAGAATGACAGCTGACTTGGTCCGAATACAACATTCAAGCAGCTGACACTGGGACACTTCTCCCCCCTTTCTTAGTTTTCAGCCTAGTCTGTTGCATTTACTCATGTAAACTATTAAGACATGCACTTTATCAACTTGATCTCAGATAGCTTCTGATAAATGTCTCTAAATACTTGCATAGAGTGCAGTAAAACTAAATCAATTTGAGCAATTTGCAAAGCAGTTTACAAAAGGTCAGGGAAAAAAGTTTAGTATTAATCTCTTATAACACTTTTACTGAAAAACAGTTATTGCTGTATGATGCAATTTCAATAGAAATAAAAAGTATAACTTCTCATGCAATGCTGTGTCATACAAAACAGTTTGCCACATTTTCCACATTCTTAAGTCTATAACAGATATCCAAGGGCAGTTCATTTTCACATCATCTAAGGTTTACTGAAATTGCTAATCAACCTGCCCAAAAACAAAGAAAAAGGTAGACAGCAATGCTATGAAACACTGGAAAGAGAAAAAGCAAGAAAGAACATTTACACATTAACATTTACATTACTTTCCCTTTAAATCTTGGCTCACACTATGTTATGTTGTATCCAGCACATATTATGTTTTAACATTCACAACCCATCTAAGCATCTAGCACTGAAACTTGGCTATCCGCCAAATAGTACTGCAATATCATCACTGTGAAAAGAAAGGTTAACACTGGTTCGTGCTTGGCCAGAAGCTATAGCGTTCAAACATGTCATTTTAACTGGAACTTCAAGGTGCCAGCATTCAAAAAAGCACATGCTTTTCACATAACAATGCTTAATATAATAGTTAATTATCTCAGGTAGGTGCAACTCCTAGCTGGTCAATGTACACCTTTATTTTAACAACAGCTAACCTGGGCTGGAAAAATTATCTTTATATCTCCTGAAGTCAACTGTTGATAGTCCTGCAGTCTCAATGCATAAAACACTTAATACTGTTACCCCTCTGAAGAAGAAAGCTATGACTCAGGAGGCCAATCCCATGGTTCAATTCACACTTTAAAGCATCAAAGCATTTATAAAGAATTTCAGCCAGTCTGGGAAGATAAGCTAGAAGTGCACATTACTCACTGTTATTGGAAGGAAACAAAAAAAACAACAACATTTTTTAACAGGCTGAGACAGTCATAGTAACTCAGTTCAGCCTTTCATTGATTTAGCTGTCAGGACTGAGTCTTTCCAAACTGTCACAGATGTATCATCAAATGGAGCTGCTTTAGATTAAGACCAGATTTAGACTGTTTCACTGTGAGTTAGCATTAACAATAAGTTGATTTAGACCATAAACGGGCCCCAAATGGATTTGACAAATCTTGAAGAAGTCCATCTCTCCATTTTTCTAAAGCTATGACATACCTTGCAGACAATACCTGATTGGAACTGAGATTACTCCAGCAATGACCCAAGGCATGGCTTCAAACTATGCAAGAACTATTCAGAGAAATGCAATAAAATGCTACTCTGTCTGTCCATGTATCATAATGTATCATACCTCACAGCTACTGAGATGTTTGTTACATAAGGAGTACCTGTCAAACTGAGTGAAAGGCCTCATGAAGCATGTAGGGTAAAGTCTCCAAATAACCTCTGCAAGTTACCAGCTAGAATGTCAAAAGAATCTGGGTGTACTCTGCATCTCTGATCACCAGCGTTTCTTCACTGGCTCTCAGTTTAAAAAAATAAATAAATTAAAAAAATAAAAAAAAAATCACAAATAGCATTTAAAATCCTTTTCCTCATGTACATAGACTTTAATGAACAAGCTTGATAATATCTTAAGCTGATTCCACACATGAACTGAGAAAACTGTCAGAGGAATTGTCCAAAGCTCTCTCAGATGTAGGACACAGCAGGAGATAGTTCACATCAGCCATGCCCTCACTACTGGAAATACTCTGTTTGGTTCAAGCGAGGGAGCTGCTGGGTAGCGTGATCATGAGAAAGGACACAAGACAAGAGACGAACTAGAAAGTTTGTCGGTCAGAGACTGTTGAACATCCAATCAAACCATGTCAGATGTTTTACATCCTGACATGTTTTTCCACTGGGTAATCTCTATAATACTATAATGCATGAAAACAGCTTTAAAGACTTATCATAATATCATCCTAGTAGAGCTCTTTGTAGTAGAGTGCAGACTTCAAGAGTATCCAAATTAGGACGGCAGGCAAAGCTAGCAGGATCCTGTGTTGTGGAACCAGCTCCCAGTTTGGGTTCAAGAGGCAGACACCCTGCTCTACTTTAAACAACCGGCCCAAAACTTCTCTTCGGGGCAAAAATTGCACAACGATTAAATGAAACTTAAATGAACTGACCCTAGCCATTTACTTAACGGTACAGTATTAGTCTGTGCAAGAAAATACAAATGATAGCGGGCATAATTACCCCTGTGGCTCTTGGGCACAGTTTTATTATCAGCTTGTTGGTGTTTGAGAGCCTTCAACAGCTCCTGTTCCCAGTTTCCGCCATCATAACCATTAGCATCTTGACAAAATGCCTTTGTGAGCTGGCACAGTTACAGACGAAACAATAAGTAGAGATGTAGGCCAAGCAGTAGGCTACACTACCCTGACCCTGTTTCTTAAAAGCAGGCAGTCACTGCAACGACCGCAAATGACGAGAAATCTATAAGCAGTTAATCTTTTACTATATGTTCAACATTGTACATTTAAAAGCAAACCTAAACCTGAACAGTTTGCAGAATGGTACAAGTAACTCAGGTTTGAGTGAAAGAACAACACTCAAAGAATATTAATTTAACAGAAGTTGTAGGAAGACAAAAACCATTAATCAAAAATAATCAAATTAATAACGCAAGTTTTTCTTTTGGTTTCCTGGAATGTTTGTTCTCTGACAATAATTGGAAGCTTTAAAACTAACTTTCAATTAAAAAAAAAAACATGCGATTACATCAAGACTACTGTGTGTGCAACAAGACTTTAAGTTGGATGTGTTGCCTGCTTGATAAATGTATTCTAGCCACACTTTGCCAATTGTGCATACAAGCTGATTAGTTTACAAATAAACTTGCAGAATGTAGTAATTCTAATAATTGGAATTGTGCTCACTGAAGTAAAACTTGTAAAAACAATAAAGCTAATTGGTTATTCACTGCTGTGTGTTACAAGTCTATATATGGTGATCGCCTGAAATCTAAGCTGGTTCACTTACAAAGAAATGAACAGTCTCTAATTTTTTTGGTAGTTTCATTTTAATACAGAGACAGAATATCAACCAAAAATCCAGAAAAAAAAAAAAAAAAACACACACATTTCATTGAAATTAAATATTGCTTTTAGTGTCATTGAGTAAAATAGGTATTTGATACCCTACCAACCAGAATTTTGGCTTCCACAGATTGTTTGTGGGCACACAAATTACAATGAATCAATTACAGATACTCCCGACTTCAACTAGTTGTGTGTATATAACACACGCGTCCACAGAATCAATTTCTTCCATTACAACTTCTCCACCACCATAGGTGAGACCAAAGAGCTGTCAAAGGATGTCAGGAACAAGATTGCAGACCTGCACAAGGCTACATGTGCTAAAAGACCATCTGCAAGAAGCTTGGTGAGAAAGTGACAATGCTGGTGTGAATATTTGGAAAGGGAAGAAATAGAACGCACTTAGAAACGCAGTCTCCAACAACACCATTAGCAACACACTATACAATAAGGTCCAACCGTTCAAGAAAGAACTTGTACAGGTCCAACTTAAGTTTCCCAGTGAACATCTAAATGATTCAGAGAAAGCTTGGGAGAAAGTGCTGTGTCCAGATAAAAATCAAGCTATTTGGCATCAACTCAACCTGTCGTGTTTGACGGGAGAGAAATGCTGAGTATGACCCAAAGAACACCATCCCTACAGTCAAGCATAGAGGTGGAAGCATTATGCTTTGGGGCTGTTTTTCTTCTAACGATACATGAAGACTTGAAGGTACATAAAGGGCAGGGCCATGTACTGTAAAACCGTAGACTTCCTGTCCTCAGCCAGAACACTGAAAATGACTCATGGATTGGTCATCCAACATGGCAGTAACCTGAAACAAGGCAACAAAGGAGTGGCTAAAGAAGAAGGACATTAAGGTCATGGACTGGGTCACTCAGGTACATGTATTGCTTGAGGATCAAATACTTTTTGCACTCAATGACATTTAAATGAATTTATAACTTTTCTGTAATATGTTTTCTTTTTTTCCTGGACTTTTGTTTGATATTTTCTCTCTCTGCATTAAAATGAAACTATCAGAAAAAATAGAGACTGGCTTTTCTTTGTAAGTGAGCAAGCATACAAATTCAGCAGGGAACAAAGTAATTATTTTCCCCACTGTACTCCAGAGGTAGTTACCACTAAACTGTCATGTGGAACAAGTTTCCCTAACCACACTCCTGAAGTAGGATGTGACACCAGGCAACTGTTCCCACCCAGTGCTTATCAACACTCCCATTAAATCTTTTTAAAGCAAAAACAGGAAAAACAAAGCACACTTCTCAGAGATATTTCATGTAACTACAGTGTCCCAAAATACTTTATCTCAAGCTTTTAACTGTCTCTAAATTCTTGTTATGCAAGACATTATATCTCTCCGATGACAAGCATCTCTTTCAAACCCTGTTAAATCCTGAGGCCATCTGCCTGTTTGTCAACAAACAGCAGACAATGAGGCATGATGGGTGCATTAGCTGACCTGCTCCAGGGCTAAATAAAGACACTGCATAAAGAAGGAGAAAACAGGCATTCTAGTTGTGGCTTTTTAAACCCACTTACACCTATAGCTCATCCAGACTAGCTAATCCTGTTTACCCTCAAGAAAACTCACTGTGGTGATTTCACTGTTATTTCTATGAAAAAGACATGACTGCCAAAATGGTGCAATGAACACAAATGCCCTCTTTTGTTTAGGGAAACAAAAAGACCATTTACGGAAACAATGAGCACTGAATATTATTCTGAAAATAAAATAAACAGACAGTCATGCTGACAGTCAACAGTCCTATACCACTTCAGACTACCTTCAGATACAGTGATGCAAGAAGAAAGAGGCGTGACCCTGAAATTGGGCTGATGCGACAGATAATGGAGAGAAGCAGATAGCATTTCATTCATGTGTCAGATTAGAGGGCTCTTTGTTACTGCCAGAGAGGGCAAAGCATGCCTGGAGAGAGCACAAGCATCGCCCTCACTCTTACAGCTTTTGTGCCAGACTGCGTGCAAATGAAGGGAGAATGTGTGTGTGCTTGTGGGCAACATATGCACACAAGCAGTGAATTATGAAAAAGAACGAAAAAAAAGACTCAAGTGTTCATATTAACACTTGTCTACCATCTTGGGGATTATCTTATTGCAACCATCGCTAGTTCCTAGTCAGGGCAAAAATAGCCTGTATCTGCTGATAAGAATAAAGCTACTAAACTCAATTTCACAGTTTTACAGCGTGACGCATAATAATTCCACAGAACAACTACTTTTCGGGATTTATTCCTGCACTGGTAAGTAATAAGGGTCCCAGGCAGCCTATTTAAAGAAGTAAAAAGGGAAGATGCAAGTTTAGAACAATTAATTTCACTTGTGACAGCCCATCTCAAAGGAGGATCCTCTGTGTCAACATCAGTCCCACAGATGATAAAGTGGGCAACGAGGCACTATCAAACAGAAACTGCACATGCTCAGAAGCACAAAGACAAAGAAAGAGACCTTAAAATATCACTGAAGAAACAGAATAAAACTGATTTGCCTCGTTGACACAACTAGAAATACAGGATGCCTGGAAAACAGTAGCCTCGTAGAAGGGAAATTAAATGCAAGTAGATATCATAAAAAAGGATAAAGACATGCCCAAAAAGAGGCCATCTAAGCTATAGCTACAGCTAAATACAGATTTAATACATAGTGTTGCAGCAGGTAGTTCAAATACAGTGGCTCAAGACAAACTGAAGCACATGGACAGACAAATACCAACACTCCACATTTTAACATTTGAAAAAATGAAATGAGAAACTTCAACTTTATGAATGAAATTATGATTTTACTATACGCCATCTTCCAGAAAGCCCTGTAGCATAACAAGATCACTTTAGTTAATGAAGCCCTGTGGCACAGACTGCATTTTCAGATACATGAATAAACCTATCCCATGTTTAATAAATCCTAACTAAATAGAAACATCACAGAGATTTATTTGTGGCTTCTTCTGCTACGAGCCTTCAGGCTGTAGTTCTTTGTGATAAACACAAATACTTTGATGTGCATCATTTTCATAAAGGAAATCAAAACTAACACTTAAAGGATCATAGCCAGTGTATTCATATAGTTCTGGGTTGCATAGCTGTCTGCCATCGGCTCTATGACCTTGTATTCAGGTAAAGCCACCGTTACATTCCACACCACCAACTCGCCCATCTCCTGTGTCACCTAACAGAGGAGCCATGATTCCAGCTCAGCCTGGCTCCTCTTCACAGAGCGTCACATTAGTCAGTGCTTTATTGGGCCTAGGAGATTACCTACCCTATGTAAGGCAGCGGTATACCTCTTTCATTCTCTTATATTGGGATAACCGCAAGAGCCCCGACGCCTCACTGCTTCATTTTAAAGTGCCCATGTATTAACAGTATTTGCACCCTCTGAGATGTCCATTAAACACAATAAACCCTAATAAAGGAATACTGATATTGCCTAATTGCAGCCTTTTATTTCCTCATTTATTTCTATCCTATGTGCCTATGTAACAACATGTAATTATGTGTGATTATGCATTACAAGGCTGTCTTTGCAAATCTACAATAATGTCTGCTAACTAAAAGAGAATTACATCAGCAGACAGATACAGACAGTAACGTTTATTACTGGCTCAACTGAGAATTAACACCCCAGTCTGCAGCTCTTTCCAGCTTTCAGCACACTGTTTCAGTTAGCCAGAACAAAAACAAAACAGTGGCACTTCCTGTAAAGCTGTGGGCAGCCACTTAAAGCACAAGGGCGCAAACAAACCGATTCTACACTACCTGCCTTAAAAAGGGGGGAAACAAGTGTAAGCAAGTGACTACTAGACAAAGTCAAACATTTACTCAAGCCCAAGAGACCCACACATTTTCCCCCTCAAAAGTTGGCATGGGGTTAAAACACCACTGACCATTGGACTTAACATTTTGACAGGAAGCCAGATATCAATATCTCAGACTTGCTAAATGTTAAACTTTGTTCACCAATTCCTCTGTGTTTCAAGAAGTGTCATGTATAATCTGTAATCTAGCGGGCTGAAAGCTGTAACTCAGCTTCCCTTTGTCCTAACCAGTGTGGTTTGGGTTTTGTTTTGTTTTTTTAAGCCCACTGATTGGCCAATAGAGCAGGCTGTAACACTTTGGCAATAATTAGTTTCATTTCGTTTTAAAGAAATATTAATTACTCTTGTTTTAATTAGAGATGGACCGATCCGATATTACGTATCGGTATCAGTCCGATGCTGACCCAAATTACTGGATCGGATATCGGTGAGAAATAAAAAATGTAATCCGATCCATTAAATATCAAAAAAGCACCTCACAAAACTTGCTACACGGCGTAACTCGGCTCATAACCGTAGCACGTTGCAGCAGTATGCATCCTACCAAACCAGCATTTCATCTCCGAGGAAGTTTTTCCAGAGAGAAGTAAAGCAAGTGTGTAAGTTCATCTCTGAATGTTTGTAAAGCATTCCAGCGTTAAGCTTAACAACCGATATAAGGAGCGACTGCCTCTCTCTCTCTCTCCTGCTGCTACTTCAATCGTGAAACTGCTTAATGATCAGCTGATCGGCTTTTCTGTCGCGAGTCTGGCTCTCTTCTTTGTTTTTGGCCCACTTCTCACCAGAAAGAAGAAACCAGCGGCTGAACAACAGCAGCACGTTTAAGCTTGATAAGCTGTTGTTAGAATTTATTTAATATTACTTTCTACAGCAGGATCCTTTTCTACGTAGCTGACGGCTGGTAACTGTGCAGGGGCGGATCTAGCAAAGTTTAGCCAGGGGGGCCGATAGGGCATGAACAGGGAAAAGGAGACACAAAGACATACTTTTCTTTCTTATTCTCATTTAAAATGTCTAGCTTTTAATAAATAATTATCTGAATCGTACACCCAAAGTTTTAATCTGATGTAAAATATATAGAAGTCCATTACTGTATATAGTAACTATTAAGTCTAATATACCGTAGTAAGCTATAGTACTTTTTCCTTTGGGAAAGTACCATCTGTGAATTCTGCAATTCTGTTGAAGAAAGATGTTGAATCTATTTAATTATTCTTGAAAAATAATTTATTTCTGTGCATTTTTCCCCCTGCATCAAATTAAATTTGATTACATCAATTAAGCATCATGAGGTGGAGGGTGTGGGGTGGTTCCCTATTTTTTTTTTTGCAGGGAGTTTGCAACCCTATTAGTTAGGTTGCTTAATATTTCTGCTAAGTACTCTTTAAAATACCAGAATAGGGAGGATGGAGTAGGTTTAAGTTTTTTAGATTGATCAGTATTGCTGAACTATGAAATATTTTGGGTGCAGTGTATTTTTTTTTTTCATACAGGTATAACAGAATACCTTTAGTGTTGTTATTTATTTAAACTTGAGTATAAACTTATACAAAATGCAGCAAGATATTAAAAAAACGTTTTATTGATTAAAAAACACACTATATCGGATTCATATCGGTATCGGCAGATATCCAAATTTATAATATCGGTATCGGTATCGGACATAAAAAAGTGGTATCGAGCCATCTCTAGTTTTAATAGTTAAAAGGTTAGAAAACATGATTTAAAAAAATGCTCAACTAGCAATTTGTGTGGCCTGTTGTCATAATGTGCACAAATCATCATGTTGTGCACCCAATAACATCTTGACACAAGTGCTTTCAGTTTCTCTGGCCCCATTCAGGGTGGGTGCTGCTATGCTTTAGACAGGCAAAAAAAACAACAACAACAACAACAACAACAACAAAAAACGTGGACACCTGTTGAACTATTATGAACATGTACGATCAAGAGTAATAAGCACATAAAGACATTGTAAAAAGAAAGTATACCATCTTTCAGGTCTGTGTCTTTATATATCAGGATATAACAAGAAAATCTGTTGCTTAGTGGGTCTGCTAAAGAACAGAGCTACTATTTAATTCCTGCTAATCAAATTAACTGATAACCTCTATAAAAGCAGAAGTTTTGGTAGTTTGTTGGTCTGGAGCATTCAGCTGTGTGTTATCACAATGCCAAGGAGCAAAGACATCCGCAGTGATCTCAGAGAAGAAGAATTGTTGCTGCCCATCAACCTGCAAAGTCTAATAAGGCCATTTCCAAATGATATGAAGTAATTCTGCAATGGGAAATATTATTGACAAGTACAAAACATTCAAGACTGTTTCCAGTGTTCCCGGGAATAGAAATCCCAGTAAATTGACCCCAATGTCAAACGTTATGCTGCTTTTGGTTTCTACCTTATTCTGATGTGGTAGTAACAGCAGGTAGCGCTGCATATTTAAGTTAACAGTTTAAATCCCAGAAAGTTGATTCTGTTTTAGTGGGAGGGAAGTCTCATCAATCAAGTTTCCTGACATCTTCACTCCCAGCTGAACATTAAGTCCAAGTGTGACTGGGAATATGATCCCAAACACAGCCTCAGATCTACAAGCAGAATGGCTGAAAAAGAAAAGAATCAAGGTGCTACAATGTCCCAGTCAAAGTCCAGACCTCAACGCAATGGAAATGCTGCAGCAGGACTTTTAAAAGAGCTGTGTATAAACAAATGCCTGCAAAACTCAATGAACTGAAGCAACGCTGTAAAGAATAGAGGGACAAAATTCCTCCACAGTGATGTGAGAGACTGAAAGTCATACAGAGAATTATTACTTCAAGATATTGCTGCTAAATATGGTTGTACAAGCTACTCAGCTCTTCATTCACCGCTTTGCATTTTGGCTTAGCTTTTGTTAAATAAATAATGACGTGGTGAAATGTGTCGAGTGTTGTTGTTCATCAGACGTTGTATTTAAATTATTTTAAAACCTGGTAAGAACCAGATGATTTTTTAATTACGTCTCAATACATAAAAACTCAGAATTCCCATATTTTTTCTTTACCATAAGTGTAAAAGCCACTGCAGAGGTAATCCGTTTAAAGCAAAAATATGCCCTTTTTTGCACGTTGTTCTTCTGGCTGTGTGCAAACTTGTGTATTTGATGCAGACTCTGGAAAAATAAAAACTTGCCATAATCAGATGCAAGAAAATAAAGAAACAAAACATGTTTATGCTGTGAAATTCATCCCTTGTATTAATTACACCAGTGCTGCTTTAAACAGATTGAATTTGTTAGCCAAGACAGGTCCAATGAGCCATGACAGGGCAAGACTTCACAGGACCCAAAATATAAAAAACTGTCTCTGAATACAGATATTGTACTCTGCCACACAGATTACGTTTTTTTTTTCTTTCCTCTATTTAAAAGTAAACTTGAATACCGGATTATGTATCAACAGTTCAGCTGTTGCACTGAAAAAAGTTCAGCTCTCTATTCTCTGGCCTGCTCATCTTTACTTTCACTTTTAACTGACAGCTATATACCCCTTGAACCTTGTATCGAGATAGCGTGAAGCAGATCGACCAACTGGGGGGGGGGGACACACAAAACAGTGTAACACTCAGACTGTGACTGTGTGAAGCAAACTCTTCTTTGCCCCCTCTATAGCAAATTCCTGACTCCAGGCACAAACAGGGCCAGCACATGAGCCCATTTTTCTAAAAACAACTGAATAGTGGTGTTTATAACCCAAGCCCACGTGCTGTGAGTCATCACAACCACTGCTGATGAGTTGTGACACAGAGAGACAATACTCTTGGGGAAACCATGTAGTATTTAATCACAATGTAGGGCTCTGGCAGATACTACCAAAGAGAAAACTATGACCACTGTGATAAATCAGATTATCATGTGGAAAGCTGTAGAATGTTGTAAGCATAATGAAATGCACAGCACCTCCTGAAAAATGACACTGTCCATGATAAAAATGCAGTCCAGAAGAGCTGCAGTGAGACAGAGGAGCCTGTACAGATCATATTTGTGCAATGATAGCTTTCTCAGCTTAAAGGGGGGAAAAAACACACAGACACAAAAAACAATTGTACATATAGTCACTGGAAGCTGCTCCTAAAAACAATACTTCCCCGTGATAGTGAGTTTACATTGTCTGCTTTTCTAGTCAGAAGTCCTCGCTTGCAATCACGTCTGTCTAAAATTAATAATAGCAACAGACAGACAAGACTGGACACAAAATATAAAGAAATAAATGAGGAAAAAGCAAAAAAAAAAAAAAAAGCTTTGCTTTTGCAGCATCCTGGTGATAAGCTGGCAATACACTACAAACGTGTCCAATCAAAGTAGGTCAGTGTAACATGGATCAGTATAAGAGTGGAAAGATAAGTTAACTGATTGCTTTTTGTCTGAAAGGCATTTAATCATCATCTGCTTTGTTAATCAATTCACTGTTTAGTTTTTTTTCTTGGTTAAATTAAGTTTTCAGGCTCTCAGCTGTGCTGATATTTAGCTGATGGAATAGTTTGTGTTTAGTAGTGCTTACAAATATCCCGCCATGAGTCAGACATCTACTTGCAGTTCATTAGCCTCCTCTGAGGGGGTTGGCGTTGGGAGTAAACTATATGACTATAGGCGAGCCTCCCCTATCTAAAGGATTCCATTGTTGTACCACTGTGACAAAGCAGTTTTGCAGGTTCTACCTTCACGTCTCCTCCCTCTCCCTTCCTCCCACACCTCACCAGTGAAAGCTGCAGTTGAGCATGCTCCCATTCATCACGGTAAGTTTCCTTGTTACTGGTAGTTTCATTCATTCTCATGCAGACACCACAAAGTCACTTTGTTAAAAGCTTTGTGGCAGGCGAGGGCTATCAGTACTGCAGACAGGCCAAGCTGGGGTACGTGCTTTAAGGTGGCCAACAGGTAACAGGCAGATAAGGCACCCAGTATGACTGACCTGGATATGTCACACACTCTCACACACACATACACAAAAAAGCAGTGACTGATTTGCTGCTGCCGCAGTATTTTCTCTGCCACAATTATTCTCACATTGGTCATCATGTCATGTTCAATAACAACCTTAGTAACAGGGTTTTAACACTGATAATTACATGTGTACATGCAAGGGCCCACTAACACAACAGAACAATGCAGCATAAGAAACTGTATGACATGCATGTCTAAATAATGAGAACTTGCTCTGATGAGCCCAATCACTCCAGCTATCTGTAAACAACAAACCAACAATATACCATTTAATTTACAGGGCAACATGGATAATAAGGGTTCATTAGAGAGAGAGAGGTCCTATAGCTGTGACTCACTGCAGTTTCCAGTGTAGGCTGCTTGCCTTTAAGTCAATATGGCCGCACTTAGTAGTAAAGTATCGATTTTGTCAGTGCTGACAGACGATCAACGCCTTTCTTTTATGCAAATATGGGTGTAAGCCAGACTTTCCCAAAGATTCACAGCCAGTACCACAGCGTGACAGTGCTATCTATGGCCTATTCTGAGCCCCATAATCAGCTTACCAGGTTGAACACCGTCTCCACAATGTCTCGGTTGGAAACTTCCCCAACTTCCACCAGGCCGGTGAGCACGGCGAATTTCATTCTTATCCCCCTGATAGGCACTCCGGGGTTGAGCCCCACGGCGCCAGGTCGCCCGTCCTTCCCTTCACCTGGCGGTGCAGCGCCCGCTGTCTCCTCGCTAGCCATTGCTAAGGAAGCGGACGGGACAGGTGGCGTTCACAGGTAAGGCACCTGTTCACCTCCAATGGTGACAGTGGAGCCGATGTCAGAAGAGGGAAATAAGGGGGAGGGGGGTTTATCTCCCCTTCAGCTGAGTTGTTGACAGTCTATAGGCACATAAGCAAGACGTTTCCCTCCCATCCAAAAACAGAGCCTCGAAAGTGGGTAAAAAACGAGAGAATTTGATGACCGCTGACACCGCGAGGCTGGAAATGTCAGTGCTCCTCTCCACGGTGAACTACTCCTCTGCCCTGCTCTGTAACTTGATGCCACACGGAGGGTTTTACACTGTTAAAAGCCGTGGAAAGTGTGGTGCAGGTAACAAGGGGAGAAGCAGGTGAAGAAGAGTTCGCCCTTTTACCTGTGTCCTCCCGTGCTCCTGTGCACAAACGGCAAGCGAGGATACTTTAATATCTCCGCACAGCAGTGGAAGTTGCTATTGTCACTGAGTCCACTCACTTGACAGGTAGCGCTTGGCATAATAATAAAAAAACTCATAAACTGAATGGAAGCAAGTCCGCCAGCAGCTCCAGAGAAAGCCGACAAAGAGCTGAGGTCCGCTCGGTGACCCCCTCCTCCTCCTCGGGAAACTCCGCACACTTGGCTAAATGGCAACGTTGACCCAGCTGCGCTGCATTTGCTTCCTGATCTACCCCGGTAGCTTCAGCTCGTCACCGCCATGACAGTATAGCCCTTGAGTGAGTGGCGCATGCGCAGTACACAACTGGGGACTGTTAAGCTCAGTGGCAGGTGTGCAGCTCAGGTGGTTTTCTAGCTCCGTGCACGGGGACTGCGTTCAAATCAACAGCGTGTGAACTGAGTTACTGCGAAACGTTAACGGTTTGAGCGCTGTCGCTTAGAAGTCCTCTTTAAACAGGCTCCACACAACAAAACTCGCAATTTCACAGTCTCTCTACACGCACACCACATCATTAACATCAATAACACAAGGAGGCAAAATATAATGCACAACAGTAGTCCGCTAACCTCAGCGAGAGAGATACATTATCACCGTTCAAGCAATGCCAGCTAAAATTAATGTGGGACTATGAGCTTGGAAATTTTGCGTCTGAGCTGTGTCTGTCGCACAGTATGCATATTTGCACATTGCAGGTTATTGAAAGTGTCTTTGTTCCGTTTTCGGGAAAAGCAGCTTGCTACCCTACCCTCAGGACAATGCACATGTCACGTGAACCCAATGTAAACTACAATGCTGAAGGGAGGAAGGGAAGACGTATAATAGTAAGCAGATAATACTGCACTTTAATATTTCAAAAAAGTTACACAGACCATGGGGCTGTTTATGATAATCCAGGTTTGACTGTATGCTGTGTATCAGCATGCATATAAACCTCAGGGGGATATATTTCAAATACTGCACTTGAAATGTGGCTTTATTTTGAACATGTTAAAAACATAAGGAAAAGAATAATCACAATGTATAACTTTACATGTTAAAAAGGGAGCAGAAATAAGTCTAATTCTATTAAATCCCACCCCCTTTCCACAAATAGTAACAACAATCTTTTTTTTTTTCTTCCTGTTTATGCCCTCTCCTAGAGATAGAGAGAAAAAGCAATTAAAATAAGGTAGGGCTTGTACAGTGTACAAGACAAGTGCCTGCTACATACACACAGAAAAGCAGTAACTGTAACACAAGCACCAACAAATCATGTTCTGAGTGTAGGAGTGTTAATTTAGAAATCTTATGTACAAACTGTCAATGTAAATCACACATCATATGATGGATGAAAAGAGGATGTTATAGCTTAAACGAACACAACAAACAAAATGAAAAGGCAAACAGGAAATACATGCAGAACAACGTTTTTGTAGGGCACAACAGCGCACACTGACAGATGTGTGCATCCCGCGGCGCTGAAAACCGAACATTAAAGCAAAGTGACGGCTCTGCTTTGCTTGCCTTTTCAAATCACCGCCACAACCATAACCCCTGACACGTGAGGGTTTTTTTTGCACGGCTGAGGAGAAGAGACAAAACTCTAATCAGACACAATCAAAGCAGTCGAAGTCAAATAATGTCCATATTTGATACTATCTGTCTTCCCATCTCTGTTCTGTCTAGTGACTTCACATTGGCTCTGTGGGATAGATGTGCAGCCATGAGTGTTGCCACAGAGGCAGCTGGCGTCACCGTTCCCGCTGACCTCCCAGTAAAGTGTAGCTGAGCCCTCAGGGACCCTGGGAGTCATGGAAGCCAGCAGCACCACCCATGAGATGCAGGCCTTGTCTCTGATTTAATGACCTCAAATCAGCAGTCTTGTTCACTGAGCCCAAAGACCTTCTTAAATACGACCTTCAAAAAGAAGAAGAAAAAGAACAAAAAAAGAGCAGAGAAAGCTTTTACTGACCTTTAAACTGACCTGTGCCTTCTTATTCTCCTGCAGGCTTTATACAGCTAATGAGTGGACAAGTTTGTGACACAGTGCCACCATAATCGTCTCTTTCTCCCCTCTTGCTGCCATCCTGTTGGAAGCTCTTATTATCTCAGAAGAAGATTATAACATCTGCAAATGATTTAGTGTCAGAGATTGCAATTAAACTGATGAGCCCTTGTTAAGAGCTCAGAGTGTGTCAGAGCAACTCTTTGAAAAATATCTTTTTAAACCATCTTGAAAGCAAAGATGACTAAAGTAATGACGGCAAATGTAATAAGCTTCTCATCCGAACCACAAATGTAAAGTTGTTGCTCATGCAAACAATACAGCAGAGGCTGTAGATCAGGGGTGTCAAAGTCATCACGGGCCACATACAACCCTACTTTGATCTCAAGCGGAAAAGATCAGTGAAACTCTTCTTTCTGTCTATCTGAATTTAACTGCTCATTTAATCCCTGAGATATCTCAATATAAGAAAAAGAAGTGCAATTTCAACAGTAGCTCTCACTTTTCTTTACATGATAAAGAAATGTCGCTGTTGTAAATGAAGCAAACCCATCAGCGCCACTCTTTAGATTTAAACTGTAAGAAATTAATATGTAAAATTACAGAAATGAGTCTGGTAGCTCATTGATAAAACTGCCCTGTAATTATAAAGCAGAAAGTTACTGTCAATTCACAGAAAAATGACCTGTTTTATTTATTTATTTACATTGGACACTTTGTAAAAAACTAAAAAAACAACCTAGTAATTTCTATAGTAGTGAAAAAAACGTAAACAGTTGAAATTGTATCAGTAGATGGAAAAATGTATGGCGTATGTTGGAGTTTTTGCTGGACTGATTTTGACCCCTGGGTCTTATGTTTGACACACCTGCTGTAGAGGAAATAAAGGCAAAAATGTCAGCATAAATCAGATTTTGAATGAGAAGACACAATAAACAGCTGCCACGTCCTTCAAATAATTTTTGCAAACACTTTCTGTGGCACTAGGAGCTGGATTTGTCAAAGTACTAATAACCTTGCTGGCATATTAGGAAGAATTAAGGAGCAAGACTTTACATAAAACAGCACCTTTTTACCTGTTTACCTGGTTTACATTTGTCAATATTGGTATATGAAAGATGAAGTCCACTAACATGTTTACTTTGTGTCCTCCATCAGCAAACGTCGTCTTCCACAGAATAATATGACCTTCATACAGGTGGAAGATTACAGGACTATTGTATTAGGCTTTGTGGATAAGTGGATAAATAACCTCCGAAGTGTATTTTCCCAACAGACAAAATTCTTCCCTTTGTTACAGTAATAATGTTGGTGGAAAACAGGCAGCACGCCTATTTTACCTGTTTGCACACCTTGAGACTAGTTCATCCTGTTCAGAGATCTGGAAGAACTTGTCTCCCAGTTAAAAAAAAAATTGGTGTGGATCACTTTTTGCTGGGACAAATGACACAAATTACTAAATACGAAAATGTTGTACTGTTGTCTTTCAGCATTTGACACATTTTACTTTGAAAACTGTTGTTCCCTATGGCTGTAGTTAGTTATAAATTATTGTTGAGCTTATTAAATTTTTTTTCAGCTTCCATTTATTTAAAAAGATTACTTAAAAAATGTAGGTTTTGTCTTTGTTACTTTGTCCTGTTTGGCCCTTCCACTGTTTTTGCGCTGTGGTCTTCTATAATCTGCCAGTAATCAAGTACTTTTAGCAGGCCAGGGTATTTTATATTGTTGTATTTGCATATCAGCCTTTAATACTAAAATGATTGTGGTTTCTATATGATTTTTATTTTATTCTTTTTTATTCTTATTTGCTTGCTTATCGTTGTAGTGGTGGACCGTCAAACTGATTCGCCATTTCTGGGATAAAAAAAAAAGTTTCCTGAATGTAGAATCTGAAATCTTTTCAAGCTTGATTAGACTACCTGTGGTTTAAACTAATAGAATTAAATTGGATGGCCAGATCCCAACAAACTAAATGTAGGGCAAACACTGTGTTTGCATGGGGCAAAGTGGGACAGGTTGACAATGCTGAATTTTATTTCACTGTTATTTCAGCCGCTGTTCTGCCTGGTAACAGTTTTTGGCTTTCAGTTGTATATGTCAATAGACTGATATACCTTTTTTGAGGCATGTCTGACAGTTTGGGCAATTTTTTAACCAATCATGACAAATAAAACTGTTACTTCACACTCCTGTGTGAAGCAAAAAAATAAATAAGCTCAGTTTGTCAGTATATACTATGACCTCATTGTCTTTGTAGTTGTTTCTGTCATATTCAGCAGAATCTGCAAAGTTTGTGACTTTTTGATTTGGTTACTGTTCCCTGATGAGTATGGCATTAGAGATGCTGACCTGACTATAATTTTAAAAAAGCCTTGCCTTCACATGCTTTAACTCTTTATTATACACATTTGGTAAAAGCCGGTCTCTTAGAAAATGCATGTCCCGCAGACCCGATCAAAGTGTGGGACACTGTCTGCAGATGTGGGAGAAGGGCACAGGGGATAAAAATGCTGCGCAGTGCCACATAAAGCGGAACGTCTGCTCACCTTATCGTTGCTGATTTCAAAACTCTATTTTTTAATGTAGTTTGTTAGTTTTTTCACGAGCGGGTTAGACTGTGCTTTCACCAACAGAGGGAGACAAATGAAACTGCAAAAACCCTCGCGAGATGAGACAAATCTCACGAACCCCGAGCCGTCTCTTTAATTCTCGCGGGATTTCCGAGTTCCTCCTCTTTCACTCCCTGTAGCCAACATGGCAGTCGGCAAGAATAAGAGGCTGACCAAAGGCGGCAAAAAGGGTGCCAAAAAGAAGATGTAAGTTGGACATTCAGACATTGTTGTGTGAACAACACTTCGCTTTTTTCGTTGGTGTCGTTTTGGTGTGAAATGGGTGAAGGATGAAGCCGATTTTAAGTGGATGTTAAGCGGCCAGTGCTAGTGTCGGCACCGCCGGCCCCAGTGGCGCTGAGCTGTAGCATGATGTCTCCTTTCATGCTCTTAGACTTTCTGTAGTTAAATTGGTTTTATTATGTGCGAGCAGCTCATTTGGAGTATCACTAGCACAGTAAGGGAAAGCTCAAGTAATTTGGTTGCCAGCTAGCGCCTGCAATCTTATATGCTAAAGGCTACTGAATGTTAGCTTAACTGTAGGCGAGCTTGTCTGGCAACATGGCAGTCGGATCCTACGGCTAAGAGTTAATGTATCTAACTTATAACACCATGTGGTGCAGACAATCAGTACGACCGAGCTAGTCCGTTAGGAAATAATGAAAGCGATTAAAGTAGTGGTTATTCCACGGTGTTTGCTAATCCGAGCAGTGTCCTTTCTCGTACTGGTATTCAAGCATGGCTGAGATGATTGTGAATTAATACTTTCTACTCTTCTGCAGTGTGGACCCTTTCTCCAAGAAGGACTGGTATGATGTCAAGGCACCAGCCATGTTCAACATCCGCAATCTTGGCAAGACCTTGGTCACCAGGACTCAGGGAACCAGTAAGTCTGCATTGTGTGAAGGCTGTTGTGTGTGTTGTATGCTAATGTTGCTTTCTGTAAAGTACAGAAGTGTCATTCTTTGATTCAGTGAAACTCTGGCAGTAGTAGTAAAGATCAGCTTTAGAGTTGTGTAGGTGATGCATAGTTTTCTAGTGCTGTCCATTATTATCTGAGAGTGTCCTTGGCTTACAGTGGGAATGTGTGATGACAAACTGTTTCGGTCCCAAATGATGGTCCTGATTACTTACGAGACCAACTGCCTTTCCCATTATCAGTACTTACTTCAGCTTCCAGAGACTTCTCGTTACTTTTCAACCATTTAACTTTTTTTCGTACCTCTTGTGTCACACAGGAATCGCCTCAGATGGTCTGAAGGGACGTGTGTTTGAAGTGAGCCTCGCCGATCTCCAGAATGATGAGGTGGCCTTCCGCAAGTTCAAGCTCATCACTGAGGATGTTCAGGGCAAGAACTGCCTCACCAACTTCCACGGCATGGACCTGACCCGTGACAAGATGTGCTCCATGGTCAAGAAGTGGCAGGTGATGGTCACATTTTTCACCAGTGGTGCCAGATAGCTGATGATGTCACTTATGCCAATGTGTTTGTTGAGATTTGAGATTCTACAGGGCTACACTATGTATGGTCTTGGTGTGAACATTCAGGTTTGTATATGGTATATTTACACTGGAGTGTAAATGTTGGGACTCAACACATTAGAAGGAAATGAAAGACTTATGAGAAATGTCTTCCATGACCAGTATAAAGGGGGAAGTAATCCAATGTAATTTGGTATGGTTTAAAGGTTTTTAGATATACTTCTTTAATATACTGTCTTAAAAAAACATAATTGCAAAACAGGAGCTTTGAGAAGTCAATATAATCACCAATGCTGCTTGGCGATGGAGAATTCTGAGTACTGGCATCCTCACAGGGCTTTTTGTCAGTGCCCCTCATTCTCTGCTGGGAGAGTGCACAGTTGATGTTTGTGCGAAGCTCTTTCACACATGCAATATGGGTTGCTGAGGATACTGGGAGCTTATTTTTGCAATAAGCCTCCACCTTTCCACAGCATTGTGTGTGCTGTTCGTGCTGTACTTGTGTCAGAAGTGAGTGAAGCTTGTGCTGATGGATCCCTTCATTGTTCGTTAATGACATGAAGTTAATTCTGGTCATTAGCTTAAATGTTGGGCCTGTGAAATGTGTCGGCAGTTAAAAGTATCTGAAGTGGTCAACCACTTCAGTAGTTGCCAACAGTAGTAAGCTGGTGAGTGCAAGCAATGGGCCATCGCTAGTTAAGTCCATTCACAAAACCCTGTTTGCGTAAACATAAATTCAGGTTCACAGCGGGGTTTCATACATTCCCAGAGGCAGAGTGCACTCTAGAACTCCAGTCTATCAAAGGACTAACATGTTGTTTGACTTTTGCTTGCAAGAATTTAAAATGATAAATCATGTTAAGACGCAAGTGCGTACAGTCATCTGATCTGTAAATTGTATTTATTTTTTGGCCCAAGACAGCGGTTATGAAAGTGTTAGGTCTTCTCAGCAGGCGCTGGTAAAATATTTTGGATTTGAGTGTGTTGGTCATATATTCATAATTTTGTAGTGTTGTTTACAGCAATGGTAGCAGCAAAGTCTGAGTGCATCAATGCTCTTTGAAACGCAAGCAACAAAGTGTCATTTCATGTTGGCTCTTCCCATTCAAAAATCAAAGGCCACTTTATTAGATATACCTGGGATATCTAGTGTGTTCAGCAGCTGTGCTATTCGTTATACTTTAAAGCTTGTCAATGTTGTATATTGGACTATTACATCTGAGATTTCTCAACATTACATGTGGACAGCGAGCAGTAGAATCATAAACTGTTGTAGAACAAAACTGGAAATATAGAAGCTTTCTAAATGCAGAGTATGTGGCAGAGTTGTTGCATTAGACTTCACAGCTATACCTAGTGCCCTGGGTGACAAGTGTACACCTCAAACCATTTACTAGTGACTCCAGATTAACAACACTTTCAAGTTGGGTTTTAATGCATTTTGGTTCTGAAAAGGAAACGTGAGCAGCACATTGAAGGAACACGAGCAGAAAAAGTTTGTTACAGACCGATGCGTTTTAAGGCGGCACTGTTAATGTAATAATCATTATTTTTCTGCTCAGACCATGATTGAGGCCCATGTGGATGTGAAGACCACCGATGGCTACCTTCTGCGTCTTTTCTGTGTGGGTTTCACAAAGAAGCGTGCTAATCAGATCAGAAAGACCTCCTACGCCCAGCACCAACAGGTCCGCCAAATCCGCAAGAAGATGATGGAGATCATGACACGTGAGGTTCAGACCAATGACCTGAAGGAAGTGGTCAACAAGTTGTAAGTCATATTTGTTTCTGACTAAAGCACAGATGGCATTATTAATTTAAGATTGAGCTAATTATGTCTCTGAGTGCACTCAGGTTTTTGTGTGTCGCAATTGATGGTTTTAAATGAATGCGTTTGCTTTTTCGTATTCCAGGATCCCTGACAGTGTTGGCAAGGACATCGAGAAGGCCTGCCAGTCCATTTACCCTCTGCACGATGTGTACGTTCGCAAGGTCAAGATGCTTAAGAAGCCCAAGTTTGAGTGTAAGTAATGCACGGTAGTATTTACAGAGAGTGTTTCTTTTGTTTGTGGGAACAAAAGATGACAATGTTTCGGTCCCATATGATCACCTGATTACCTTATTGAGATCAGCTGATGTTCCCTTGCAACATGCTAGTTGACAAGCAGACATTCTTGGTTTAATTGAATGAAATGTTACAACTGTAATATCTTTGTCATTTCATATGTATGACAAACTGTCATTTGCAAGTTGTCAGTAATGGTTTGATCAGTCAGTTAAATTCCCTGTCCTCCCTTGCAGTGGGCAAGCTGATGGAGCTCCATGGTGAGGGTGGTGCTGCTGGTGCTGCAAAGGCTTCTGGTGATGACACTGGAGCCAAGGTGGAGAGGGCTGATGGCTATGAGCCCCCCATTCAGGAGACAGTGTAAAAACACCCTGATTTGAATAAAAAAAAAAATGTAAATGACCAACAAACTGTTGTTTCTCTTTGTCAGTAAAGTAATGCAGTCATTCAGTCAGTGCATGTGAGGGGATAAAATGCTACAAAATCCAGCACCCTCGAAGGAACTAGTCACCAGATAAAAGGCGGATGCTGCAGAATTAGCAGTGCATTAGGTCTTGTTTGTATAAAAGGTAACTGACCTGAATTCTATTTATTCTTCAGTGTAGAAGATGCCTGTGTTCCCAGTATCTGTGGTAAAACTGGGTCTGCACAGGTCCTGCTAAATCACATTACTGAAGCTTACTAAAATTATAGCAGTAATCTTCCCCCCCCAAAACTGTGTGATTTAATTTAATCTCAGTAAAGAACATTTTTGAAAGTGAAATTCATTTGTAATGGGAAGAAAATAAAACCACTAGATGGTGCTAGTGTACATCTGGTTAAATCTAAAATGCTTACCAAAAAAAACAAACATTGTCCACCATCTGTAATATTTTTATTGATTCTGTAAACATTTTTCAAGTGGACTTAAAGTTGGATTACTTGTAGATAAAATACTGCATTCAACTTAAAGTCAGTTCACGCTTCTGCTGTAAACAGGGTCACTGGAGCTTCAGGTCATCCAGCTGTGCTTTGCACCAACAGTCCGTGTGGCTTTAATCCAGTACTTGCACGTAGTTTTTAGGAACCAAGGCCCGTTTGCCTCTCAGGTCCCCTAAAAACCATTCATCATCTATGGACTCGAGATTGGTTATAATATCCCCAACCTGTAAAAGAGGAGGAAATGTGGTTTTACATGTAATGAGGAATTTATTTTGTTTACTCGTGTAAGACTGAATCGCATCACTACCCGCAGGGAGAGCTCCTCATCACAGGTTGATGCGAAGCTGTACAGAGCCCTGGCTCTCCCGCCTCCAGCAGCTCCATTCTCCTGGTTATTAAACGGCTGCTGGCCTGTAAAGGGCAAGATTTGAAGGAACACTTGCAAATCATATCAGATCTCATTGAACATGATCCTATACTCTTGTGTTTCTTGAACTTTTAGAACAGTGTATTTAGTGCATGTATGTGATAAACCGTGAAGCTTTGGGGGCAAACTTTGCTTCTCACTGTCATGCTACAGAGCAGCAAGACAAAAGAGGGAGGTCTTTGTCCATCTTCTCACACCTGATTTTCTCTACCAAAAACGCACAGTATAAAGACACAGGCGTTTCAAAACAAAACTCTTCAGCTCAAATGTTAATGACATCATCACACCTGTGGTGCTTTCCACATAATTCCTGGGGAAGAGGCCCTCCCTGCCGTTGAGCCTGCCAGAGCTCCACTCAGCATCGATGTGCTTGGTGACGAGGATACAGTCGCCCTGTTGAAAGGACAGCTCTTCCTCCGTCCTCCCTGGATAATCATACAGAGCCACCACCCACTCCACGTCAGAGTGAGACGCCTACAAAAAACAAGGAGCAAAATACACAAATGTTCAGTGCACCTGCGGAAAACTTAACTATAACAAAACTATTATATATTTTGCTCAACACACAGGGTCAAATTGCATGACCAACATTGTCTGGATTTATTATCGTGCTTGTATCAGTGTTGGTTACCTGAGCAGGTTTGCCAGCCTCAGGGTGTATGCTGGGAGAAGCGGCAGCCATCCCTGTGTAAATATGAACAAAATTAAATCAAGGAACAAACAGAAAATTCTGTGGCCACATTTTGTGACAGTCCTCAATAATGTATTGGTGTGCTATTAATAATTCAATATTGCTGCCATTGAGGAGACTGGTGTCAGGCTTTTTGTATTATTTCTTTTACTGAGCAGGAGTTTGCATTATTCATGTGAATGCTTTAACTTTTTAAAGGCCAATTTCAACTTTTTTCCTCAATTTATAGTATTTAAAGAGTATTTGTAGGACAACAATGCACTACTCGTAACCTCTGATCTGTAATTCTAAACTCCTGCCTATGGCTGGGCTTTTGTAAACAATTATTTAATTAAAGTCAAACACAAGTGCAAATTCTTGACATGCCACAGAGAGTATGTACCAGCCAGCATAAAGTAAAGACGCTCATAAAGGCTCTTCAGTGAAAGATACAAAACATCTGCATGTTGTAGTGTGGATATTCACACAGATAAATGTATGTATGTACAGTTTAAAAGTCAGCACATAGTGAACGTCTGAGTGTCTTCAGAAAATCTTACCGGGCAGTGCGACCTTCTTACTGGGTTTCTGACTCGGGGGTGGAGGCAGATCTTCAATGACGTCTACAAAGTTAAGGGGGAAGATGCCAGTGTGGCCGCCGATCTGTCCTCGTGCCCAGTCCTGTCCCATATACTCCTTCAGCTGGATCACATCACCCTCAGAGAACGACAGCTCATCACTGTGCTCCCCTTCAAAGTCGAACCTCGCCATACACCTGGGACCACTTTAAGGGTATATTAAACAGCCAGTTAGCCCATCATGCTAGTTTGTAAAGGCTGATCCAAACATTTTAAGCTGCAAAGACAGTACCTGACTTTTGCGGGTGTTGGTGGCGGCTTTGGTTTCCTTTCTGGGAGGGGTTTTGGTGAATCCAACTAATCAAAAAGAAAACAAAAGTTAAAAGCATTTGCCTTGCTTTTTGATTGTCACTAAATAGGTGAAGGATGCACTGAAACCTACCAGGACTTTGACATGATTGATGGGAAAGAAACCAGTAGATCCCCTACAGGTGCCTCTGTACCACTCGCTGTCCACTTTCTCCACCATGGTCACAATATCTCCCGCTCTCAGACTCAGCTCTCCGGGGCCCTCTGAGAACCAAACACTTCACAATCAATCATTCAGTGCAAACAAACAAATACATCTACACTTACAGGCCACTTCATTAGGTACACCTGTTCAACTGTTTGTTAATGCTGATGGCTGACCAGCTGATCACATGGTGGTAACCCAGTGAATTTAAGTATATAGACATGGTCATGCTTAAGTTTAAAGCATGGCACATTGGCACACTTTGGGCACCTTAGTGCCATCAAAGATATTTGATGGTTTCTTGAATCTGAATTAGTTCACTGTACTCAAATGACCTCCACCTGTGATATGTGGTATAGCAGGAATTCTGCATCGTGGATGTGCAAATCTGCAGCCGTCTCTCAGGAATGTTTCTGGCACCGTGTTGAATCTATGCCATGAATAATTAATACAGGCCAAACTGGTACTAGCAAGGTATACCCAATAAAGTGGGTCTTTTCAGAAAATATGCATTTTATCAGCAGGAGAGGTTGCTGTTTAGTGTTCACTGTGGCACGGACACAAAGAGGCCAGCAGAAATAAGAAACTATTTGTTATTTAGGGAGCATTAGAGGTAGATCTAGGCATGGTTGTCAATTTTGGACTGACCTCCTTTCTATTGCATTTCTTTTCTGGAAAACAAGCTAGTCTTGGTCAAAGTTAACGCTAATTCTTACTAGTTAGGCCCCCATTATCTTGTGCCATATAAACCATCACCATGACTTCACCAGAAAGAGTTGTCTCCAAAGATTAAAAGAAAAAAAAAAAAAAAGCATATGGATTTCTAAATTTAGTGGGAGGCCCTTGGGTTAGTCCCCTGTCTACAGAGATTACACTATACTAACCTCCCTCCCCTCTTGACTGGAAACCTATAATTGTGTTTGTCCTCTAATTAAAATGCCACAACAAATCCAGACAAAGAACAGCCTGAAATGTCAAAAATATTCTATTAAACAGTTATTCAAGAAACCGATGTGTCACCTGGATCGAAGTCATGTACGACCTGCACCTTTAGCCCAGTTTGGTCAGAATCCTGCACAAAAAGGAACAAAGACTTTAAAGTGTAACACATCAGGACAGACTGGTAACAACAGCATCAACGGATCAGGTGGCAAAAAACATACACTGACTCATAATAAAAGGCTGAGTCACCTGTGGTGAAGATTCATCCGAGGAAAGGGGAGTTATAATCTTCATGCAGGACTTGTGGACTTTTCCTCTAGTTTGTCCAACTTGGCACTCCAATTCATTGTGATTAATTTCTCTGAGCAGCAGCAGCACTTCGTTTTTCTATCGAAAGGCCAACAGTACACAAAGGACTTAACTATGTGCTTAACAATGATGAGCTGCAGGCCACGTATGTGCTGGTAAAACTAGTTTGGTCACCTGGAATGACAGCTCTCTCGAACTACTCCCTTTGTAGTCAAAGCTTGCAATCCCATGGGGAAGCTGCAACTAGTAGGAGAAAGAAAAAAAATATTATCAAGCCCTCACTAAGCCGTTGTAGAAACAAGCCTGGAGTTTTAATGCGTGCAGTTTCTCACAGTGTATTTGTTGTAGAGGTGGTGGCCTGGGTTGGGCCTTGGGGGTAAGACGAGTTCTTTCCTCTGGGGCTTCTCTGGCTGGAGTTTAGGTGAAGCGTCCCATGACAGCGACTGAGAGCGACCTGTGGCTTTGAAGCTTTGGGGAGGCCTTCCCGGGGCTATTTTGGCAGCAGGTGGGCGAGGTGGGAGGCTTTTGTTCACACTTGGCTTCCTGAAGTGCAAAATTGTGCACAACTTGAGCGGGACATACTCAAAGTGTCCTACAGTTTGATATTTGATCGTTTTCCCCCCTGCACTTACCGAGGTGGCAGAGATGGCATTGGCATAGCACTGAAAGGCTCCTGGAAAAAGAATCAGGGCAAAAGATGTGAAGCACAACTAGCTGAAGCTCAACAGCAGGCAGCGGGTTTAGGAGGCAAGAGTTTCTTCAGAAGATGCACTTTAATGAGGTTTGAGCCTTTCTTGTGATCCAAATCATACCTGGAGGGACAAGCTGGACTGCAGGCTTTTTTTGTGGTTCATTGAGTTGTTTAGTGAGCCCACGGGGTTCTGAATTGGAAGAGGAGGAGGATCATCCCAGGAGGAATCTGACATTAAAAAAGGCATACTGAGCAGCTGTGCTTCATGTGTACAGGATAAATAAAGTGAAGGTAGGTAAGAGTTCAGTGCCCAGTTACCACATGCTGCATACATGTCAGATAAACACATCAGTGTTTTGACATAAATAAAACATCAGTCAATCGCTTAAGGCTTACTGAACCTACCTAAACTGGTTTTGCTGGGGACCCTGATGGTGGTTGGTCGTTTCGGCAGGCTTGGCACGGTGACGGAGCCTCCATTGATGTTAGAGTTACGCGGCGGTTTAAATGGCATTGGATCTGAGCAATGAGACACCTCATGAGTGTACAGCTTTGCGTTTGTGTTGCACCAACCTAACTCAGGACCTCCGGTGTACAATAATCTCACAAAAGTCAAGCAGAACGTTGTTGTTATTTGCAATCGAGAAGAGAAGAGCTTAAGGTTTACTTAAAGGGAGCATTTGGCATTGTAGGAAATAAGGCTGGGGGGAAACTGTGCATTCGCATTCCTTAGCCATTCCTCCAGCCACTACATAGTTTTGTGCAGCATCTCTGACCACGATGTAACCAAACAATATTCATTAGGTTTCTTTAAATGTCAAATATCTGCCAGTGACACCAATCAAAGATTCTGCTCTCTTTTCTCAGCTTCTTATGGTTGTCACTTAAACACCAGTAAGATCTTTGCAGGCAAGATAACCTTCTTAACCACAATTTATAGGATTTCTTCTTACATTAATAAAGTCAAATAAAGGATTTTTATATCAAAGCAGATTGAAAAACCCAAAACAAAACAGTAGGTTGATTAACAGAGAAGCTGGAGATGAAAAACGTAAACACGTGCTTTTGGAGCAGTGCCTTTTATTTGCACTTACTTATTGGAGTCTCCACATACTCATTCTCTCTGACCACGGAGGCCGAGTTGTGGTTGTTTATATTCAGATTGGGTTTGAGTGGTTCCTTCACCGGAGGTGTAGGTGGAAAAGGTGAATATTCAGGTGGAAAAGGTGAAGATTCTTCCTCATACGCCGGACTGATTCTGGTCAGCGGAGGGCGTGATATTTGTGACATGGCCCCCTTGCTGTGTAAAGCCTCCAGCTCCTCCTTTATTGATCGACCTGCGGGTTTCTCAGGAGGCTGAGGTCTGGGGGCTGTCGTAGGGTTTTTAAAGAGGTTTGCCCCCGATATGTTTTGACTGTCATCGTCTATACTCGGGGTAAACGGAGGTTTGAGAGCTACAAAAGGTTTAGCAGCAACCGGAGGTCTAATGGATGGCTTCCTGGCAGGAAGCTGCGGTTTGCTAGATTCATTCCCATTTCCGTCCTCGCCGGTAGCCTGGCTCTCAAAGGCCTGGATCTTGGCCCGGATGCTACGTTGATTGTTGCTGCCGCTCATCTCGTCAGGAGCATCTTCACTTTGCGAGGATTTGTCAGCTTGATCAGTGATGCCACCGCCCTGCTCGCACTCGTTATCTGCACCCAAAACCTCCAACAAGTCCTTTAAATACTTATTTGAGTGGAACTCCTGGTTATCAGATTGAATATCCTCAAAACTTTCACCGATTTCAACCAAAGTCTGAACTTTAGCCTCCTTTTCAGTTGCTTGCTTAAGGGATTTCGTGCGAGGGCGTGGAACGGGACGTTGGCTGCGATTGGAGTTTGAAGGTGAAAGAGTGGCGTCACCAGGTTCAGGGGCAACAGAAGGATGGTTTACGGGAATGTTCCAGTGGACAGTTACAGATCGGACGCACGTGCGCGTGGAGTCTTGCTGTCGAAGTTGCTTTCCATCAGAGTCAGGATCACTTTGGTCCTCAGTGTTCGTGAGCGCTGCAGTATTTGTCGCAACCTTCTCTGCTGCTGTTCTGTCTGCTTGTTTCGGCAGCGAGGGCCTGGGTGGCTTTTGTGGCTTTGTACCTGGAAACATGAAGAACCACGGTGTTTAGAGTCAAACCTGCTATGAATGCTCAGCGGACAGCAATGATCCTTTTATGCCTCACCAGCAGGTCTTTTCTCCGCTAACGGTGGAGTGTCACCACGCTGTGTGACGGCAGTGGCAGGGTGTGTGGCGCTTGTGGCTGTGCAGCTGCTCCGGCGGGGGGCTGCAGTGGGCTTTACAGTGTGTTCCTCCTCAGTCTTCTCTTTGATCACCTGGTCATTGGATGGTGGGAGTGGAGTCATTAAAAGAGAGATTTTCCCCACATTTTCTCAGTTACTATGACATTTCTGTGTTGTGTATCTAGAATAATAGAAATATTGAACTTTCTACTATTGTTATTATGACTCTTTTCATTAGGCATGCTTTCAAAGGTTGATCCAGGCATGTTTGGACCCAACATTTGAACCTTTCAGTCAAAGCATTTGAGTCTGCGTGCCTGTTTTTTTTTTTTAAATATATATTTTTTATTTATTTATTTTTTCACAGCACACACCCTTGGCTATGACACACTTTGATCATTTTAAAATACTTGTTGCTAGGATTGACAGTGATCAGTGATTATTAACAGGTAACACTGAGACACTGTGGCTCAGGTCAAACCTACCTGGGAAACAGAGCCCGGCTGAGGAGGAGGGGAAACCACTGAGGATCCTGTGAACCAGGTGTTACTTGTCAGAGGCTCTGCTGCTACAAAGGTGATCTGTGGTCGCCTGGAAGACAAACCACCATAGCACCATGAGGACCCCCCCGACAAAAACACATCTACACACCCACTTGTCATTTATCTTTAATGCAATTTATTTACTGATGATTACTTTTTAGATTTGTTAGCAAAAGCACAGTTCTCTGAATCACATGGCACAAATCAGATATTTGGTTTCATTAAGCTTTTAAGAAGCAAACAATACAGGCGAGATGTAGAGTAGGAGGATGGGAACATTTTACAGTACCTCCTGTCTCTGTTGTTGCTCTGAGAGTTTGTTCTCGCTAAAGGAAGAAAGAAAAAAAAAAGTAACATGAACTTTGTCCCCATTGCACTATAAGATGTCTGTTCAAGTTAATCATACTACAGATATATTTCTCTCTTAAAAAAAAAAAAAATCCTGCTGAAACCAAAGATTAGAAAGAAGACTCATTACACTTCCACATGAAAAACATGTGAAGAAACACACCGTAAAAGGCTCTAAACGTTTCTCAGAAGGCCGGTTTAGGTAAACTTACTTCGTTTGATAGCAGCTCGTATTGAGGAGAGAGGTCCTGGACTGAAAAGAGAGCAGAACAAGAGTCTTGTTTATCATCAACAGCAGGTTCATACTTTTGCGGTGACACCATGGTTAAACAGAAATCTTGTCACTCTTCATTTTAACAAGCCTTGCAGTGTAACTCCATGCAGCTCCTCCTTATTGTTGATGATCCAAAAATAGATTGACAATAAGGCAGAGATGAATTGCTTAAATATTTTATAGATATAAATGATAAAAATATAAGCGAAAAATGGCAGACTATATTGGATTATTAGGGTTAAGGGAAGAGTAAGGTGGTTTACATCAGGTAAAAAGACAAAAATATATAAAGCAGAAAAATACATTGAAATAAGTTCTTAGAAATTTCTTAGAGTCCAGAGTTTATTATGCAATTCACATTTCTTAGACTGGGCTGTCTGAAACGAGTCGTTTTATTTCCTTACTTCTGATTGGCTACCTCTCTCAAACGGACGGTTTAAGCAGCAGGTGGGCAGCAATTCTGCTTAAATACAGACTTATTTGCCTCAGACAGCAGCATTAAATGACATCATAGAGATCCAACAGTAGAAAAAAAAAACACTGCTGAATGCAAGTGCTACTTCTCAGCCTCCAATAGACACTACACATCATGGTATCAAAGTCAATGTCGCCTTGAGTTATTAGATTCAAAAGGTATTTGGAATACTTGACCTCTGACCTTGAGGTCAAGGCCACTGGGATTCAAACTTGTCTGAGATTTTTAGTAGATGAAAATCCAAGGTGACTTCCTTCTTGAGTTATCGCATTCACAAGATTTTCAAAAACTTGACCTCTGACTTTGACATCGTGATCAAAGTCACTGGGATTCAAAATTGTCCACTTATGATATCCTGCTGGTGTCTTACTCCATCAGTATTTTATGGCTGAGGGGTAAAAACTGTCTGAATCCAAATGTTCAGCACGGGTTGAAGCTTTTAAAAACACTGACCATATTTATGAAACTTTATATGCTTAAAAAATGCGTCCACTTTTATAACCACACACAAATAAAGGCAAAGAATGATAGGTTTCTGCTTTATAGGACAAGAGTAGTATCCCAACAAACACCGTTCATTAATCTGTTTGAAATCATCGGGCTTACAAAACCAGGAATCCCAATAAACAGGACAATTTCCTCTTTTGTAACTCTTTTACAAAATACAGGAGGCGAATGTATTGACATCTTCCGTTTGTTTCGCTTTCAAACATTCTTTCCTTTTGATCGCAGCACTCTTTGTGCTGGTTAAAAACTATAGAGGTTGAACTAACGTGACAGGGATTTTTTCCTGCTCGTTAAGACCCGAGTCCTGGATCTAAACTATCTGACAAAATCCCAACAATCCTCCTTTCCTTGTGCTGGGCGGATAATTTAATTGACTGCTTGAGTTGGAACCACGTGGACTTAATAGGTCACAAACAAATCCACGATGTATGAAAGCTTTAAATAACGTGACAGATTTTCAGCTCTACACACATTTGTCTTCTTAACATGTGTAAACACCAAGTGAAAAAAAGCAGCACGGTGTCCACTCATCATTGTGTTGACCTTCTGTCTGTCAGTGAGGATAGATCACCGCATTGTTTGGTCCATTCACAACCTCACCATCAGCAGATCTGGCTGTTAAAGGGGACAGAGCCCTGCTTCCAGCTACAGCTGAAGTTTTGTGAAACTGAACAGCTGCTGCTGGATTGAACATACAAAACTTCAGCTCGGCATGAAATCAAATACCTGGAATGCGAATGTTCTTGGTTCTTGGTTCTTTCAGCACCATCTGCAAAGGAAAACAGAGAGAAACGGGTTTTATAAGTGACAAGAGCAACAAAAACAACACACTTGTGAACATTAATGCAATGAAGATGTATGAGAAAAGTTAGATGTATCATGATTGATCATTTTTAGTGCAGTGACTGAGATACTACAGGTCAAGTAACCAGAAGCAATGGCTGCTTTCACTGAATCCAGAAACAAGCTATGTTAACGTGACCTTCTGATCGATCATGTCCAATTAACTTAAATCTTTCGGAAAAAACTTGTTATAATGATTGTTATGAAATTTCAACCTTATACGTCAGATTTGTTTTTCAAGAGATATTTTTGAAAAATGGTCCATTGGCTCACTACCAGCATGAGTCAGTGTTTGGACATGAATATTTCAAACATTATTAAAGATAAGATTCTGTCTTGGAAGGTGCTATATAAATAAAAATTTATTTATTTATTATTATTATAAAAGCCTGAGAATTTCACTGGCCTTTCTTATCATCAAAAGGAATCAGGATCTAAAATTTAGTACAGATACATCAAAAAATGTCTTAGTATTGGTCAGTTAAAATATTTAAAAAAAAAAAACCAAATAAATCAAGCAGTTGTGTAAAGTCACATTTGAGCGCTCACTTAGAAAAAAGCTTCACATATCAAAAGAAACCAGTGATAATTTCTGAATGGTACAAAGTTGAATTTTACAATAATGCAATTAAACCTGTAGAATACTTTAAGTTCAATTCATAGTCACAACTATGATAAAAATGTTATTTATCAGATAGGTCTTGAAAATGAAAAAATATGCATATAATTAACAAAATTAGTTTCTCATTTATAATTAGAGTACCATCTGGAAACTATCTACTGATATTTTTGTTTTTGTGGTGCAACTTGTTATACTTGCTCAATCCAACTTGAAGTTTGAATGAAAATTTTTGTTTTGTTTTTGTGACCAAAAATTTGACATTGAAAAGTATTCTGCACATTTTATTTTGTATTATTGCAAAATACAACTATATTCATTCAGAAATCTTTTACAATATCAGTTTGAAAACAACAACAACAAAAAAACATCCCAAACTTTTAGTGTGAGTTCAAATACAAGACGTCACAGGACTGCTTGATTATTTTTCTTCAAATTTTAGCTAGTCAATAATTGGACATTTTTAGACGTTGCTCTCCCAAGTTACAGATCCTTATTGACTCTGATGGCAAGGAAGGCCAGAGAAAATCTCATCTTTAATAGCCTTTGAGTTTCTTTTTTTTTTTCTTTCTTCCCCCCTTTCTCACCATCTCTTCTCCCCTCTGGTTTTCTTTCTCTCCCTCTCTTTCTTTCATTCTTTCTCCCTGTCCTATCCCCCAGTCATGTCTGTCCCGTTTGTAGCAACCGAAAATAAAATAAATTCATAATTATAATAAAGATCAATCAAATGGACCAATATGGCAAGGCCACTTGGTAAAATAAATCCGCTTGGCATCTTTCTTGGCCTTAAGACAACAATTCTGATGGCTAAAGATCCAAATGGGACACAAAAAAGAAAAAAAAAAAGCCTTTGAGTCATCCATATGTAAACATTGAAGTTTGGAAAAAAAAGTATTTGATAGATAAAATTTCACAGCAACGATTAAATGTCCAAACCATAAAATCTGTAAGCGAATCAGAGACGGTTGAGCTGTAGGTGCAGGTTTATTTGAGATAGAATGATCTTTCTAAAACATGAGCTGGTCCTACTGGTAAAGCAACTTACTGAGGATCAGAATGAGGATAAAAATGCACAAAAGAAGCAGCAGGTGAAGATAGTAGTTTTTAAAAAGGCAATTAAATATGACATCACGGTGCACGCCAAAGGTCTGAGCCATTGTTTTATAAGAAACAAACCCCAGACTCTCCCACAGTGCTGTGTGAACTAGAAATACAAGAACTGAAACCATACCAGCAGGGTGGACAGAAACATGTTGATGAACCAGTTTGGCTTAAATGAACTGGTTTCCTTCAGGAAACACCATAAACATACGTATAGTTATTTCCTGGACTAATGTGGTCCATGACCTGATCTCTAGGTTTTTACAAACCTAAAGCAGATTTCCAGCATTTATCAGCACAAGCTAAAGAGTAAATTCAGTCATTTAAACTGAAGTCATTTGTCCTTGAAGTTTAATGAAGGCAAGCAGGCAGAGACAGAGGAGGCATTGTTTTTAATGCCTCAAACCTGACGCCCTGACCTAGTTGTTCATGACATGCACCTGTCACACCTGTTACTTGTTATCTGCTTAAGCTATAGTGCTGCTTCCTCAATTTACACAGCATGTGAGAACACAGCTTCTGTACTTTCACTTGATGACACAGACATTTTTAAGTGGCTACATGATGAATTCCCAGGAGCTTTGACACTTTTACACTTAATAAAATGTCAACACTTCATAACAGAAGTCACATAAGTGACACAAAAGCACACCTGCCTGGTCATCTGTAATAGAAGTGATGACACCATGTGCTGACAGCCTTACCTGAGAGAAATTAAAGGAATAGACATCAAGCGTTCAGCATCAAAAAGGTTATTTCCAATCAATATTTCCCTCCTGGTCCACCGAGCGTCCCTCTGAACGTGCCAACGAAGCTGAAGCAAGCAGTCGCACACCCACAGGCAACAGCAAAAAAAGAGGGACGGCCGATAATGTCTCAGTGTTTACTCGGCCAATCTGATGAAGTGGAATGTGGTCAATCAGGAAGTGGAGGTTTTCAGTGTAACACTGCACCGTATTAATCTTTTACTTGTGAAGTCACAGAAATGTTCACGCGACTCTCTGTCATCCATACTGTAGCTGGCGCGGGTCTACAGTTGTTAAATAATGAACTTCAGCAGCTTTGAATTTACATTTACTCTGTCACGAGGTCAGCATTTATTTCAGGCTTAAACAGTTAACTGTTATATTTCCAGTGCAATATAGAACCTGGCTCTTGAGTATTTGCTTAAAATGTTGAATTAACTAAAGGATTTTAAAAAGAAAATTAAAAATATGATGATAAATGGAAGATCTATTTAAAAAAAAAAAAAGATTTCTCAGAGCACCTGAAGAGCACTCATTCAAAGCACTTCAAATATGAGTCATTGAGTAAATCCAAGTAAGCTAAACGGACTGGTACTTATATATTGCACCTTTCTACTCAGGTGAGCACTCAAAGCACTTTCTACTACTAATCTCATTCATCCAGTCATACGCACACACAAACACACTCATTCAGCACTTTTATCTAGGCCTAAGTACTTTCTAGCGTTCACACCCTCACACAGATTTATCATGTGGCAACTCAGGGCAGCTGGAGGAGTCAGGGATGAGTTCACTGGCCTTCTGATTGATAGACCTGCTGGTCTACTACCTGAGCTACCAAAAACCCATAGCTCTAATATAAAGATAAAGTAACCAGCAGTGCTGTGTGATACTGCACGATTTGGCATTGATCTGATATCAAGTCAATGCAGGGCCAGTGTTGCCAATACTGATATGAAAATTTCTTTATATATTTTAAAACTGGGCTTTTCTGGAGACCTGGAATGTAAATGTGCCTTTTCTCTAGAGCACAGTCAGCTTCTGTTGTTTAAATCTCTTATAGGCTATAAATAAAATAGACATGACAGTCAAAACTAAAAGATTCAGATATTTTCTGAGTTTGCAGGTTTGAGATGTGTTTTTTCATTTAATTTTTTTTTAATACAAATCATTGGGCTTTGTTTCTATCCTCTAAGATAGAAACAAAGTATCTGGTTACACTTTAAGTAACCATGTAAGCCAGCTGTTTGTGTTCACAGATTCAGGCTTATAGGAATGCAAACAGTACATGTTTTCAAGTTCTTTGAAAGAAAAAGTGAGTTTGAAATATCTGAAAAGTACCAAAGTGAATCCATTTCTCTGTCTGTTGGTGTGAAAAAGAAAGTGATGCAGGCTGATACATTTCACATGGTTTAAAGTATAAACTCTAAAGCTGAATGCACTTCTAAATGTACTGAATGTACTTCTGGTTTAATGGATGTCAAAAACCTCCCTATTAGTCATAATCGGCCTCTGCACCAATAACAGCACTGCAGTTTTGTCTTGGTTGTCTTGGCTCACCTGTGCGTGAGACGTTAGGCATGAATACCTCACACACACAGAGGTGTGACAAATTAACTGAAACTCTTGACTGATTATGCCTCCCCGTCGCACAGAGATGGACTGATTGTCTGAAAACAACGTGAATCACATGAGTCACCAGATCTCAGTCCAACAGAATGGCTGTGGGAAGTTTGAGACAGACAGAGCTCTCCACTATCATGTTCAAAACTTCAAATAAGGGAATGAATGAATTAGGTTTCATCCCTCTAGTAGAACTGCAGTGATATAGGGAATCAACAAGGCATAAATGAGATTTTTCCAGAGTCCTGTGGAAGTTTTGCAAAGTGAACACTGATTTTTGATCCCACTATAACCAGCAGCAAATGCCAGAAACGACAGATTATATCAGCTGATGAAGGCACACCACTTTGAATAAGCTTCAGTCAATCTTGTATCATACTTAAACATCATGAAGGTGACTTCAGGCCAAGAACTACCTCATTGTGGTAGGTGAGGAGGACAACAGCAATTAAGCTTATAAAGAGATAACATTTATTTTAAGCAGAATTGGGTTCAGTTTATTCTAAAGCAGTCCCTATTTCTCGTGTGGCACCCTGGGAAAATGGATTGACCACATATGCATCAGATGGCTGTTAAGGTATATTAATAAGGGCCAAAGTGGTAGAATAACCAACACACTGACCAATGAAGCAACAGGATCATCCCAAATAAAGAAACTGAAGCATGTGTTGCACCTGTATGTAACAATAGTGGCTCTCTTTAAGAGAATTATTTACCATTAGAGATTCACTGACATCAGAAAGCAGCTAAAGTCAGCAGGAAAGGTTTCCCCTTCACAGCCATACTCTCCCTCGAGCACATGCTGACGTTACTCAGCACAAGTGGCAGCAGTCACAGAGCAGCTGGTGAAACGAGCACCAAATGGAGAACAATCTGCCTTCAAGTGTCACGCTTCACCAGCATGAACTCCGTATGAGTTAAGAGAGCAGTCAATTCGATAAGCAAATTTGCTCCCTATCCTGTACAGGTCATCAAGAACATGCTGAAGCACCTTTGGGAGGGAAAAGATTCTAAAGTGTGACTCAGGTCAAAATCCAGGAAGTGCTGCTGCTAACTGTTGAAAACAGATTTGCCCTCACTCTAAAAACAAGACGGCTTAAAGCTGCCAAATGACGATGTCACGAGTGAATAACACAATGTCAGCAGCAGTGTCCGGGAAGATTAGATGGTGTCGATGCAAATGAGTGATTCACGGTGCAAACTGCCCGAAGTAGTATCTGAAGTGGGTCAGACGATTTTCTGTTATTATCACAAGTTCTATCAATTACATACCACAACGTGTTCATCACACAGCAGCCTGCCTGTTCAGACACTGACAGGAATTTCCATGCAAACAGCTGGTGGAGTCAGGTTGTGGTATGAGAGGGTGTGTTGGGGTCTGACACTGCTGGGCTTGACATGGGGTGGGGTTGCTTGCTAGGAAAAACAAAGATTATTTGGGGTAAAACTATCTTGGTACTTAACTGTTGTGGGCAAGCCGGGGCTAAAATGAAGAGCAGCAAATTATGAGTAGAGAAGCGGGTGGGAATTTTCTATAATCACAAACTGGATGATTAAAATCCACAGCTCTGTGTGATTATAAGAAACGGAGAAACTGATGTAAATGGCACTTCAGTCAGAGCGTTATTAAATAAAGTACTGGTTTGCTTCCACACAGAAAATCAGAACATCACAACAGCCTGTAACTGCTTTATACTGTGTTCAGATTTCTGAAGCAACTTCAAAACATAGTTATTAAAAATCCTTCTGCATTTGCCCAAATTAACCCTAACACCGGTCTCTCAATCCTGCCAGATGGCAAGATCCTGCAGGTCCACGAGAGGTTTGCGCACCTTTTATACATTTCTAGGATTTCTAGGGATCATTCCTCTCTCTCGGTTTCTGTGTTTATATTAGAATAAAACGCTGACTCCTGAATTGTGAGCTTTAAGCAACAGGTTTTATGAATGGAGCATCTTCCCCCGCTTAACAACGAATATTTTTCACATTATTTGCTGTTCACATTGCGTTTCTACACAAATTATTTCGTCAATGTTGCAAGTGTTCACACTTGAACCAAGATTTAGCTTTTTCCTAAAGTGCGCGCTCTGCAGATAAATCAAAGCCTGATACACCACCATACCCGATGCCTGGCTTGTGCGCTCCCCTTCGTTCTCCTCCTCCTCCTCACGCCTGGATTCTGCCATATTGGTATGAAACGATGTGGAAATTAAAAAAACAGATAAAAAAGAAAAAAAAAGTTAGATCTTGTGAGCAGCTGGCTCCTCAGTCATCTGCGAGCATAACACGACGACGCAGTCGGCTGTTGTCCTGTCCACTAGAAGTTTCACCGAGTCCTGCCCCGCTGTGGACAGACAGAGGTGACGACATCCAGTGACCGGACCCCCCGGCAGGAGTCGTTACTGTCGATGTTTGTATGCAGCTTTTTTTTTTTTTTTTTTAAACATTATAATTTTATGTCTAATATCTACGTTTATATTGATAAATACCAAGCCGTCAACAGTCATCTTTAGCCTATATTCTGACTTCATATCACTAATGATAGATATGTGTCACATTTATGGGTCAACAAGTCAACAATGTGATCAATTAGAAAAAGAAAAAAGAGAAAAAAAAGAAAAAACCCTGAAAAAACAAACAAACAGAACTTCAGATGATAAAATAGATACCACCACAACAACTTCATCCAAGGCTCTTGTTGATGGATCCATCCTCCTCGGATATTTTGTATTCCTGAGACAGATTTTTATTTTTTCGTTTCAAATTTGTATAAAACTTTATTTAGAAAATGTCACCGTCAACCAATGAGATTTATGTAAGCTGTAAGTTCCGGGTGTGTCGACAGTCACATGTATCCCGATCCTTTTCACATTCATCATTAATCTTCACCATTAATAAGCCTGTATTAATTTACATAGCTTTAATATTCATACGAACCTCCAGTAAGTCAGAACTAGACCTACGACCTGCTGCTATAATAACTCTTGACGGTCGTTGACACGTTTCCTTTGAAAGGCTACTCTGGGGAGATGTAATTCATCTGTCTTGCCACCAGATGCCGCTACAGGCTTGCTCATCTTTATAACCATAAACTAAAAAAAACAAAAACGTCTCTCACTGTCATGGCCAAATCTGTCAAAATATGCCCGATAAAAGACTCCGTGTAACTACCGGAAATGATGGACTATAGATACGTTTGCATCTAACTTCTTAAATTACGACTTAGGCTAAATATATCTTTCAATCAAGCATAAATGGAGGTTGTGTCTCTTCTATAACTCTACAGTATAATTTCATGCTGGAAATCACAATGATTATGATCCCGCTGGAGATATGGGTGGAGTTAGACATGCTGAGGCCCAGATTTATACACAACTTGGAAAGTCGGGGAAGAGTATAGGGCAAGCCGTTGTACAGCACCTATTCTTAGCCTGCTTGATCTCAAACCCACATTCTAATCTCGACTTCAGATCTAAATTCTCAAATATAAATAAGGCGAACTTTTCTCAGATCAGCTCGATTTGGCAGATCTTCTTATGCAGGACGAAAATGATCGAGAGGTTGTGTGGGTCCGGGTGGGACAGTTCAGAAAAAAGTAATAGTTAAAAAAGTATTTACATCTGACACCATTAATTTACAGACTATTATGGCTCCCTGCTTTACAGGGTTTACAGGGTGCTAAACGCCGCTAATCATATTGTCACGTGGTTATTTCCCAAAAGGTATTACAAAAAAAATGAGAAACACCTCTTCAGTGGACATGACCACTTGGTATTGTGGGAGGAGCGATCAGAAGAGGATCAGTGTGGGCTCACCTCCACTGCGTGCGCCGCGGACCAGGTTAAGGATCTGGGTTACGTTTAGGCTGTCTCCATGTACTATTTCTAAAGTGGGACGTTGTGAAGCTGTGGAAAACGCGGACATTTATTGCGGGGGCTCAGAGAGCGAGTGCGTGTCTGTGGTTGGAAACCTGCCGCTGATCGTCACTGTGCGCTCCTAACCAAGGTGGGGATCTTTACGAGTCCGACGGTAAGAAAAAAGACGGGAAAGGCCAGCTCGACAGGCAACACTTGGTCTAATTTGTAGCAGTGGTAGTTTGACTTGTATGTTAAGTTTTGCTTGTTTGTTTTTACAGCTCCAGACTCTGTGACTAACATGTGCGGGTGGAAGGGTTGGGTATCTCCAAACTGCGGGGTGTTTTCTGTTGGGTTTACCGGGGGTAGATACCCAGGATCACGGCGACAAGTTTGCATCCCTGTGATGTTAGAGAAGTGAAAACCTAAACTCTGTTTTGCCTCGTTTCCTCTTTGACTACTTCTGCCCGACCGTAGAAAACAAAGTAGACCCACCCTATGTCTAATCTTAGTTCAGTACACCAATAAAAAAAACAGCCAATGCTTCATAAAAATATTCGCGGATCTGGTTACATAATGACGCAGAATCTTCAGCACGAGACAAATATTGTATCCACGTGCTGCTGTTGTTATTGTCATTGTTATAAACTTTATGTTATGCTCTCTATCGCCTTTCAGCCTGCTCTTTTCTGAGCTTTGAACTCAGGTATCCACTCCCAGGCAGGACGCAGTGTGTGGGTGTTGAGTTACCTGCAAACATCATGAATTTTTCATGTGTGTCATTCCTGTGCAGGGGTCCTATTCTACCCGCTAAATCACTGTTTTGTTGGGGGGGGGGGGGGGTTCCACAATCACCTGATGCAAACTGAGCTTCTGAGCGTCGATTTAGGCAAAAACAGATGGCGGTCATGAGGTACTACAACCTCTGTAGTTTATTAGTTGACGTTTTATCTCAAGGTAGAGGTCACCATATTTTAGTGCTGCTTATCAAATCATTAATAAATATTTGAAACAACGTGACAGCGAGACTAGATCTCTTGATCTGAGCTGAGGGATTCACTACGACTTTCAACCAAAGTCATGGTTTTCTCACTTGTGTGTTGAAATGTTTTGGATCAGAGGTCGGCAGCCTTTAAGCTACTACCAAAGAAGACATTTTTTAAAGGAATTTATGACGGGACAAAATGCACGGAGCTGCAAAACAGCCGATTATGCATGTTTAATCCCATAAACCCTACTAATAGGTGTAAATGGAAAGCTGTGCAGGTTGCTTTAATTTGCTTGTGCAAATTAAAATGAGCCTAATTTTAATCAATAACACGTATAGCTGGCTGATACCTTTTAAAAAACGTATGTTAAAAATTTGGAAGCGGTAGGTACTCATTTATGTGTCCATATTCATGCAAGCGGTTCAGTAAAATGACGAAGAGAAGGCTATGATCCACATTTTAATGTTTTTCCTCCTTTTAAAAAAATCGGTGTATAGATTATATATAAGTACATATTTTACAACTAGCGAATAGAATGAGGATTACAAATAGTCCTCATAGTCTATGTTTGTCCTCTATCTCCTCCTAGATGAGTGAACTAATCTTGATGAAACTTTGCATAAACATTGCGTTGGGCACTGAGAGCGCCAGTATCTTTATATATTTTGCTCACAGTCACTGAAAACAATTAAACAGCTGTCAAAAAAATTGTAGATGAAAGACAAAATCATTTATTGTCAGAATGCGAACTGCTTAATTGACTTTGACTGCTACAGTATACAAGTAAATCTTCTCCCTGAGTGTTGCATGCGTGTGAACATAAGGCACTTAAAAGATATAAATGTGTTTGTGCACTTGGTGTTTTAGGCAATCCTGTTATCATTGGTTCACTTTTTATCACTTCAGATATGACAAATTGAGGTCACTCACGCGTCCCTCCCACAGTAAACCGTGTTATCACGTGACTGAAATGCCAGCTTGGGTTATGTGATTTCTGGCAAACTGCTTGATCTTTATTTTAGGACAAGTGACCTCTTCAGATGTCTGCATGTCATTGTCAGATGTGGCTACTGTGGTGGCTGAACTGGTCTTCAATGGATCCAGTTTAAAGGCATCCCAGCACACAAGCAGTGACCTAAAACCACACTCTGGTCACAGCTGGACTTCTGTGCATGGATGGCATTTAAGCATATCAGGGCTTCTCTGCAGAATCGCCTCTTTAGAGATATTCAGTGAGAACTGTTCATTTAAAAACAAAAACAAAAAATGGATGGAGCCACTGTGACGTCAGCTGGCGATGAAGCCTTGTGCTGAGCATTTTGGATGCTGCAATCTTGCCTTTTCGAAACCAGACATCATGAGTCGAGTGTGGATCTGAGTAGGAAACAGAGGAGCTCATACCATAGTGATTTGTCAATCACAAGATGGTCCCACTGGATGGTTTTGCAAATTTTGAAGGAGGGCATAGACTTTGTATTTTTAACAGTATTTTCCTATGTAATGTTGAAACTACACTTCTTTGTTCTTATATTAAGATACTTGAGGGACTCGATGCGTTGTTAAACTTCTTTACGCTGGCAGAAAGGGGAGTTTTACTGGTCCGGCACACATGCAGCCCACAGAGGTCAAAGTGGGCTGCACGTGTGACGTGATGTAAAATGAGTTTGACCTGGCTGGTCTGCAGTATTTGCTTGTTTTTAAAATGCCTCAACTGCAGAGGATGTAAAAATGTGAGGTTGTTATGGCGTCAGGTAATTTTAAAGTTTAGCAAAACTTCTGTAATTCGAGGCAGTTTTACAGACTCTCTTGTTTAACGCAGTCTACTGTCTGTTGTTTATAAGTGCTTATGAGCTGTGGTGGGCCTGCCTCCTACTTTCTCTCTCTCTCATCTCTCACATCCTTTTAAGCAGGAGTAGATTAAACATGCAGCAAGAGTGCGAGTGAAGTTTAAACCTTATGAAGAGTTGAGAGCAGTTTCTGAGGCATGAGAGGATTGTACAGTTAATCAGTCATCTGTACGATTATTGCTGATGTTCAGAGGGGGAGCTCAAGCAGTCCAACAATGTGTTTGGCTAAGATCAATGCTCAGACCTGCTTCAAGGGCCTTTACACACACAGGATCTACTGCAGCATGCTAGACACTGAAGGCTGGTCATGCTGATGTGATTTACATGCACAGCTTCAGGTCACAAGTTTTTGATTTGCTTTACCTTACTTATTTGTGCCTATCTGTTGTTACTCGCTCTGAAAATACTTGACAAGACATAAAGCTGTGAGAAATCTAAACACATCAGTAGGTGATTCTGTGTGTTTTCCCACTTTGCCCTCCATAAGCAAGCCAGCTCAGTTGTCCCGTGGTTGGGATTAGCTCGACCTTCCCCTCTTGTGTCTCGTGACCCTGAGAGGTGACAAATATGCTAAACAGACCAGCAATGGCAGCAGTTAATCTGAGCCTGTTTTTGTTTGGAAGTTGGGTCAGGGTGTTAGTTTGTCATGAATGGAAATGCAACATATAGAGTACAATAGAGAGCTAAATTAACGGATAAGCGCATGTAATAAGATGCTGGGCAGGAGGTTTAGGTCAGGATAACTTGGCTGCAAATGCTTCCTTAGGTTTTAAATTAAAATGACAGCATTTTCACTTTAGTTAAACATGCTTTTTACTGTAAAGTCGCCTATAATCAAGCAATAAGGCGAATTCAAACAACTGACTGAATTTTCCCATGTTTTGTGAAAGTATCTCAAATGATCGCAACAACAACTCATTCATCCGTTCTCTTCTGCTACATGAATTAGTTCCAATTTAATCCTTTTGAAACACTGAAGATGTTAATAACTAATTGATTAATTTTTTTTCTTAGTAACCTTTACAAATGACATATACTAGGTAATTGCTGGTGTTAATAATCACATAAATAAAACTGAACCCATACAAAACACATAAATCAGTTTTAAACATATAAGAATGAGGGTTGAGAAATATAAATTGAGTAAGTTTGTGCACCACATGTATAAATCATAAAAATCAAGACAACAGCAATTATTCATTTAATCCACCAGGATACAGTTTTTAAATGATATATCCAACAGGCATCCCTGTGAACAAGTTTACCACATCATCGCCACTTCTTTTTATTGATGGCTTCGCTTCAATTCCTATGAACCGTAGACCATGAATGCCATAAATGCCATGCCTGCCTAAACAGGATCTCTGATCTTTATTTCCAATATTATTCCTGTGTCCAGAAATTTTAATCCTCAGCTCCCTCTTAGTCTGATGTATCCTCATCACAAAACTGACTTCTATTACTTCAATTATGATCATTGTTGGTAACTTATGCAGTATGGTCCCGTTTGTTGGCTAGGCCTAATTCTACTGAGAGAACTCCAACAGACTCTGTAGTGTCGTGACTGTGCTGTGAAATGAATACACTGTCACTCAATCTGGTTGAACCACTTATGTTGTCCTACAATGAACTGGAAGAAGGTTGTTTTTTCTTTTTCTTTTTTTTCTATCAAGTCAGCAGTTTGTACTCTGATAACATGAAGATTTATTGTGCAGGTGTAGAGGCTAGTATTTACTACTCTGATAAACAGTTCCCAGGGTATACTGTCTTGTTTTGCATCTGTTTTGCTTTGAAAATTATGTACAAACAAAAAAAAAATTGTATAGGACCAGTGCTCGGGTGCTTTAAGGCCAATGTTTTTTTTTTCTTTGACTGAATGTGTTTGTAAGGAAAAGAAAAGTTAAGTGTACAAGACTGAAAATTAAAAAGAAAAGTTCTGCTGCTAGCTGTGAATTATTTATTTATTTGCATAAGCTCCTTTTTTTTTTTTTACAAGAACTTTTCATCTTCTTGGTTAATTATGTCAGTTTGGTGCTGTAGCTCTCTCTCGTCTATCTGATAAACATCTCTGAACTTCACAAGAAGCCTCGTATCTTCTTCCTTCTTCCATCCCACATGCAAACATGTCTGCTTTATCAGCAAGGGAGATGCGATGCAAACGAGCTCCAGAGGAAGCAGGAGGAGAGCAGAGATAGGATATACCCACACAAATTCCCTCTTATCGCTGGCAGTCGCCTATTGTAGCGTGAGGACAGGCTAAAGTCTCCCCTGCCGACATGAATGAAGGAATGATGTCACCGGCACACATGCAATGCTGTAATTTAACTTGTGAAGGTCAGAGGAAGGGGGGAAAAAAAGAAAAAAGGAAGGTAGAGAGGACATGTTTTCTGTACCATTTTTATAAATTTGGGACCTTTAATTACACAGGCTATATAAAAACTAGTCCATTTACCGTTCTGTGAAGAGAAGAATAGGCAAAAATTATCATAAGCAAAGCTTAAATAATTAAAGCTACACAATTAAACTGCTAATGTGAAACAAGAATACTGTTAGGAAACACTTCCAGAACCTCGTAAGTAAGCTAGCAAATGCTAACACTGAGATTTATAATTGCCATTTATGTGTTGGCTAAAAGTTACCGTTAGCATGCTAACATTAAACTAAGATTTTATTTAATTTTTTTCTACAGAGTCCGATACAATATTGTCAGACTTTTATCTGTGAGAGGTTTTGAGTGTAACTCATAGAATATGATACTATCAAGTCTACACGATTGTATCATATTGCTCTATTGTTATTGTTTCCTACAGTAACAATGGTATGGCAGTGTAGCAAGACTCTGTACATTGCATCATCGTCTACAACAAATCACAGTGTTTGTTCAAAAGAAGCAGAAATAAAATTCTCATTTAAAAAAAAAAAAGCAAAAAGCAGAATGAAATATCTACTGGCTGCCCTGTGGACTAGCTGAGTCCCATTATGTCATTTATAATATTTGTGTAAGTCTAATGAATTAGCACCCCAATTTTGAATTGTTAATTGGGATCATTAAAAAATCATTTGTTGGCATGTTTTGATAAACATTTTAAGATGTATTGAAGTTAGGTAAAGGATGACCGCATTCAAGGATGACTTCATGCTTCATATCAGCAGCAGGAACTTATCTACCTCTGATGTAAAAAGCTTTTTCAAGCTTTATTGCTTAAGAGTAGACTAAGAGAGTCACAAGACATTGGATAATGTTGATTAAAAGTTGGTTTCTGTGTGTTCTGGTCAGTCTCTCTTAGTTTTATCCCCTTTGTATAATGAACTTGGTTATTTTAAGTGGTATATATTTTTTTCTTTCAGGCTTTATGTATTGCCTCCTTTTGCTTCCTTCAAGCTAAACTGAGAATCTGCCTTTGGGCACGTTGATGAATCATTTAGCATATAATGGCAAATCAAGCCATTAGCCGTTGTGTGCATGTGAAAAAGATAGCTTTTTACAAAAGTGTTAGCATGCTATCTGTCTACTTTTCTCAATAGATTCTAAGCACTGTTCATTTTAGTCAAAGGAAGAGAAGTATTATTTGGATAGGGAACTCTTTTACTGCAATATAGTACTGCTACAAGTACTATATTATACTATATTAAATTAACATTTAGAAAAACTGTAGAGTGGAATGTTGCAGCTAAGCTAATTTAGCATTAGCAAATGCTAAATGAATCACATCTGGCCTGTAGTGTTTACATCTGACAGAATTCACACACATGTAATTTTAGGGGTGAAATATTTGTGCACTAATCACCTAATCATGTTGAAATTTCGTTTTGGCTGGTTAGATATTTTCACAGAAATGTCTTTGCTGCTCGTTAGATATTTTATACCTTTGTTATTGGTATGTGCTGATTTCAAAATGAGGTAGCCTATTATTGGGTGGTTTGAGATGCTACTTGTGCCTTAACCTCTGTTAAAGTTAAGCTAGTTACGGCTGCTGCTTTCACTTTTTATTTTTTATGTCTAACAACGACTGAAATGAACATAAAAAAAATGTAATAATATTATTAATAATATGTAATTTAAGCTTTACTTTAGTATGACACCTGTAAACATGATGAACTGGCACAGTGGTCGGCATCTGCATAAAAACAATGGCTTTTCTTCCTTCCTGCTGTGCTGCTGATTGGATTAGTGAGGAGTATAAACACTCTACATTACCCTTCAGCGGTTTCACCTATAGCTCTAAATATTTCAGCAGCTGCTATCACTTTAATGGGCCTGTTGGTCTCTGGGTTGCTATGGTTGCTGCGAGTTTCTTCTCTTTAGACAGCACCTTTAAGTTGATGGAAGCATTGAAACTCTCCTTTGAATGCTGCACCTTTTAATAAAAGGCAGGTTTAGAAAAGAAGCATAATAAGTTGTATTTTTTTTTTCCATGCTCAGCTGATCAAAGCTCCTGTTTAGCGAGAAATATGATCGTTACGCTGAGTTAAAGGTGTGTCCTGCCTTTCAGGTATTTGCACAGGACACACCTTTGTGTATGAAACCTTCTGGGACTGCAGTCGGCTGACAATGCCGAAACCAGATCAGAAAAGAAGAAATGACAAAAGGCCTAGAGGTGAACATTTCTTTCATTTTTACATCATGTTTGATCCCATCTGTTCCCATCAGTTCGTGTCTTTATTTCACTTTGATTCATCAGAAACTGATCTCTTTTTGGTGTTTACCTTTGGAGTGCTGCTCTTTAAGCTTTAGAAATTATGGATGTTTAGTGTGCCGCTGTGTCGTGATAATAAGTAATTACTTAAACTTGTGCAACCATTTGCAGCTGGCACTGTGACAGAGGTGTGATGCAATGCTGTTGCTAAAATGGGATCTTGAATGTTTTCTAATAACATGTTCGTAATGATGCACTGATTTTTATGTTGATGTAGAGGACATGAATTTGCAGGAGGCCCTAAATGCTGCCAGGACCATTTTTAGAAATGATGCACAGCAAGTGTAAAGTAACCACGCAGAGCTTTGAGTAATGGTGCACTGTATCTGTGAAATTAGTGGGGGGAAAAAACAGGGCCATTTATGTTGGCTTTGTCACAGCTTTGGATTTTATTTTTTCATTTTCAGTTTTTAATTGAGCGTTTTTAATTCAGTGTGGGTGTTAGTTTTCAGTGTGTTGAACATCTAGGATCTGCAGCAAGAAATACAGACGACCACTAGGATATGAAACTGAGCAAAAGTCTGGAACCACCACCCTCCATCCAACGTCCATCCTAGTGTCATAGAGCTAAGGTACAACCTGGACAGGGTGCCAGTCGGTCGCAGAGTTAACACAGACATGGACAACTACGTTCAATTTAGAATCACTAATTTACCAAACTGTGGGACGAAGGTGGAGTACCCAGAGAGAACCCACGCAGACATAGGGAGAACATACAAACACCATACAGAAAGACCAAGACAGTTTTTTTTTGATTAATCCAGATATGCTTTTACTCCACTGATGGTGTGTTTGGAATCTTTGCCTACTGAAAAATGAACCCTTTGCCAATTGAATGGTAGCACATGGTGGATCAAAATCTGATCCCCAGTACGGAGAACTGTTTTTTCTAGAGAACCGCTTTCCAGTAGTTCAAGTCCTTGGAATTGTTTGTCTGCTTGTTTATATCTGTCCTGCTTATTGATTCCAGTCGCACTTGCGCTACAATCAGCTGATTTCAGTTTTTGTGCTGGAAGAGGTAAATGGTGGCACAGTCTGCAGCGTGGATATGGACACAAAAGAATGAGAGCACTTTGGCAACGTGCAAACTGCATCTAGGACAGAAACAGTCTTATTATGCTGCTAACACAACTTCGGCTCTTTGCAAGCACCTGCGCAGATAGCATCCTAACGTTTAAGCTAGCCAAGAACTTAGAGTGATGATAAAACTGAGTGAATGCTGTTCTTAACCCAGCAGCCAAACCCTGAACTTCAGCTGGTGACAAAGTCAGTGTTGAGCAGTCAGGCTGCAGCCTCCATATCTGCCTGTTCATGTTTCTAAAATAGACTCACTGTGGCGATGGCTTGAAGTCTCTTTGTGTGTTTTTTCATCTTTGCTTTGTGCTGTTGGCTTTGTGTTCATACCTAAATACTGAGGGAAAAATCGTATGAATTACTTTTTCTTGGGAGTAATTAAGCAACGTATTGCATTACTTTAAATGTAATTAGTGGTTAAATAACTCCAAAAAGCACAAAGATTTGACCACGCAATTAAATTGCACGAATGTAATGTCTTTGATGTGCTGCTTAGCGATGGTAGGCACTCTCAAAGCCGAGCCAATGGGATTGGAATTGCTAATTATGCCTAAATAGTTCATAGATCAGTGTTAACTGGCATAAAAAGCAAAAAATAACAAAGAACATTCCTCTGTGGTGTGGTCAGGTACAGGGACTAGACTGAAATACAATCTTCGAAAGACCTTCAGAAAGCCCAGAGACCCATTTGTAACCCAGTTCTACATATACACGCACACTCACACGACTACAATCCTCTACTGTACAAGTAGTACGGTAGGACAGACAATCACACACACTCCTTGTCGGACAAATTCTATTGCCATACACCCGTTTGTCATGGGCCCCACCGGTATCATTTGGACTTAAAAACAAAAAAAAGACTAATTCTTTTATTTGTGCACAATTTTATTTTATTCTATTTTTTTGCTACTTTGGGGGAATTTTTTTTTATACTTGACATTCTGTTAAAACCTATTGAAATACTGTGTTGTTTACAAATTTATTTTACAAGGCTTAACGTCACTAAAGTACTTTTAAAGCCACACAACTGTGTTTGTCTGGTTTCTCTGCCATTCGTGTACCAGAGCTCTAAGAGTCGTTCTCAGTCTTCTGATACTAGCCCAAATTACTTATCACCTTGGTAATTATCCATTGGTACTTTATATAATTCTATGTAAGTGCTACAAAAGTGGCGAGCCAGCCAGGAGCTCTTTGGTGCATGAATATCAGCAGTGAAACCTCCTTAAAGTGTGTATTGTCATTGAAACATCTTTTGTTATTGCCACAAGATGGATTTTGTATTGAGCTCAGGTATCAAAGTCCCCAATGCAGTAATTGTTAGTGGTATACTCAATTCATCGGATGATGAAGAGGTTCTTGACTTTTTGAAGCAGTATGGTACCTTTAGAGCCATCCCAGTTGTAGATCCAAACTCAGAATTTTTCAAAAACCTGATCGTTGAGTACCGAAGTGGTAACTCCATTGATGCCTTAACTGATCTTTTGCCATACACATATGAAGTTGAAGGGAAGCCCGCTGTAAAATACCATGTAAGAGCTCTCTCCAGCGTTTACACTGCCAAGGTGGGAGGCAGTGCTACCAAATCCTACTTAGATGAAATAAAGCAGGTGGCAAAACTGAGTGGCAAAAGTTTTGAAGAGGTACTGAAGTCGATGATGACAGAGATCAGTGAAATCATTGGGAGTTCAGAGACCGATGATGAATGTATGCTCTCCTCCATGCAAGTTGATGATCCAAACAGGGAGAACCAGCTTCACCCCTCTCTTGAAACGTCTGAGATTGCATGCCAGCAGTTGTCTGAAGATCTACCACAGGTAGGATTGATTCAAGGTGGTACGGAGCCGCACCTACCTGTTGATTTCAAAAAGAGCCCATTTAGTGCGGCAAACAGTTTCAACCCACCTGAAATTCAGAAAGTCATTGTGGAACACATCGTGAAGAAAGATGACTTGATTGCACATTCATATTCTCCAATGAGACTCCGCTCATTCTCTGGCAGGATCCCCAGACCCAGCGGTGAGACGGATTATGACACATGGCGTTCACATGTTGAACTTCTCAGGAAAGACCCTGCCATGTCTGAACTTCAAAAATCTAGAAAGATCTTTGAGAGCTTGTTGTCCCCTGCAGCTGACATTGTCAACAGACTGAGCCCAGAAGCTACACCTGAAACTTACCTTCAGTTGTTGGATGCAGCTTTTGGAACAGTGGAAGATGGAGAGGAGCTTTTCGCTCAATTCATGAACACTCTTCAGGATCCTGGTGAAAAGGCCTCTGCATACCTCTGCCGTCTTCAGGGCGCATTGAACCTCACTCTGAAGAGGGGAGGAGTCTCTGCTGAGGATGCCGATAAACACATTCTCAAGCAGTTTTGTCGTGGATGTTGGGACCACACCTTGCTCTCAGATCTTAATCTTGAAAACAAGAAAAGCCAACCTCCAACATTCTCAGAACTTCTATTAATGCTCCGAACAGAAGAAGATAGACTGGCAGCTAAAGCCACACGGATGAAGAAACACCTTGGTTCAACCCGACAGCGGGTTGTGGCACACTGTCAAAAGACTTGCACCTGTAGTGAGCTACAGACAGTGACTCAATCTGATTCTGACCCGTTGACAGATCTGAGGAAGCAAGTTGCATCCCTACAGAGTCAGCTTACTAATTTGATGGCAAAGAAACAGAAGAAAAGCTCGAAGCCTAAGGACAGGGCTGAGTGTGATTTACGTGAGATGGCTATGGCAACACCTAGCATCAAGGTCACAAGTGCGAAGCCTGCCAACTTGCGGCAGAGCACCCAGCCAAGACCATGGTACTGCTTCAAGTGTGGTCAGGATGGCCACATCTCAGCAAGTTGCAGTAATGACCCAGACCCCACTCTTGTCGCTGATAAGAGGAAGCAATTGAGAGAGAAGCGTCGCATTTGGGAGATGCAAAACACTCCATCTGCTGACCAGGATTTTTAGACGCAGTCTCAGTTGTGGGGCAAACTGGGACTGAAGCAGGTCAACATCGTCCCGCTAAATCTGGAAGTCAAGCTAAACCAGGAGCACAGGCCACTTTGAGGCAATCCCATGTTGGAGAACAACCTTTCAGACTACCTAAGAGGCTCATAGGCACAAAGAGTACAGGTCAAGTCACGATCAAAGGTAAGGTGTGCAGTTGTCTCCTTGACACGGGTTCTCAAGTGACCACTGTCACCAAGTCCTACTATGACCAGTATTTGTCTGAGCAACAGATAGAGCCACTACATGACCTTCTGGAAGTTGAAGGGGCCAATGGGCAGCTTGTACCCTACCTGGGTTATGTTGAGATTGGAATCACCTTTCCTAAAGACTTTCTTGGTGCTGAACTAGAAGTCAAAACGCTAGCTCTAGTAGTCCCAGACACCTTGTGTATTGATTGGAACAAACACTCTTGATGTAGTGTATGAAATGTACACAGAGGCAAACCCAGAGGGCTACCAACCCATTCCTCATGGGTACAGAACCGTACTCAAAGTACTGGAGTTGCGGCAAAAGCAATGTTCAGATGAAAACGTTGGATTAGTGAGGATGCGTGGAAAGGATGAAGTGATCGTCCCAGCTGGGAAAACAGTCGTTCTTGAGGGGACAGTATCAATCAAGGAATTTTACACTGAGAGATCTGCCCTGTTGGAATATCCTTCAGTATCTTCCCTGCCTGGGGGGCTTTTAGTACAAACCTGTCTCCTTGACTTGCCGAGCAACCAGTCGTGCAAACTACCTGTAGTAGTTTCCAATGAGTCAGAGCATGACATTACTATCCCAGCTAAGAGCGTGATTGCAGAACTCAGTGCAATACAGACTGTCCTATCTCACAAACACATTGTGAGTGAGCCATCAGAGTGTGAACCATCCAAGACCTCTAGTGTGACATTTGACTTTGCCGACTCTCCTATCCCTTCTGACTGGAAAGACCGCATTACTCAAAAGCTGAGCAGTATGCCAGAGGTCTTCGCCCAGACTGATCTGGATTTTGGAAGGACGGACAAGGTCAAACACCACATTAAGCTATCAGATGAGACAGCATTCAAACACAGAGCCCGACCGATTCACCCGCACGACATAGAGGCTGTTCGAAAGCATCTGCAAGAGCTTCTCGCAACTGGAGTAATTCGCGAGAGCGAGTCCCCATTCTCCTCGCCAATTGTTGTGGTCAGGAAGAAGAACGGTCAGGTACGTCTGTGTGTTGACTACCGTAAGTTAAACTTACAAACAGTGAAAGACGCATACGCCCTCCCAAGACTGGATGACACCTTCACCGCACTTTCAGGTTCTAAGTGGTTCAGTACACTCGATCTTAAGTCCGGCTATTATCAGATCGAAGTTGCAGAGAGTGATAAGCCCAAGACTGCCTTTGTCTGTCCACTAGGTTTCTGGGAGTTCAACCGTATGCCACAGGGAGTGACAAACGCGCCAAGTACTTTTCAGAGGCTTATGGAGAGATGCATGGGAGACATAAATCTCAAGGAAGTTGTTGTTTTCCTGGATGATCTCATAGTTTTCTCGAAAACCCTTGAGGAGCATGAAGCCAGACTCATGAAAGTCCTGGAACACTTAAAGGAGTATGGGTTAAAGCTGTCTCCCGAAAAGTGCAAGTTCTTCCAGTCCTCAGTTCGGTACTTGGGGCATGTTGTTTCTCAGCACGGGGTGGAAACTGACCCAGAAAAGACGGCCACACTTAAAACTTGGCCAGTCCCTCAGAACCTCAAGGAGCTGAGATCCTTCCTTGGGTTCTGTGGGTATTACAGACGGTTTGTTAAAGGCTACTCAAGTATTGTGAAACCGCTGAACGATCTAACGTCCGGTTATCCACCACTGAGGAAACATTGCAAATCAAAAGGGAGGAGTAATCAGTATCATGATCCGAAAGAGCCGTTTTACGAACGGTGGACCCCTGCATGCCAGAAAGCATTTGAGGCTATCATTGACAAGCTAACGTCGCCTCCAGTCCTGGCCTTTGCTGACCCAAAGCTGCCTTACATCCTTCATACAGATGCGAGCACTACGGGCCTTGGAGCAGCCTTATACCAGGAGCAGGAGGGACAGCTGCGGGTTATCGCCTACGCAAGTAGAGGTTTGTCAAGTAGTGAGTCCCGCTATCCAGCACATAAGCTCGAGTTTTTGGCTTTAAAGTGGGCTGTAACAGAGAAGCTGAGTGACTACCTCTATGGCAATCAGTTCACCGTTGTCACAGACTCAAACCCTCTGACCTACATCCTCACCTCAGCAAAACTCGATGCAACCAGCTACAGGTGGTTGGCGGCCCTCTCTACCTTCAATTTCCGACTCCAGTATCGTTCTGGAAAACAAAACGGAGATGCCGATGGACTCTCACGTCGTCCTCATGGCAAGCTACCTGATGACCTTACATCTCAAAAAGAGAGAGACCGGATATGCCAGTTCGCAAAACAACATCTGTCAGATCCTGACCATATTGACTCAGTCGATCAGGATGTTGTTCATGCTATCTGTGAGAGACAGTTTGTTTATCATTCAACCACCTCTGAAGCTTTGGGTGATGATGCAGGTATATCCCTTGTCGAAAGTCTTGCCATTTCTGGAGATGCTGTACCTGACAGCTTTGAGCAGGAAGAGACGTTGGGAGGCCTAGACACCATTCCCAAACTCTCACAGGCAGATCTCAGAGACAGCCAGAGATCTGATCGGTGCATCAGACATGTTATTACTCAGATGGAGAGTGGGAAGAAACCCCCTCCCACATTGAGGAAAGAACTTCCAGACATAGTCCTGTTGCTGAGAGAGTTGAATAGGTTTGAGCTGTGCAATGACATTCTCTACAGAACACGAAGAGAAGGCAATAATAAACATTACCAGTTGGTCTTACCTGAAGACCTGCGAGAGTCTGTGTTGACAAGCCTACATGACAACATGGGTCATATGGGAATAGAGCGCACACTCGATCTGGTCAGAGCCAGGTTCTACTGGCCGAGAATGTCCTCAGATGTGGAGAAAAAGATAAAGACCTGCCACAGGTGTGTACGCAGGAAAACGTTACCTGAGAAGGCTGCACCTTTGGTGAATATCATGACGACAAGACCCCTCGAGTTAGTCTGCATGGATTTCCTATCCATTGAACCAGACAGCAGTAATGTGAAAGATGTTCTTGTCATCACAGATCATTTTACTAAATATGCAGTCGCTATCCCAACATCGAACCAAAAAGCTCAGACTGTTGCAAAGTGTCTGTGGGACCATTTCATAGTACACTATGGCATTCCTGAAAAATTACACAGCGATCAAGGGCCTGATTTTGAGTCTCAGCTGATCAAGGGGCTGTGTGAAGTAGCAGGCATACAGAAGATTCGGACTACGCCGTACCATCCCAGGGGCAACCCGGTGGAGCGTTTTAACCGAACACTCTTAAGTATGCTTGGAACTCTGGAGAACAAAGACAAGTCACATTGGAAGGATTTTGTAAAGCCTTTAGTTCATGCGTACAACTGTACCAAGAACGAGGTAACTGGATTCACACCGTATGAGCTGATGTTTGGGCGTCAGCCACGGTTGCCTGTCGATTTGGCTTTTGGTTTACCTGTGAGAGAACAACAAAACAAGTCACACTCCCAATATGTTAAGGACCTCAAATCCCATCTTGAGGAGAGCTATAGAATAACTACACGGAGTGCTGCAAAGGTAGCCGAAAGGAACAAAACCAGATTTGACAAACATGTGACCACATCTACCTTGGAAATCGGGGACCGAGTGCTGGTGAGGAACATACGCATTCGAGGAAAACACAAACTCGCCGATAAATGGGAGCAGACCGTCTATGTGGTGGTAAAACGAGCTGGAGACCTCCCCGTCTACACCGTTAAACCAGAGGGCGGGAATGGCCCCATACGCACCCTACACAGAGACCTCTTACTCCCTTGTGGGTTCCTCTCTGCAGCCAAGGAAGTGAAACCTGAACAACCAGAACCAAAGAAAAGACCCAGAACGCGACAGACCACTCACAAAGACAAGGAAAGAGCAGATCACCCCTCGGATGAGGATGATATTGTTTCAGTCCACTGGTTTGCAGATAGATCAGTGCCAAATGACTCGGTGTACATTGTCAAGCGAGATGTTCTGCTGACTCATAAATCAAGTGTTGGTCGGGATGATGTGATTGTAGATCAAGACAAGTTGGCTGGTAATACTTCAGCTTGTACAGACACCATATCCGATGTTGTTCCAGCCAGTCCTGCTGACCATAACCAACATTATGACAATCAGATCGCAAGTTATGGAGAAGCCTCGTATGAGGAAGACTTACCTGAAACGGAAAGAGACTTACCTGGAAATGACGAATCTGAAAAGGAAAGAGACTTGCCTGGAAATGACGAATCTGAAAAGGAAAGAGACTTACCTGGAAACGACGAATCTGAAAAGGAAAAAGACTTGCCTGGAAATGACGAATCTGAAAAGGAAAGAGACTTACCTGAAAACGACAAATCTGAAAAGGAAAAAGACTTACCTTCTATGGATCGCCCTGACATGAGGGATGAACAAATCCTACTTCTCTCAGACATGTTAGGGAGTGATGAGGAAGGAGAGGACTTGATATTTGACAGGGAAACAGTAAACAAAGAGAGAGATGAGCAAATAAACAAAGAAATTCCTGTCCGACGATCTGAAAGAAGTCGCCAGCCACCAAAAAGGCTAGACTATGCCGAATTGGGAAATCCCCTTGTCACTGTGGTCAAATCATTATTTCAGGGTTTAACCACAGCTTTCATTGACTCTTTAAATGCTAAAGCTGAATTATTGTTCTTAGATGATGCAGTTCGCAGTGGACATGCAAAGGGACTTGCATGAATTCAAGAGGGGAGGGTGTAACCCAGTTCCTAAAATCATCTCAAACAAAAGAGAAGAAAAATTAAAACATTTAATGTTCATTGTTCTGTTCTTACTGTCCCTGTTAATGAAAGAGAAACAAGATCAAAATATTTATTTAAACATAGAAAGGACGCAGATTATATATGATATGCTCTGGTCAAACAAGGGTTAAGTTTTTTCAGAGGGTTGATGAGCTCTGATGAGAGCCTATTGTTTTACTCCACTCCTCGCATGTCAGCCAATCGGTGAAGCTCTGGGCAGCTCTTGTCCCTCCTTAGTACCAGCTCCCAAGTTTTCAGTCTCTTGCTTCTACAGTCAAACAGAGCAGACGGACTAAAACTTTGTTATCGGTAAGCTGGAGAAATTAACATCTAACGAGTTAAAAAAAAATACCATCTAAACTGATATTTTTTCACAAATTATGGTTTTGCACTTGTTGTCGTCAAGGGCAGAGCGAAACCGGAAGGTTTACTGAGCTGTGGCTTCACGTAACGCTGAGCATCCACTCGACGGCGGTAAGCTAAATGTGGCTAATCAGACACGTGATGTGCGGAGTGTGGGTACAGTTGTTGGATGTCTCTGAAACGCACTGTTGTTATGCTAGTTAGTTAATAATCTAAGTTATTAACATGTGAAAAGCTGTAAATGGTTAAAGCAGCTAAAAATAACTTTATGAGAGATAATTGTAAGCAGACCTTATCCTGCTTCCTGTTTAATTTTTGATGTCAATCAGTTGTTTTACTATACTCAGTATTGAATACTTGGAGGTAATTTTTAGTGTATTTCCGCTTGTACTAGTAGGCCTATGGTACAAGTAGGATTAAGCACGTCTATTTAATACTCCTATTTGAGTCCTTGTGTTTACATGTTATTGAGATTGATTATTTGCACTTTGTTCAATTTCTGATAAGCATTTGCATATTATTCCATTTCTTAAAAGGGGTAATATACTTATTTATTTGTGATTATTTATATATATATATATATATATATATATATATATATATATATATATATATATATATATATATATATATGTACAGTGAGTATTTTGATGGATGTAATTAATGTTTACAATGAAAATGAATTATATGGTGACTATAATTCCTGAATGTTTAAAACCTTGTAGATAATCTTTAATGTTACTGCAGGTTACAAATAATTGAACCTTGATACTGTGAAATTTTGGATATTGACACTTTGAACTTTGAAACTTGATATTTTAATGTTGTACAACATGACTGAATTGAATTGATTGATGATTGAATTGATGATAGCTGATCTGAATAGTTGTTACTGCACTGTGACACTACTTTAGTTTAATTTGTGAGAGTTATCCTTAAAGGGGACGTGACATATATTTGGCCATTGTTTATAGGTCAGGTTTTTATATGGGACGAATCCAAAGACCAGGTCAGCGATTCCAGAACCCAGAGTGTTCCAGTGTTCATTGGATGGCGAGCCAACCCAAGATCCTAGGAGACGATATACATATACACGCACACTCACACGACTACAATCCTCTACTGTACAAGTAGTACGGTAGGACAGACAATCACACACACTCCTTGTCGGACAAATTCTATTGCCATACACCCGTTTGTCATGGGCCCCACCGGTATCATTTGGACTTAAAAACAAAAAAAAGACTAATTCTTTTATTTGTGCACAATTTTATTTTATTCTATTTTTTTGCTACTTTGGGGGAATTTTTTTTTATACTTGACATTCTGTTAAAACCTATTGAAATACTGTGTTGTTTACAAATTTATTTTACAAGGCTTAACGTCACTAAAGTACTTTTAAAGCCACACAACTGTGTTTGTCTGGTTTCTCTGCCATTCGTGTACCAGAGCTCTAAGAGTCGTTCTCAGTCTTCTGATACTAGCCCAAATTACTTATCACCTTGGTAATTATCCATTGGTACTTTATATAATTCTATGTAAGTGCTACACATTGCTCAAGAGCACTTTAAAAAGTGACCAAGATGTCTGGCTCTTTTTGAAGCAAAATATAAAAGAAAAATGAGGGGTGGCTCAAAACTTTTGCACAGGACTGTAGGAAAAAGAAGGTAGCATCCCAGTCTTTCCGTCTTATTATGTTTGTGACTCTGATGTGGAAGCAACAAATATGTGTAATTATCAAATTACTGTAATTGGATAGTTGCTGGAGAAACTCTTTCAGAAGCAGCTCACAGATTCACACAGACAAAAGATGTTTTCAGCAGCCTGTATTTTAAACCTTTTTATGACTCTACTGTATTTCAGGTTATTTTGACCAAGTAGAGCAGTGAGTTATGGGTAAGAGTGGTCTGTCTCTCTTTGTGCGACAGCAGGTACTGTAAATGTAGGTCATGATTTTCCATAACAGGCCTAGAACTGGATTTCTTCAAAAAGCACATTTAATTCTTAGAAATAAGTGGCTTTGTTCTCATGCTGTGTCGGACGCTCGTTGGATTGTTGGGGTATTAGTTGAGTAGAAAGTGCTGGGGCACAGTCTCCTTTCTGTTGCTGGACCCAAATCCTGACCTATTTGGCTATTAATAGGTCAAGAAACCTGCTGAACTGAATGGAGATTTGAGAGGTAGTTGTTGCAGGTGTATTGTTGTCTAGGAGCAGCTAATCACTGCTTGAGCTAATCTTGAAAATTGTACCCCCTGACAAAAGAACAAATGATTCTGAAACGGGAGCTTTTGATATTATCCTGTGTATCAAAAACTGATGGCTGTTTTGACGTGGGAACCCGGGGGAAATACAGCTGAAAATTCAGTTGAGAGGCATTAATGCTGACACACAAGTGAACCTGGCAGTGTGATGTGGACCAGACGGCATTGCAGGAAGGCGAGACGATAGACAGGGTGCAGAAAAAATGTAAACAAACTAATCCAGAAATCCTAACAAACAATGTATAATACAATACTTTAATCTCTAAAATAATCCCATACTCATACAGGTATTTTTGTATTTTTTTTCCCCTCTTGCAGGATCAGTTCGTTAACATAAATCTGCTCTTAGACTTAAACTCCAACAGTTAAGTTAGGTGATATATCTAAAGAGTCAGCTGTTACATGACTCATTTTTTCATATAAAAAGAGCTTGAGAGGGTTACTGATCTTATAGAGAATTTAAAAAAGTGAAGGAAATTACTTACTGGTTTACTTTCAGCTGTTTAGCTGATATCCACTTGTGAAACTGGATGGGATGAGAAAGGTGTGGATCTGACTGAGAGATTGAGTGGCAGTGCATATCCCTGATTTATCATCTTTAGATAGATAGTTACATTTATATGTCCCATGACGTGAGTATACTGCGTGCACGTGAGTATACACCACATGCAGTAAAACAATCAGTTCAAGATAAGACATTAGCACGCAACATACACACTTTCACTCTCCTTGCATAGTAACGTTGGTAAAAATAATTTGAATAGTAATTGTGTTGCTCATGTTCAGAAATTTGATGGTTTGAAGAATAAAAGATACTTTGGACCTGCTATTTCTTTTTCTTTTTGTGTACAAGGATGACTGCAGTGCAGATGGTTGTCGTTTAAGGGAGGAGGCAAGTGGATGCCTTACAACAGTCTCAAATTGAGAAAATGAACTTCATGCTGTATTAATGGAAACTTGATAGCAGAGTCGAGAACAAAACCTCTGCTGGAACATATTTATTGAGATCGCTGATGAGGGAGCCTCGGGTCAACCTGAGAAGCTGCCCCCTGCTGGTCATTTGAAAACAATGCCGGTTTGCCCATTGGCTTCACTTTTCAGGGCCACTTTTTATACAGTCTGTTGGATAGCCTGATGTTGCTTCACTATACTGTGTCCCGTGGTTATCTATTCTTGTCTATTTACCTCAAATTGTGGCCAGACTACTTTTACACTACCTCAAATATATTTCTAAATATATATTACTATGGACAAAGTGTGTTGACTATGGAGTTGCCAGGTAGAAGAAAAGGAGGAAGACCACGCAGAAGATTCATGGATGGCGTGAAGAAGGACATGCAGGTGGTGTGTGTTAAAGAGATGGAGGCATATGATCCGTTGTGTTGGCCCCTAAAAGGAGCAGCTGAAAGCAGAAGAATCGACTACACTGACATGTGTTATAAGTCAGAATCCACCATGTGTTGCCCAGCCCACTCAGCTGATTCACTTGTTTTAAATGAATCATTTTGTGTAACAAAGATTTATGCCCGCACCTTCACTTAAAATGGAATTAATCCCTCTTGATCTTTTCAGGAGGTGTGATTACGCAGCACTGTTATCACACCAGTTATAAATGATTAAATCATAGCAACCATTCTTGATTCAACTTCTACAGTCAGCACCTCGCGCCTGTTTGACCAAGCTGCCAACCCGCGTCCTAATATCTGCTGTCAGGCCATAAATAGGAAACCGAAGGCAAATTTGGAGCAGCTGTGAGCTGCATGTAGTTTAATAATTAATCACAAGGCTGGCAATTCAATTTGTAAGCACCTCCTGTCCACAGGTTGAAGAGCTCTGAACAAAACTGCTCCCCGTGTTATTCTCATGTAGACATGTTATGTGGCTTTAAACAGAGTGTGGACCGATGGACAGTTTGTATAAAGAACTGCTGGGATTGGGACTGAGCCAAAGATGAGTCAACAAACGCTTGGATTGGTGCTTTTCTAAGAACTCGTGCATGTACCACACACACACACACACACACACACCTGTCTCCGTCCGACTGTTGCTGTATACACGACGTCACGCTTTAGGAAAGTCTTGCACACTTTCCAAGAAAGACACATTTCTGAATTGCATCTGCTCAGAATTTCAACGTGGATTAAAGGCAGCGTGCAGCTTTTGTGGTTTGTGTTACAGTGTACACAACTATAAGTTGGACCCTGAGACTTTTAAGGCTGCTGTGTCAAGTGACACGTTTTACATGATGGGTCGTGCTGGTGCCAGAGAGGGCAGCTGGCCTCTCGCAGCTCAGGACGGCTGCTGTGCAGTGTCACATCACAAACTGGAAAGGACAATCGTGTTATTCTTCTGTGAATTATGAATTCTTATAGGAATATTAAGTGCTGCCATACAGTATACGTAATCTTAGTCTTCTTGCATGCACTGCTGGAATTTGTACTTGTATGTCCTCATTTTTCTGTAGACTTTCACTCAGCTTGTTTTTTTTTCCTTTTCACTCCCTCCCACTTCTGCTTTTCCTTCCCTTCTCTTCCCTCGCTCCCTCCCTGTAACCACCACCTCTTCATCTCCATCCAACTGGTGCTCGGAGCAGCTTACTCATGTCCAGTCACTTCCCACCATGCCTCGCCTCTCACACAGGCGCTTCCTGCTCCTCTCTTGACATATTTTCATATTTCTCTCTGTCTCTCTTTTTGTTTTTGTTTCTGTTTTTTTTGTGCAACAGGAGCAGAATGAGGTCCTTGTCTGCTTAGCGACCTGTGCCAGTTGAAGATGATTCACGTGAGGTAAGAAATCCTGCCAGCACGCTCGCTCCACGCTGCTTTCACATTCTTTCTTGAGAATCTAATCGGCCTGCAGTCACTCGTAACTGAAAGCAGATGGCTGAAAAGTTTTGCCTGACAAAGTGAGCCTAACGTGTATGGGTGGCGGAGATGTTTCTGTGTGGTATTGGGGCAAAGTGACGGGTGGGCGGGGGTGGTGAGCTGTGATTCGTCAGGAGATGTGTTTAGGGGCTGGAGACTAGAAGCCGTAAATTGGGGCCCCATGTTGTGCAGCTGCTGTGTGTTTTACAGTTGGTCCCCTGTGGTGACGGTTTCCATATCGCCCTCCGTATTGGGACTGCCTGACTTGGTCCCATCATTGTGTTAGTATTCACAGACAAACGCACTTTGTCATGTCATTGTGTAGTGTTGGAAAGTTTGCTTGTAGCCCGGCTAGTGGTTGGGTTGTAGGTGTGGCTCCGTCAGTCTGCTGGTTTGTATTGAAGTATCTTAACAACCTGTATGTTTTCCCAGTAATGAATCCTAAAGATCTCCCAACACAACTTGTCAACTCAAGTGGACACATATCAGCTCAACAGGTAAAACATCAAGCCTTAATAGTGGCTCATTGGCTTTGGGACTTTATCTTTAAAAACTAGAACAGTTTTAATGTTTTATATTAATGTTTAACAAAACATTAAGGCAGATCTACAGTTTTAAAAAACAAATCTGAGCTCCCATGAGCTGCTGGGCTTCTCATACACAGGTAAAAACCCTCTCGCATTTATGTTAATAGTTAAGTAATGCTATTGCTGTTGATATATATTAAGTATAATTAGTTTATCCAGGTTCATCCGGTAAAACTGATTTCTAGTTGAAAGTACTCTCCACGGCTTGGGCTGTGGACCTTTTGTTTGATTGTTGGTATCTGTCGGCACACACAGGAAAGGAATCCGTGTTACATCCTGATGTTCTTTCTTGTGAAGCAAAGGCCTGCACAGTACCTGGAAGCGTGTCACAGGGAACTGTGTAGCAGGGAACTCGTATTGTTTTGGTTATATGGCAGCACACGTGTTTCTGTTTCGAAAAGAGCTACTCTCATCCTGTTCAGTTTTGGCTGTATGAATCTTTCCATGAACATACTTTCCAAGGGAAACAACAAACTAGTTCCTTTCTTAGGGGGGGAAAAAGATTGAGCGTCTTCCAGATTTTTTATGGTGCCAGTGTGAGTGTTGGAACTGCTGTGCGAAGCTGCCCTCAGGCTATTTTTGGCTAAAATAATATATGTTCTTCATCCAAACAAGCGGTGTGAGCAGTGCTTTCATACATTTTGTAATATTTCTGATCCAGAAGTAAAAGCAGGACATGCAATTAATCACGTGTGATCTACAGAACTAACACTGGCCTGTATTTTATTTATTTATTTACCCTCCTTGATCCCCACACTCAGCCATAGCAGACACACCCAATTGCTGCTCGCCTTCTGATGTCACAAAATATTTCTGTAATGAGAGTGATGTCCAGGGGCCTGCAGGAATCCAATGGGGGCGTATGATATATTCCAAAAGCGATTTGACAGCTCGGTGTGAAGCGCAGAGTTGCTGCAGGAGACGAACTTGACGCAGCTTCTCTTTCTCTCCTCGACTGACTCCTCTGACTTGGCTTGTTATTGTTCTCTCTCCTGCATGCTTGTCATAGCTCCTAGCTGGCCATGCAGAAGCAAAGAGGGGTTGCAGTCTGCAGCAATTACCAGCCGTATCATTGTGCTGCTATCCTATGAAGCAAACTTTTTTTGGCTTTGTGCATGATGTCATTTTGTGTTTCCTCTTTTATTTGACTCCTCAGGTCTCCTGTGATCATCTCTCTTTCTCTGGTTTTGGTAACGCCCAGTGAGCAGCCAGGAAAGCCCTCCCTGTCCTGCCTATGACATGGTTTAACCCACATGCGATCCGGTCACCATAATGGCCTCAGTGGTTGCCAGTGGAAACCGTGATGGACAGTCTCTGGTCTTGAAAGGGGTGGACCCAGAGACCTGCATGATTGTGTTCAAGAACCACTGGGCTCAGGTAAAACACCAGCGCCAAGCTAACAGTCTCAGAACTGTGAAGTCTCCAGCCAGCTTAGTTTTTCACACTAGAAGCAAAGAATTTCTTGCCTGGATCTCTTAACTTCAGAAGTATGCACCTGATATCTTCTAAAAAGGTTAAACAAACATGTTCAAAAACAAAAATGTGGTTAAAAAGCACCCATTTTCCATTTTCCTTGCGGCATAAGACTTTTGTACAGTAAAATATAACGAAACCCTTGTGAAGTGAATACATTAAAATCTCGTAAATAAAGATGCACATTCTATTTTGTTCCTTCCTCAAAACCTGATGGCAAAAAATGACTCATGTAGACTCATGAATGACTCCTATAACAGTAAACTGCAGTGTGGGAAGGGCCAGTGGAATCTTGGCGGTAAAAGGCTGACGGTCTCAGACTCCTGGTTCTTTCCAGCAGCTTGTGTCCCTGTTCACTCCCCTGCAGGACACGGCAGCCTGTTAATCCCACTCCTCCCACACAGAGATGAACAAACTCTGCACACATTAACATGGGGCAGGGGGACACTGAATAATGAGGACATAGAGGAGCATAAGGGTAACTGCCATCTACATTTATGGTTGTCAATGTGATGACTGACCCGAATATATCAAAATCAAGCAGAATCCCACTTTTGGTTTCATTAGTGTTAAAACTATGCAAGTTTAAAGACACTGTGTTAAACTCTAATCTAAATACGTTGCAGATGGCTGCCCCTCCCTGAACATGGTTCTGGTTTCTTCCTGTTAAAAGGGAGTTTTTCCTTCCCACTGTCACCAAAGCGCTTGTTCACAGGGGTTTGTTGGGGTTTTCTGTTTTCTTTGTATTATTGTATGGGCTTGATCTTAGAATATAAAGTGCCCGAGGCAACTGTTGTTGTGATTTGGTACTATATCTATCTATCTATCTATCTAGGATGCAACAATACTCGTATCGATATTGAACCGTTCGATACAGTGCTTTCGGTTCAGTACGCATATGTATCGAACAATACAACATTTTTAATTTATTTTATCAACTTTTCTTCTGAAGATGCTGTCTGTGTTGAGCGCTCAGTGGATCTGCGTTCGACTACTCCGCCTAGGCTGCACTGTTGAGCACAGATCCACTGAGCACAGCGCAAGCTAGCAAGACAGAAGCTAAGCTAGTTACAACATGGCAACTTCCTCAACGCTACCCGAAATTGAACCTCCCCCACCCTCATTCAGATCTGGCGTTTGGAACTATTTTGTTTTTCATGTGAAGTATGACCCTGAAGGTAAGCGCGTCATGGACAAAAGTAAAACAGTATGTTGGATGTGCCAGGCAATGCTCAATTACATTGGTGGGAACTGGTAGTGATGGCGAGATGAAGCCTCATGATAACCTGAAGCTTTCCACCCAATTGGTCGACTCATGGTTCGAAGCATTGTGATGATTCATTTGCTCTACTGCGCCATCAAGTGGACAATTCAAGTGAAGCGGGCTCTGTGATTATAATGATGTGTAAACCTCTAAACTGAATAAATAAATTGTTTTCTTGGTTATTTATCCCGAATATTGTCTCAGTATGTGTGATACAAAAGAGAAAGTGGAAACTATCAGGACAGAGTTTTGGTATGATTGTGTAACTGTTAGCCTCAGACAGTCAGTCAATAGTATAATTCAGATCATAGATCAGTACATTTGCATATTTTTATAACTATAAAAAGAAAGCTGACACTTTCGAGACTTTATCTAATGTGTAAGCATCACAGCAGATGCCTTAGATTAGAATCAGTGAGCTGTCGGCTTTCAGCCCCTACCGTGTCAGTGCTGTCTGGTGAGAAAGGCGACATCTCCCTGATTCTGATGCGTCAGCGCTTTGTGTTTACGTCTTTGTGGAGAATCGATGTACCTGCTCTCATTTACTGTTTTAGCTGTTTGGTGGTGGTTGAAATGTAGTAATATTTATATTAAAAATCGATTCAGGATTTTAATGAATCGATATAGAATCGATTTTAATCGATAATCAAAACCCGCTAGTACCTGTGTAATCATGCTTATGTACATCTGGATAATGACACAAACTAGTATTTGGCGCTTCACTTTTTAATAAACTAAAAGACAGAAATCAGATTATAGGATCTGTAGTGTTGTTTATTTATATTATGGTGCTTATCATTTGTGATATTTATTACTGTGTGCATACTTTATTAGGAGAGATAAAATAAAAAATCTCTTCCTTCCTGGTTCCATCGAAGAAGAAATGCTCAAGTAACTATGTAACACGTAATCCAATTCCACAACGCAGTGTGATGGGAAATCAGCTGTGTTTTTCTGCCCATTTTATTTCGAATCTGGCGCGAACCGGTGAACCAGTCCTTGAATCAGTGACGTGGTACGGACTGCCCGCGAGGCCACGTCACTGCATACGTAATCAAAGCAAGCCTCGATACGCGCTTCACAGAAACGCCGCCGAGATTACCCGACACACGATTCGACGCTTCGACACACAGGACACATCACTAGGAACTAGTGCGTTAGCGCATTTAGCTCGTTAACGTGTTGACGTCGTCCAGCCCCACACACGGGGCGATCCATGGTAACTTGTTAACGGAGATTTGCAGCGTTAATGTCATTTTAACGAGATTAACGCTGACAGCACTAGTGGGGACACAATGAATATGACTGCACATTTACGCCGCCGACATCATCCTAGTGCGAACCTTCCCAAAGTGTGTGTGTGTGTGTGTGTGTGTGTGTGTGTGTGTGTGTGTGTGTGTGTGTAGGGGGGGGGAGCGGTATGAAATATGAATATGCCTCCAAACCAACTTCATTCTAAGCCAAAGACTAGAAAATATGGTGAAGCATATCTTCCCTTTGGTTTCACCTGCACAAGTGCTGAGGTAGGTCTCCCCTGTAGAATTGGTTTTCCCTTGGTCGGGAGCACCGCTGGGCTCTTCAAATCACGCACAAACAGTATCCCACATTCTTGATTTTTAGTTCACAAACACTTCTCATAATGACTAACTACTCCTGACATTTTGGAGATATTAGCTCTTTATACAGCTCTTTATTATGTGAGTGGTTGTATAACTAATGTGCCAATGTGAAACATCTGGGGATTTAGTGATGATAAACCGTTTAATGATGTACAAGACATTCAAAGCATTTAAAATTTTGCACAATTGTAGATTTTACACTTTTCAACTTGTCACACAAATGGGATATTTTTAATAACAACTGTAACTGTGAAGTAAACATGATCACTCTGTTGCAGCTAATACTAAGCAATGTCAACAGACACCTCATGAGTCATGTGGCCGTCTTTGCTAGCTGTCTGCTCAGCTTCATGTTTTTCATCCCCATCTTGACAGTAGCCGTAATCAAAAACTCTGAGCTCGGATTAAAGTTCGATTTCTTCAGGCAGCACAAATCCACCTCACACAGAGTTTTGTTTTCATTCTTAGTTAATCTCTAGCCTGATAAGAATGCTCTTGACTTGTTTCAGCTCAGAAAACAGTGAACACGCTGTAAGTAATGACCTTGTCTTTGTGTGACAAGCTCTGGCTTTTTCTGGCTGAAGATTAGCTTTAGGTTCATTTGCTGGCTCTTATCAGCTTCTCTCCAGGCGTCACGGAGCTCACTGTATGTGTTGCGTCACGCTAAGTGATCTGTCAGTTGCTGGCAACAGTCTTTAACTGTAGTCTGTGTAGTGTGGGCAGCGTGTTTATGGTGATTCTGTAAAGGTCTCTGATTCATTTTAGTCGTCAAGAAAATCTGGCAGTTTTGTCTGAATGTGCTATGACACTTGACTTTTCCTTCCTCACTGGCGTTTGCAGTCTTGATTTTTCATAATTGAGTACAGTGAAGATCTGTCTTTAAACCATGAATGTTATTCTGAATGATTCAATGTGTCCATTGCTCTGTGTGATGGTTAACTGAAGTTACTTTCACAGGCACAGTGAGGCACTGGGGGCTGGCAATATGATACTACTGTCATTTGAGGATCCTCCCATATCTATGGCACTATTATGCCAACATCCATATCATAACAATGACTGACTGCTCTTGGGAAATATTTGACATTGATCCAGCCTGAGCCTACTTCTTGGTCACATTTTAAAAGACCTCTGTATCGCTCATGTTTCAACTTAATATGTGAAATAATGCCACCAATAAGCATCGTTGGGCAAATCCTGAAAAACAACAACAAAAAACACTGTGAATACTGACCCCTTTTGGAACTGACCAGAACGTCACCAGTATAAGGTGGTCCATGATCATGGTTCCATTCTTCCGGATGTTCAGTTTGGGAAAATCTTATCCCCGGCCTCCTTCCTGTTACTTCAGAATTGGAAGGAGAGCCTGAGCTGGACTGATCCCTGTGGCTTGTTCCACTGAGCTCAGGCTGGGATTACAGACTCTGTTCTCTTGCTGCCATTAGCCATGCCCAGTTATCTCATACACAGACTGTTATTGTCATGGCAGCAGCGTCAGCTTGGGGACACTGGCTCCATTATTGTGACACTGGTTTCTACACAGCAGACACACACACGGGAGGGACTGGATACACAAAGGACTGTATTATTCTGTGCAACCAAAGTGAGTTTATTCATACAGTGCTGCTTGTCTCCAATCCACTTCTGTTGAAACGGAACCTGTCAGGAATAGGGAAGTGATTGTACCTATTTGTATTGCATACAGTCCCACTTCCAAAAAAGTTGGGACACTGTGTGAAGTGTAAATAAGAACAGAATGCAATGATTGGCAAATCTCACAAACCCATATTTTATTCCCATAAGAACATAGAAAACGTCTTAGAAGTTTAAACTGAGGCAATTTAGTATTTCATTTAAAAAAAAAATTACAGTTTCCCCCACAAAGTAGGGTCTGTTTGTCTGTTAGCAATCCAGCATGTGTGGTTTTCAAGGTATAATTTTTAAAATTTTGTGTAACAGTAGATACTTAATTTTGGTGAAAATCAGGTCAATGTTGCACCAAATGTGGATAATCAGTTAAACTTTATGTAACAAACATTTTCTTTTTCTTTAAACTTGGTGACATGAGTACCTAGGCTGGCTAAATGTTTGACCTTCATTTTTGGGACTCAAGGTGAAAGTTGATGTTGGAAATATTTGTTTTAGAAACCAAATGGAGTAATAGATCATCTGAAAGGGCATGGAGTAAGGTGTACAATACACCATTTATTTTTAGCAATATAACGCCCTACAACATCGCAATGATGCCTTAACGGGCTGGCATCATATTGTAATAAAAGCATCATAAAACGCCAACATTTCAGATCTAACCTCTTATACCACAGAGGTTAGATCAAATATAACAGGAGTTTATCTGTATGACAGACACTTTCTTGGGTGACTTAAAAGTCCAAGAACTCATATCATCTGTATTCTATTTCTGCATGAACAATTAAAAACTAGTGTGCTTTTCCTCTTCTCTTGTACTGTAGGTAGTGAAGATCCTTGAAAAGCATGATCCCCTGCGCAGCAGCTCCGCCCTGCCCTCCCTCAGTGTCATCAACCTCACCGCCGGCTCTAGCGGCAGCTCTCGTTTCGGCCCCATCCCTGGAGACGAGGCAAACGCGGTGCAGAATTATGTGGAGCACATGCTGTTCCTGCTGATGGAGGAGGAGAGCGGTCAGGCCGGAGCCATGGGCCCCATCCTGGAGTTTGTGGTGATGGAGAACGTGATGGAGCGTCTGTTTGTGTGGAGCCTCCGTCGAGAGTTCACGGACGACATGAAGCTGGAGCAGCTGAAAATGTACGAGATGCTGGTGGGCCAGGCGCGCCAGCCTCTGCTGCACCACAAGCCCATCCTGCGGCCTCTCATGATGCTGCTGTCCTCCTGTTCGAGCACCACTGCGCCTGCGGTCGAAGCCGAGCTGGTGTTGCTGCTCAACCAGCTGTGCTACGTCCTGGCGAAGGACCCTTCAATTCTGGAGCTGTTTTTCCACACGAGCGAGGATCAGGGAGCCACCAACTTCCTCATCTTCTCCCTGCTCATCCCTTTTATTCACAGAGAGGGCACGGTGGGCCAGCAAGCCAGAGATGCCTTACTGCTCATCATGTCTTTGTCTGCTGAGAATGAGCGAGTGGCCAAACACATCGCAGAGAACACCTTCTTCTGTCCGGTCAGTCCCAAATGGAAGCTCAGCTGCTCACTTTCCATAAAATTCAAAAGGAATCGTTTTGTCCTAAATATTAAATAATCCCACTCACGCACTAACATTGGCATCATTGTTCCCTGACATTTCTGTGTCTGGGTGTCATAATTAGTCAGAGAGCAGATGGTGATTAATTCATGGGCTCACTTAAAAAAAACCAAAACAAGGGTAAATAAAAATCTGGCACCAAATGTGTGGCATTTATAAGATTACAGCACGGCTGCAAGCTAATCCCATGTAAATAACGTCATTTATTCACGGCTGCAGACAGTGCTTTCAAAATGAGGTTTGAATGCAGACAGAATTTAATTGGTTCCACTGGCGTCTACAAGAAGGGCACAGCGGAATAATGCTGTAGAGGACCGTGTACAATACTACAATACTAATAATGCCACTCATCTTACACTTTAATTTGGCTGCGCTGGTATAGCCTGTGTTGCATTTGTAAAGCAGTTCTTGGTACTTACAATGCAGGCATGCCCAGATCATCAAGTTACAGACCCCTGGGCACAAAACGCGATGGGCACACGCCAACTTGATTTGATGATTATAAGCTTTTTGCTTCTTAAGTAATTAGACAGATCATATGGGAATGTGTGCCTGTGGAGAGCAGGGTACCTTACACTGCGCCCATGATATATGTTTTTATGATCAAAAAACGTTTAAGAGAATCAAAATCTGGTATTATTTTTTTCTTTTTTTTATTTGGTGCTTGGGTGGGCCGTCAACTGTGTCTGAGGCCTGTGGACATATGCCCAGAATGCCTGGATAATCTGGCCCAGAACACAAGGATTTCAAAATAAGATGGAATCTTATTTTGAAATTAAAGCATTAGTCACGTCGCATCTCAAATACTGCTAAAGGTCTCCGAGCTGAGCTGATCCATAGGAGGCATAAATCCATCTGTATGCTGTGCAAGAATAAAGCAGCAGGCTGATATGTAGACTGCTGCATCGCTTATATTTGCATTACAAGTTACAAAGCAGAGGCCAAGAAGTGATTTACACCAGTGTTTTAGCTTTGTAGTAAAACACAGTAATAAATCTGTTGAAGCTTAAGGTAAAACTGACAGCAGAGGAGGTGTGTGTGTGCGTGTGTGTGCGTGTGTGTGTGTGTGTGCGTGTGTGTGTGTGTGTGTGTGTGTGTCTGCATCTGCTATATGGTACACTACCTCATTAATGTTTAATGAAGTTTATAACATTCTCTCTGTAATCAATTTATGGCAGATGATTTTTTAATAGACTTCTTATATTACACGATGCATGTATGTGCAGCACAGTGTGCTTTTTCCTATGTTCAGGTAAATGGTCCATTATAATGTAGCTGTACTTACCTCATGCATGAGAGTAATGGGAATGTCATTATTTTAAACAATTTGTCTCAATGATTCAATTAAAGAAAATTAATTACTCAAAGTTAAAAGTAAATTCCACTTAGAACCACAAATTTGAATTATATTTTGGTTCTGGAGGAAACTTTAGATGAACAACGCATAGATTAAATCTAAAAACCTCGTTTGGCAGGTGCTGGCCACAGGGTTGAGCGGCCTGTATTCATCTCTGCCCACCAAGCTGGAGGTCCCCAATGAAGAGTGGCACTGCCTGCACAAAGAGGACTGGCTTCAGATGCCATCACTCATCCAGTTTCTCAACTCACTGGAATTCTGCAACGCTGTTATTCAGGTGAAGACGTGAGCCGCACGATAAAAGCTCTGCCTCATGAAAAATGTATTCACGTGTGATAAATGGCTGCAACCTCCTGCCTGGCTACACGCTTGACTGACATGCTCCTTGATATTGACTGTTCCCAGGTGGCCCACCCTGATATCAGAGACCAGCTGGTTAGTTACATCTACAATGGTTTCCTTGTGCCTGTCCTTGCACCAGCACTCCACAAGGTTAGCAGTAGCACAATCCTTTCTCTTCACCTGGGTAAAAGGAAGTACTTTCTGCTGTTTCATTTCCCAATTACAAAAAAGCGGTTATTCTGCAGGATGATGCAGTGTGTCAACAAAAACATACAAGCATAAATACTCCAAAAATGACTCATATTTCTTCCCCTCTACCCAAGAAATTAATTGAGCTGATAGATATCACTGTCACTGTCATCCATTAAATATGAGCTTGGCATCAGAAAATCCATTAACTGGGCTCTGTCTAAAGGTAAAAAGGACACTAGTTAGGTTAAACTATCAAGAGAGAGTTGGAAGAAAGTGTAAGAAGACCCATATTCTAGGCTATTTAATGTATAGTCAAGGACATATTTAATTCTATATAATGCAATGATTGGTTTAGTCCTTTTATAATGAGGCAATACCGCACGCAATAATTAAATTACCTAATTACCTAATTTCCCTCGCTTAAATGAATCCTTAATTCAGTACTGCTACAATACAGAATCAGGTTTTAATATTTGATCATTTCTTGTGGCACTCACACAATCTCTGCTGACTGATTCCTGTGTGTGTACAGGTGACCCTAGAGGAGGTGATGACCACCACAGCTTACCTGGACCTCTTCCTACGAAGTGTAACCGAGCCAGCACTGCTGCAGACCTTCCTCTCCTTCATCCTCCTCCACCGTCACGAGAACGTCCATATCTTGGATACTCTAGTCAGCCGCATCAACACGCCTTTCCAGGTAACCCAGCACACAGCTAAGGGAACGAGTTTTGCCATGCAGCACATAGAGCATGGCTCAGGTTTAATGAGCCAGGAACAAGTTTTACAAATGGTCCCAGATGCTCTTTCTGCTGTTACAGGAAACATATGTGATTGTTTAACCAGTTCTATATTGTGAAATTTATTGTGCAAATATCTTCAGGACTGAATACATTAGTGTTTAAAATTTGCTCTGTTGTGTCTCTCTGACTTGATTAAACTCTACAGTTGGGGATTGTGTCCTTGGCACTCTTCCGCACTCTCATTGGTTTATACTGTGAAGATGTGATGCTGCAGCTCGTATTAAGGTGAGCGGCCCACACGCTGACACGTCCCACTCGTGGTAACATGCTGCATCTAATTGCTTTACAGCACGATGAGCTTTTACTCGCAACCTCCCGCTGTTACCATCTGCCCGCTGTCCCCTCCTCACCATTCTCTGCCTACAGCCACACGTTGGCTTTCCTGACATCTCCCTCTCATATGTCTCCCCAGGTACCTGATCCCCTGTAATCACATGATGCTGAGTCAGAGACGTGTAGTGAGGGAGCGGGACTGCTATTCGGCCTCAGCAGCGAAAATCCTGGCGTTAACGCCATCCTGCTGCTCTCCCGATCGCAGCCCGCCGCCACTCCGGCAGCTGGACTCCATTCTGTTTTCCAAGGGCGGAGAGACTCCCGACAATTCGGGAAACACAGGTAACAAATAGAATAATCGAGTATTACTTTTGCAGGGTTTTTTTTGTGTTTTTAGAAAAATGTATGGCCACAGTGACTTTGGTATGATGAAGTCTTTCGTCCAGCATGTTTACCGCCTTCCTGAAGCCTAAATTATTAATTTTGCATTAACTACACTGCAGTTAATTCTGCGTTTACAGGCGGTTGAATAAGTTGGTTGTGTTGCTTTTTGGTACAGACACATATTTCCAAACATCAAATGATGATCTGCTTCAAGGGAGAAGCTCTTCGCCTCCTGCTGTGCCAGACATTTGATTGTTGTTTAGGTGGTCTGTTATCTGTTGTTGCTCCGTTTTATTTTAATTAATTATTTAATTTTTTATGTTTTTTTTACTGATCCAAGCTAAACCTAGGGAAGTTCATGCAGTGCACTGCAGGGAACATCTGTGATTGGCTCATGCAGGCAGATCATCACACAGCGATTTGCTTTTGCTTGCTGTTTAATATTAAGAAAATTCAATCAACAGCTCAGCCCTAACCTGATGGTGTAAAACAGTTCGTTTCTATATGAAAAGCTTGATTCTTTTTGCTTAATATGTTAAAATGCACACTGTTAACTGTATTTCACGTTACAGAACAAAAATAATAAATTAACTGTTAACACCTTTTCTTTTCCCAAGGAAAGATCAATAGATAGTGTCTGTTGTCATGGCAACAACAAACTTTAAAGACATGTAATACCTTAAAAATTATTCAACTTTCTACATATGTTATATTCCTGAGAGACATGGATAATAAGTATCCATATCTGCCAATACCCAAGTAAAAAAGCATGGTCAAGTGCTCCAGTTATTCCCGCTGTTGGTTAGTTAGTCTAACTGGCTGAATAATGGCCTCAAATCAACTCACTCAGTCAGGTAACTGAAACGTTGGCTATTATAACCTAATAACATGTCAAAAAATTTGGCATAAATGGTGAAAAACAAAAACCATCCTTTAATGTGGTGGTTGAGGAACTAAAATGAAAATGGGATAATTTATTAATGGAACGTTTCCCAAATCTGTTCAGACATATGGCGCACTGTAAGGTGTAGATCTGCATTTAATTGGGAAACCAACATGTAACGGGGCTGATTGTGAGTATTTTATCAAATAGCGAGATCTCCCGCTGTTTCGATGCATTACATCACTTTACCCCCTGTAGTTACATGTCAAACTCATTAGTTGTGCTCTGTGTGAGTGCTGTGCTGAGGCCCTGCACACCAGCTTTTATCAACAGTTCTTATCTTTTTTTTCTTTCTTTCTTTTTTTAAATCAGAGGAAGAAATGAGTTTCTCTGAAGAAAATGATGGCTCAGGAAACTCCTGTACCATCGGGTCAGAAATCTACCTGGATGTCAGTTATCTTCATTACCTCTACGACGCCCGTCTGAGCATCAGCAGCTGCATACGTGCCTGCCGGGTGTGGTCAGCCCTGTACGATGGTGAGGACCCACCTCCTGAGAAATACCAGCCGGGCGTCCTCGAAGAGCCGGGCCTAACGAGTCGGCACCCCCAGATCGCTCTCAAGAAAGCTCAACATCCCTTTGCATCGCAAGCAGGATCCTGCGTGCCGCCGGGTACAGACCCGCTTCCCGTCAACCAGCTGGAGCTGGAGTGGGACGACAGTTACGACGCGTGCCCCGTGCAGATCGCCGATGCTCCGGCAGAGAGCAGACCTCCCCAGCCGCCTCCTGCTGAGCCCCCGAAGCACATCCAGGAGATGAGGAGAACAGCACTAATGTTGGTTAAAGGCTCATACATTGAGGAGAACGACTTCCAGGATGACGTCATGGTGTACGATCTCATCGCAAAGAAAGACTCCGGCGATGTCGAACGCACCAGTAAACCCAGTAGCTCGCAAACGGAAGAAACCAAGCCAGGCTCAGCTGACGTTCCCCTCAAAAATGGGCTCAATCTAACACTTCCAAGCTCTGCGATGGTTGATAATAGCAGGAATAGCTTGGACGCAAAGGCTAATGGTCAGACGGATTGCAACGCCAACCTCCAAACCACGACTGCTGTAGCGTTGGGTGACGATCTCTTGGCTCAGTATGAGGAGCTCATTCGCACTTTGGACCGCGAAGCAGGTGGAAAACAGGTCAAAGCTGAAGGAGAGGTGAAGAAGCTCATCACACCTGTGGAGGTGGTGGAGGAGGACGAGATGGATTTCGCCTCCTTCTCTGCTGAAACGCCAGAGCCAGAGAAACTGCATTCACCATTTGGGACAATCAACAGGTTTCGCAGCGGGAGTGCGAATAAAAACCATTCACTACCTTTTACAGGTGAGCTGAGGAATATCTTAGCTCTGTAGGAGTCTCATCATTTGTTCAAAAATGAATTTGGAAAGAATTTTTATTTTGAACCTCCTTCCCTGCAGGTCCATTCATCAGCGTGCTTTTATCTCGTCTGGAGAACATGCTATCCAACTCGCTTCATGTCAACCTGTTGCTGACGGGTATCTTGGCCCAGTTAGCTGCTTACCCTCAGCCTCTGCTGCGCTCCTTCCTCCTCAACACCAACTTGGTTTTTCAGCCGACTGTTCGCTCTCTTTACCAGGTAACCCCTCAAGTTTTGAGGTCTTAGTTGGGGGATTTGGCACTTTTAGTTTTAAGTCGATTGTCTTTCTTTGAGCCTTAATCATATCACCTCTGTAAATGGTGCACATGCAAATCATGTTGTTTTTGCTTTGTGTTTTAGGTACTAGCCATTGTAAAGAACCAGATAGAGGAGCTGGCTGCCAGCAAGAAGGATTTTACAGAGCTGATCACTGCTGCCCAACACTGGCTAATGGCTCGGGAGCCCTCATTCATAGAAACAGGTGACAACAGCTAAGATTCTCCTTTTCTGTTTTAGCTAGTATTGAAATCTGCACATGGCTCTATAACAGTATGAAAAATCAAGTATCTATTTATATATCTATATGTCTATTTGATTGTACTGTGAGAACCCATAATCTACCCTGCTAGCCCTGCCAGGACTTCCTGTTCTGTGTGCCAGGAATAGTTTGTTTGTAAAAGCTTTCTGGGAAGTATTTTGGTAGATTCCAGATGGTTAGTAAGGCAGATTGCATTAGATTTACTGTTTATTATTCCTGAGCCTTACCAGCATGGTGTTAAATATGGTTCAAGGCAACATCGGCATTTCTGATTGGTTGTTTTTGGGCTCCTGTTTGGTACCAGAATAAATTTAACTGCCTGTGCTGAGTTCTTTAAGTCGTGTATCTTTGGAGTTGAGCTGCTTTCTCTTTCTAGCCCCGAAGCTTTAGCCGTGGTTTTGAACTATATTCCCTGTAGGTTCAGAGCTGAGCAGGCTTGAAAAAGTGTTGTCAGAAGAAAGGAATTTTAAAGGGAATTATTTAGACGAGCTGAGCGTAGTATTTAGAAATCAGGAAACGGAAATATGTTTAGAGAATATCTTTGAATCCAGACTTTTGCATGTACAGTATGTCAGCGTATTCACGTGGTTGTTAGTCGGTGCAACTCATTCAATCTTTATTCTCACAGACAAAAGCGGCGGCAGCAGCGGTTCCAACCACCACGAGGGGGGAAGGATCCTAAAGAATTCACCCCCACCAAAACCCAAAGCTATCTCCCTGGAGCGGACCGAGGTCTTCGCTACCGTCCTCTTCACCGAGTTCCTTAAAGAACTGGCTGCAATTGCACAAGAGCACTCCATCTTATCTTACATTCCTATGGAAGAGTAATTGTGTCCCATTAGGCCTCCATCAAGAGTCCAGCCTAACTAGGAAAGATTATAAAAAGAGTCTCTTTTGATATTCATGTCCTTTTTGGGCAGCGCTTGATAGAAACCTTTTTAGATCCAGTGATTTTTATACAACTACTTTTTAAAAATATAGAGTATTTATTTTCCAAGCAAAAGAAAAACTTCATGAACTTTTTAAATGTATTCATTCCACTTCTGGAAAGAATTTGGCAGCCAAGGAGGATTTCTAAACTTTGACCAGTTTGTTGAAGCCTTTCACCAGCCGAAATGTTCATGACTAAGGCTCCAGCTCCACCACTAACCAAAGACTGTAGACATTTAAAGAATTAAAGCAGTCATCAGCCCTTATTTGAACCGTCTGGGTCCTGACCTCAACCCGAATGTCTTCTACAACCAGCTCCATCCACAGTACGACATCCGCTGCTCAGTGTGGTACTCGATATTACTCAGGTGGCCTTTCAGAAGTGTTGCGTCTATGGATCACTGCAAGGTGCAGTGCTGGCAACTTCACAGAAACGCACCCAAACTTTGTTCTTATGCAACTGTTGTGACACTTAATCTTTTGGCGAAAATATGTCTTCACGAAGTGGCGTTTCCACAAAATCATCGTGTTAGATTTAGATTTTGTTTCCTTCCCTGTTGATTCATGACGGTACCTCAGGAGATTTTCTTAAACAGCTGTAGGTGAAACGATGCACTAGATTTCCACACTTGTGCGCCTTTCCATATCTGCGAAAAACCGACAAACCCGGTTCAGCAGTGACGTATTTAACTGTCTGCCTTACCTTTACGATGCCTCATAATGTACATATTGTATGTTCTGGTGACATAGCACACGATGCAAATCAAGAATAATTAAGTTCAGCATATTTCGTAATGGGATCGGGGTATTTAAGCTTTTTTTCTGTTGCCATTTTTTTTCTTGATGAGGTTAGTTGCTTTTTTTTGTTCGTTTTTAAGCGTGCGGTCCTTTGTCTGCTGAGGGTGTTGTGTTAGCTGTGATCAGTTTGAAATTTCAATCATAGTTCTGCATCTGTTGAAAATCAGTTTGGATTGTGTTGAAGGCAGCCTGCTTTGAATTGCCTTTAATTTAGTCTGCACGTGGTTATCAGTATAAGGAGATGCTATGAGATATACATATATATTTTGTTACAAAGCATGCTTCTTCTGAATGAACCTTCCAACTTAGACAACAATTTGCAAGTATTTCTAAGTTATGATTTCACTTCACAATGTTGCCTGATTTGTGAAGAGGAGCAATATGAAACTTTGCAGCATGAGCTGAAAATGTAGGTTTTTTTTGATTGAGCAGAAGAATGTGTGAACTACACCGAGTAGGTCAATGATCTTATCTAGAAGTTGAGCTGAGAAGGTTGGATTTTACTTTTAGGTTTAAATCTGAAACATGAAACTTTGTGTTTCTTTTTAAATTGTTTGATTCCTACTTGATACAAATACGTTTTTTTATTTTCTTTACAAAACGGCTCAAAATCTACAAGTCAAAGCCATTTTCAGGACTGCTGAATGGGTCTTTATGAATGTTGCAGAGCACTTTATCAGCCTTCTAATACCACAGTGCCACTCACTGTCTAACACCTCTGTGGCACGACTGCAGTTGATAAACCAATTTCAGTAGATTTACCTTCCAAAGACTCATCTGATATGACTCTTGATCTGTTTTGTGTTCAAGATTTAACCAGGCTGCTGTTCACGGTTGTCTCAGATACAATGGAATGCCTCTGTTAATAATAATAATAATAATTAAAAACCTTGAACTTGAAGTGTGTGTGTGCTGAGTAAACATTTTCCATATCCAAGCAGTGACTAAGACACGCAGCAAGCACAAGGAAAAACCAGCAGCTCATAAATATCTGGTTCATCACCGCTCGAATACACGAGATCAACATTGTTTTTATAAATGAGCTGCATCTTTTTTGCAAACCGGTCATTACAGGGGTGGGAACTCAGTAAAGACCAACTTAGAGGGAACTAAGTGTTAAACAGAAGGACCCCAAAATCAAGTAGGGTATGTTTGTCATATTATGACATGATTCAACCACCAGAGGGAGCTCTCAGACTGGGATCCTTCCTGGATTCTTGAGCTGGCAGGTTTTCTCAGCTCCTCTCAATAAGCCAGCGAATGTCATGTCAGCAGTTTCATCTTCTGCCTCACAAATGACCATAATGGCCAACATAGCAATAGCCAAATGACACATTAAGTTATATGGAACGAATTAAACTGAATTACACAGATTCGCTTTAAAGGAAAGAATACTTAAGATCAGCTTTTCAGCCATCCCTGATGGCCATGACTACTAGATTTAAATAAAAGAACTGCACATAAAAGCCACCTTGAATATCTTATCACCATGAGTGGACATCCAAAGAAGGATTCGAAATTCTTTTTGTTCACTGGCAAAACAAACTGAACGGCAATGCACCTCCGCTACAGACAGTCACAGTCTGAAAACTTTATTACTTCTCAAACATATAAATACAGACCAGAATAGATTTCAATATTTACAAAATGTCAAAGTCAAAAATAAGAATAGGGGCCTGATTTTTCCATTAGGCCGAAAATAGTTTTTATTTTTCTAACATGTCTTATTGTCAGACTGATGCAGTGGCGTCTCACACTACAGTGCGATCTTCACGAGGTCTTCTTCTGTAGAATCGCCCTCACCAGAACTGGATCAGCTCTTCCTTTGGTCTCTTTCTGAACCAGACCCATCAACTTGTTCAGAACTTTTTTGTTCCCACTTCTGATCGCGTGAACCTGCAGAGAGGCACACAGAAGGATTTTTGGACATGTTTTTGAGATGTTTCACTCGTGATTACACGCGACATTGTGAGCCCTGACCTCATCTGGATGCGAGTCCACCACCTTCTGGCAGATGATGTGCAGCTGTGCGGTGTCACTAACAAGCCCCAAGTCCTGCTCTTGGGTTATCTGCCGGGCTGTCTTGCCTGGTGACCTCCACATCTCCTGGAACACCTAAGAACACGGAGAAACCCGTGAAACGCAGGTGAGAAGCAGAATACAAACAAGCGGTAGCTGGGTTGCGTGTGTTAAATGACAGACTGAAAGGGGATAATTGCATTGTCTGTGTAGCTGACTGACCTGCTTGGCAACTGAAGAGGAGATGTGTCCTGTTTCCTGGAGCTCCAGCAGCTCCGCCAGGGCAGAAGGAGAGATTGGGCTAAAATCAAATTAAGGCGGTAATTTAATCACACTTTAATAGATGGACTTGAATTTGTGATATAAATGGTAGAAGAGATGGGGAGAGGATTGCACCAAAAGGACAAAAGAATCAATCAACATTTGTGATTTGCCTGCGATGTTTTGTCTTTTCCTTGCCTCCCTGTTTATTCCATAGGCCAGCCGTTCCCAAAGTGGGCTTCATGGAGCACCAGAGGTCTACGATCCATGACCGACACATCCGAAAAATAGTTTTCTGCATCAATAAAAATGTACCCTTATATTGTGTGCATTACTTGCACCAACAAAAACTCTGATATGTTTGTGACACATCATCTCCACCTGTCATGAGATCACCCATTTTTCCTCAGGGGGCAACGAACCGTTGCTGCTGTTGCTGCATATGCAGCTATGCGACTGACAAGCACGGCCAAATATTCGACTCAGTCCACGCTGCGAGCACAAACCAGTGACACTGAAATATATATGCAGGGTTTTCTGGAGCACAGCAATACTAAAATGTATGATCTGTTAGCAAAACAAAGTTGTGATGACAGCCATGGTGTGCAATTGATCTAAAATTATATACCTGATTTTTGCAATATTAACATAAATAGGTCTGAAATATTTAAGAAAAAGACAATTTTCAATCGTTTCAATAACATCCAAGAGTACAATGGTACTAAGGACACTGTTCAAAAAATTAAAGGACCACAAAAAATATCAGATCTCAATGGGGAAAAAAACATTGGCTATGTGTAGTGATATGTAATGTATTAGAAGCATCTTGTTGAAAATGATCAACCTACATAAGACTGAATTAAAAGACACGGAAATCAAAGTGAAAAAATGATGTGGCAGGCTAGTCCATTTTGCAGAAATTTTATGTTTAAGGATCTTCTACGGCTTCTTCCAGCTGTCCTAGATTAACTGTCCGTCACCTGGACTCTGCTCCATGCTCTTGAGGCTGTGCTGGGAGACACCATGAACCTTCTGGCAATCGCACATATTGATGTGTCATCCTGAAGGACTTGGTCTACCTGTGCAACTTCAGTAGTGTCCAGGTATCACCTCATGTTAACAGTAGTGACACTGACCCTAGCCAAATTCAATACTAGTGAAAAACATGAGGGGAGGGGATGTCAGTTGCCTCAATCTAGTCTTGAGCATTAAATATTCGAAGATGCATTTTCCTCTTGGCTACTAGATAAACATCACCAAAATGCCAGTTACAAACAATCAGTGTAGACTCTTCTCTGGTAAAACTCATCCAAAACACTCTAAGAGCAGCAGTATTCGTCGTTATAAACAAGGGCAGTGATTGTTAACCGCCACACGTTTTTGGTTTAATAGCAAAATAAAAAAGAAAGCTAAAATGGATTATGAAACTCCCAAGCTGTCCGTCAGCCTCGGCGACATCTGTAAGACAACTGCTGCACTGCAATCAACTGAATAAAAAGCATAGATTTTTAAATAGCTTGAAGTGATGAGATGAGATGAGATAGCCTTTATTTGTCAGTTGCAGGTCTTTTGCCCACAACCGAGATGACAGACCTTGCCAACCGTACATACAATACACAAACACCACATTGGGGAGACAGGTCAGGCTAGGTAGCGAGGAAAAAAACATCGAAATGTGTAACACAAAAGGATAATACAGGAATGCACAGATATCAACACACCATAGCACAATAAACACAGACAAGCAACATGGGAAAGTGTTCCAGTGTGTACATCTGATCTGGGACCGCTGCAATCTTCGACTGCGCCTCCAGCTGACCCGATGTCCACATCAGAGGGGAGGTAAGCGTTGGAGGTGGCGTTGCATCCGGGGTAGGGAGGGTGATGCATCAGTGAGTGCTTATCAGTATCAGTATATGTATGTGTGTGCGTGTCCATAGTTCAGCTGAGACAGTGTCCTTCGCCCTGCCAGGCTAAGTAAACAGTCTTCCAGCCAACCCAGGTGGCCTTGTAGGGAATGGGAAGGAACAGACTCAACACAGTCGTTATCAGGGAGTTTTTGTTCGGCTCCAGCCTTGAGCCCACAGCTGGCGCCGTAGGGGTAGCCGGATTATGATGGTAATTTTTCTTTTGCAACAACTCAATGAGAATTTCAAGCTGTTCTTTAACACTCCGACACTGGTCTCTCAATCTCCCGTTGGATATCCGCGAGTTTCTCCATGATGTTATTAACCTTCAGTTCCGTGGTCTCGTCATTCTTTTGCTCAAAGAGCCAATTCTGAGACCTCACGACCGCAGTCAGCTGTTCCAAGATGTAGTCCAACTTCCGCTCAGAGGTGTTATTCTGAGTATTCACTGCAGTCGTAAGCGCCTCCAAGCTCTTAACCATGCTGCACTCAGTGAGCCCTTTCTGACAAGTCGCGCCTCGTCCCATCGTTTCAATCCCAGAGGGCAGCCTTTGGGGGTTTGAACAGCCAGTTCCGCTTTCTTAATTCTCCGATAAGCCAGGGCCAAGCCAGCTCCGATCAGTAAGAACCCTGTTATCATGGTTCCGAATAGGTAGATATCTTCAGCGTCCTCAATCGACAGTCCCGCCAGGCTCACAATCCAATCCTCCATGTCTGCCACCCGTCCATTGTGTATCCGGCAGGGAAAGTCCCTCCAGGGCACTCGGGCTCTCCCGAGCCCAGACTTCTCGTTGAGAAAAGGGTGTCAATAGCATTCAGAGAACAGTTGATCAAATCCATAATTCTCTTTAGGTTTTAGAAACAGACTGTGAGAGAGTGTTCCAGGGAAAGTAATACAAAAACACGAGACTAGACAAGGGCATAAGAACTAAGCAGGGAAGATAAGGGAGAGGAGAGGAGAAAAAATGCGTCCGCCTCCTCCGAGAGCCAAAAAAAATAAAAAATAAAAATCTTGCACAAATGGTCAAAATAATTAAAGTAATGAATACATCTCTGAAAATGTTACAGGCAATATTATAGTGAATTAGTTAAAGTTAAGATTCAACACCTGTGGCAACCCCTCATGTTTTTTAGTAACAAAAATTATGAATAACTGTTTAAAAATGCAGTGAAGTGATTAACACATTCACTTTACACACCAATCAGGGAGAGAAAGCACAAACCTAGCCTCAGGGCATCTCAAGCTAGTCTGCTCCAAGTGCTGATCTCAAGCCTGGAGGGTTGCATCAGGAAGGGCATCATGGGTAAAACCTATGGCAGATCAAATACGTGGATCCGTCTGCTGTGGGAAGAGATTGGGCTAAGATGCTACATGGAGCAAAATGAGCTGTGCCTTCTAGGTCTCTCATTCCACGAGAAAGCACAGGTGACTGGTGCCACCTATGCTGGAGCCTTGACTCTGTTTACTACCCATGTCATTTATGAAATGCAATAATCCTGGAGTGGATTTTATATATATTTTTCACTGTAGACAGATTAATACTTCTGTAGTATCAGGTAGTGTTATCATTTCATATATCCAGCAGGGCAAAGCAGGCCACTGTTAAGTAACTTACCCTAATATTCACATCATCGCCTCATCTTGTAATATTTCTTTTCGGCTTGTGAGGACAACTGATCAGGATATAAATATACATGAGCGCACTGAACGTATCGGCAAGATCAAATACTCAGGAAGGCACTAAGCTTTTGTGTCTCCTGTCGCTGTTTCCCCATCACCCAAGGCAGGGCCAAGACAAACTACAAAGAGAACGTGAAAAGGACAGCAGCAGGTTTTTGACAAGCATTCGAGTTAGGAATAAGAAAACAGCCGAGTCCAGTGGACTGAAGATGAAAAAGAAAACATCTGATAATAGACCGCCTGTGAGCAAGAAAACTCTCCTTGTGAGCAATGAAGTCGGTTTTTCAGAATCCAGAAAATGATGTTAAACTAGATGATAATTCAGAGGATGAAGGGTGAGAGTGGTAGCACAGCTGAAAAGTTAACAGAAATCAAAGAATGAACAGATGAGATGAAAAGAATAATAAGTGGTGAATATTCTGTTAAAATAGAGAGCTAAAGGTAATGCAATAAATAGTTGATACATCCAGAGTCTGCCACTTCGAGCTGCTTCTTCTTCTCTTTTTTGATAGAATTATGTAAACTTAATGAAAGAAACCTGAATATTTCACGACAACTCAATTGAAAAACCTTTTTGTAACAACAGAAGCTTCAGCTTCAGATTTAAGTTCAGCAATAATCTCCCCATATGAATTAGGTGGTTCAGATAAAGGGATACTTTTGCTCATCCAGCTGTTGGGGACAAAACCCCCCCAAAAAGGAAGCTGGGATCGAAATAGGGGACCCTCATTATATTTTTTTCACATCTTCATATTTTTAACATTACCATCATGTGGGCCTGGTGAGACATTTCACAATTCTGTCATCATGCTGTCGCCATCCTGCCACAAATATGCCACTTAGTTTCACTCACAGGCAGCCCCCAGCAGTTTCCCTGGTGGGTGGGAGGGGGGGTTCTGGGAGAGCGACATGTCTGAGCTGGATGAGCTCTTAATGACATGTCTGGAGTTTCACTTCTCTAGCTGTCCCACCAATATGCTTCCCAATTTCTCATTTCATTAATCCAAGTCAATGGCTTAGAGCCAGAGGAGCCAGAGGAAATGCGGGCAGGCCTGACAGGGCAGCAGAGGTCATGCATCAGACATTACTGTAACACTTGGAGAACTTTATTTGCTAACCAACTTCCGGTTATTTCCTCCCTAGCTCCGAATACTCAAAATATTCCTCCAAGTACTTATATGACTCAGTTTCTAAACCGCTTGCCACTCTTTGTTTTTCTTCAACCCTCCTCCTTTCAACCAAAGCCAGTGCAACGTTACGCATAAATAAACACGAGCTTCTTTGGAGTTCATTCGCACACAAATGCTTCACAACAGTCTGGCAACGGCAGATAAAGCAAAGCTCACACAGCATCTGTGCTGACGTCAGTCCATTACTTAAACTTCATGTGTTGTGTAATGACTCCGGCCTTTAATGAGTTCAAAGAAATTATCATTGTGCTCCATTGCTAATCTCAGTTGGACCAACAGCTCAGACGCCTTTGACCGCTCTCATTTTTCTTTTAGCTGCAGTAATTATTGAACTGCCACTGAAGGAAAATTGCTAGACTGAAAGCGCTGAAATTAGTGTCGGACATTTAGCGTCACACAGTGCCATAAACAGAAACGGTGGGAGACAACAGGTGTTATTTATTCATAGCTGGTGGCCTGAAATGTACCTTTGTGTGTGTGTGCGTGGGTTTTTTTTCTTTAATGTTTTAAGTGTAAAAGGTACCATGGCAACTCTTTTCATACCAAATCAAAATCTCTTTAATGTCAAGAGTGTTTTAGAACATCTTCAAGCTAACAGGCTTTCTTATTTAGGGAGAGATCAAGCCTTCAAAAAGCAATTCTCCAAAAAGCTTTCTCACTGACAGAATTAATGAATATCCCAGCTTGCTGTTGTATAGTTATGGATGAGAGTTATTTATGTAACTAAAGCTGTAGTGCTCTCCCTTTCAGATAAACATAAAAAAGCCATCATTCAGAACACTCCACCACAAAGATAACATCTTTTTTGGGGGGCTGAAAGGTCATTAATCCAGTGCAAATCATCTAGGGTGTAACTAGTTCAATAGTTCAATAACTTTGGCTTTAGTGGCATCAGTCAAAAGTCTGCATCAGCAGTTCGTTTGTTTTTTTCTGAACAACTGCACTGCTGTTAGGATCAGCTGTTTGACTTGGCCTTACAATGATCAGCTTATTCAAAGTAGAGATGGCACGATACCACTTTTTTATGTCCGATACCGATATCATAAATTTGGATATCTGCCGATACCAATATGAATCCGATATAGTGTGTTTTTTAATCAATAAAGCGTTTTTTTAATATCTTGCTGCATTTTGTACAAGTTTATACTCAAGTTTAAATAAATAACAACACTAAAGCTATTCTGTTATACCTGTATGTAAAAAATACACTGCGCCCAAAATATTTCATAGTTCAGCAACACTGATCAATCTAATAAACTTAAACCTACTCAATCCTTCCTATTCTGGTATTTTAAAGAGTACTTAGCAGAAATATTAAGCAACCTAACTAATAGGGTTGCAAACTCCCAGAAAAAAACCCCAAACAAACCACCCTCCACCTCATGATGCTTAATCGATGTAATCAACTTTAATTTGATGCAGGGGGAAAAATGCATAGAAATAAATTATTTTTCAAGAATAATTAAATAGATTCAACATCTTTCTTCAACAGAATTGCAGACTGCACAGATGGTATCTTCCCAAAGGAAAAAGTACTATAGCTTACTAGGGTATATTAGACTTAACAGTTACTATATACAGTAATGGACTTCTATAGATTTTACATCAGATTAAAACTTTGGGTGTAAGAGTCAAATAATTATTTATTAAAAGCTAGACATTTTAAATGAGAATAAGAAAGAAAAGTATGTCTTTGTGCCCCCTTTTCCCTGTTCATGCCCTATCGGCCCCCCTGGCTAAACTTTGCTAGATCCGCCCCTGCACAGTTACCAGCTGTCAGCTGCGTAGAAAAGGATCCTGGTGTACAAAGTAATATTAAATAAATTCTAACAACAGCTTATCAAGCTTAATAGTGCTGCTGTTGTTCAGCCGCTGGTTTCTTCTTTCTGGTGAGAAGTGGGCCAAAAACTAAGAAGAGAGACGGACTCGCGACAGAAAAGCCGATCAGCTAAGCATTAGCATTATCATTAAGCAGTTTCATGATTGAAGTAGCAACAGGAGAGAGAGAGAGAGAGAGGCAGTCGCTCCTAATATCTGTTGTTAAGCTTAACATGGGAATGCTTTACAGACATTCAGAGATGAACTTACACACTTGCTTTACTTCTCTCTGGGATAACTTCCTCGGAGATGAAATGCTGGTTTGCTAGCAAGGCTACAAATACACACAGCCTCTCTATCAGGTGATGCATATTGCTGCAACGTGCTACGGTTATGAGCCGAGTTACGCCGTGTAGCAAGTTTTGTGAGGTGCTTTTTTGATATTTAATGGATCGGATTACATTTTTTATTTCTCACCGATATCCGATCCAGTAATTTGGGTCAGTATCGGACCGATACCGATATGTAATATCGGATCGGTCCATCTCTAATTCAAAGCTATGCGTTTATCAGCTGATGAGTTACTTCCTATCATACACACACACACACACACACACACACACACACATTTTCCTAGCCGCTAACCATAACCATCAAAAATGAATCAGAATCAGAATTGTGTTTATTGGCCAAGTATATGTGCAGACACATACAAGGAATTTGGTTCCGGTAGATGGAGGCTCTCAAGCACAGCAATGTAAATGGTAAATGGACTTGTTCTTATATAGCGCTTTTCTACTCTGTCTGAGCACTCAAAGCGCTTTATACAACTAATTCATTCACCCAATTCACACAAGCACTTTTTTCTGACCTAAGTGCTAAGTAGTCTACCATTCATACACATTCACACTCCGATGGATGCATCGGAGAGCAACACGGGGTTAGTATCTTGCCCAAGGATATTTGGCATGCAGACTGGAGCAGCCTGGGATCGAACCACCGACCTTCTGGTTAGTGGCTGACCTGCTCTGCCACCTGAGCTACAGCCACCCACGTGCTAAATCTCACACACACACACACGTCTATATATACATCACACATGCATACACATACATACACAAAGCTGTGTAAACCAACTATAAATAACTAATCTAAACTTATATACATAAAATACAGAAATTAAGTGAGGTGGAATGAATACTACAGAATGTACATAAGGTGCAGTTGCAGTCTGGCAGTGGGAGCCAGACTACAACTAACTAGCCAGATGCCTAACCTAATTGTAACCCTGACACTAAAACCACATTTTCAGTCTCAAAAATGCCTTCAAACTTGTGAGGACAGGCACTTTTGTCCTGCTAAGTGACTGCTGGTCCCCACAAATATAGTAACGTTCCAATTTCAGGTCCCCACAAAGATGTCTAGTGGGATTTTTTTGTAACAAAGAATCAATTTCTTTGTTACAAAAAAAAAATCCCACTACAGTGGAGTTTAACTTGTCAGACCAACTTATCAGAATTTTAACTTCTGAATGATGATGCTGTGAATGATGGTAAAGGTAAGGTTGATCTTTACACTGTGGCTGCTCCTCTCTTTCAGTCCATCATAACAGCTACACAATCGCCTCCAAGCCAAAAAACTGTGTGCATAATGTTTTCCAGCAACATAATGTTTAGACAGCAGCCCCGGTGTGTAGCTGCAATTTAACAACTTGAAAGAAACAGCTGTAGGTCCCACCTTTGTTGGGATTTCTGATTAATGAGACAAATGCACTGCACACATTCGGAATATTCTTATTTTTTCTTTACATGAGTTTCCTGACACTCGAAATCCAGTTCATTTCTTTTATTTAGTAGTTTTCAGTCTGAAACAGACTGGGTGCTTCAGGGTCTAATGAAAAGGTGGAACAGAAAGGACTGGTTCACTCATTCAGTCACAGGAAGAATGTGGAAATCCCAAACAGCCAACTAGGAGGTTGTGAGGCAACAGTGCTAACCACTGCACCACCATGCCACCCATGAGACCCCAAGTCTTTACCTGGCGGTTAGATAAATGCTCATCCTGGAACTTGGAGTATGTTTATGTGTCAGTCTGTGTCTCACCTTTGGCACACACTCATGTCTTGCTGTTTGAGGTGACCCAGCAGCTCATTTGTTACCCAGCCAATCACCTTCCTTGGCTCCTTCTTGGTTGCCTTTAACACAGCCTCAAAGTAGTCCACCAACCCATCTTCATTCTACATTGACATAAAAAAGAGATTCCTTTACAAACATATTATCTAATTAGACAAACAAGCAGAGCTCATCAGTATACAACTACATCCTGTTAAAGTCTAGCAAGCTACACGAGTAAGACCTGATCAACCACCTTTTCTCCCACTGGCTGGTTTCACCCAGTTTCTCCCACTCAGAAACTCACCACCAGAGTGAAGCTGTGCTCAGGTAGGATTTCGTACGTTTGCACCAGCCTGTCTCTTTTGACACTTGGTAGCTCTGGCAGCCCTTCCTTTATCTTCTGCACCACTACCACCTGGCACGCATCAATGCCAGTGGGCAGTGATGCATTATCCTCATACAGAATCAGAGGGGGCAGGTTGGGCTCTGGCATAAACCTGAAAAAGGCAGGAGGGGTGAGTGAAAACAGGGAACAATGTTTTATCAGCAGTACGGGTAAGTTTGGGGAAAAAAGGTCGTCTTGTGCTGTCACTTGGCCGCCTGATCATTCGACTCCATCAGCCTTGAACCTGTCAATCATTCCCCTACCTAAACCACAACACATTCAACGTCGGTTCACACTTTAGGTGAGGTCTGTTTAGCTACCTGTCAATCTCCAGACCCCAGTAAGAGGATCTTCCTCTGATTTTATAAACACTTACAATATGAACTTACACTCACCTGTAATCCTGAAGACCCTCTTTGTCCCTCATAGGTAGAGTCTCCCTAGAAGACAAGGTGGCAGTATCAGAAATGATAACTCAATATGAGAAGATCAAACAAACATGAAAATACTCAAAACAAAGAATGAACATATGTGTGGGGATCCCTTTCAGTGAGCCTGCTTTTCTTCAAACTAGTGGCGTCAGATCTGTGACCACTTTCACAGGAATGAGAAGAAAGACCCACAGATCATCACCCCACACTGTTTAGCATGCTTCACCATGTACCTCGGATATACAAGACCTCATGGGAGGGAGGTACCAGAGGATGATCAAGGCCTCAGCTGCCTTATTTTGTGAGCTCATAAGCTTGTGAGTAGCACATAGCTCACAGATAACACAGAACGACGGCAGCATCCAAATGGCTCTATTCATCATCATTACCATGATGGTTCGTCCTCAGCAAAGCTCACGACTAATGAAGCAGGCAGAGATCCCAGTCACAGGGTGCTGTAGCGGTTACATCTTGGCATGAAGACGCTGCTTTTTCATCCTCTTACCCTGATTTGGAATCATACGCCCGGGTCTCGTTTTGCACCGTGCCTCCTCTCTGCAGGACATCAATCTGTCTCTGGATCTCATAGTCTGATGAATATCAAGGAGAACATGAACACAAATACAGAACCGCAAATATAATTTGGTGCTAAATGCCAAACACCTGCTGTTATACGCCGGTGATCGTTGACTCTCTGAGTGCTGCCACATTGTAACTCTGATAAACAGCCTTTTGTTTTCCCTGTGACTTTTAAATACCAGTTCAGCAGCAGAGTAAATGTGAAACAACTTAATTGATAAATAACTGAAGCACAGCGCTGCTATATGCCAAAACACACTTCCAAAACCTGCATCTCAAGTACTGAAATTTTCTGAGACTACTAGCTTGTTTGAAGTGAAGCTCAGTTAAAAATCAGCAAAGTTATAGCTGACACAAAATCTATGAACAGCTGCAAGAAGTCAGTTAATCATCACATGCTGCTATCACGCAGCTAATTGTTTGTGAATAGCTGTCAGTCCAAAAAACTTACGCTTCACAAGTTACTGTCAGTTTCAACTATGCTTCCTGTCTTAATGCCTCTTCATGAATCCAGCAATTTTGCTTTTACTTAACTGGGTCTATTTCTAGGCACTGACATAGTAAAAATATGATGATTATGTCACACTACGCATGCTTTTTCTTTGCTTTTCTATAGCTATCAAATGAAAAAGAGGAATATATAAAGCCACATGAAAGGGAAATATTGGAGTAAAAGTAACATGAGATTTATTCCTTCCAAGGCAACCAGACTGATTGGAGACTTCGGGAAGTTAGGGGTTCAACCAAGTAATAATCTGGTACAAGTATTTAGTTCATGGATTTAATTAATAAATGCAGCATGACAATTATGTTTTCATAGAGATGCTAGTCAGATTAAAAATGACAAAAGTTAAAACTTTTTATCCCAACTTTGCTTCTTTCAGCGGCTCCATTTAGGGGTCAGCAGAGGGAACTATCTGCCTCCATCTCACTCTCTTTCTGGCAGCTTCCTCTGACACACCAACCCTATGCATGTCATCCTTCATGACCTCAATGAATCTTCTGTGGTCCTCCTCTTTCCCTCTTGCCTGGCAGCTCTGTCTTCAACATCCCCTATCCATTATATCCACTTTCTCAACCTTGCCTCTCTAACCTTGTCTCCAGACTGATCAACCTGATGTACTCATGTCTAATCCCGGCCACTTTGGTCACTCCTAATGACAAATAAACATCTTCAACTCTGCCATCTCCAGCTCAGCCTCCTGTCTTTTTGTCAGTGCCACCATCTCCCTCTCACTGCCATTTCAGAAACTTTGCCTTTCACTCTTGCTGCTATCCTTGGGTCCAAAATCACCTCTCATGTGTACCGTCCTTTGCTTTGGATGGTTGACCCAACATATTTAAACTCTTCTACCTTTACTCCTTGCAGCTTTGTGTTACCTTTGCCCCCTTCTCACTCACACGCACATGTATTCTCTTTTGCTTCTACTGACTTTCATTGCTCTGCTCCCCAGAGCACACCTCCACCTCTCCAGCCTCTCTTCCACCTGCAATGTTGTCTGCAAACATCATAGTCCACAGAGTCTCCTGCCTGATCTCATCTGCCAACCTTTCCATCAACACACTGCAAACAAGAAGGGGCTCAGAGTAGACTTACCTCAACCTTGAACCCATCTGTCACTCCTACTGCACACCTCACCACTCTGCACTCATAAATGTCCTGTACCACCCTCACATAGTTTTCTGCCATTCCTGAGTTCCTCGTGCACTTCCACAGCTCCTGTCTTGGCATCCTATCATATGCTTTCTCTAGGTCCACAAAGACCTCAGTGCAACTCCTTCTGACCTTCTCCATCCTTCTCCATCGACCTGCTCAAAGCAAACATCTCATCTGTAGAGCCCTTTCTCTGCATGAAGCCATACTGCTGCTCACTGATCGTCACCTCACTTCTTAGCCTTGCTTCAATAACTCTTTCCTATAACTTCATGGTATGGCTCATCAAGTTATCCCTTTTCAGTGACTACAGCTCTGCAAATCACCCTTGTTCTTGAAAATTGGTATCAGTGTGCTTCTTCCTCATTCCTCAAGCATCCTCTCGTTCTCCAGCACTGTGTTAATCAGTCTGAATAAAAAGTGCATTGTTCTCTCTCCTAGACATCTCTGTACCTCCAAAACTATCTGTACAAAGTTCTTGGATGCTGCCTCTTAATTCTCTTATTCATCTTTGGCAAATGAAAAACTGTCTAGATTGTATTCCTCCACCAACCATGGGTGAAGTTTGCACCCATGCTATTTTATTATGATCAAGGGAACATTCAGCAAATGTTTAATATTTGCGACACAGGGATGTAAAAATAGAAGTGATTTTACTTGATTGATTGATTGTAAAGGAAATGTAAGTGTAAAAATTTGAGAGTCAGCTTCCAAGTTTTGGATTTTTGGCTAATAAAGCCAATCTATAGAACATCTGCTACATATGTCATGTCAATAGTTCAGCAACTTAATAACTGTCCTAAAAAGCCGTTCATGCAATGTGAAGAAGAAAACACTGACAGCTTGTTCATTTTACCTCCGCTTTTAATACAAGAGCCATAACCAAAGTACAGCAGCACTGTGGAGAGCATAGTAACCAAATGTGAAGTATTGCAATATAATAGCTGCACTACAGCGTGTGTCAAAATCAGCTCAACATATCCTAGGCACAAGACATCTTGACCTGGACAATATTACCACAAGCTGGTAGATGCAGCTACCACAAAACACAAAACTCTATTTCTAAACACTATTTCATCCTGAACATGACCTGTTTAAATGTCAACTAAAAAAGGACTAAAATGTGTGAGCAATCATGCGTGCAGTTAAGACCCTTTCAGATAAAGTAAATTCAAAAAATAAATGATTAAATGCCTGAGGCGCTTTCTGCTATTCTTGCTACTGAGTCTCAAACTTTTTATCGGTGCTTACCTATAGCTCTGGCAAGGTATCGAATGCTGTTGATGTTCTTCACCTCTGTCCTGACGCCCAGTGGCTCTCCGGGTCTGTGCACCGAGACGTTGGCATCCACTCTCAGCTGCCCCTCTGAGCAAAAAGAGGTGAAAAGATGCACGCGGAGAGAGTTAAGTTTAGGTTTAGAAGTGTGGCAGCTTGGAAGCACAAGAGAAGGAGAGAGACAAAGAGTGATTTCCATACCAGACATATTGCCTTGACAGGTGCCTAGAGCTTGCAGGATGAGCTGCAGCTCTCTGACAGCTGCAGCAGCCTCCTCTCCACAGCTCATATCTGGCTCCATCACCAGCTCCATCAGACCTACACCTGAAGACAGCAACGTTTCACATCTCAAGGGTCTGGAGCTCAGTGACAAACCCTTGCTTTGTTGATTAACCTAATATTAGTTTTTAAAAAGCAAAACATTATCACTGGAATTCTATGACTTTTCCAGCTGCTGCTGCTGTCTGTCAATCATAAAAACATCTTCTTAAAAATAGTTTAATTTCTTAATCAAAAGATGGTTTAGGAAAGTCAACTGCCAAACACCTGCTGCTACACGCTGGCAGCCCTCAGGCCTCTGACACATTATAACTCTGAGGTTTTTCTTCCAGTGACTGTTAAATACCAGTTCAGTGGCAGAGTAAACAGCTAATCAATGAGTAGTAAATATGCAGTAAATACACTATTTGCCGGTGTCCAATTGTTTTTAGCTGTAGTTCTTGATAAAAATAAATCAAGCAAAGACCAGTTTAGCTCAGTGACGGCTTTTAAATGGCATCAGGACAATCACAGGAATAAGCTGCCACTATTGGATGTACAAGACAGATGAGCAGGACTGATTTATCATTGATTTTTTTTCATTGAGCAGACTCTTCCTCTGTATTGCTACCTGCTCTGTTGAGGTCTATGAGTGTCTGGCTGCGGACGTCATCGTGGAGACTCTTGCCGCTGTCCTGTTCCAGCTGAATCTGTTTGATGGTCACATTTTTTCTCATCACCTGGTTCCTCTTTTTCCCTCCAAGGAGGCTGTAAGTAAGCACGCCATCTACTGCGATTGGCAAACGTTGTTGAGTGATCTGGTATCCAGCCTACAACAAGAAAATACAATACAAAAAAATTCAATAAAACAAAAAATAGAACCTGAAAACATGCCCCAACTTACTGTGTGATTAAAAGACATGTCCTATAATTATTATGTTAGCTGCTATGTGAATTAAAGTATAGTGAAATATATGAGTGCTGGATAGCTGGTTGGTTGAAGACTGGTTTGTTAAATGCCAATATGGACCACATATCTCTGAGGAATGGTTCCGGCACCTTGTTGAACTCGTGCCATGAAGAATTAAAGCAGCTCTAAAGGCAAAAAAGGGTCCAATCCAGTACTAGCAAGGCATACCTAATAAATTGTCAGTGAGTGTATATGTGTTTAAAATAGGAATTGCATCTCCTCTTTAACTGAATGAAGAAATGATCCTTCACTTTGTTTAACCAATACATCCTTTTAATTATAGAAGAAAGACTGTTTCGTGAAGTCTTGCAGTAGAGTTTTTGCAGCGTCATGGGTGCATGTAAAGGTCTGGCGCGGAGCGTCAGTTAGACACGGCGATTGGCTCGGCTGTCATAATGCAGAAGGAGCTGGCATTTCACTCAAGGTTTCTGCTCACAAAAGCACAATATTTCATGAGCTCCTCTATTCCTAGAAGAACCTGCTGCCCCGAGCATTAATTTCGACGTTACCACGGCAACCACATCACAAGACCTAAACATTAATCACACTTATGCTAAGGAGACTGAGGACGTGGGAGAAGAGATTTGGGGGGGGGGGGGGGGGGGGGCTGTTAGTCACCGGCTTTTTGTACAATGCGCCTGATCGACACAATCAATCACCTCCACAACTCCTCCTTTTAAAAGAAACAGGAAGAAAACAACACAAGATTCCTGGGGATGTTCCTTTTCAACTTCTGCTCCTCTTGGTGGATTTGATCTGTAAATCTGCAAGATTTTGTGACTACTGTTGCAGCTCATCAGAAATCCCCCCTTTCCCACTTAATCCTTTCACGAGCTTTGTCTCTGGTCATTGAAAACGACAATTTCTGCAGGTGAAAGTGAAACCAACTACTGACATTAGGGAGCATCTGAACAAGTGGAGACAATTTACATTTCCTGCATAATAAATCAGCTGCTTTTTGGATGAGCCCTGTTTGCTGTTAACAGCATCCTTGTACCCACATTAAGCTTTCGCAATTACTCTGTGACAGCACACGGAGCCCTAATGAGCACTTCCTGAGACTCGTACAGATGCATGTCTGCTCACACGCCGTTTCAAGCAGGATCAAACGCGCACACACACACTTTCAACTCTTTTCCACATTGTGAGCCCCTGAGTCATTTTCTGACTCATTCCAAAGTCTAAACAAACAAGACTCAGTCGGTCGTCTAATTCCTCGCCCCTGCACACCGATGTTTTTCCCCGCCGAGGTCACAAAGACATTTCATTTCTCTCATTAAACACAAGTCAAAGCTTCAATGGCCAGGCCATGTCTGTTTATTTGGAAACTTAATATCTCAAGGAAATTGCAATTATTTAGATGAGCGTGGAGCTGCTGAGGCATGTTATTAAAGGGCTGTTAAAAACTTTATATATGTGCCTTGCCTGCCATTTCAATTCAATGAAGGAATGCTGCTCGGACAGCGGCATTAATCATTTAATGAGCAACTGTGGTGTTTTACAAAATGCAATCAGGGATTTCTACTGGAACATATCAATAATGTACAATGCAATTTACAAATGTATTTTTCAAGGGCGGGATAATTTCTCCCTCGATCCTGTTCCACGTTTGGTTTTTACGAGCACAGACTGCACTCAAACTTTTGGTGGAATGTGAAGAATATTCCATCATCTGCATAATTAAAGCCACTCTGACTCTGAGATTATCAAGCTGCTTCACTGAGACAGACCACCCTCTTTAAGCAGCTGTGAGAGTAATGGAAACTAAGTGATTATAAAGCAGACTACACTAGGTATTTAAAACATCAATAAGGCTTTGGGATAAAACCTACTGGCACGAGTTCTCAAAAGAAAAATAATAATCTTAATCCTGCTGTGTGTGTTGAGGATGAATCCAAAGGAGATGATGTAAAGTTCTGCAAACATGCAAGAAAGCGAGAGGAGCCCAACAATAATCCCCGCGCTTCTGGAGGGGATTTTGCTGGAAGATTGATGAACTTTGAGAGGAGACAGTGTATCATTTACAACAGTGAAAATGTGCACTGCTGCCACAAAATCAGTAATTCCCCTAAAATTAAACGGGAGAACGTCAATCTGTAAAGATCTGCATATAATGGATGTTCTTCATCATGCTTATGCAGTCACATCTGCACACAATAAAGTCAAGTTAGATGAGAAAGTAAATAAATAAAACCACCAGCTAAAGTTTTTTGTTTTTTGCTTGCTACTCTCCATAATCAACTTCTTTGAGCAGTTTCACTGAAATATGGTACACTCCAAAGAAAATGAAACTTTTATTTAGTCCATAATTACCCTCCTCATTACTTTGCCCAAAGCTCTGTTAGCAAAATGTCTTACCAGGGCTGGCTACACTTTGAAAACAAACTTGAAAAGTAAAATTCTCTTACACCTTTCTTTTGAGAAATTTCTAGATTTATTAGCAGGAGGTCTCTGTTGGGTAAGTCACTGTAGAGCTCCCATGACATTTTGTCTGTTCCATCCAAGCCTTAAAATGTCATTTATAATGGCAGTAAAATTACCCCAGGGCTACTGAAGGGTTGAGAAACCTTTCCATGCAAGCACTCCATTACAGAAAGCAAAGTGAATATGACTTGGGCAAGACAGTTTAATGGAAATATCACCGTTAAAGAGGGTTTTTTGGGAGGTTGGGGTATCTCTTCCAGTATTGCTACTATTCAGCTTATACATCCTGCCGTTAGATATTTAAATACTGCATGCCCTGGCCCCCTGTGACCTACTCCTGTGGGGGCCATGCCTGCTGGGGACGTTTAGCAATCCTCCTAACCTTCTTTCATGTTCTCTCTTACATGTCCTGTTTTTTTTTTTTTTTAATTTTAAATAATATGTTTAATTTAACATTCACTTATTAATTTTTTTTCTCTCACTTCAAGATAAACAGTTTTTTTCTCTGTTTTTCTATTTATGCATGACTTTGCATGTTGATACACACCACAGCATATAGACATTCAGCAGCCAACTATAACATTAGAACCTGCAGTCACAAAGGCCTTGTCACTTTTGTTTCCTTCTTTTCCCATTCAGTGCATTTTTCTTTTCTTTTTTTAAAGCCAATCCCCAGTGATTTAAAAAAGTGCAGAGGAGATGAGAATTAGCACATCCAAGTCTGAGTGCGTATTCCAGGTCATGGAGCAATTACTGCACCAAGTGAAGGGAGTTTAAGCATCTTGGGGTCTTAAAAGCTAAATTAGGAGTGTGTTTGCTTTGCAGCGGGATGCTGTTTGGCAACACTTTTGAAAGTTGGATCTCTTGGCTGCATTTGTGGTGTTGATCTCTACTGGCATGTTTTAAATGCAATTTTCTGACCACCAGTTTTGGTGTGTCAAAATCTAGTAACTTTTGTATTATGCTTAGCAGGTATCTGTGGGTCTGTTTGTGAGATGCTTAGCACTCTACTCTCTCCTTCGAATATGGGCTTCAAACCAGCAACATGATATGATGCTAACAAAATCTCCAAGCAGAGCTTCAGAAACCTATGGTTGACATCACGATGGCTTTGTCCATTTTTTTTTCTTTACATACAGTCTATGAGTTTAGCACACACTCGAACTTTACACTGCTACAAGTTTTGGTTTGGCTGGATCCGTTCTGCTGCTTTAAGAGGGGGTATTCAACAGTAACCATATGGATAGTTTCAATTAAGAGTGCAATAGCCAACATTACAAAACACAAACATCCACTTTAAGAAAATGGCCGGCAGCCAATATCCAAATAGAGCCCATTATTGGTTAATGACTGGAGATCATTCAGCCTCCGCTCACCCAACTATTTTACTTTCACTATTTAATTTACAATTTATAATATTAGCTCACAGTTAATATGATAAGTTGTGAATCTGTGCAGTTCCATCCAGTTACTTTATGTATGGTTTTTCCAATTCTGATAACGACTGAAATTAAGTAAATAAATTAAGAGAGCAAGCACCAAATTAACAGCATGGAGGAGGCAATGACCTGTGGATAATAAAAAAATAGAAGTGAACTGAAGGAAATGAGCTGGCAAGTTAAAAGCACTGGTCATTTTCAGTGTTATTTTTCTGTGTATGTGGGGAAAACACTGCCTTTTTGCTTCTTCTGCAAGACTTGCTCACCATTTAAATTAGAGCTCACGGCTGGGAGAGTTCACCGGAACAGTTGTGATGGAAAGGCGGGAAGCAGACGAGCACAGCTTGCATAAAAGTCAAAGCAAGGAAGCAGCGTGGAGGATGATAATGAGTCCTGTCTCTTAGATAACCCCTGTCTCCTGTGCTATCACTCTCCTTCCCACCGATCCCTAGATGCTGCACAGAAAGTGACAACTGAGGACAGGAAAACGAGAACTTACAGGGAGGTCAGCGTAAAAGTAGTGTTTCCTGTCAAAAAGCGACTTCCTATTTACGGCGCAGTTGAGAGCCAGTCCTGTCATCACCGCTGCTTCGACGCAGCGCTTGTTCAGGACCTGGGGACACACGGGGACATTATGGGGACAGATGATCTAAGAATGACAGGTTACGTTTATTCTAATCACACGAAGCATAACTTACAGGTAATGTGCCAGGTAAGGATGCATCAAAGAATGACACCAGGGAATTCGGAGGAGCCGAGAAGCGAACCGGAGCACCGGAAAACAGCTTGGTACTGGAGTTAATCTGAGCATGAATTTCCAAACCCACCACACCGACCAGCTGCTGGGGAGCACTGAGACACGCGGTACAGAAACAAAAAACATGAAAGAAAATTCAACTACACAGGTGGGCTGTATTTGTGTACTATGGCAAAGGAAAATACAATCTGGCTTTGAGGTGTTAAGGAAATGAGCAAATTTCGTGCGGGTTAGGGGTTTGAAGTGTGTTTAGATGCCTACAATTACACTTTATAATTGGCAGTGCTTTTGATGTACACTGTTTTCTCACAAAGGAAGCAAAAGCACAAAAGAAGTTTAAGAAGAAGAAAAAGAAGAAGACGTTTTGTCCTTTTCCAAAGAGTTTGCAAGGACATCTTCCCATATGGCTCTGAAACTACGTTCAGACACTGGGACCTTTCACCTTGAAAGGCCTTATTCTGTCAGTTCATATTCTGCTTTAATAAATTCTGCATTCAATAATGTATGCAGAAACCTGTGTTTTGTTTTGTTTACAGCTGTTGTCAAATAAGCCAGAAGCTGGGCTTGGAGACTATAACTTAACTTAAGCCCTAAAAACTTTATTCAGACCTACTATGTGGCCCACAGGAACAAATGGGGTAGGCTGCAAATGACACAACCTTATGAAACTACACTTTCTCAGTTCATTAATAAAAACTTGAAAAACGCCATAACAGACTCAAAGATGAATGAACGGCACAGCACGAGTCAAAACAGCTGTTCAGTTTCTGGCTTTGCTTTTGAAAAGTTAGTGTTTCCACTTCTGGTCCCACTTACAGTTTCTTGGTAGTGTCCTGACAATATGAAAGTTAAGCTCACTTTCAGGCACTGAGGATTTTTTATCAGTCATCTGAATAAAATATATTACTAACAGAGACAATAAATAATAATCGTCTTTAGGGCTGTTCGATATAACGATATCGGATGACGATATAAAAACATCTATCGTTTCATTTTACGCTATCGTTTGTTTGGTGGTGTCGCAAAATAAACTGTTTACAGCAATATTTTTTCATCGTTCTGATGGTCACTGTAGTGGCCTTATTAATTTCTTAAAGTTCTCTCTTTCTCTTATATGTAATATAACCACACTACTGATGGATAAGCGCCTGTTTTTATACGTTGTGGTTAGCAACAACGAAGGTAACACCTTCGCGTGTCCGCTTGTTTATGTTCCACACAAACCTTTCACAATAAAGCTCAAGATCCTGTTGAGACTTTTCAAAATAAACTGAATCACGTGAAAGAGCAGATTATTTACGGATGAGAAGTAAAAAAAAAGAGCCGCAGTTATCTTTTGCAGCCACAGTTATATCTGTGACCACTGAGAAAAACTAGTAGGAAAGCTTAGTGTCTGCGCCACAACACATGTTCTACTCAGGTGGCACTTTGATGTTCAATTCAATTCAATTCAGTTTTGCTTATGTAGTGCCAAACCACAACCACAATTGCCTTAAGGTGCTTATACTGTAAAGTAAAGATCCTATAATAATACAGTAGTTATTTAAATTGCATTATGTTGTAGCCTTGATTTAATATCCTAAAGGAGTGTGACTGGTACATAGTGGACTGATATTGTGTAGTTTCTCTCAGCTGAAACATGCACCCAATCCTAAAGCACTCTTCAGAGATGAAAAGCTTTAAATGTCTGTCTGCATTAATCTGTTTAACTCGTAGCATCCTGTTATTCAGACACAGACTGCATTTGATGTATGATACACTGCACGACAGTAACACGATTTCTGCCACAGATGTAAGAGGCTTGGTGAGCATCCTGAATGAAAGGCTCCATATTGTCTTATTCTGTCTCTGTGTAATCTTTCACATTGTACCACATGTTGACGTCATCTGTTATCACAGTGTTCTAACAGCATCCTGTGACCATGGCAGATGGATAACTTGTCTCTTCGAGTGACTCTATGGACAAAAGCACAGAGACTGCTGTCTGTACTGTTGCCTTAACCCTTTGAAAAGCTAAATAAAACTGATAAAGACAACATCGCCTATGCTTAGCAAAAGGCACCCCCTGGTATCACCAGGTCTCTAAATGTCCTTCTTCATTACACCCATGAATTTTCTCTGTAGTCTCCCTCTTTTTCCTCCTGCCTGACAGCTCCATATTCAACATCTTTTATCTAATATAGACACACAATGTGTGTTTTTTTCCTTAGCTGCTCTATAGCTTTCACATAAAACAGAGTAAAAAGAAAAATAACTAATTTTAAATTGGGCTAGAAGCATAAAGCCACATGAAACTGAACTATTTAAGTAGAATAAAAGTAACATGACATTTTTTTTGCTCCAAGGCAGTCGGTTGAGTCTCCAGGAAGTAGTAAAAATCTGGTACATAACCATACCTAAACTGAAACTATGATGGTAGTTTTTTAACAAACTTTTTAACAAATTCACAACAACCCTCAGCATGTCCTCCTCTACCTCCATGAATCTTCTCTGTTGCCGTGCCTGGCAGCTCCATCTTTAACATCCTTTGTCCATTGTATCCACCATCTTGGCCACTCTGTACACATCTAAACCACCTCGACCTTGACTCTGAACTTAGTCTCCAAAATGGTAAAACTTGACCTGTCACTCTAATGAACTTATTTCTAATACGGTCCGTTCTGGTCACTCACAAAGGAACTCTAAACACCTCCAGCTCAGCTTCCTGTCTTTTTATTAATGATACCATCTCCAAACCATACATCATACATCCCACTACCATCTCGTAAACCTTCCCTTCAATCTTGCTGCTATCCTTGTGTCATAAATCCCTTCCTGACACTAATCTCCGCTCCTCCACCCTGCCTGCACTTTTTTCTTCACCTCTTTTGAGCGTTGTCCTTTGCTCTGGTTGACCCCAACTTCTTTACCTCTGCTTCCTGCAGCTTTACTGTTGCACCTGCTGTACCTCTCTTCCATGCACACGTTCTATCTTGCTTCTACTGATTTTCATCCATTTTCTCCCCTTTATTACTCATCTGTCTTAGGTCAAGCCCTAAGAAGATCTTTGCACCGTTAGCTCAGCCCCTAGATTTGTATCACCTTCAAAACTACACAGCAGAGTGGCGCAGCGGAAGCGTGCTGGGCCCATAACCCAGAGGTCGATGGATCGAAACCATCCTCTGCTAACTGTTTTTAACCGAGCCACAAGATAAAGCTTATACTCCAAATGTAATTTAAAAGACTAATAAACGTATATTAAGCTGTTTGACCACATGAATGCACAATGTTCAGGGCGTATTTTGTTGATGAAATCGCGAACCATGTCGCATACGCAGTAATGTTCTTTTGTCTGCAGTGTTTTTCACCAGGCTGACAAGTGAAGGCTGCCGTTAATGACTTTTCTCACCCGGCTGCTGTTAATAAGAAGACCCTAAAGAGGTATTATTATAGCTCAACACCAGGGCAACATGCAGGTTAACCTGCAGGTCAGAGACGATTAACACACGCACACACAATAACCCAGCACCCTTTCTTACCTTCGTGCCCTCTGCGGGAGTTGAGCGTGGCACTGTGGGCTTGTGGTGCTCACGGCCCTAACTACGTACGAAGCCTTTGGACCCAAGGCTGATATTTGTTTTATATTATTGAGAAGCTCACTTGCTGCAACACAGGAGGCAGCCATGTTGGTGTCGCTGCTCTGACAAACACGGGAATTGTAGTTTTTTAAAGTAGCAATTAGTATATAGGCCTACGCCGCTAGCTGAGGTTTAAAACTACAAGCCCCAGCATTGTGTATTTTCCATCTTCCGAGTAAAGAGGCATCATTTCCGGTTTGAGAACTGGCGGGACTTCTTCACTAGATAGGAGAGCGGCGGGTTGTTTACAAGCCTCGGAGGTTGTTTAAACACACAGAAAATGATGGCAACAAACGGAAAAGACGCGTGTGGGGTCAGCGAAGAGGCGCACACAGCTGCGGTAAACGGAGATGGTGCAGAGGCGTCGCCGCAGTCGAAGCGGCCGCAGAGGTTCACCTTCAGCTCCGAGCCCTCCATCGAGGATATTAGGCGCATGCAGGCCGATTTTACGGACGAGCGGGACTGGAACCAGTTTCACCAGCCCCGCAACCTTCTGCTGGCCATGGTCGGGGAGGTGGGCGAGGTGGCAGAGCTCTTCCAGTGGAAGGGAGAGGTAGCCGAGGGTCTGCCGGACTGGACCGAGACCGAGCGGGAGCAGCTGGCGCACGAGCTCAGCGACGTGTTGATTTACCTCGTGGAGCTGGCCGAGAAGTGTCGCGTGGACCTCCCACAAGCGGTGCTCCGTAAAATGGCTCTAAACCGTCTGAAATACCCCGCCAGCAAAGTGCAGGGGTCGGCCAAGAAGTACACGGAGTATAAAGACTGATGGACGAGGGTGAGAGCACTGGGGGAGTGTGTTTGCTGGACCTGCTGCTGTTTAATAAAGACCCACAAACGCTGCACAATCACAGCTCGGTTTACATGTTAGGAAACCACGAAAACCTTCAACTGTTGTGTTATCTGGGAGTTATCCGAACTCAAGGAATATGTTGGCTTTTACTGAAGTTCACTTTTAAGTCCTGAGTTTTAGTCTGACCTTCGCTGTGCTTCTGTTAGTTTAAGGTGGGACTGTTGTGCATCGCCTTTCGGGGGTTTATTCGTCACTAAACATTTTAAGTTATTTAGATTGGCTCCAGTGTCAGCACGGAGTGGAGTGTTGATCAGTGCCAAACAGACAGTATTGTCTCTTTTTTTCCATCCAAATGTATCAGTATATTTTTCAAATTTGGATGTTTTTATCACATTTTGTCATAAGTAAAAGTTGAGTGAGTCATGTTTTCACTCTTTTGTCAGCAGTTTTGTGTTTTAAAGGATGAAACTGGATTAGTAATCTGTTAACCAATCTGCAGTTGATTAAGCAGTCTTGTACCTTAATCGATGTTTTGATTTCAGTCACATGTCAGGTCATCTTGCTGTCCACTTTATTTGCTGATTCAATAATGTCTTATTATTTATGAAAAGACAAGTTACGTCCATAAACCAGGACATTTGTATTTGGGCTGTAATAAAGTGCAGTTACAATCCATCCTTTTTTCTTTCTTTTTCTTTTACAAGTTCTTTCTAAGACACTATAATCACGTGGAAGTGTCCCACACTCACATGAAAACGAAAAGGTTAAGTGAAGTAAGGATGAAAGGATCCTGTATTTGAAATTTTTTATATATATCGCACTGTGCAAAAGTCTTGAGCCACATTTAATTTTAAAAAATTCTGTTAAAACATAAATGTATATGGAAATTCAGCATATAAGACATAAGCAGTTTGTATAATTCTGCCAATCTTAACGTCCATGTTTGGTATGATCGTCTATTTTTCAGCACAGTCTGAACTTTTTTAGGCAGCTTTCTTGTCATTTCTTTAAGTAGTCTTCAGAAATAGTTCTCCAGGTTTCTTTAGGGACATTTAAAGCTCTTCTTTGAATGTTGTCTGCCTTTTGTTCTGTTCTCTGTCAGGATGATCCTACACTGCTTCAGTAATGTTGAGGCCTGGGTAAGACCTTTCCATGTGATATGTGTGTTTTTCTATCCAGATATGCTTTTACTACACTGACATTGTGTTTGGGATCATTTTTATGCTAAAAAATGAAGCTGTTGCCAATCAGATCCAGGTGTATCACATACAAGGCTTGCAAAATTTCAAAATCTCTGGTAGCCCTTTGGGCAGGTTTTTGGTAGCCCAATATAAATTTAAGTAGCCCGAATAAAAAAGAAAGCTATTTTTTTATGTTTTGTTTCCTTTACAATATTATACATTAAAGTATAATATTGTAATACTTTACATACTTTAATGTATTATACATTAAAGTATAATATTGTAACGGAAACAAAAGTTAATCAAAAAAATTGTTAAAATACAAATCACAACAACTGTATAAAAATTACAACCATCAACTCAAATACTTGGTTCAAATTGAACAGAAATTTCTATGAACTTGTAAGAACTGTGTAGAACATGAATCAGTCTGTGTCAGATCCTGAATCTGAAATTTCCACTGAAGTCACAGGTAAGAGGCAAGTGGAACCAAGATCTAGGCCATTTGCTTTTTGAAGTTTGCAAAGACTGATAAATTTTGCCAAAGGTAGTTCACTCTTTGCAATATAGCACGCTGTTCTAAACAGCTTTTTCAGTTCTTGTTGTGTTTGGTTTATTTTTAGTATGTTTTTTTTTTTGCAATTGCTTTGTTCTGGGAAAGATACTGCAGACTGGGCAATAATGCATTTCTCATGGGTTCTGATGGGGTCTTTCTTAAAATTACTGGTCCCACTAACAAAGATGCTTGTCGACTCAGAAATCAAATGAAACTCACAACACACCTGGCAGAACATCATGTTATTTAGCTTGTCATATTCCAGCCACAGAAATTCTTTTGTCCATGAAATCAAAAAAGCTGCGCTTTCTTTTTGCCTCATAGTCTGATTTGTCATAACTTTTCCGTTTTGCGGTAGGCTTTTCTTTGGCTGCCCCTTCTTCACCCTGACCTGTCTTATTTGGCTGAGCAGAACTAAAATACCAGCTTAAATACCGCTGCTTTTACACATAACGGTCAGCGATTCTTTGCGCACTCAACCTCTCACATGTTTAAGCTTGCTGCGGGAGATTTCACTTGTCGCGTTTGAATAGTAAGCTAACGATTGATAAGACGATGTCAGAGGAATTGGTGCGCAATCAATCGTCACTCACCAATCAGTGCTGCTGCTCTCTACACACCGTTCGCGCGATCGCAAAATGAAAGTGAAAGCAAAAAGCAAGCGCAAATTCAAACACGATTTCAATATGTCACATATTGACAGTGGCTCATCGATGCCAATGACATAATTACTCAGCTACATTGGCGAAAGAATGCAAAAGCATAGACATATATTTTCCTTCCTACGATAGCCCGACGGGCAGGGCTGAGTTAGATTTTGGTAGCCCGACTGGAAAAATCGCTAGCCTCGGGACGTCGGGCTAGCGATTTTGCGAGCCCTGACATAGTAAATCAAAATCTTATGATACTTTTCTGCGCTCATACTTACATCAATTTTGACAACATCCTCTACACCACTGGCTGCAACCCCAAACCATGACAGCCTAAACTGTGTTTTACAGATGGCTTTTTTTGGTAAACAATGTTGTTAAAGGCTAAACCTACTAAATTTAAACCAAATGAAAGACTAAAAATTGCAAAAATTATAACAGCAATAAATCACCACTTCCCTTTTTGTTTGCAGAGACTGAGTGCTTTTTTTTATTTAGTGTACATTTGGCTAAATGGATTTACAGTTTTACCTCTTGTTCATCTATTCATGCTTCTCTATGCAGGTAGTTTAGTTGTTTTGTCTAATTTAAATCAGTATTTTTAAAGAATGAAATGAAAAGTGAATCTCTTGCTATATTTCTGCATGCAAAGATTTTAAAAGTAAAATGCATTTGGATGCTCAAGTGAGGCATTTAGCGAAACGCTGAAGCGAACGTCTGATTTTCTTCGTTTGATGTGCTCCGAGATGCAAACATTGCCATCAGCTGTGTATACTGGCGTTCAGCCGGAAGAATGAGTCATCCACAGGCTGCAAAGGAGAACAGCCATGCATCAATAAGATGCTGCTGTATGCGAGCTGAGCCTCACTTCAAAGTAAACAGCTTTATTTGCAGCGTCTACGATATAGCTTTCCACTTTTAAAAATAGGCAGTTGCCCATATCTGGTGGTATGCATTTGATATGAAAACTCCTCTCTTCTTCATGTTATTTGCGCATACAACTTCTTTATTTGAAGTGAAGGATTATATAGAAGAAAAAGAAGCAAGTGTTGTGTTTGTTTCTGCGTTAATCAAATGAAGCGCAGCGTTACCCTAATTTGTTGTACATCATCCATAACTCCCACACTAGTGCGAGTTTTGTTCCTCGGCTGAAAGTGAAATCCTTTTCGTGTCATCCAAAACAACAGGGAGAGCAGACAGCAGACGTATGTGCTGCACAGGGAACATCATTGCACAACAGCAGTTTGCTCTTAAATGGCTGATCGTGACACTTTGTAGGTGCTATCACAATATTCACCATCTAGATGAATGCCAGGCAGGTAGCAAGCTGCAATTACAGCTGTCTCAGGAGGGTTAAATGTAACCATTTTAAGCCCACCCCCTGTTCTACCTGCAGGCTTCTGGTGTGCTGTTTCTCTGAGACCACCTCAGGACAGATTTAGTAAGAAATCTTTACTTTAAGAAGCCTTGTTGGCTGTGAGTTGAACAGAATGTGAGCCTTCCCACATTAGTGTTCACCATCAAATTATGGTATACATGAGAGTAAGACTTTCTATGCCTGTTTCTGAATATCCTGATCAAAGAGCTATTCTTAAATTAACATTCACTTGTTTTTCTAATCTTGTGGGAATCACTCACACTTTCTTATTAAATCTCTTAAATAAGTCAATGTCTGTAAAATACAAGGAATAGCATGTATAACACTCGTCTTTATGTTTCTACCCCTTAGGACTTAATCTTCTTCCAGCATGTATTCACTGCAGTGTGTAGTGGCCAATATTAGCAAACTCTATGGACTGACATTATTAAGTTAATTTACTTGCAGCCACAGTGCCTACTGCTTGGCAGAAAACTATGCACACACTGGCTTTAGGATTTTACAGTTGGGTGGTGGCTTTTGATACTTTCCAGGAAGCAGAAGGTCTTTTATTTTAGAGCCATGTGTACCCACACAGAAAAGTAACAGGAAAAAAACAGCCTAAATGTATTGTGTAGGATCTCTAGTGAGACTTATACAGTATTTCTTATACTATAGTATAAGATATACTGTTTATATACTGTAAGTTTCCTGTTCTTAGATGACAGGAGTGACACCTGGTGTGATCTTCTGCTGCCATAGTCCATCTGCTTCAGGGTCCTATTCATTGTATGCTCAGTAATGTTCTCCTGTGTACCTTGATTATAAGTGTGAACCACTTAGAAGGAAAGAACACATGCACAACTAGAATACACTGCATAGATACATCCATGTTCCTTCATCGTTCATCCACTTGCCAGGCAGAACACTGAACCGAGCCACTGGCTGAATACCAGTCGGCACTGTGTTATAGTTCACACCTCATAATTTTGGAGAAAAATATCTGTCTGTGTAAAATATTTAACATAATTCGCTTATGAAAGCCTGCTGTGCCGCATATGGACTGTAATCTTCCAGAGCTTTCTGCATGTTAAATATTTGTTGGAACACAAAACAAATGAGCACCATAGCAAATTAAAATACTAACGTTTCTTCATAAGTTGTCATATATAAATGTTTTATAAGGTTTTTTTTTAGCATCCATGCTTTAAAGGCTGCAGTAATTGGAATAGCCTAGAAATCCCAAACATCCTTGTAAGTCCTTAAGACCTTAAGTACACTTAAGAACTAATATGTAATGGTGGATTCCATTCACTGTTGATAAGCGTACTTCATGTACCCTCTACCTGCTGTTTGATGGAAGCTGTATTTTTAAAGCCAAAGTGGGCAAATGGCTTGGAAATGCTACAAATACATCAAAGTTCTCCGGGAGCACAAACCATCTCACAAGTGTCACAGTAAATTACACGCTTGCAGGCAGGGTTTGTATGCTTGGACTGCTCCGAACCACACAACAATAGCAGGCCGACAAACTGTATCGACGTCTCTGTTTGTTGCTGCATTTGTCAATATGTTGCATTTCTTTGACTTAAAAGTGGGAAATGAATGTACACCTGTTATCTTGCGGTGCAGACTCGTGTCCTTCTGTGTGCTTATACGCCACTCTTTAAAAACTTTATAATTGTTGCTTGAAAGCGAGCTGGGGGGAGGCTTTTTGTACCCTTGTGTCTTCGTATTTTTTAGAAAGAAATCAGATGGTTCCTATGGTGCTGTGCCTTGTTTGAAGACAGCACTGGGGGCATAATTACATTTAAGACTTTTGATGACTTAAATCTTAGATTTTCTTCGTCTTGTTAACAGCTCAGCAGATACCATTGGGCCTGCAGTCGCTTGTTGTGAGTTTCAAAGAAGTGTGGGACATCTAGTTGTTCATGCTCAAACAGATAAGCTTTCAAAGAGACATTTACTTGAGTGAACATATTTATTTTTTTGTGTGAAAAGGCTTTGGTTTCTCGCTTTCTTTGTGGCCACTTCCTCCTCCTTTTCACTATCTGAGTCTCTCACACACACAGGCGCTCTTTTATCCTGTCATAGAGACAGCAGTGGGAGCTGTCAGATCTCACACAGTGAGGTTATCCAGCAGCAGGGGTTCACATCACATCCCATACGCATGTACACACAGATGCACACGTACAGAAGCACACAGAGACTCTTTCTGTAACCATCGCTAATGGATAGCCACGATTTCTTCTTTTTTGTGTGCTTTAGCCACAGACAATCATGTCCTGAATACCCCAAACGGATCCATTCTGAGCATTGACTCCTTGGCACTTTCCTTCCTTTTCATCCAGACCAAGCAGCTGAGCCAATGCAGCAATGGAACAAGTCAAATTTCCTGCCAACAATTAAACATTTATATGAGCGCCTTCGTGGTTTTACGGTCAAATCTATCTTTATTGTCTGCATGGGGGCATTTGGTTCCAGGCTGTCGCTTATTGTAGACTGCTAAAATATTGCACTGCCTCTTTCTAATTTATACATACATACATACATGCATATATGCTGCACAATTTACCTACCTTAATACCTGTCATTTCAGACCAGCTTTGAGATCAAGAGAAGAGAAAACCCTTTAGGCAGCCTTTTCAAATATGCCTCCTTTTAGTGGTTGATGATTACTTTATTATTAATTAAGTTTGTTATATTATTACTGCCTTGGCTTACTTAGACACTTCGGGAACAGTGCAGTCTTTATTGTTATTAGTGACATTTGTGCTTTTCCTCATATGACTAGTCCAAATATCTTACTTTACCTTATGATAAAGTTTCTTTGAAAGTAAGCCAAAGCATTCAGGTGCAGCCATCAAGTCTGAGTAAAACTGTGACTGAAGATCAAAGTTCTCTGGACACCTATAAAATACATAATTTGATTTTGATTTGATTTGTTTTGATATACCTTTATTAGTCCCACAAGGGGAAATTTCATAAGGCTGCCGACCTATTGCACGCAATGGCGGCGCCATCTTACCCTCCGACCATACATACATTACACAAAACATCACATGGGGAAGACAGGTCAGAGAGGTATAACAATGGAAAAATGCACCACATGAGGAAAGATGAGAAAAAAATAACTCCCCCCAGACTGAGCTCCAACAGGGAGATCAGTTTGAGAACAGAAAAAAAAAACCCTCTGCACATAGCACATGAAAAAACTCTTAATACACCAAAGAAACACATGACAAGCAACAGGGGTGGGTAAAGGGTGAGAGACAGCCGATTTAGACAGTACATCCGGGCCTGCGTGCGCTGGTCTCCTTGATCCACCGTCAGCATCGGAAGGGAATAAGCGCCGAAGGTGTTTGGAAAGGGAGGGGGGATGAGTGTGTGCATATCAGTGTATATGTATGTGTGTGCGTGTCCAGAGTTCAGCTGAGACAGTGTCCTTCGCCCTGCCAGGCTAAGTAAACAGTCTTCCAGCCAACCCAGGTGGCCTTGCATGGAATGGGAAGGAACAGACTAAACATAGTCGTTATCAGGGTGTTGTTGTTCAGCTCCAGCCTTGAGACCGTAGCTGGCACCAAAGGGGTATCCGCATGAAGTGATGGTGGTTTTTACTTTAGTGCGAACAGCTAATATGAATTTCAAAGCAGTTCTACAGTCCAACACTGGTCTCTCAATCTCCTGTTGGAGAGCCGCGAGCTTCGCCATACTTGCGTTCTGTGATGTTGTCATTTCTTGTGCTCAAGGAGCCGATTCTGAGAACAGTTTGCCTCCCCGACATGTCATCCAATTTGCGCTCAGAGATGTTATTCCGAGCTAGCCCTTCCGAGATGTATCCAGTCTGCACTCAGATATCTTATTCTGAGTATTCACAGCAGCCGTAGCCTTCCAAGATCTTATCCGTGCTGCACTCAATGAGTCCATTTTGAGAAACTCACGCCTCTTCCCATCGTTTCAATCCCAGCGGGCAGCCTTGTGGGGGTTTGAACAGCCGGTTCCGCTTTCTTAATTCTTGGATAAGTCAGGGCCAAGCCAGCTCCGATCAGCCAGAACCCTGTTACCATGAATTTGTCTATATTCATCAGTTTTTAAGAAGGAAAAGCACACTGAATGGGGAAGAAAGATCACAGTGTATGGAGATACGTGTTAAAAGGGAGTAATTCACATTTATTTCCCTGCAACATAGGCCTGAATGGACACTTACCTTGACTTTTGACACAGAGAGGTGGTGATTTACATGATTTTTTCTCTCCACACGCCACACATTTAACCAAATCCAGCAGGTAAACATGGCATGTCTGTGTGCTTGCATGGCATGAAGGTGGAGTGGTTTGCATGTTCTCCTTCAGACTGTGTGGGCTCCGTCTGGTTAGTCTGGCTCCCTCCCACAGTCCAAAGACATGCACATCAGTTTAACTAATGGATTCAGTGGAATCTGAATGTGACTCGCTAAAATGTGACTTGAGGGGTTAGTATGACTAGAAAAGCACCATATACATGCAAGTACATTAAATTGACAGTTTTTCATATTACATTTGGAGAAACAGCACAGTTCCCGTTCCAGAGTTTATACTAGAGCCCAGTCTGGCTGGCCAGTCTTTGTATATGGTGTCCTGTATTTGCTGATATAAACATTATTTTTAAAATATACGATCATAAGGCAAATAAAGATACATGGGCCGGCTAGCGCTCAGCCTGAAATGCAGACACCACTTCTACCCTCCCTCTGCTCTTTCAGTATTTTATAAGCCCGGCCTCCACCTGTAGGCTCTGATTCTCCTGTGGTGGAGTTTATCACTGTCACTCGCCAGTCTCCTCTGTGCTGAGCTCGGCGTTTGCTTGCAGGGAGTGTCTGTCTCAGACACCAAATAAACTCATTACTACTCCGCATCCATTTAACAACACATCAATTCCAGATGCAGGTGGCTGACTGAATTCCCTTTGCTTATTTGCTGCGGACTACTGTATCATACTTATGTATTTAACTGCATTCAGTTGTTCAGTCGAAACACTGACTCCACTCCAGGCCTCCCATGACCCGTGGTGATCTGCTTTATTGTTTCGCAGTAGACACTCTGGCTCATTTCTATGGTCTGTTGTCTTGTATGGTTCAATGTAGTTCATATGCATAAACAAATTGCCTTCTTGAGGCAAAATATAATGCAAAATGGGCTGCACTGAGCTCAACTAGAACTAATAAACAAATGAATGAACTTTATTTACAGGGCAGTTTCTGACTATGGCATTTAGAGATGTGATGCAGATGATGCCTGCTTTTTCCTTTGGTAATGAGTCTCAGTGTAAAGTGAGGAAACTGTCCTGTCTAGCAGTGAGTGGTAACTGAAATGATGGTGACGGTGGGAGACGGTTTCGTGGTAGGTTTTGTTAAAACCTCCTGTTTATTTAAATCGAGTTCTCCAAAGCTCGGAAAATGGGACGACTAGCGAAGTGTGAAACTGATGAGCTAATGCTGGTTGATTTTAATGTGCGATTGTGCAAACCCGTTGCGAGAAGTGCTGCCGCCAGCACGCAGGTTTTAACAGACTTGATTGTCACTATCAACCCAGACAAGTGCAGCCCGACAAGCTGTTCAGCGTTCCTCGACAGTGTGGTGATGAGCTACCGCCACAAAATAAAGCAGTTTCTCTGCTTGACAGTTCTCCATCCTCACAGCTCTTTTCCATCAGAATTGATTAAAAAAAATGCTTTAATGATTAACTACATACCTCGGCTCTCTGCATGAGGCTCAAGTCTGAAGACCAATCTGGTGCTCACAGTAGGTAATGGTTAATCTGTTATGCTAATATTATTGCAGAATTTATGCCGAGTACACCAGAGAGACCCTTCTTGGATTTACATTCATCTTTCAAAAATGAAAAAATGAAAGAGAGAGAGAATGGATGAAGCAACCAGATGGTCTGTGGTTCTATGAAAACGTCTATTTTTGTCTACAGCTGGGTCATGAAATCCCAGAGAGCTCACCAAGGTGGTGAAGCTACATTTCTACTGACAGAGACATTGGGATCTCTGCTCCTTTTGTCATCTTCTCATCTTTGGCTGTGTCAGGTAGACATGGATCCAAAAAAAAAAAAAAAAAAAGAATATCAATGCATCACTTTATCTGTATGTAGTACAAATAAAACAGGCCGACTAAGTACAGGGATTCGTGAAACTAAGGCCTAAGAATTTAACACATCTGAAACTTAAACAGCGAATAAAAGTGAAGCGTTGTCCTCACAAAGATTTAAAGGTTTTGTTACAGAGCTACAGCACCGGATTGCATTAGGTTGCGCAGGTATTGCTGGTATTATGGCAAACCCCTGTAGATAGTTGACATTGTGATTTGCAGCAGGTGCCTGATGGTATGAAACCATAACTGTAAAACATCTGACAGATGTATCTGGTGAGTGGTTAATAACAGGAATGATCAAAGAGCGACAGAACAGGCACAGACTCCATTCACATAATGGCCACGGGGAGCCAAGTGCAACAAGGCTAATGTGTGACAGTGAGAGGCAGGAAGATTGTCTTTTGATTGAGCCGCGAGGCCTTAAAAAACACTCAGGCCTAGCTCACATGCAGCGCTATTCAAACTATACAGTTTTTTATGTGGAGTAAAGGATGTAAAAGAGCATGAATGTGACACACACGCACACGCACACGCACACACACACAATGAAAAATATATCAATCACTTCAATGCGTTTATTGTAATATGAAGAGTAAAATAATATCGTTCTTCTTTTGCCTTTAACCTTGAGTTACATTAACAAGGACACACAAGATATAAAAATTTTAGTACAGTACCGTGCATAAGTCTTGAGCCACACCTAATTTCTTTGTTTTGCTAGGGAAATGGGAAACAGATGCAGTGTAATTTGACATACGTCAGCCTTTCCTTCTTGTTTCCTTTCCTTAAGGGTGGCTGTCCAGAAGCCACTTTAATATGACAAGAAGCAAAACACAAAGAATCAAGGGGTGGTTCAAGACTTTTGCACAACATTGTGTCTAAAAATCATCTGTCTCTTGGTAATTTCTTTTATCTTTGTTACTTTGCCCGTGGCTTTCAGAGCAGTCGATGTCTTCCTGCTGAGAATTGAAGTTTATGTGTAAGTTCAATAATGAAGATCTGTAATCGCTCATCTACCAGTTTTCTGGGTGTTTAGCCATCCAACTTATAATTTCCCATGCTGTCAAACTCAATACTGACATCATTACTCTGGTCCAGTCATTTTCTGGCCTGCCCTCTCCAACCCAATCAGTCTATGGCCTCTGTGCTTTGAATCTCACCTCACCGTGTTCACTCAGTCAAGCCTCCATCTTTATCTTCACCACCACTATTGCTTCTAGAGTCTGGGAGGGTGGGGGCTTCAGTTCTAATGCTTTAATGTTCAGGTTTTTCAAATGAATTCTCCTTTTTGAACTTTCATTTGAAATTTCGGCTCAAACAGACCGACATTGTGGTTTAAAGTAAATGATACATAAGGTGATGTGATTGGTGTATTTACTGGAGACTGCTTTTATTTACTGGTTTGGTAATCTTGTTAGATCAACATCACCAGTGCAAATTACTTTTTGTGGGACTGACTTCAAATAGCGCTAATATTCAAAATAATGCTAAACAACATGGGGGTTTGTGGATATACGCTGTCGACAGGTTTTGGTAAACAGCAGAGGGTTGACCTACAGTGTAGTACTTCAGGCTTTCGCTACAAAGATAAATCTTAATAGAGTTTTGCCAATTTACTTTTAGAATTTGCTGACAAAAAGTAAAATACAGACAAAGAGAGGTGGTGCCAGGGCAAATCTGGCTTGACATGCATCTTCGATTTACATCCGGTCTGCCATCTGTCACCCTATTCCTGATTTCCTGGCATGTCCCAACCCCGGCATTCTCAGCTCGACTGCTCCTAGAGGCCCTGCGTAGGAGTGATAGACAGTTACTGGTGACACCCTAAATCAACCATAAAGTCTGATCAAAGTGCCGCATTGTTGGGCTGAAATTGGAGTTGGGCTGGCTGCTGCAAGCTCAGTATGAGGGAAGTTTCTGTCCCTGTCTGGTCTCATTTCGAGCCCGGGATTTTGAATGATTCATCATAAGGACTGTGGAAAAGACGAGGAAAAAGTTCAAATAAGGAGTGACAAATTCTTGGTTGAGACGTTTCTACCAGAGGGCGCTGAGAGGTGTTGTTATTCAAATGCAGAGCTTAAGTCTTTGAACGCTCGATGGCAGTCATTTCTGTTCTGCCTAGATTTTCCAGTTCCTGCTTTTCAGTTTTCTTTTCCTTGCCCAGCATGAATCAGAAATAAGCACCTGACTTTTTATTTCACAGCCTGCAGTTTGAAAAAGAAAAAAAAAAAACCCCCTCACACTTCTGAAGTCGCATACAGTCACTTCCATAAACCAAAGGAGAAAAGTGACAGTGAAATTAAAGCTAAGCAGCCTGCATTATGATCCTGCGCTCCTTACAATGTCCTCTGTTTCTAAGGACTGAGTGAAGATACACGATACTCTCTGAATGGCATCCAAAGCTATCTCGGCTGTTGCTATGTTGGACTGTTGCTATGGAGTAGGGAGTCTTCCACCCTCTCCTTGAGATGGACAGCTTAAGCCTCACCACAGGGAGGAGCCCTTTCTCTCTCTTCCTCCTCTGTGATCTTTCCAGAGAAGTCCAGTCTGAGGTAGTAAGGGGGGGGGGGGTTCCTTCAAGGCGATAAAAATAAAACGGTGACTCACACATACAAAGACAGGAGGAAACTGACCAAGTTCAAGAAGCGACTCATGTATGCAAGTTTTGTAGTAATGCAGCAGATATTCACGGCAGCTCCCGACAGGTCGAGGCTGTTAATGAAGCACGGCTGGATCTTTATTCCTCAGCTTTGTGAATGTTAAACTCTCCCCACGCCTTAGTTTATACATTTTAAATTGCTTCAAGCCACAGAGAGAATATCATTAAGCTTTTAATTTTATGCAGATGTTTGAAGTACTGAAGGAACAACAACAAAAGTTTGGTTGGATGGGTGCTCAGGAGCTCGTACTGTCAAACATAAGGCAGCTGAAGCTTTTTACAATAATATATTAACAAGACTTCCTTTACTGGATGTTAAAAGAAAGAGTTAAATTAATATTCAGTTTCTACTGGACAGCTGTTTTTAAAGAGAATTATTCTTTTAATGATCTTGAGTGTGATATATTGAAAATTGCATATAAATATCAGTTAAGGTGTTGGGGTCACACAGTGTGAAATGGAAGTCGCAGCAACAATGTGCAGACTGACTTATGGAAGCTGCCTTTTTACGATACCAGGCTGGTGTCTCTAAGGGACATTCATCAAGTGGGTAGTGTGCAGTTTGTGAAATTGTCCCAAAATGTAATCTTTTGATTCATGTTTTTTACTTTTGTGTGCACGGATATAAAAAACCCCATTACATACAGTACTGTGACAAGTCCACAAGTCCACTTACGGAACCTTCTGTTAGCACCGGCATGCCACAGGTCATTCGCAAAAGAGAGGCATTAGATTCCATCATGGGAGCGTAATTTAGGCGTTCATACGTTTTATTTCTACACTTAAGTTTTGTCACTCACAAACAGCTTTGCAATACTGCATGAATGCCACTCTTTGTGTGTCATTCCAAGCCACAAATTAAACAAAGTATTGCATCAATTTTGCCTTTTAAAATCACATAAATAGCAAACACATGACAAGCAAAATGTGCTTGAAAGTGGTATAATGTGTTTTCCCCCTTCAGTGATCATATTGTTTTGCCTATTTTGCACACCCTCTTTGTAGGTGTTACAGCAAAACAACAAACTGTAGGAGTATACATTTTATAATCATCTTTAACTTGTACTACAGCATAATGCAAAAGTCTTGAGCCACTGCTTATTTTATATTTTATTAAGAAAATGGGAAATAATTGTAGGCATTTATTTAAACATATGCTAATATATGTGGAAATACAGTATATAAAGCAAAAACAGAATTCTTACAATTGTAACAACCTTGAAAATGAAAATTTGGTATGAACAGCGTTATTCTTATCTCTTAGCTTTCTGCTAATTTCTTTGAGTAGTCTTCAGGAATGGTTCTCCAGGCTTTTTGGTCAAAGCTCTTCTTTGGATGTTCACTGTCTTTTGTTCTGTTCTCTGTCAAGATGATTCCACACTATCAATAATGTTGACGTCCGGGCTCTGATCCATGACTGATGGTGTTCTATTGTGTGTTTTTCTATCCAGGTATGTTTTTACTGCACTGGCAGTGTGTTTGGGATCACTGTCATACTGAAGAATTAATCTGTTTTGTGTGTGCGCGCGTGTGTGTGTGTTTTTCTGCATTGGTAAATTCACAAATTTTGACCAGATTTCCAACACCTATGGATGAGATGCAGCCCTAAACCATGACAGAGCCTCCACTGTGTTTTCCAGACGACTGTAGACTCACCGTTGTACCTCTCTCCTGATCTCTCCCATGCTGCGATCTTCACAGTGCAGTTTTTATGTAATTTGGGATACCATAACCGCTTCTCCTCCTGTCTCCCTTCCTTAAGAATTACTCCTTGATACTTCTTCCACTGAGACCATTTCTGATGAAGCTTCGGTGAACAGCAGCTGGATTAACTGAAGGGTCTCAGGTCCTGTGTCAGTTCTTTGCTGGATGTTTTCCATTTCTTAAGGACATTTGTTGTGTTTCCTGAAGTTTTTTCTAAAGACACTCTGCGCACTGTGCTGAAAGATGTCCGATTTTTAGCTCTTTGGGAAACACCTCGTTGGTGAAACAAATACATTTTCATGACTGACAAATTTTCTCATCTTTGACTTTTTAAATAAATTTAGCTAAAGAAATGGTAACAAATGATGTATACGTCCTAGGCAACACTGTATCATACGGAACCTCAGTGCAGTACAGGTGTAGCCACAAACTGCGTATCATACTTAAAGGAGTACAGTACCAACTTATGCTCTAAACCTTTCGTACACTGTCAGACTCTATGGATGGCAAAAATTAAATCGGATTTAAAAATCACATTTTTCCTTGTTCCACACTGAAGCCCTGAATGATTTTGTGTAAGCTGCGGCCTACATAACCTCCAACCACTAGCCTAAAGCAAAGGTTGGGCGAAGGCGAGAGGTCAGTGAGCTCACCTCTGTCCAACTCCACATCACAGATTGATTTTTAAATTTCCCATACATAAATGAGTTGAACAGCTATCTCTCAAAGGTAATGCTGCATACTTCCAAAATGTTATACATAACTGTTTCTCAGCCTAAAGAGCAACTCAGTTCGACGTGCAAGACACCAGACAGGTTGCATCCTGAGTCGTGCCTGCAGTTCAGTAAACGCATAAGAAGCTGTATAATGTTCCAGGAAAAGATTGTGGATTTGATTAAATAATTTAAGCGTGTTCATCTTACTTAAAGGCCCTTTTGACTTTTTCACTACTTCACCAAGATTATAATGTTTTTCCGTGCTCAGAGAACCTACAAAGAGCCATGGAGAGCCTTAGTATTGCTTTAGTTTCCACAAGCAAAGCCTGGAGACAAACTAATTAAAACCAGGCTGTCAGAATCATAGTCATTAAAGATGTTTCCTAATGATATTATAAATATATAATCCAGGTGCTCTCAAAGGTAATCTGAGTTTGTAGGACTGTGTAGAATAAATGATTAATCAAAAAGATTAGACCAAAATTCAAGATGCAGATTATATTTTACCCACCTGCTTCGTTGAAGGCCTTCTGAATCCCAGAAGAGCTTCTATATACGTAAGCTAATATCCCAAACGATTTCAGTATATGTTTAAACAGGAAAAACAGCATATCACTGAATTAAGCAGGTGTTCTTTTTAGCGTCGTCCCTCCACGGAGATGTGAAATCAGAGAACCCACTGAGAGGAAGCTGCTGCTGCGCTCAAAGATCAGGCCTGTAGGGACACATTCAGCATTCCGACGTTCCTACCTGGGGCAGCTGTTTTTGACTGAGACCAGTCCTATAAGCCGCGCCAGCTGCTGCGGTATCCTTCTGGAGCGAAACCAGCATCATCATGGCAGCCCTCCACGCTTCACGTGAAATCGGCGGAAACTATCCACACCTGATTTCACTGTTGCTCTGCTGCCAATCCTCACAACGAAAACTGGCACCAGCAGTGGATGCGGGTCTCCAAAGATTCCCCAACACCAACTGTTGTTTTTAGCCCAAATTGCTGCTTACTCAAAGAGAAAATTTAAGATCAAACCTGAGCAAGTTTGGTGAATTTAGTTTGAGCTCCTGTTTTAGGTCCTCGCACAACACCTGGCATCCCCAAGTAGCAGAGTTTGCTCTTAACCCCTGCTGCGTGGGTGTTTGAATTCTTGATCACTCTCAGAGCAGCAGCTGTGGCTGATGCTCTTTGTATGAATACCACCCGCTTGTGTTCCACGAAGCAGGGCCAGAATACAGATGAGCCCTACTTAGATCCGCAAACACCTCCCTGTTAGTCCCCCCATGATAATGTGCGCTTCCCCGTAGCAAAAGACACACCTGCTAATCTGTGTTTACACACACAAATACAGGCTCAGTATTACCGATACCGATACCGATAAATGTAACTTATAAAGGCAGTGTGAAATTACTTCTAAGATCAATTTGCAAATTCTAAACAGATTTTAATGACCAGTAGATCACAAAACACACCTTTCAGCTTTTTAGGTATTTTGAAACTGGGTTTTATTTAGACCTGGAGTGTAAAAGTTTAAATGTGCTATAGGCTGTAAATAAAATAGATTTGACAATCAACACAAAAAGGTTCAGGTATGTTTTTATAGTGCATGTATATATTTTCATTTCCAAAAAAATAATTAATTAAACACAATTCAGTGGGCTGCATACTGAACATAGAGGACATAAAGTGTTGAGGCTATTGTGCTAATATCGATCAAATACCAATACCAGCGTTGGTATCGATACTTTTACTCTCTTTTACTTGTTTTTCTTCTCTGGTCACTGCCTCTCTGCCCTCCCTTCTCTCCATGGTTCCCTGGTGGTCTCTCTGTCTCTTACCCCCCACCACTCACGCAGCGACAGGCTAAATCTTGGAGCAGCTTCCTCAAGTTGGACTTTAGAAGGGGTCATCAGATCTATCACTGCGCTTTCACTGGCAGGCCATCGCTCAGTTGCACCGCAGGGAAAACCGGCAACTGCAAATGCCTCACACCGACACAACACCTCCCCCCCTTCAACCCACCACAGCTGCTCCAAGTTTTATTTGAAAAGTGAACTTTAAATAGAGAGCGAGATGACTGAAACAAAGTTATTGTACTGTACTTGGAGAGGGAACCACAAAACCCTTTATGGCTCAGTTGTACCGTACTCCAGAGTAAACTTCCAGCTAGCTCACTGCATCACCCACAAGTGCACATTATCTCTGCCAGAGTGAGGTTGGTATTGTTGCCCACTCGATGTTGTAACATTTTATTTTAACCACGCCATAACAGCTCACAAGTGGTGTATTAACAGACCATAAATACGCAAGACGAGGCAAGGCAGCTTTATTTATACAGGCAATTCACAGAGCTACATATTCAACTATAAAAAAAGAAGTACAGCAAGAACAGTTTAAAAGCAGTAAGATAGAAAGTGATTTTAAACTCGTTGAATTAAAATGAGGTAAAACACAACAGCAAGCACATAAATGTATATATATATGGAGCCTGTGCAGAAGGCAGCTTGGTCACTAGAAGCTGATTGTGTGCTTTGTGTCAGCCCCAGCCTCCCTGATTATCTGAGGTCCAGCAGAATTTAAGAGTTCAGAAATGTAATTGTGGTTTGATTTGAAGACAAATCGAAGCATTTGAAAACTAACTGGATGCCAGGGTTTTAAGAATGTCTCGCTACATCATTATGGATGAGCTGTAATTGCAAAAGTATCAAGAAAAGAGTTGTAGTCCAGCTGGCTAAAAAAGAAAGCAAGAAACAAATTTTCCAAGTTCCACATGTTTCATTCAGGTAATATTAAAATCTGATTTCACAGCTGATATTACATGAATGCTAAAACTATGGTCTGAAAGTTCACAATAGAACTGACATTATAAGACAAGCAGACACTTTGAAAAAAGATCCAATCAATGACTCGTGTTGAACCCCGCAACAGTGGTCAGTTTTAAGGTGGGGTAATTAAGGCAGGACAAAATATGTTGCACTGGTTAGGAATGTCGCCTCACAGCAACACTGGCTCCACTGGCTGGTTCAGGATTTTCTGTGTGGTATGTGGATGTTCTCCCTGTATCTGTGTTGGTTCTCTCCAGGCCCTCCAGCTTCCTCCCACAGTCAAACACTTCATGTTTGGTTAATTGGTGTTTCTAAATTGACAGGTGTGAATGCTAGCGTGCATGGTCGTCTGTCTTGTTGTATCGGCCTCACGATGGACTGACGACCTGTCTAAAGTGTGTCCTGCCTCTCACCCTATGACAATTGGATTAGTGTCATTTTTAGCCTCCCTGTGACCCTGAATTGGATAAGTAGATGAAAATGGATGGATGGATTGATGGAACTGCAGTTTTGAGCTCCTCTTTATATTGTTTCCCATAAATGTACGGTTCCCATTATTAAAGAAATAAAAGTACAGAAAAACATGTATGTGCACACGTGCATTCAAATGCATTTCAGAGCTTTGACATTTTAACATTTCTTTTTAAATTAGCAGACAGTAAATCTTGCAGAAGCTACCTTCCACTGGCCCGTGAAATTCTGCATTGACACGGTTGTCCTGAAGTGCCAGCCACAGAGTCTGGCAGAGCAGCCGAGCAGCCTGTTCATCTGTTTTTACAGCCAAACATGGCGCCTCATATATTATACATGTTTCATGTGGTATGGGGCAATGCACTGCCACAGATAATGGGGAGGCATGGTGCTCAACACACACGTGGAACCTGTAGTGTACATAAAGCCCAGTCATTATTAATGCCCCCGGATAGCTATGATAGGTGCATGCAGCACATCACACCTCCCGGTGAGCAGAGCTGAATGGATTGTAGGGCCTGGCAGAGGCTATATTGGGCGTGATTACCTAGAGCTAAATCATGTTCTCCACAAGACTCTGATGAAAATTTCCTCTGCTGCAAATTGGTGCATGATATTTCCATGCAATGTAACACAGTTTTGGCTTTCACTTTTCCAAAAAGTAAAGTATTGTAGTAAATTTAAACCAAGAGTGAAAATACACTGTCTCTGGACACTGAGTTGTGTTCCCATGCCTTCATTTTCATTATATTCCTGATTTCTCCATATATTATGAGACGTGAGTGTATTTTCAGGATGTGCTGGGGCTTCGTAACTGTTTATTTGTCTATTTATTCATTCCCTTTAGAGCCCTCTGGCTCATTAGTGATGTTTTAAAGGGGAGCTTTTCAAAAATAAAAACCATGTCTCAGCTCTGAAAAAGAGTATTTTAAGGCAGTAGTGGGGTTTTTTTTGTTTCTTTTTTCATTTCGATCTGGCTTCATTACGTCTCCAAATGGGTTTTCATACTGTATTAGACAATAAAACATTTGAAGTTGCAATCAGCGATTTGATTATTGTGCAATGGGACTGAGGGAACAGATTTGACAGAGAAGCTTGTAGGCATAGCTGCACACAAACATATCTCTGCAAATCTCTTTCTGTTGTGCAATCTTCTTCTTCTTTGGGAAACCAAAAATACATTTTACAGACCTTTTACCAATGCATTACCAAAATGCTGGGCAGTCTTTTGTTTATTAATGGGTGCTGCCAAAGCCACTGCTTTTCTGTTCTCCACCCTCCCTCTTCAACCCACTCAAGACTCTTATGGCAGGGGGTGGTATGTTGGCCAAAGCAGACGGCCCTGCATCTATAGGTGGGGATAAATCAAGCCTCCGCAGGCTCTTAAATCACCCTAGTTCAATATACTTTGTCTGTTTTACTGTGTTTCGGAGCAGGCCTGGTAAGCCCACTGAGGAAAGAGAAGAAAGGAATGTGGGTCTGGTTTAGCTTGGACTAGCTCCAAGTGACCAAGTCCAACCCTCCACAACACAGCTCAGCCTCCGGGATGGCTTCTCTGGAGAGCTGCTTATGAGATGTCTAATTACTACACATAATCATTGTCACTTCTTTGTCTTTTACCTCCTGTCCTAATAATTTCTCAAAGGGCAGAGGACAGAGCAGAGGAAGGGAGCACTGAGACAAAGGTGACTACAAAAGAAGTGGGCAGAAAGATGAATGTACTTTTAAAGAATGGCTGTGACAAGTGTGTGTGCAACAGAATAAAATAACCAGATGAGAGTAAAGAACAAAGAAGGAAATGGTCCAAAGCCTGTTTGCTGGCTGATCCACTTACATAGCACTAAAAGAGGCGAAGGCCCCCTATTCAGGACATGCCACCAAGTGGGCTGTTCCCACAGCTGAACACAAGCACAGCCGGGGGTACCACAGAGGCAGAAGTGGGGAGTCTTTTCTCTCCCTGAAAAGGAAATTTCCCTGAGACTAAGAGTACCTGTACATTTTTAAATCAGTGTTTCCGACCATTTTTCAGTGCCACCTTTTAATGACTTACAAGCGTTTCTTTGATATGATAAAATGGTGCTTGTCCAGCTTTCTTAGAAAACAGAGTTTAAACACACCATTCTCACTGGCTCTTTCATCTTTTGCAGGGAATAAAAACTACTGCATGCAGTTACGCTCATGGCTACTTTATTGGGTATACAATGTTGGTTAACAAATATCGAATCAGCCAATCACATGGGAGCAACTTAATGCATTTAGCCATGTAGACAAGTTCAAACTGAGCATCAGAATGAGGAAGAAAGGGGATTTAAGTGACTGCAAATGTGGCGTGGGCTGAGTATCTCAGAACTGCTGATCAGCTGGGATTTTAATATACAACCATCTTTAGTGTTCATAGAGAATGGTCCTAAAACAAGGTGACATGCAGTGAGCAGCATTTCAAAGGTTAAAGGAAAACTGCTGGACTGCTTTGAGCTGGTAGAAAGACAATAGTAACTTAAACAACCACTTGCAGAAGAGCATCTCTGAATGCACATCATGCTGAACCTTGAAGCGGATGGGCTACAGCAGCAGAAGACCACACCAGGTCCCACTGCTGTCAGCTAAGACCTGGAAACCGAGGCCACAGTTTGCACAGGCTCACCGAAATGTGGACAACAGAAGACTGGAAAAAACCAGAAGACTGGTCTGAACTGAAGAAGCTTCTCGGATGAGAGGTGAAACGTCTTCAAGCAACTTAAAGAAGTCCAGACACTTTTCTTTCCAAGCTCCTTAGGTCTAATGAGTCGACTTTTTCTGCATAATGACTTTAAACAACAACAATAAGCATAAATACAGCCTCCCTGGCTGCTGCTGCTGGCGTAAAGGTGTGGGAGATATTTTCATTCACCTTAACAAACACATATAATAGTGGACTAACGATGACTACTTTTAAACTTTATCTAGAGTACATTTAAAAATACATATTTTTTTTAGCATTTTTTCAGTGGTCATTCCTTGCTACACACACACTGATATGATGTATCACCAGTAAATGAATGCAGAGGGATTCATAGATCTCCATTGTGTTATTACTTTTTTCTGTCTGTCAAGCTGTACCTGATTCACTAAGATGTTATTGTGTTTATTAATCAAAATATGGACGTGAAGTTTTCTGTGTCACTCTTACCAGATTTCAGGCATTTCAAGCAAAAGGAGAGTATTTCATAGGTCTTTTACTAAAGTTAAAGATCTATGTAGCTCCTCTGGAATTAATTTAGTTCATTTTAGTTATGCAATAAATAATATAGTTGAGAGTATAACTGTGTGAATGAGAAGTCAGGGATAGAGAACACTCGTCTGAGAAAAGGAAATTAGATGTAAAATACTATAAAGTGGCAAAAATGAGAGAATCTTTAGTTTCTTGAAGTGTCATATTTCCTTTCTGTCTGTCAGGGTAGCGAGACGGAGTGGAACTGCAATTTCACAGGACTCCTTTTTGAACTCACTGGGGCCAAATATTAATTCTCTGTTATATGTTGTTCAAAAACTCCTCAGGAAGTCACAGTGCTTTCTGAAAGGCCACAGTCCTCTTTATCTAGTTTGATAAATGTCGCCTGGGCCGATGTACAGTATGTTGCTCATATCAGACACTGGATCAGTATCAAGGAATCAAGGAAAATATTAATGTTAATCTAGACATTGTGAATATTGTGACACTTGTTGTTTTAACGTGATTGATAGGACCACGTTGATCACAGTCTTCGCTAGGTGATGTTTGCATTTGGAGCATTTGGCATTATCAAGCTTAACAGACTTTAGATTGTTAAGCTTTTCAGTAATTTGCTGCATCAGTTCATATCAACATCAGCTCTACCCAGTACATCAAAATGATTTAGGCACCCATGACCCTCTTTGCATTCCTTGGATCACTTTTGGTATGTACTGATCACTGCATACATAAAACAACTTGAATTCCAGTCGGGTATTTGAAATGGATCTGAACTGTGGACATAATGAATGTTATTTACTTCACCTGTCGGTGGTTTTAACATTGTGTCTGATTGCCGATCAGTGGAAAGCCTCTTTTGCATTTTTCCAACACTACAGGCATCTGTAAGAGGAAAACAATACTAGAGGATAAAGCAGATTTCATATTATTTCTGCAGTGTTGATTTTATTCTAGCTTATGTGGACTCTACAGCTGTAACAAAGCTCCACGTTGAGGAACAAATGCTGTTTCCTCCCCGCCGCTAGAGAGGTAAATGAATGTCACAGACAGAGCAGTGGAAGCCAGACACCTTTGGCTCTCAAACTGACTAAAAGGATTCCTCAAGGGATTTGAGAGGATTCTGATTTGATAAGCAGGTTAAGAACCAGAAAACTTTGTATAATTAGCACGAGATGGACCAAAGGTGCCTTGAAAACGAGTTAGTAGGACTTAGCACTATACATGCGTGGTTATTTTTGTCAGTATTTTCCAGTGTCCTATATTTTTTGTGCCCCAAATAATGTGCAGAGTTAAGTTTGTGAGTTCTGACACTGCAGCATTTCCACAGCGTGTGTGGATGTTTTTTATCACCATCTATAATGCGATCTGTGAGAGAGTCGCCGTCACTAACAAGGCCATAACATTTCGATTTACTAGAGATAGGAGGAGCTTGACCTTGGTACTTTCTCCGAGGTGCTCTTGGGTGGTTTTTTGATGAGAAGCAGGTGATTGTGACCCACAGGTTAGCCGCTATGAGAGATTCGACTTGTATTCTGATACCGACTGCCAGTGTTTAAGATGTCATGCTGGGATTCATGTTTTCCAAAGGGAGTTGGGGGAATGAAACGAGATGAAAACAGCAGGGAGAGGTGAGGAGTGTCCTGAAGTGGTCGTTACCGAACTACTGCATGGTTGGAATTTTGGGGGACCTACATGAGATTTCTTACACAGTATTTCAGCTGTATAAAGCACATCCAGTCCCTCAGCAACTTCTAGATTGCATGATACAAAGAAGTTTGGGACAAACACTCCTAAGGTTTCTATATCACTATTGACTAGTAATTTTGGGTCATTGCTAGTATTGCAGGCATTCAGCTAAAGTGACCTACTATGAAAAGACACGAGTACATTCAAAAACACACAACATGAGTGTATGGGAGCAACATTTGCTTCACAAAATGAGTTTTTTCCACAAACATTGTTTGTTTGCAACATCCACTTCCAGTAAAACTGGCACTCCCCCATCAACATTCACTGATCATAATGACAGAGTGAAATTTAGGTCCTATATCTATTTTTTTTTTATATTTCCTACAAATAAAAGCCCGCAATCTCTCTGTTAACGAAAAAACACGATTTTACCTAGCCACTGACATGGGTAGACTCCAGCTGGTGTTCAGTTGGCAAGTATAAAGGTTTTCAGATAGTTTAGAAAGGCACACTCCTGTGTAGAGTCTCATGGTGAGCCACAAATAACCCCAAACTCTCATTAGATGTCCATCCATCCATCCTTCCATTTGCTTCTGCTTATCCTTTTTCAGGGTCGCGGGGGGCGCTGAAGCCTATCCCAGCTGTCATAGGGCGAGAGGCGGGGTACACCCTGGACAGGTCGCCAGTCTGCCGCAGGGCTAACACACAGAGACAGACAACCATTCGCACTCACATTCACTCCCGCATTCACACCTATGGGTAATTTAGACTTTTCAATTAACCTATCCCCACAAAGTCTCATTAGTCTCCTTAGATGTCTATAATGAAAGTATTCCACAAACACTGTTACTGAACTATGGCATGATATAGCAATTTGTGAGGTTTCTAGTGTGCTCAGAAGCACACGAGCCTCCAAAATTGTGTGATAGAGCTCATTTGGAACCACCAGAGCGCTTCCTAGAGATCCCTGTGTCGTCAAACTCCAGAAAAGAACTAGGAGTGCCTTGGTGGAAGTGGTGACAAGAGGCCCATCAAGCTTTCTAAAATAGCTTCAGAGGCTGGTTGTCTATAGAGACTGGAGAACATTTCTTAGTCAGGACTTTAAAGGCCCCAGGCTGCCGCAAGTTGGTTCACTCGCCCCCGCAGAATTGTCTCATGGTTGTTTTAGACTTCTGCTGGAAATTTACGTCAATTTACGCAGTAGCCAGAAACTTCTTTTATCCCTACTGCTCAGCAACCTTCCACACCATTCAAGTCGTTGTTGTATCAGCCTGACGTTTCATTACATTTCTCGGTGAGGTGCTCGTCAGGTTTAGTAGAAGGTTGCGGTTAGAGTTAAAATGGGGTTATGGCACAAGTTACAATGTAGATCTGAGGCAGAAGTATAATGACTCAGTATTCTCCTGAACGACAGGTGTTGCCACCTAGACAACAGAAGTCCTGATATAGGAAGAGAAAAATGTCTCTGAGCTTCTGTACTGGAACATCATTAAAACTGTGGAAAAAACCAACATAATTGTACACTTGTGTTTTCAACTTGCTGATGTGCAACAAAGATTGCGACACGTGATGTGATGTCAAAATCAGCACACAACACCCGTGATAGGCGGCGCACGGTGAGCATAAAAACACCCTGAGGATGACCAGAAAGAAAGTTTTGTAAGTTAATGATACATCACAGCTTGTTTTGGTGTTTTCTTTAAGATTTTAGAGAACTGAGAGAACTCTGAAGAGTTCTGCTCCTCACCCACGACTTCCAATCCTACGTCACATGGTGGTGGTAGTATCTGGGTTTGAGATGGGACATCCGTCCGGTTGGACGTGAAGGAAGGATGAATGCTGCAAAAGCGCAACAATCAGCTGAAACAAGAAGCATAGACAGCACTGAAGTGGCTTCAGGACAAGTGTTTGACTGTAGTTGAGTCGGGCAGCCAACGCCCAGCGTTAAATCAGATCTCCAAGGAAGAATAAAAGCGCCCAAATCCAGTTGTGCAACGCCTTTGGAGATTTAAGAAGACAAAGTTGTACCTTGTGCCTAAGGGACAAAACATTGAATACATGATTTGAACACCTTTGAAAATAGTGAAAATGAGACTTTTTTTTCTTCTTCTGTGGCTCTCGTGTGTATTTGATGAATAAATTGATTCACCTCCCAAGTCGTGCTTCTTTGTGGAACTAGCGCTTCCTTTTTCTGTGTTTTCCAGCAGCCTTTTTCTTTTTTGCACTTAAGGTTTAAGTGTACCCTTAAATTGGAGTAAATTGTGTTATATTAGAGAGACTTTTATGTAGATTCTTCATAGAAAATAACAACTGCGTGAGGTGCAGCACAAAGTGTTAGAGATCATTTACCTTACTTGACATAAAATTATCGGACCTCTTATGTGCACAGTGTAAAAACCAGTGGTTAAACGATATATTGTGTAGCCTTTAGCTAAACCTTTCATATATGTCTGTGCAGTCGCTTGGTGAAAGGATCACTTAAATGTCAAACGTTTGTACGTGAAAAAAAGAAAGAAAAAACTGTGGCACCTAAAGAGCAGAGACATTTTTTGTCCTGTGCTCAAATTAGCAGAAAAAATAAAAAGCCACCGGTGTAACGCATAAGCTAGCTGAAGTTTATGCCATGAGAATAGTTTGTGTTAAAGGGGAAACACTGAAGACATCAGCAAGGCAGGGAGCACAGGCCCTGGGATGGGAAAAAACAAAACGGATCTATTCTAACTTTGCCGCACGCACATGTACACACTTCTATTCCCACACCTCGCCTCTTCTTTTTTTCCTCATGTTCCAAAATAGTAATTAGTACAAAATCAAACTGGCGCCCGAACACAAAACCACAGAAACATGGAATCCGAGGCTTTTGGGGGCAGCTGCCTTTTCAACAGCAAGCATATGGCAGACACCCCTTTTTGTCATGCTACACACTCGGCTGAGGATTGCTCCTGCCCACCCTCCTTTCCCATCCCCTCGCTTCCTCTGCTTTTCATCAAATTAGCTTAGAATAGTTTCCCGTTGTAACTTTTCACTTGGACCAAATGTGTCAAAATCAGTCAGCGGTGAGTATGTAGTGGGAGTGTGTTAGCAGAAGATGGGCAGGTATCGGTTTTATTGACGTGTTGCACCCGGTAAGACTGCTGAGCCGACACCGTTTTGGAGATCGAGAAAGATGCTCCTGCTCTCTCTCTCTTTCTCTCTCTATAACACACACACACACACACACACACACACACACACACACACACACACACACACTGTCTTTATTTTTTTCATTCCCCTTGGCCTCTACGATCGGGGAATGTTAATGAGTGGAGCCAGCCTTCAAACTGAGCTCTGTGCCATATGGACTGGCTGCAGGAGTGGCACTAATCCTACTGACGAATTTGACTCAGAAACACATGCACGTGCCACACACACACGCACGCACGCACACACACACACACACACACACACACACATTTGCAGCAGTTAGATCTAAAACCAAAAAAAGTATTGGACTACTTGTTGTGACGTTTGTCCAAATACCAATAAGGGTTTGTTAGCATTAAACACTGGTTTACAGTAAGGTTTTCTTACAATAGCCAGCATACAGTCTGCAGTATATGTGATCTGTGTTTTGTGCTTTCAGTTTGAAACTTGTGCACACATCAATAATCAAGAGAAAAGTTTGCAATGTAAACTCACGTAACTTTTTAGGGTTAGTGAACTTTGAATCAAAGTGAATGTGGGCTTTTTCATGAAAGGCAGAAAGCATGTCCTGTATAAATAATAGAAATTTGCGCACAACATTCGAATTTTGCATTTCCTCCTCGTCTTTCTTCTCCTTCCCAGTTTCTCTGTCAAAGACTTTACGGCTTGGCGGGAGGTAGGTTTCGCCTTTAGCGGAAGCCAAACGCACACACTCCAAACACTTGTTCACACTGAGCCTTTGTGTGACTCACTCGGCATGACGTCTGCAGACCTTAATGTGTTGTTTCCATTGTGATCTAGCTCTCATGTATAGTCAAGAGGTTCTTTAGTAGAAATCTCAAATTGCTGCTTAAAAAAGACTGCGGGGAGAAGACGTATATTTTATCATTGTATGTAGGGATGGGTACCGGTATCCGGTTCTGACATAAACGGTAGTAACCAGACCGAAAAGCAGCGCACATTTTGGTGCTTTATTTCGGTGCTTTTTTTTCCTGAGCTGTGATACACTTTAGATTCCAGCCAATCATTTTACGTTTCCGAGGATAGTAGGCGGGCCCAGGTATGTATGTTCTTTTAGAGCAGAGCTACAGATTAAAAATGCCCAAGGCGAAGCGGTCAAAAGTCTGGCTGTACTTCACAGCAAAATATGCAAACTCAGCAGCCTGCAACAAGTGCTTTAAGCTGATACTGTGCAAAGGAGGTAACTCCTCGAATCTGATGAATCACCTGGCGACGCATAGCGTTTTTTTAAAAGCCGAGAAATGTGCCGTATTTGATAGCTTGCTGCGAGACCTCACACCGAGCACATCTACTGAGGGTGGGTTGCCTGTTATCAGACCCGGAGTTAGCAACATCCCCCAAAAACAAGAAGAGTAGAGTCCTGGCCCCTAGCCCTGTCAGTGTAGCAGAAATGATGACGGATGATGATGGCAGCAGCAGCCGTTCTTCTCTGCGTGAGTAGCTTAATGTTGTTCGTGTATAATTTACGTTGAGTACGCTAACCACGTTATTACCTTAATGCATGTAAGGTGAACTAGCAAACACTGTCGTAGTTACATGCGGCTGTCTTCTTGTTTGATGGCAGATACTCCCTTCACCCTGGCCAAAAAAGGCTAAAATGACCAAAGAAAAAGTGGAAAACAGTTAAACATGAGAGGTTTTTGGACAAAGTTTGGTTTTTTCCATTGTTTAAGCACTGCTTCCAGCCAAGAGTGATACCATATATGCCCCATAGCTGCAGAAAAGGCTAACATTGTTATCTTTTTACAAAAAAACAGCTGAACATGAAGGTTTTTGGACCAATTTTGTGTTCTCCATTCTTTAAGCACCGGTTTGAGCACCGTTTAAGCACCGGCACCGTTTCAAAAGTACCGGTTTGGCACCGGTATCGGATAAAACCAAGGGTGTAGATTTGGTTGTGGCATTGGTGGGGACGGATGATTCAACCATTGAACCCTGCCCTGTTTCTTATTTTTTCCTTTTTGTTTTTGCTTCTTGATAAAAGGAGAAATATACTTGCCTACATATGCTATTCTACCTGCTTTTAAACCGTTTAAAATTACAATTCATAGTTTTATATGTGAATTATATAATGTTAAATTACTATTAAACAAATGACTGACTAAGTATTTTAGACTTTAGTTTACTTCAGCCATATTCCATATAAATCAGGTATCATACAAAAGTAAAAGTAGCTTCAAATACATTCATGACTAGGGCTGCCACGATTAGTTGACTAGTCACGATTACGTCGACTATCAAAATCAAAAGCGTCGTTTGAAGCTTTGTAAGATCACAAAAGACGCAGGAACAAGTAGTAGAATTTAAGAGTGTAATAACGGACTGAAACAGAAGATGGCAGCACTGCATGTACAAGGATGCCAGCTGCCGTTAAACCCCGAAGAAGAAGAAGCTCTGTCCCAGAATTCACAGCGCGGCCCTGTTCAGTTTCCAACAATGGCGGCAGCTAGTTAGTTTTAAAATTACTCTTATTATTCTTTCTGGGTCACAAAATAAACGTTTAACATATTTTCAAGCGAGAATGTAGCTGTGTAAACCTCAAATATCTGCTCAGTTTATCAAGACACCACATTTTTTCAAAAGCGCTCCGACGTTTTCGGAGACGTCTGTTACCCACTAGCTTGATAGCTAGCCGGGGGCAAGGCTCACTAGAGCCCGTGAGAACACCGGACTCCGGAAAATCGTTTTCAAACCCACTGCGGTCTTTCGCTACTCAGGTTAAACATGATATATAAGTCACTTAGATAACTTAAAAATGTTATTGTTTGGCTTTTTTCAGTATTTTATTTGTTCCTGAGTAAATCGGTTAGGCTGAGATTAAAGTTATAGTTTTTACACAGCTGAATAAACGTCAAGCAGACAACTGATTATCAGAAGTGTGAGATGCTCGAGAATATACCCCGATGTCCTATTATTTTTTAGATAGCAAGGAGCACATGGCTTAGTTTATTAAACTTCACCGAAACAATCTGCAAATTTCATTTAAATTCAATAAACTATCATCTTATCTTTATTTTTAGTTATCACATACCTTAAACACTTAAAGCTGTAAGCTAATGATAGTTATATAAGAGCAGATGCATGCTGGTGCAATAAGCTGTACGTTTTACATCCAATGGATGCATGATCTGATTAGTCGACTAATTGCAAAAATAATCGGTGGCTAGTCGACTATCAAAATAATCGTTTGTGGCAGCCCTATTCATGACAATAAAAGAATATGACTTTAAGGACTTAACAGCATTACTTCAGTTATAGTACACCAACATCTCTGACACATTAGTTTTAAGGGAACACTGAATGATCTGGTGGGTTTTGTCCATAAAACTACTCATCTAAGATTACCACAAAGTAAAAGATCTCTCAGCAACATTATGCAACATTTTAGGCACTACTGCCCCGATCAGATCAGTGAGCTGAGATGTTTTATTCTAAACATGAACTACTGTTACAGCAACAGACATGGACTACATGCCCACACAACAAACACATGCCTGCTCCTCTCGTTAGCTGAAATGAACTGCTGGATCTATACTGTCCAGTCTCTACTGGTGGACATGGCATCACATTATTCATGGTTACATACAATTTTAGACTGATGTGGGCCAAGCCTAGCACCTACTTGCCAACCTTGAGACCTCAGAATTAGGGAGACATTCAAAGGGGCTGGGGGGGGGGGATATACATGTACATATATATACAAAAAACTTGAATTTTACAGTGTTTATTTATCGGATAAAATAAGTTAAATGTCACTGTTATTATTGTCCGGCCGGAAACAGACCGGGGGTGTCCAAATTCAGAAGCTGCGTCCACCTGAGGACCCGGCCTTTATGGTCTAAGTGGGCCAGGTCGCCGGTTCAGCGACTGTGAAATTGGACGGTCTAGCCTTCAGAATTATGTCACCTGCTGTCTGCTCCTGGCTGTCTAAAATGTAACCGGACGCTGGCGTAGATGGTCGAATAAACTGCTGTTTTCACACAGCAGTTTATTCAGCTGTGTGAGAACCCGGAGGAATCCTCCTGAGGGATTAATAAAGTTTTATTTAATCTAATTTAATCTAATAACTTTAATCTCAGCCAAAACGATTTACTCACCAACAAATAAAACACAGAAAAAGGCCAAACAATAACATGTTTAAGTTATTTGGTGTTTACACAGCTACATTCTCGCCTGAAAATGTGTTAAAAGTTTATTTTGCGACCCAGAAAGAGTAATAAGAGTAATATTAAAACTAAGTAGCTGCAGTAATAGTAGCCATTGTTGGAAACTGGAATTGGCTGGGCCAGTCTGGGATATGGTTTTAGGTTTTGTTGTCCGGGTGGAAAATCGGGAGAAATTGGGGAGAATGGTCGTCCCGGGAGATTTTCGGGAGGGGCACTGAAATTCAGGATTCCCCGGAAAAATCGGGAGTGTTGGCATGTATGTCCTAGCACAGCCTGTAACGTTATTGTGACGGACACATTTTGTGAGTGAACTTGACTTTAAGTGACTTTCAATTTCAATTAACAATTTCTTATATCCAGGTTCTTCCCTTTTGCTGCCATCCTCCTCGCAGTGCAGGTTTGCCGCTGCTGAAACTAAACAGATCTCCCTGAAAGGCACAGCCAATCACATTGGCCATATTTGTCACATGAGGTAGGACTCCAGTAGAGAACGTAATTTAACTCTTTCTGCACCGCTCGCTGAATGAGACGCTGACAGATCGTTTTTTTTCTTACTATCGGGTTTGTTTTTCTTTACTCGAAGAGATCAAATTATTGGTGGGGACAATTTAATAATCGCTGGATATTGGTGGGGACACGTCCCCTCCATCCATGCCAAATCTACGCCCTTGGATAAAACCTAAACAATACCCATCCCTAATTGTATGTATCATATATTTTTATTCCCTATGTTTGCTTGGATTGCACTTGTGTGCTTGTATAAATCCATGTTTTCTTAACAGATTTGACACACTAGATCTTGTATGCTAGATACTCAAATTTTAAAACACTGCAACAGCTGATGTCAAGAACAGCTTTTTCATGTTAACAGTTCCCCCGAGACCACTGAAAATTCATGAAAGCTTGAGGCTTATTCATCTATCTGAGAAACCTGCATGCGGTTTGTCTAATTAATTCAGTAGACCTGGAAAAAAAATGTTTAAAAGAAGTATAATTAGGAATTTCACCCCAAATAACTGAACATTACAATATATTTACAAAGGTAAGGCAGGCATAGCTGCACAAAAACTGTGGGGTGTAGCTATGCCAAGACTTCATAACATCAAAACATGGAGTACATTCAGCTATCACTGCTAAAAAGCCAATGTTCTGTCACCATGTAACCGTGTTCTGTTTTAAATAGATTTTCCCTGAGAAAGTTACTCTTTAGTGCCCCCTTTTGGCATGACCTGGTGTAACATGCGCAAATCTGTCTCTGTTCTATGATGTCATCAGAAAGTGCATGCTATTGTTTGGGGAAAAGACTTCTCCTGTTCTCCTGTTCTCTGCTGTAGTGGCAATTGTCTCCCTTAAGATGGTCTTTAAGGGCATTGTCGGTATGTAATTCTGTTCCATCCTTACTAATGAACAAATCTACTTGAAGAAATGTGATTGCAGTGTTTACTTAATAGAAATGTTTGTAAAGAGAGGATTCGCTAACGTTTTTGGCTAAACAAGTCATTTGTACTGTTTTTGTGTATTTGTCCTCATCTATGATTTCTAAGAGCATTTTATGTTATTTCTCAGTTTTACCCTACTTCAACTGGCCTAAGTAAAGGGAGTGAAGTCAAACCCTCTTGTCTGCGTGGTCATTTTGAAGAGGAGTTTAGTCTGAATGTCGACTCTAGCAAGGCGTTAGAGGCAGAGGACATTACAGTAAAACGACAGCCTCTCAAAGACCAGTCTTGTGAGGAACTGGACAGCAAATAGAGCTATCCTCCAGAAACAGCTCAGCTCTAAGATTCAGCTGCAGATGTTGGAAAAATCCAATTGACAGCAACATGTCACAGAGAACCAGCGCATCAATGAAAACCAGATCTAATATATCTGGCTCCTCCAGGCATTCCAGGAGTTCAGCTGCAAGTAAGGCAGCCGCCGCACAAGCACGTGCAGAAGCTGAGGCAGCTAAGGCTGAAGCAGCATTTGTGGATAAGGAGAATGATCTGAAGTTGCAGCAAGCAGAACTGGAAGCTTCTACGCAGCTTCGAAAAATGCGTCTTGAAGCGTCATTGGATAAAGTACGCATGGAAAAAAAGGCTGCAGCTGCAGAAGCAAAGGCAGAAGTTTTGGAGGCTGCAGTGATTCAAGGTAATAGCGAGGGTCTTAGTGAGATAGATGTTCCTGCTGATGACCCAGTAACACGCACAAGGGAATATGTGAAGGGTGCCACACATGGCAGCCAAACCACGCCTATTCTAGAAACCTCCAATGATAACACGGAGATGAAACTCTCTCAGCATTCACCGACCATAGACTCCTACCCCAAAATCTTTACGCCAGGATCTGATGTACATTTTCGACCAAGCCTCAAGCCAGTTGTGGCACCACACATCCAAACACAAACCACACCCAGAGTAGCAAATCTAAAGGATCACTTCCCAGGCAAAGCAGAGCAAAGTGACACTTACACCCCTAAACAAGAACCAACAGTCAGTTATGCTCAACAGCCTCTAGACAGTGGATACACCGGCACCGCCTATATTACAACCACAGACAACTTCAGTCACCCACATGAGACCACATGCCAGGAAAGGGGTCCACTGTACACTCCACTAGAAATGGAGCAGAACATGTCAGACCTTGTTAGATTTATGGCTCGACGTGAACTGGTGTCTACAGGGCTCCTTCACTTCAATGACCGTCCCGAATGCTACAGAGCCTGGAAAGCATCGTTCATAAATACCACCAGAGGCCTCAACCTCTCACCAAGTGAACAGCTTGACCTTCTTGTGAAATGGCTAGGTAAGGATTCAGCTGAACATGCCAGACGAATACGATCCGTGTATGCGAACCAACCAGCAAACGGACTCAGAGCTATGTGGGATAGGCTTAATGAATGCTATGGTGCACCAGAGGTCATCGAGGGTGCCTTTTTGAAAAGATTAGATAACTTTCCCAAGATTCCAAACAGAGACGGTCGTAAGCTAAGAGAGCTGGGAGACTTGCTGTCGGAAATACAGGCTGCCAAAGAAGATGGTGACCTGCTTGGGCTTAGTTATCTGGATACTCCTCGTGGTGTTACCCCTGTGGTGCAGAAGCTGCCATTTTATCTCCAGGAAAAATGGCTTTCTCTAGGCTTTAAGTACAAAGAAGATCGCGGGGCTCCCTATCCCCCATTCGGCTTCTTTGTGGACTTTGTGTGTCGGGAAGCACGGATGCGCAACGACCCTGGCCTCACACAGACCGCATTCAGCAGTGAGTTATCAGGCGCTAAGCAATCGTCTAAAGACGAAGGTCACAAGGCTGTGGCAGTTTTTAAAACGAGAGTCTCTCGAGATCCTCTGCCCCCTTCCAGCGGTACAAGGACTGTATCGCTTGGCACCCGATTTGGAAGTGAGTCATCCACTAGAGAGGATCCAGTAGAGCGCTGCCCGCTACACAATAAACCCCACTCCTTACCAAGGTGTCGTGGGTTTAGAGAGAAGCCAATAGAAGAAAGGAAAGCACTCTTAAAAAGGCACGGAATATGTTACAGGTGCTGCAGAGCCACACATTTGGCAAGGAATTGCGAAGATGACATCTCCTGCTCAGAGTGTGGGAGCAAGAGCCACATTGCAGCCCTGCACCCTGGATTTGTTCAATGGTCCACCAACACAGCACATTCCGCACCAGATCAGGGCGGGGAGGGAAACTCCAATCCGATTGAGACTGATGTTTCCACAGCATGCACTGAGGTCTGCGGGAACTATTCCGCAGGACGTTCCTGCTCAAAAATATGTCTAACCAAGGTCTACCCGACTGGCTGCCCTGACGCTGCAGTTACATTATACGCAATATTAGATGATCAGAGTAACAGATCACTTGCGCGTACTGAGTTTTTCGACTTATTCAACATTTCAGGTTCTCCTTCACCATACACTTTGAAGACATGTGCCGGAACACAAGAGACAGAAGGCAGGCAAGCACATGGCTTTGTGATCGAACCCATCAACGGCAGTGTCACACTTTCTTTGCCAACACTGATTGAATGCAATGAGATCCCAAATAACCGTGCAGAAATACCAACACCAGAGGTAGCATTAAACCACAGTCATTTGAAGGCCCTTGCAAAACACATTCCAAAGCTGGACTCCCAAGCTTCCATTCTGCTCTTGTTAGGCAGAGATATCATTAGGGTTCATAAGGTCAGAAGACAAGTGAATGGCCCACAAAATGCTCCCTATGCCCAGAAGTTGGACCTGGGTTGGGTTATTGTGGGAGATGTTTGCATTGGAGATGTCCACAGACCTACTGTTATCAGCTCTTGCTATACTAACGTACTGAAAAATGGACGCCCTTCTCTCTTTCAGCCATGCCCAAACAAGTACTCTGTAAAAGAGAAATACAGTAGTGGTGGGTCCCCTTCATTTCCCCTGACATGCAAACATCCCCTTGCCAGCGAGAAACGGGCCACTTTAGACTGTAATGTGTTCCAGACAACAAAGGACGATGACAAAGAAGCTCCTTCAATCGAGGACGGACAGTTCATCCACATCATGGAACAAGAAGTTTACAAGGACCAAGAAAACAGGTGGGTGGCTCCCCTGCCTTTCAGATCTCCACGACCAAGGCTCCCTCATAACCACGAGCAAGTACTTGAACGTCTCAAATCTTTACAGCGGTCTTTCAGAAGGAAGCCTAAAATGAAAGAAGAGTTTGTCTCGTTCATGGCAAAGATCTTTCAGAATGGGCACGCTGAAGAAGCCCCACCTCTGAAGCCTAATGAGGAGCATTGGTACCTGCCTTGTTTTGGGGTTTACCATCCCAAGAAGCCCTCTCAAATAAGAGTCGTCTTCGACTCCAGTGCCCAGCACAAAGGTTTGTCTCTGAACCAAGTACTCCTAACGGGACCAGACCTCAACAACACACTGGTAGGAGTCCTCCTTCGGTTCCGGAAAGAACAGATCGCTTTCACTGTTGATGTACAACAGATGTTTCATTGTTTCATGGTGCGACCTGAAGACCGGAACTTCCTCAGGTTCCTCTGGTTTAAAGAGAACAACCCAGAGAAAGAGATTATGGAGTTCCGTATGAACGTGCACGTCTTTGGAAATAGTCCTTCACCGGCTGTGGCTATTTACTGTCTTAGACGTGCAGCACAGGAAGGCCGGAAGGAGTATGGGGAGGATGCAGAACAGTTCGTCACTCGTGACTTTTACGTAGATGACGGGTTAAAGTCCTTGCCCACAGCAGATGCAGCTATTGACCTGCTCAGAAGAACTCAAAAAATGCTGGCTTGCTCTAACCTTAGGCTGCATAAGCTGGCTTCGAACAGCAAGGAGGTCATGAAGGCCTTTCCCAGTGAAGATCATGCCACAGACCTGAAGGATTTGGACCTTACTGCTGACACTCTACCAATGCAGCGTAGCCTTGGACTGTACTGGGACTTGAATTCAGACTGTTTTACTTACCGTGTACAGGACGAGAGAAAGTCATTCACTCAACGTGGAGTGCTCTCAACGGTGAACAGCCTGTACGATCCTCTAGGATTTGTTTCCCCTGTGACAATTCAAGGAAAACTGCTGCTTCGAGAACTAGCCTCACAGTCTTCGGACTGGGACACTCCATTGCCAGCAGAAAAGGAAAAGGTGTGGGAAAGTTGGAGAGATTCTCTGCAGGAGTTAAGACATCTGAGGATCCCCCGACCGTACTCAAACATGTCACCATCTACTGTCAAGTTAACAGAACTCTGTGTTTTTTCAGATGCTTCAGAGAAAGCAGTAGCTGCTGTTGCCTACTTGAAGACTGTGGATGCAGATGGGGGATGCTGCACTAGATTGGTTGCAAGTAAAACCAAACTGGCCCCACGCCCAGAGCATACTATACCTCGGTTGGAGCTTTGTGCAGCAGTCATGGCAGTAACTCTGTCTGAGGTCATCACCTCCGAAATAGACATCGTATTTGACGCAGTCACCTACTACACAGACAGTAAGGTGGTGCTCGGATATATCTACAATGAGAAGAGGAGGTTTTATGTATACGTGACCAATCGAGTCCAGAGAATCAGAAGAAGCACAATGCCACAGCAGTGGCGATATGTCTGCACAGAAGACAATCCCGCAGACATTGCCACACGGTCTATCACAGCAGACCGCCTTGAGAACACAATATGGTTCTCTGGACCGGCATTCTTGTCTCGACCTGAAGGGGCGTCACCAGTGGTACAGAGGTTTGACCTTTTGGAACCAGATCAAGACAGTGAAATCAGGCCTCAAGTCACAACACTGTCGGTCACAGTCCTCAAACATCTTGGCTCTGGGCGGTTCAATCGCTTCTCATGCTGGAGTTCCCTCACAAGGGCTCTTGGTACCCTTATTCACATTGTTCAGAGCTTCAAAAAAGGAAAGGAGTGTGTCACTCAAAAATGTGAGGGTTGGCATCAGTGCAGCACACCCCCAACCCGGGATATCCTTGAACAGAGTAAGCTAGTCATTATCAAAGCAGTTCAACAAGAGGTCTATAGAAAAGAACTGGAGTGTCTTGCATCAAACGCCAACATTCCCAAGAGCAGCTCACTCGTTGCCCTGGATCCTTTTATTGACTCAGACGGGCTATTAAGGATTGGGGGTCGTCTCATTGAGGCAAAAATAGGGTTCCACGAAAAACAGCCACTGGTTCTGCCTGGACGGCATCACGTAACCACTCTCATAGTGCGTCACTTTCATGAGCAGGTACGTCACCAAGGACGTCTCTTCACTGAAGGAGCTGTCCGATCTGCAGGTTACTGGATCGTTGGTGGCAGGAGATGCATTAATAGACTCGTTTTCGAGTGTGTCACTTGTCGAAGGCTGAGAGGGAGATGTGAAGTTCAAAAGATGGCAGACTTGCCACCAGACAGGCTCAGCATGGAACCACCTTTTAGCAACGTCGGCATTGATGTGTTTGGGCCCTGGTCTGTATCAGCCCGTCGCACGAGAGGAGGCCACGCTGATAGTAAGAGGTGGGCTGTCCTCTTTACCTGTCTGTGTGTCAGAGCTATACACATTGAGGTAATTGAGTCATTGGATTCCTCCAGTTTCATAAATGCATTCAGAAGGTTTATGGCGATTCGAGGGCCTTTGAAAAACATACGCTCCGACCAGGGCACTAATTTCACCAGAGCTTGCAAAGATATGGGGATTCCCTCAAATCGTGATGGGAAAGCCATGGAGAGGTTTCTGTCGGAACACGGATGTACGTGGACCTTCAACACACCACATTCCTCTCATATGGGGGGAGCATGGGAACGGATGATCGGCATTACACGTCGTATCCTGGACTCGATGCTTCTTCAGATGGGCTCCTCCAAACTCACACATGAGGTACTCACAACATTCATGGCTGAGGTCTCAGCCATAGTGAACAGTCGACCACTTGTGCCTGTGTCAAATGATCCTACAGATCCTTTCATTCTTACACCGGCTTCATTACTTACTCAGAAAGTAGGTCCATGCCCAGTACCAGAAGGAGATTTTGGACATAAAGACCTATTGAAGCAACAGTGGCGCAGGGTCCAAAGCTTGTCTAACACATTTTGGGACAGGTGGCGGAAACAGTATCTGTCAACACTACAGTGTCGAACAAAGTGGACTTCTGACCGGCCAAACCTTAAGCAAGGGAGTGTGGTGCTTCTTAAGGACAGTCAGTGTAGTAGGATTGACTGGCCCTTAGGTATTATCGTTGATGTGTATCCCAGTAAAGACGGAAGGGTGCGCAAAGTGCAAGTGAAGGTCATTAAGAAAGAGGGACCAAAGCTTTACGTCCGACCCGTAAATGAGATGATCTTGCTCATTCCTCCAGATGACTGAAAGGTGTTTGACCTTGTCATATTAGTAGGTGAAACCTGTTGAGTTTCAGACGGGGAGTGTTCTGTCACCATGTAACCGTGTTCTGTTTTAAATAGATTTTCCCTGAGAAAGTTACTCTTTAGTGCCCCCTTTTGGCATGACCTGGTGTAACATGCGCAAATCTGTCTCTGTTCTATGATGTCATCAGAAAGTGCATGCTATTGTTTGGGGAAAAGACTTCTCCTGTTCTCCTGTTCTCTGCTGTAGTGGCAATTGTCTCCCTTAAGATGGTCTTTAAGGGCATTGTCGGTATGTAATTCTGTTCCATCCTTACTAATGAACAAATCTACTTGAAGAAATGTGATTGCAGTGTTTACTTAATAGAAATGTTTGTAAAGAGAGGATTCGCTAACGTTTTTGGCTAAACAAGTCATTTGTACTGTTTTTGTGTATTTGTCCTCATCTATGATTTCTAAGAGCATTTTATGTTATTTCTCAGTTTTACCCTACTTCAACTGGCCTAAGTAAAGGGAGTGAAGTCAAACCCTCTTGTCTGCGTGGTCATTTTGAAGAGGAGTTTAGTCTGAATGTCGACTCTAGCAAGGCGTTAGAGGCAGAGGACATTACAGCCAACACCACTAGGGCTGGGCTATATCATACCGTTCACGGTAATACCGGTGTAATTTTGGGCAACAATAGGAAAATGAAATATCGCGATAGAATATGGGTAAAACGCGTGTGCGCAGTGCCTATGTTTACATACGCACATGGCGGCGATGCAGAATGAGAAGAGCGAAAGCGGATCGTTGAATGAAACGGATGAACCAGAATTGGTTTGTAAAAATGCTGTAACTTCAGTGGTGTGGAACTGGTTAAATTTTTGTCCGTCAGAAACACAACAAAGCACTACTTTTGGTAGAGCATGCTAGCGGGCCGTCGTTATTACCGTGTTTTTTGGAAAATATGGCACACTTAAAATCAATCCTTTGATTTTTCTGAAAATCGACAGTGCCCCTTATAGTCCCGTGCACCTTATGTATGAACTCTGGTTGTGTTTACTGACCTGGAAACGATTTTATGTCGTACACGGCGCTTGAAAATCTGTCAAATGTTTCAGTACGACTTTCCTAAGCTACGAACCCGCACCGCTTGATGGATTGTCGGAGCATTACGGCTATCGTAGGCAGGAGCCTCGCGGAGTGATACATACTGTGCTTCAACATAATATTACCGTATTGTGTGTGCATAACCTCTTCGTTTTGTGGATATTATACATGGTTATGCTGAGGATATGTCGGCCACTTTCCACTGGAAATGCCTTTTGGTTAAACTGTCAGCAAGGAATTTGCACTGTTACATTTTTATATAACTTTAATGCACATACAAAACAGCTGCTTGTTTAAGTGAAAATACATTGATGGGGTTTTTTGCACTAATAAAGTTGAGGAGTTGTAAAGTATTTTGTCTAGTGTCAATTATATCGTCATTTATATCGTTATCGCAAATTTTCACATGTATATCGTGATAAATATTTTTGGTCATATCGCCCTGCTCTAAACACCACACCCCATTTTTCACTGTAAACACAGAAGACTCTCTATTGAACCCAGGAGCACTTCGTGTGCATTTAGTCTTTATACAGACTTTATTTAGCGAACAGAGAACGCTCTGCATTGTTACCGAGTTATTACAGGTAATTTTGTATTTTTCAGAAAAAGGATTGCATATAATCGTCAACAACAAACCGAGTAGAATGACTCTGTCTTATTGTTTTTTTATTGCTGTCTTGTCAGCAATAAAGTTGCTGCTGAAGACAACAACTGGCATGAATGGTTGCAGACTTTAAACCAACCATTTCCAAGGCGACAAAGATACAAATTCAATGCCCAGAGTCACATTATTTTTGGTAGTGCGGTGGTCGCCATCAACTGTTTTCTCCATCAACTAAAGGAATAAAATTACTTTATTTTTTAAATCTAATGACAAATTAAAAACAACAAACAGGCAGTTTGTTGATCTTTAAACGCATTAGTTCAAATTCTTCGTTCATTATGTGCAGGGTGGCGTACATACAGTAGATCAGACTGTGTCATGTTTTATTAAAATTCCCCATCGTATTAACCAGTGTTTATCAAGCACATAGTGGGAAAAGGCATCCACAGTCGAGTAAAATGAAAACAGAGTGAAATACATGCTAATGCAATCAGCACAAGTAAAGTTTAAAGCTGATCTTTAGAGACTACTGCTGCTGTTGCCAGTTGAAACAAATGTGCTGAGCTCTAATCAAGCTTTCATCCTGATGTAACAGGTTACACACAGCTGGGGAATACACTGCAACATTTCTGCAAGTCAAATTTCTAAAAACTGCAAAAATATGCAAAACTGTGAGCAAGGATTTTCCCCTTTGAAGTTCCATAATTAATTCTACTTTTCTCATTTCTGTTTTAAGTTGTCAAGATATTTTGTCACTTAATTACACAGCAAGGCTATTTTTTGTACACTTCCTGATTTTTAAATGCATGTCACTGCAGCTGCACAGGTCCGGCTTCTTTCTTGTATTTTGGTTGTGCTTTTTACTCTTTGGGGAGAATTCACAGATCTCCGTGGTAAGGGCAGCTCTCACAAACCAGCTGCTGACATTGGAGAAGACCTTTTGCAGTAGCATCACGTCATGTTACATTGTGCAATTTTAATTTGATGAGGCATCGTCTCTATGCTGCTTTTCAGTCCATACACATTTTAGCTGTGCTATGGATCTCGGGTGACACTGTCAGTCCATCTTTCAGTTGGCTGGTCCACTGATTCTATCGTGACTTTTCCTAAACTTTTCTTCCAGCTCCACGGCTGCATAGAGTTTTCATACATCCTGAAATGTATTCCAACATCTACTGAAGAGATTTCCCAAAATTAGTAAATTCCTTGATCCTCAAAAATGAACCCTGGTTACATTTGATCCTCTCACCTTTTCTCTGTACCACCATCAGGTCTACATTTGTTATGTTGAGTGAAATAGCTCAACAAATATTGGCTGAATTGCCATTAAAATTTCTTAGTCTTTTTAATGCTTTAATACCTGTATAACCAATTCCACACATACATACATACATACTACTTATTCAGGTCCAGTTCACAGGGGCAGGGTCCTAAGCACAGATGCCCAGACCTCCCTAACCATAGCCACCTCCTTGAGCTTTTCAGAGCGGGACACCAAGACCTTCCCAAACCAGCTGAGCGATGTGGTCTATACAGTATGTCCTGCGTCTGTCCCGGGGCCTCATCTAACCTACATGATTCCCAGCCAATGCAGATGCTCAGACAGTCTCAGATCCATTCTCCCTTCATTTGTGGACAAGACCCCAGGACACCTAAACTCCTCCACTTCGGGCAGCAGTTTTTTCCTGACCTAGAGTGAAAAATTTCAAACTGAGAACCGGTTTCAGAATTTAGGTGCTAATACTCATCCTAGCAATTCACATTTACTGATATTTGCTATTTATTCTTTATTATTTAACTGTTAGCATGCTTTTAAATCACTGAACTGTTTCTCAAAAATGTGTACTTCCATATTTACACTTTCTGCTTTGAGTCAATTTGTCTACAGACAAAAATGTCTCATTGTGACAAGAAAGTGAGTGCTGAACTTTGTGAAAATCTCAGCCTTAATGGTCACCATTTTGCTGCATAGTTTCGAAGCAGGGACTGCAACTGTGTACAAAATGTGCCACTGTAAAGTCTGTGGATGTAGCATGCTCCTTTTATTTCCTGATGACAGGAAAAAGTAAGCTGATGAAAAAATTCATTTGAATTGTGTTTCAGTGCAAATACAGAGTCAAAGGTGGCAAAGGTGGAGCTGACTTGTCCTTTTTATTTGCTTCTTTTATTTAGACTAATCGGGCCTAACCTTCACCTGACCGTGGTGATAGCACTTATATTACATCAGCTGGCATTGGCCCAAGACATACAAGCTTGCATTAAATTATTTATTGTCAGATTTATCGTCAGTATCCTCACTCAAAACCCTGACACGTACCTTGTTTATGTCACGGCTGCTCCTCCACTGCAGCCTTTACCTCTTCTGATTTTTCCTCCGTGTCTACACACCCCAGAGGTTCTTTATTTTTCAGCTGATTCCCTCTGGTGGCTTTTACTGCATGTTAGTTTTTCTGTGCTGTGTATCTGTATTGTCATTCAGTACTGCCATAGCTGGTAGGTCCTCCAGGAATGTAAGTCTACTGCCCAATCAGACTGTCTATGTTTGCTGTGTTTCTTCTGTCGGTGCTACTACAGGAGAATAAGAATATTAGTAATGCATCTTGCAGAAATGTGAAGGCTTGTGTAGAAGTTTGGTATAGGTGGCGATATATAAGCACTGCATGCTCAAAGTAGTTGCCTGGTAGTCACCTGTGCAATCAGTAACATCAAAAAGCCCAGCATGCAGAGAAACCCGGCGACAGGCCCGCAAGGAGCTCGGCTGCAGTTTAGCAGATGTGGGTAGATCAAGGTAAAGTTCCCGGAGCGCACTGCTGTTTACAACGCTTCCCAAACATGATCAATATCTGTAGTTCCATCAAGCACGTGATCCAGGTCACCTGGATGATGGTGCATGATGCGCAAACACATGCTGATGCTTCCCAGAACATCCCTAACAGAGTATGTATGTCTCCGTCTGCTGGTTTCCTATCGATTATTTATTTATTTTGCACAATTCCTTAGTCTCGGTTAAGCCTGCAAATATGATAAGCACAAAATTTGAGTGGCTGGTTCACTTGAAATTGCTTTTTGTTGTATATCCGTCCCAATCCTGAATATGTTTTATTTTTACTATTAAAGAAGACTAGAAAATACATACATTTGCATTACAAGATTAAGCATTTTAACTTAAAGCTTAAACAAACAATACGGTTATTAACCAAAATGCATTGTTTGTACCCTGAAGCTGTAGCAGCAAAATTTGTTTATCAGCTTGCAGTTGCCATTTTCCCTCATGGAGAGTCGTTGATAGGATACTGCATAAATATCTACTGAGAGAAAAGCAAAACTCAGTCTACAAGGAACAGATAGAATTTTTAATCTTCACATTTATTCAATATCTGTTGGCTAATGAATTTATCAAGCACTCTCCACTAAGTTATATATACATACATACATACATATATATCTATATACATATATATAGATATATGTATATATACATACATATATATCTATATCTATATATACATGTACATATATGGACAGCACCAGGCCCTGACATGGTTCACGCCTACTGGCTGAAGAAGCTGACTGCACTCCACAAGTGCCTGGCAGCACAAATGAACCAGCTGCTAGTTGACAAGAGACACCCGGAATGACTAACCAAAGGCTGGACAGTCCTGATCCTCAAGGACCCCCAGAAGGGACCGGTCCCCTCCAACTGCCGACCAATAACCTGCCTCAGCACCACGTGGAAGCTCCTGTCAGGCATCATAGCGGCTAAGATGAGGAGGCACATGGGTCAATACATGAGCGGGGCAAAGAAAGGGATGGGCAAGAATACCAGAGGCGCAAAACACCAGCTACTGGCAGACCAAGCAGTCAGCCGAGACTGCAGGACCAGACTGACCAACCTGTGCACTGCCTGGATTGATTACAAGAAGGCCTATGACTCAATGCCCCACACCTGGATCCTGGAATGCCTAGAACAGATAAGTTCAACAGGACCCTGAGAGCCTTCATCAGGAACTCAATGGGGATGTGGTGGACAACACCGGAGGCCAACCTTAAGCCCATAGCACAAGTCACTATCAAGTGCGGGATCTACCAAGGAGATGCTCTGTCCCCACTACTGTTCTGCATAGGCCTGAACCCCCTCAGTGAGATAATTGACAAGACTGGCTACGGATACCGACTACGGAATGGAGCAGTTGTCAGCCACCTCCTGTACATGGATGACATCAAGCTGTATGCCAAGAGTGAATGAGACATCGATTCACTGATCCACACCACCAGGATATACAGCAATGACATCGGAATGTCGTTCGGACTGGAGAAGTGTAGTTGGATGGTAACAAAGAGAGGGAAGGTAGTCAGAACGGAGGGGATCGAACTACCAGAAGGCAACATTGCAGACATAGAGGACAGTTACAAGTACCTGGGGATCCCGCAGGCGAATGGGAACCATGAAGAGGCCGCTAGGAAAGCTGCAACCACCAAGTACCTGCAGAGGGTCAGGCAAGTCCTGAGGAGTCAGCAGAACAGTAAGAATAAGATCCGGGCCATCAACACGTACACCCTGCCCGTGATCAGGTACCCTGCTGGGGTAATAGGCTGGCCAAAGGAGGAGATAGAAGCCACTGACATCAAGACAAGAAAGCTCCTTACCATGCATGGAGGGTTTCACCCCAAGTCCAGCACCCTGAGGCTGTACGCTAAGCGCAAGGAAGGGGGCCGGGGACTGGTGAGTGTCAGCACCACAGTCCAGGATGAGACAAGGAACATCCACGAATACATCACGAAGATGGCCCCAACTTACAGCGTGCTCAGTGAATACCTCAGGCAGCAGAAACCCAAGAAAGTGGAGGATGGCGAGGAACCATCATGGAAGGACAGGCCCCTGCACGGTATGTACCACCGGCAGATAGAGGAGGTGGCTGATATCCAGGAATCCTACCAGTGTCTGGACAAAGCTGGACTGAAAGACAGCACAGAGGCACTAATCATGGCAGCACAAGAACAAGCTCTGAGTACAAGATCCATAGAAGCAGGGGTCTATCACACCAGGCAAGACCCCAGGTGCAGGCTGTGTAAAGATGCTCCAGAGACAATCCAGCACATAACAGCAGGGTGCAAGATGCTAGCAGGCAAGGCATACATGGAACGCCATAACCAAGTGGCCAGCATAGTGTACAGGAACTTCTGTGCCAAGTATAACCTGGAAGTCCTAGGGTCAAAATGGGATATGCCCCCAAGGGTGGTGGAGAATGACCGAGCTAAGATCCTGTGGGACTTCCAGATACAGACGGACAAAATGGTGGTGGTAGACAAACATGAGAAGACGGCCGTAGTGATTGATGTAGCGGTCCCGACTGACAGCAACATCAGGAAGAAGGAACACGAGAAGCTTGAGAAATACCGAGGGCTCAGAGAAGAGCTCGAGAAGATGTGGAGGGTGAAGGTGACGGTGGTCCCAGTGGTAATTGGAGCACTAGGTGCGGTGACTCCCAAGCTAGGCGAGTGGCTCCAGCAGATCCCAGGAACAACATCGGAGATCTCTGTCCAGAAGAGCGCAGTCCTGGGAACAGCTAACAAACTGCGCAGGACCCTCAAGCTCCCAGGCCTCTGGTAGAGGACCCGAGCTTGAAGGATTGATCGCCCGCGGGGCGAGTGGGGAATTTTTAATTTTTTTAAATAAAACTCTTATATATGCGCATAAGAGTGCTTACTGGCAGCTGTTTTACAAGTGAAAGACAAGGGGAGAGTTGGCATGGAGGCAGTGGTTTCAGTCAAAATTTGATAAGGAAAAACACATTAGAGGAATTGAAAATTGAAATTAGAGATAAAGAGAAACAAGGGAGAGGACAGTGTTGAAGTGAAACCTGATTGACTTGGGGAGATGCACTGGCACACGACGTGGAAAACAAAGGATGAAGGAAAGACAGAGAGAGAATGACAGGAGTAAGATTATGTTCTCTGTGGCTGTCACACAGTCCGGCAGAGATGCTCAGACAGGCAGAGGCTGTGCACCCATAATTCAGTCTGATTTAGGGCTGCGATAGAGCGCATAAGGATAATAAGCAGTATAATTTGCAGGAAGGTGTGACCAGACTGGATAAGAAGGATAGTCGTGTGTAGCAGCGCATCCCTCTCATTCTGTTCCTCAAATCAAAGTCTTTTCAGTGCACCTCTGTTGCATTCAGTGCTGTCCAGTCAATTTCACTTTCACACATCAGTTCTTTCTTCTCAGTATATTCTGACCTAATTGCAGACAAATTGTATTGTGTGTGTTTTAGTCTTTTGATGGACGGACAGCCTGTCCAAGGTAGTAATAATAATAATGACGATGATGATGATTATTATTATTATAAACTTTTATTTCACCTTTCAAAACAAAAATAAAACATGTTAGTAAAACCAATAGTAATAACACATCTGAGAAAAAAAGGCTTCAGGCACCCAGAAAAAACTGAAGCTACAGAAGAAGTTAAGACAAGAGATCAATGGATGTAAACAGTGGTTTTCAAAAGTTGGTGCGAAAATGTATTGCAAAGAAATTAAATATATATGATGGAGTTCCAGCAACAAAAAAGAAATAAAAAGACAGAGTTAAAAATGTGGCTGAAATACTCTACACCCCCCAGTACTACCTTGTAACTCCTTCCCCTCACCCCCAACCAGTCACAGCAGATAACTACCCCTCCCTGACCTGGTTCTGACAGTTTCTTGTTGGAAAAAGGAGTTTTTCCTTCCCACTGTCAACAAAGTGCTTGCTCAAAGGTCATATGATTGTTGTATTTCCTGTTGTCCACTTTATTTGGTAGGGTTCCATTTCCTGTGCAAACATTTTCAAAACCCTCAATGTCCATGATTATCTTCACATCACCTATTTATCTGTTTCAGTTTAGGCCTCAGTCACGCAGGCCTAAACCGAAACAACCACTGATCTTGAGGGGTCTATTCCCCAACTGTCTGGTGGATGGCTGCTGGTGGTCACTAAAGCTGCATTCATGCAGGACTGCAGACCAGTCAGTGACCTTCAGCAACTGCCAGTCGCTGCTGGGGAAAAGTGTGCAGCTATCTTTGCAATTGCTAGCAGTAGTTTGCATGACAGCCTCCGACTTGTTTCTATATCCTACTCGTAATTTCTCATCACCTGGTAGTGAAACTGTGCGACGGTCTTGAAATTCAACTTAGCTGTGCCAAACATTTACTTTGAAGGTGACGCGTCTCTCTTTCCAGCTTACGTAAAAATGCAAAACTTGCACGACTTCCCCCAGTGTCAGCCAGCAGCCTCCAGAAACTCACAAACAGTCGGGGAATAGAAATGTTTCATGTCTCCCTTGATGTCTAACAGATATAAATACAACTTCATTAGAGATTTATAAACAATATTAATTTCAGTCAAACATATCTTATTTCCCATTCATCTCCAAGAAGAGATACTCAAGAGATACTCCCAGCTATAACTGAAGATGTGATAATGTGAAAAATATCTCACAAAAACCAAACCAAATAATTAAAAAAACCAAAGTTAATTAGTCTGCCCTGAAAAAATGCACTCTCAGATATTTTCATCCACTAAACATGCAAGGCTGGTCGGACTAACTTAATAAAAAAAGGGAAAAAAGGACATCAGGAAACTGTAATAGCAGCAATCACTGTTTCTCCATGTGCAGTGGATTTAGGTCTCAGACAAACTTCCCCTCACATAATGTAGTGTGGCTACACACGAACCAAATTCCCGCTCAAACAAAGTGAGATCAGCATCTTCCAACCTGGCATCCACCCCACACACCTTTCACAACTTCTCTGCCAATCTATGTGCAGCAAACGGAAAACCAGCAGGTTCTGCTGGTTACAGTAACCTTTACAAAGATCTCAGGCCATAACAAGCTGATTAGGGCTTTGGCTTTTGTGCAGCTGCATGTGTATCTGCATCATGTGTCTGCTTAGAGCACATTTTCCTGCGAACATCAAAACCACTTGATGCATTTTAAACATATTTTTTATTCTCTAATTGGTGCACCTCTATTCTTAAATTCTCCTTTTTCCTCACATGATAAACTTCCACTGGCCTGGCCTGACTGACAGTCAGTGCTCCGCTACAGTAATAGCTGCTTGTTCAAGGATGGGACACGGCATTAAACTTGTCAGCACATATTAGGATGTCGGACAGATGAGTAGGAAAGAGCATTCTGCTTCTTTGCCCCCTCATCTTAATAGCGGCCATCTCCTGCTTGGCATGTCCCCAGACAGACAACTCATTTCATCTCACCATTAATTCTGAACCGCCAGGGTGACATTGTGTCTGTCATGGCAGCTTTATGTAAAACATGATCCAGTGTGTCGTGAGTCCTAATGCAAAAATGTGCCCAGGTTTGCCGCGATGAAGCCACTTGGCAACAATAATCTGATACATAATAAAAGTAATGCTAAAGTATGCAACCACTGATTTTAATGACGTAAATAAGAAATGGTAAACAAATGATAAATCACCAGAGTGGTGACAGTGTTGTGAGACAGTGGGAAAACAGTAGGTGGAATAATATATTTACCTATGTATTTCATCTTGCCCTGCACCGCTCAGGAGCACTGTCTAGCTGTCCAGTGGGGCTCATACCCTCCTGTTTTATAGATGCCTCCCTCTGCTTTCAGTTAACATGGTATCAGCACCTGGTCTCTAAGAATTCATTAGTGAGGACCTCAATCATACAGCCGAGCTTACCAAAGGGACAGGCAGAGAGGGACGAATCAATTTGGAGGCACGCAGGCGCAGGTGGAATTATCTGCCAGTGTGTGTATGTGTGTTGCTGTATTCTATGGTGGGCTGAACAAGGTGGCCGAAGGAGATTGAACGCTTTGGGTGGGTCAGTGGAAAGGAAGTCAAGCAGACCGTGACTACTGTGGGGAACAACAACGGGATGCGGTCACTTGTCTGTGTTCTGAGACAAAATGCTGAAGTTTAGCTCAAAGTGTGTAAGACGATGATCCAACACATGCAGACACGATGGTGTAGGTGTTATAGCTTTATTGAAATTTTACTCTAAGACGAACACACAGTAAATACAGCAACTGTAATCAAAGTGCAGCAATCCAGTTTATTTCAGTTGGATTTAAACTGGTGTAGCTCTGTTGGGGGGGCGTTTCTGAGATTATTCATCCATCCATCCATCCATCCATTCGCTTCCGCTTATCCTTTTCAGGGTCGCGGGGGGCGCTGGAGCCTATCCCAGCTGTCATAGGGCGAGAGGCGGGGTACACCCTGGACAGGTCGCCAGTCTGTCGCAGGGCCAACACACAGGGACAGACAACCATTCGCGCTCACTTTCACTCACACATTCACACCTAATGGCAATTTGGATTTTCCAATTAACCTATCCCCACAAGCTGCATGTCTTTGGACGGTGGGAGGAAGCCGGAGTACCCGGAGAGAACCCACGCAAACACGGGGAGAACATGCAAACTCCACACAGAAAGACCCCGGCCTGATGTTGGAATTGAACTCAGGACCTTCTTGCTGTGCGGCAACAGTGCTAACCACCGTGCCTCTGAGATTATTTCTGATCTTTATTCCTCGCTTACTGCCATAGCGAACCCTTCCTGATGTAATGAACGTCTTTCTTTTTTAAAATTTTTAATAAGCCAAATGTGTGAGACTCAAACTACACCGCTTAGTAGTTCAGAACTGTTGGAAAGCTTTCTAATGAGAGAAACTTGGCTCTAAATCACAGCTGTTTACATGATTGTTTTACAGATTTTTTTTTCCAAATGTGCTGGTAAATATTTGATGGACTGACTCTTCAGATTCTACAAAGTTCATGACAGTAGAATTAGAAAAAGACAGAACAAGCGGCGGAAATGGGCTTCTTCCATAGGGTGGCTGGACTCTCCCTTAGAGAGGGGGTGAGATGTTCAGCCATCCGGGAGGGGCTCAGAGTAGAGCCGCTGCTCCTCCACATTGAAAGGAGCCAGTTGACATGGTTTGGGTATCTGATAAGCATGCCTCGTGGGGGTCTCTTGAATGAGGTGTTCCTGGCATGTCCCTCCAGAGGAGGCCCCGGGGAAGACCCAGAACACGCTGGAGAGATTATATCTCTCGGCTGGCCTGGGATTGCCTTGGTGTTACCCTGGATAAGCTGAACGAGGTGGCTGGGAAGAGGGAAGTCTGGGCCTCTTTGCTTAGGCTGCTGCCCCTGCAACCCGGCCCCGGATAAGCGGAAGAAGATAGATGGATGTATGGATGAACAAGTATAGCATATTTGGAAGGCTTGCCAGGAGAAAGTCTTATCTTTAAAAAGAAGGTGGCAGCAGAGTTTAAGTTAACAAAACTGCATTTGAACAAACCCCCGGACATCTGGAACAAAGTCCTTCGGACAAATAAGACCAAAGTGGAGAAGATTTAGTCAAAATGCAAAGCGCATGGTGAAGAAAACCAAACGCAACATTTGAGCACAAATACCTCACACCAACTGTTGAGCATGGTGGAGGAGAGGTGATGATTTGGGTTTGTGTTGCAACCACGGGGCTTGAGTACAAGCAATGGTTCAGTAGAAGTACTTTTTGCCCTCTCAAATGTAGCCTATAAGTATGAAAATAAGTGAAAGTACTGCAGACAGTGACTGAAAAAATGCAATGACTCACTCTCTACTGCTGTTTTCATTTAGAAACAAATATATTTACAAGCAGAAGATGCCTTTTCACAGGATATACCCAAGTGTATACGCTCAGCTCAGCTAACATTTAAGATTTAATCAACATCCTCAGTAATAACAGCAACGCTGCCCTTTTAAGCTCCGGCTTGAAGATGTTGATGATCACTATCTGTTTTTCAGGAAGCATCATATGCAACATCTTTCACTCTCCCCTGACATTAAAATATTTAAAAAAATGTCTACGTGTGCGCGCATTCTGACAGCCTGTGAATAGATAGACAGAGCCACAGAGAGACACACTGAATTCACAACCTCTGATCTAATCTGGCGCTTGACGTGAAAATATATGACTCCACGTATTTTGTATATGGTTTGATTCATATGTTTTGGCTGACCCAAGACCTTTATCCCTCCCCCTCGGTGTCATATCTCATTACTCCCAGGCTCCTTAGCAAAGGGAAAATGGTACTGGCTTCGCCGTCCTGCAGAGAGAATGCGCATGAAAATGTCATTCCCAATGAGATCTTAATTAACACACTCAACCATAATGAGATTGCAGCAGCCAACACGGTGATTCGTGAAGAATCACTTTACTATTTAAATGTAGAATGCACTAAGGCATTTAAGAAGTATCTTCTCATCCAAAAGACATGTCAGGTCTTGCTATAATAATTTGTGCATGGAAATCACCGGGCGGTTACCATATTTCTTTTTATGTGTGCCTGCCGGTTGCGTTGGAAGCAGGCAAGAGCCATCATTTGACAGCTGTTGGGTCTCATTCACTCACCACTTAGGAAAAGTCACAATCTGGGCTTGTTAATACATTTGCACATTATTAATGTTTGCATTTATACCTGGATTCATAAAAATGGCCCTCCTCTTAAACCAAACTGGTCGCCTCTTTTTTCATCCACCTTCTTAGGTATTCAGCAAGGCAGGAAAGATTGATGTCCAGGAGTGTTGCAGGACTGATTTGTATCCTTTTCCATGGCAAATGGATGGATTCCGCATCGCCCCGAGTCATTTAGCATCAGGCAGCCTATTGTGCAGTTCATCGCGCGCAATCAATCAAACGTACTGTATAGATTCTAAATTATAAATTGAAGCAATTCTCATCAAGCGCTGGCCATTAGTGGTAGAAACAGAAAATGTATTTCTTTCGCTGACAATAATGCCGCAGTTATACGCGAGATAGAGACACATAAAGCTCTCAGTACTTAATACAAACAGGGCAGCCTATAAATACATTATTTGTCACTTCTGTTCTGTGGGGCACCCTCATTAAGTGTTTTATTCAGCCACACCAATTACAGCAGACAGCCCAGTTGGGGAACCTACTGCTAATGAAGCTCAGTCATAATCTACACCGTCTGCATCAGTTATCAGGAAAGTTTTAATTTCCTCCCTGCCTATTTCCTTCAAACTTCCTCAGCCGTTTTACTGACACGTTGAGAGGGATAAAAAATGTCTTTGTTTCCAGTGTTTGAAAACAAATAAATAGCTCTCGTGGCTTGTTCTTGGATGCATTAAGACACAGACAAAATGACAAAGTGGCTCAGAGAGCGTAATTTACGACGAGGAAGGAGAGCAAGGCAAGGATGCATAGTTATTGTTTATGGTTTGATTTTCAATATTTCCAGGGTACAGCGTATTCAGTGGCCTATGGCTTTAGAGCACGCTTCACAGTCTGAGAGAAAAACTAATAAAGGCTAGCTTTATGTCCTGTGAAATTAAATTCAACTTATAGCCATAGATTTTTTTTTGTGCATTTATTTCTTTGCCATCCCACCTCCCAAAATAAACACGTTATTATGCACCTTTGGATTTCTCTGTCTGCTCTGCATATTTTGTTTGATGATATATCCAGCGCCCTAAGAACAGAGCAGTTAACATTATAGCCCAGTAGTAGTTTGCTGATGTATGGGTACACAACAGAACCCTTGTAGGAATGCTGGGGCGGTAACATATTTCTTGTACCCCTGCCGTTGTTAGAGTCATCCTAAGCTATGGAAGAAACTAATCACACGGACGTCCCTGTGGTCCAACAAACAGCCCCCAGCAGCTCTCACTATCACTGCGTCTCTCTGCTTCTGGTGCCGACTCCTTCCCGTTCTCTCCTTCACTACAGAGGACTTGTTTTTTCATGGATCCTTGTAACCAGAAAATTGGCCAAAGACCTGAGCCATAATTGGCCCAGATGCTCTGGTCACGTGTATCATAGATGTGTATTTCTGAGACTAGATATTGAATGTGAGCAGTTCAAGAAGAAAATACAAGCACTTGTGATCATAAATTGCTGGAGTGTCATGCTCCTGCCAGAGCTGGTGCTTCATATCTGCTTTGGTCAACAGCACATTTGATCTAATTATTCTTAGATCTTTGTTGGCTTGAGTCTGACTGCCTGCTTGTAGGATCAGGTCTCTTTGGTTAATTGACTTCATTATGCACACTGAAGATTTCACAGGCCTGTTAACGTGGTCTCAAGATTTTAAATCAGCTTGGACCTCTGCAATGCACTGTGCAAAGTTACCGTGAGTATTTCTTAGTAAAAGACGGTGAGAAGTATTTTTTGCACAGTTAAAATGAAAAAAAAAAATAAGAAAAAAGAAAATCAAGAACAAGCTGTGCTTACCAGCCACTTTGTTAGGTACACCTGCTCAATTGCTCATTAACACAAATTCCTAATAAGCCAATCATGTCTAAAACTCATTGCATTTACACATGTAGACGTGGTCAAGACGATGTGCTGAAGTTCAAACTGAGCATCAGAATAGAGAAGAAAGGTGATTTAAGTGACTTTGAATGTGGCATGGGTGTTGGTGTCAGATGAGCTGATCTGAGTATTTCGGAAACTTATGGAGTACTATGATTTCACACAGAAGCGTCTCATTGGTTTACCAAGAATGGTCTGAAAAACAGAGAACAACTGGGTGAAAATGCCTTGTTGGTGTCAGAGGAGAATGGCCGAGTAGTTATTTGTCGTGACTCCAATAACCACTCGTTAAAACCAAAGTATGTAGAAGAGCATCTGTGAACACAGAACATGTCGAACCTTGAAACAGATGCGCTGCAGCAGAAGACCACACTGGCTGCCTCTCCTGCTTGGTAAGAACAGGAAACTGACGCTACAGCTCACACAGGCTCAGCAAAATTAGACAACAGAAAATTGGAAAAAGTCACCTGCTCTGATGAGTTTCCATTTCTGCTATGACATTCAGATGGTAGTTGAATTTTGGCACAGTGTTTATGACCATATCCTTGGTATTTCTGCATCGCAGTTTTTTGTTAGTAGTCATCTGAATGGCTACACTAAATCACAGATGCTTCTGTAATTTAATAATGGCAACAGCACAGATTACAGCTGAAGCACTAATGTGATGTGTGACTAAATCGCCTTTTCCACTAACCCAACACATCTTGCTGCAGCGCGTAGGTGCTGTGACAAGTAAATTGAGCAATCTTTTAGTAAAAATTGACAATTCAGTGTCAAATAACAAAACTGAAGACAACAAACGGGAAATTTACCCGCGCGATTGCCTTCTCCTTTCGCCCTTTTCTCTGAGTTGTGATCCGATGTGTAATTCCTAAGACAACATTGTGTTAAACAGCTTTTGGAGAACAAAAGCCTGCGGAAGGTCTCTGTGGTGATAACACTCCAGAGGTGATACCTTACCATTGCTTACATCTCACCTTTGAAGTTGACCAAATGTAATGAATAATGCATAATATTCCCGCACCTTCCAAAGACAATATTACCTCTAGCAAACTTCTGCCTCTGAGCTCTTCCCAGAGGACAGGTGGGAGAAGTTTTCTTTCCTAAATGTAGCAGTGTATCTATGGCAAACACTATTATTTTTGGAAACTCGTCTCGTGTAACCCTGACTTCCGAGGATCAAAGTTTTTCCCCTTTGAATTTGAGCAGTTTTAACCTGCGCTCTCTGCGGGCCCGAGCTAATCCTCGCAAGAAACTCTTGAAACTTCTCTGATTGCATTGCTCTCGCAAGATGCTCGACAAAAACAATTCTCAGAGCAAAGGAAACACGGTGATCAAGCGCGCTGTCACGCTAGAACTCAGGAGTCAGGGGCATGTGACTGCCTGTGAGAGGTGAACGCTTCATGTCACGAGCTCGTGCAGTATTTCACCACAGACTACAGAACTTTATGGCGCCGCCGTCTTCCTCTGTGCTCAGAAATAAAGGCTGCATGATCATCGCTGTGGGGGGAGGTAAAAAACATGATTCATCCTATCTCTGCAGCACAACTAATTACAGCTTTGCTTGGCACGCTGATGTGGAAATGTCACACCATCAATCAGTTTTAAAGACACAGACGTGATTGAAAATCTGTTCATTTCTTGGCCCGTTTTTGCTGTTTCGCATGGAAATTGGAGAGCTATTCGACATCAGTCCCGTTGCATCATTACTACAATTCCGTTTATGCCCCTCTGACACTATTAATAACTGAGCGTTTGTTTACCCAGCTCATCTAAACATCACAGTTAACAAGCATTTTTCCTGTGATGTTCAAATTTGTTGTCCTTCATGCCTAATTCCAGCGCCTTTGATAGAAGACACCATTAGCACTGTCATTATGGCCCTCTCAGTGTGAAGTGGGCAAGTATCTGTGCTCGTGTGTGTGCGTGTGTACCCACCGAGGTATGTGTGTGTTGTGGTGTGTACTGCCAGTCTGGCCATGCTTGTCTGCAATTACTCCCCTCAGTGGAAACATTAAAATCTACTGCCATGGAAAGATGCCATGGCTGAGACATTCATGCCCGTCCGCACATACTACAAAGACCCTGGAGTGGGCTGGATTCGCCACATATGCATGTTCCCTCCATCGGCTGAGAGGCAGAGCAGATGCCAAGACGGGAATTACTACTCCAGTCGGAACAAGCGGTGCAAGAATTCTGGGTGCAGTAAAGGCATGACTGCAGCTTTGGCTTATTGCAGCCTTGTCAGTTTGTGTATTCAGGGATGTGCCAGTTTAAAAGCCCTTCAGATAAGAAGCACATGGGAGATTAGCTTCGAGATGAAACAGGCTGTAGATATTCAAATGCTGTTGTCTCTTCGCCACAGAGGGTCAATTTAAGATGCTCGATTCTGCAGAAAGAAGGAAAACAAATGAGATGTCACCGTGTTAACTGTCAGCTAATGCAATGATGTCTCATCTGTTTGTATTACTGCGCTTCAAATTTGATTTTCATCTTGTCTCATTTTTTTCCCCCTTCCAGTCTCTGCACTCACTTTAGAGAGTAAAGAGTTATAAATGACTACAATGCTGTATTTTTTTTTTTTTTTTTTTGATTTACTTGATCCAAAGCTGCCCCAAAGAAAGCCAATTTCCAGTCCTGCGTATCTCAAAATTGTGTAAACATATTAATTTTAAAATGTTCTTTTTGCCTGTCGCTCAAGGCTGGACCTTTATATATCACACCTGAGTGATATTTGTGAGTTTGCTGCAGGTCTATGGATATAAGATTGCTCCAATGAAAACATTTTGGATTGCACTTGTCTGCCGTCTAGCAAAACTCTTGTAAAGCCCTGAAACTATTTTTCCGCCAATTAGTTGATGGACAGAATAATAAAAGTGCCCCGTGGAGTAAACAGCAGTTATGTTTGAGTGTTTGTCACATAAATGCACTGAGTGTATTCTTAAGATGTAAACAAATGTGCTGAATTAAAAGTTATTTTGAATGAATTTTACATTCTGCGTTGTTTACAGATGCGTTTGGTAGCATGCATCTTCTCCCTGCTCTCCAGGCTTTCTAAAGATCTTTAAAAGTCGTTCTTTGGACACTGGCTGCTTTTTACACTCATTTTCAATCCATTCCTCATACCATACCATTTTCAGAGGAATGTTTTTGTTTGCTAAGCCACTTAACACTGACCTATGAATCAGTCAAGCATTAAAAATTCACCTAACTCAAGGGATAAACCAGTCTTATGTGCGCACAGACAACTTACAATTAATTCACTAGTATTTTTAGGCACTTTGTTGCTAGCAGCTTGATACATTATTTATTTAGGGAAGGATAACACAGTTTGACAGACACACAACAGTATTTTTGCACCATTAAGACAACAATTCCCAAAACGCTATTGTTGTCGCATCTTGGCATGCTGTGCAGTGTGTCCCTTCTTAGGTTTTTGGCACCAGCAGGAAAAAGAAGGACAAGGTGGCCGCTCTAAATGCTGATGATGCTGACTATAACTTTAGAGTTCCATTTTTAATTGACTATTATACACTGTATAAGCATTGCACTTTAAAGATTTCTTGTTAAACAATATCTTGTTTAATTAAATGTTTTTTATTATTTATAACATAATGGTGATTGGAGGGGTCAAACATATTCTAAAAATGCCACTGACCACCTTTTCAGGATTACAGCCTTCTCCCACTGATTTGTTCACGATTGTTTGAGATCTCCTATAATGTCTCTGTAACAACCAATGAGCTGTTATTACAACCAGCAGGTACTTTTTGAAGAAGAATATTCATGGGATTAAATGGAAGGATTGAATGGGAAACATTGACTCAAGGCTAAAGGTGACATTCGAAGCTAAAATCTGCAGTATGCATATTTACATACTGCAGTGTTTACAATGTGTTTGTCAGCACGCAATCTTCTTTCACCCTACTTTGGGCAAAGTGCTTTTTTTTTTTTTAATTGTACATACAAAAAATCAAAGTAGAAAAACAAAAAACCCAGAGAATAATCAATACGATTACCATGAGACTAGATACCGATAGGCAGTGTCTTCTTCACCTTGTCAAGCGGACACCGCTGACAGCTGAAGTATTTGATGTTCAACGCTTTGAGGAGTTTTGAGAGGTCAGTAAAGCTCCCCTGACTGAACCAGTGAGGAACAGTAGCCACCTATTTTATCAACTCTGTTTGATCAGCAATGAAATATAGTGTCAAGTCACCAGGAGCACAGAATTCCCTCATATTTTTCCACAACCTAAAAATATTTTTAATAAGATCAAAGAAATCCTTTAAATCAGACTATAGCCTCAAGTCAATTACTCTTTTGGTCAGTTAAGTAGCAGAGGGGGTTGTTAATCACTTTCAGCTGCTTTGGTGTTATTGAAATTAACACTAGGTGCACTAAAGGAGCAGCAATGAGACAACTCTCAAACACGAATGATTTTACAGGTAGAGGCCGCTGGCATTTTTCCTTCCTCATATTTTCTGACTAATTTTGCATTTGGCTAGGGTCAGTGTCACTGCTGGCAGCGAATAAGACAACTGGACCCTGAAGAGGTTGCGCAGGTAGTTCAACTCCTCCAGGATGGCACATCAATTCGTGTCGTTGCCAGATGGTTTGGTGTGTCTCCAACCACAGTCTTAAGAGCATGGTGGAGATCCTAGGGGATGAGCAGTTACTTTACGAGAGCTGCACTGGACTGTAGAAGGTCCTTAAGCCTGGCATCTGCTCCTTCGTGCAAGGATGAACAAAATAAACACTGCCAGAGCTACAAAATGACCTCCAGCAGGCCACTGAGGCCCTGTGCTTTTCACAAATGATAGCAGGTTCACCCTGAGCACATGTGACAGACGTGAAAGTGTGTGGAAAAGCTGTAAAGAACGTCATGCTGCGTGAAACATCGTTCAGCACGTGTGGTTTGGTGGTGGATCAGACCTGCAGGCTAGGCAATGACACCCTGGCTCCCATTAGATATCAGGATGAAGTCCTTGGACTCACTGTCAGACACTATGCTGGTGCAGTGGGTCCCGGGTTCCTCCTGGGGCAATGCCTGGCCTCGTGTGGTGAGAGTATGCAGGCAGTTCCTGGAGGATAGAGGAAGTGATAATATTGATCACGAGCTTGATACCATGGACTTTTGCTGATCACGCCGAGTAGTTTGTGTGCCTAAATCCAACTGAACACTGGAAACAAACTTGGACAACTTGATATAGTTTATGGTTAAAAGAAAACTAATTGATGGCATCATTTGTGAGGTTTTCGCACAACATTTTGTACTAATGCACTAAATGGAAAATTAATTGGTAGAGTAGCAAAAAATGAAAACATTCTTTACTTTGAACTCAGATTTTGGAGCAAACCTCCTGATGTAATTATCGTTTACCTCATCATTTGTGAACAATGATGAGTAATTTTATTGACAGATACAATGGGCTGAAGTCACTACAGTGCACAGTTTCTCCCCTCTGCTGAACTGAGCCTTGTCTATTACACGCATTAGAAAAAGATGTTGCTTACATAAAGACGAGCAGGCAGATTTACGTCGGTTTATATGAACTGCTGGTCGTCCTCACAATCTAAAAGCCAGAGTAAAGGATTCTTGCTGTTTCTTTTATGGTTTGCCGATAAAACACAGGCTCTTTAAAGCAGAGGGAGCGTTTAAAGCGACAGTGATTGCTTGCATGGTTTTATGTTTGCTTTTTTGTGTTTATGGTGGCTACGTGTGCTTTCTAACCCTGTCCTGAACAATTTGCTGTTTTCCAAATCAGTTACGCAGTCTATCAGCAATGTATTCCCACTTTGATGAAACACTCTCAGTTTCAATTTATGTTTTCCTGCAGCCCTCCCTCAGAGGCATGAGAGGGAAACAAGTTCTCAGGCCTGAGGTGTAATTTCTGCTGAGCGGTGCCACGACACAGAACCCCATATTCACTCCCGTGTTACATTAATGATGACACTCGTGTCATCATTACAGTGCGCAGATGTATTTCGCCTTTATTTCCATACATACTTAATAAAAGCAAGATGAATGCACAGACAGTCGCACAGCTGTCACAAACACATAACATATGTCTTCCACGTTTTGTCATTCTGCTCATTACTGCTCACTGCAAGAACAGATGTGCCACAGTTAAGGAAAGCAGTGGTGAAGAAAGTAGTGGCAAATATTATTATTTTGTGTGTGTTTGGACTGCCCTTAATGAAAAGAAGTCACTTTATTATAACTTTATAATAACAAAAAATTTCTGCATATCAAAACTACTAATGTCCTCAAAATTAAATACTAAATACAATTCTTAAACAATTTTGTGTGATCTGGTGCTATGTGTAATAAATCAGTAGTTACTGTTTTGTACTGTTCGGTAATTAGAATTAGGGCTGGGTTTTTATAATCGATTTATCGATTAAAATCGATTCTGGCTTGGATAACGTAAAATCGATTCATTAAAATCCTGAATCGATTTTTTAATATAAATTTATTTTGCCCGAAATGCCAGAATCTCTGGTGAAATCTCACAAAATTTCAACAACCACCAAACAGCTAAGACAGTAAATGAGAGCAGGAACAGGGATTCTGCACAAAGACTTAAACACACAGCGCAACCCCCGGATCAGAATCAGTGAGATGTCGCCTTTCTCACCTGACTGCACGGACACGGTTGGGGCTGAAAGCCGACAGCTCGCTGATTCTGATCTGTCGGCGGGTCCGCGCTTTGTGTTCACGCCCTTTATGCGCTGATTCTAAAGCTGTTAGTTTTATCTCCCTCCAAACAATATTGACCGAACCAGCAGCAAAAGAAGATCCAAACTACACTTCACATAAACATCGTCATGTATTCACTCTGACTTTTACTGTTTTGCTTCAACCACGATGCACAGCTCTCTCGCTCTCCCCCTCTCTCTCTCTGTACTGTTTTCTGCATTATTCGCTTGCTTGTTAAGCACAAGTCTACCGTTGTTTACAGCGCTGTCGGCCGATGGGGTTTTTTTTTCGTTTTATATACTTCCGAAAAGAAAACCTAATTTCTGCCGCTCAATACTGAACAAATTTAAACTTTTTAGAATTATGCAAAATGCAAAACGCTTAGCCTGTCTCTAATAAAACCGCTGTAACTTCAGAGGTAATGTTCATGTGTTGATTAATGGTTTTCTTTCGTTTTTGATGTACTGCAGAATATTTTTATAAAATCCCAGGCCAGGAAAATCGCCTTCATGTTTTTCTGTGCTTTATCCTCAGCTACTTTGACACAAAGGCCTCTGCTGTGATGCTCACACCTTTGATAAAGTCTTGCGTGTGTCAGCTTCCTTTTTATAGATACAAAAATATGTAACTGTACTGATCTGAATTATAATATTTCTGACTGTCAAAATTTCCCAGATTCAAATCGAAGTGAATCGAATCGAATCGAATTAAATCGAATCGTGGATCGAATCGATTCGGGACCTTGTGAATCGGAATTGAATCGATTCTAGAAATCAGTGACGATACCCAGCCCTAATTAGAATAGAGCTGATTAGAAATTACTCATGAAGTAAGTGGAGAGTTAGAGCTGTTGGATCCTTATGAATTGATCATTGCTTAATCACCTGGAGAGCACATGCAGACGCCCCCCCCCCCCCCCCCCCCCCCCCACACACACACACACACACACACACACACACAGAACAGTCCCACCTTGCTGCCTTTGTTGGAGAGCTTTATCATTTGGAGATGGGCGTTGGATCTCATTGTGATACAGGACCAACACAGAAAGAAAACCAACCAAACACTCACATCTAAACCCGGCCAATTAAGCACTGTGGGTGGAAGAGGCGATAAGAACACGCGTAACGCCACACAGAAAAGCTCCAGGCATCCAGGAAGTTCACAGCAGGAATTATCTTGCTGTGAGGTGATGTATTGCTAGCCCCCAATGCCCTATCAGATAAATCAGTTAATAAAAGACTAATGTCCAATTAATAATCTCAATTGGCCGCCATTAAAAAGGTAAAAAGATAATTTTGATGCTATCAGCACTGACCCCTTTAGCAATTTAAGGATTCAGTTGATGCACACACTTGCGGACACACATCATTGGAGTAGTCGATACAGCAGTTACAGCCTCAGTGACTGCGCTAGACATAAACGTGGGCTGATCCAAACAAGCGAGTGAAAATCCGAACCTCCGTGTTTGCAGCCCACATTTATATCAATCAAGTTGCACAGCTGCTCTCACAGTTGACATATTCACATCAATTATGTGCAACAACTACCCAAGATAAACTCCTTTGTATGAAGTGTGCAGCAAATGGATGATACTTTTTGTATAGAAGCACATTTGGCTTCAGCAGATTACCAATAAAACCTTTCCCCGGGTCTCTTCTGGGCTTCGGTGTAATGTTGTTCTTGTTTGTCTTGTGACTGGCAGAGCTGATGCTATTACACAGCACAGATTTCCCAATAAATATAATGAAACTGTTTATGTCAAACAAAGGGCGGAAAGACAAGAAAGATGAGCTGCAGGAAAGCCATTATTTACAACTAAATTATGTGACGGTAGCATCCTTAAATGCCACTACACATTTGACTAGTTTTTGAAACAGCACCTACTTGATTTCCGACGGGAAGACAAAAGCAGGCTCTTGGTTGGGTCCTAGGGGCATCGCTCAAATCACTAGATATCCCTGTTAGAGTTTTCAATTCGCAGCACAGTCTGATAAACTTTTATTCCCTAACCTATCTCAGTGTCTGAAATGGACAGTAAGACTTGCAGGCAATGTGCTCTGTATGATGATGGCACCTACAGACACGCTTGCAGTGTGTAGTTAAAGTTAAAGGGTATATTTTAACCCAAACAGTTGTTTTGGTGCTTAAATCTGAGCAACATAAAAAACAAAATTAAATTAATGTGTAAAAACAAATGGGAACCCATACTGTTATCTTTTGGTTTGTAAGTGACATTAATGTTTATTCACTTTTTCCATTTCATTTGGGTCTCATTTAATAAGCCTTTCAGGTCAGCCACAATGAAGTGGCAAACCTGGGTGTGGTGGGCGTGGTCTGCGGTGCCGTGCAGGGAGGGCGGACGCACCTGCACGGCATCCTTAATCACGTCCGCCTAGTTAAAAACACGGGGACTCAGGGGTTGGTGTGTTGTGGTGTAACAAATATTGAATAAAATGGTTCAAACCTATGATCCCTGGACCTGCCGTGTCTCATTCACACCACACTGGGTTTATCTGTATAACACAATATTATTTTCCAGTAAATAACATAACTTTGTATGAGCTTCTGTTGATATGAAGTTGGGCCTACTGATGATGTTCACAAAGGATTTAATCATCAACTATAAATTGGCATAAAATATGATTTATTTGATATATGAATGCAAATACCCTCAAAATTAAGTTTCTGTATTATTCATTTTCATCTAAGCTAATACTTGCAGCAGTACTTTTTTTCATGTCAGTATGTTCTGTGTTGACTTTGACCATAGTGTCCAACAGTGCATAACTTCAGTGATGCAACAGTAAAGATAAATATTACTTTACCATACTTAATTTAATATAACTTCTACATATTTAATGGTACTGGTGCAGGCATGAGGATAAATGTGTGTTACAGACCTGGGGGTTGAGTTTTGTGCAGCATGTTGCAGGCTGTAGTGTACGTAAGAGCTTATACCAAATATGTTCAAATTAAAAACACCGTGATATTTTTTACGCAATAATATTAATGATGATACATGATTTTAAAAGCACAAATAAACCAATATTCATTAAACTTTTAGTTATTACCTTTATTTATTTTCAATGAAATTTTACCCTTTTCATATGGAACAACTGTCTCTTCCATTATCCCAAGATAATATCCAGATTGAAAATAATGACTTCACATGGTTAAAATGTCACACTTGGTAACTGAATCTACCAGTATGTAGTCTCCTTAAAAGGCATTTTGAAACAAAAATGATATTTTATATATTTTATTTCAATTATTTTATTTTGTTTTTATTAATTGTGAATACTTCAAAATTTCATGATAAAATTACAAAAACAACTATCAAACTGGCATATAAATGTAATTTTGCCAGTAGCAGAGAGTTTTAGCCTGTTTGACCTGTTTATTTTTAATTGATTGAACTGATTCTACATAAAAGACGCATGTTACCACAACCTAGCCATTAATATTTTAAAGCCTCACCTTGTTATCACATCGGCTCATTCGGAGGTTATCTGATAATTTTGATGTACTAAATTATCAAACAATGCTAACAAAGATAGTTAGCAAGGTGCTCTATAACTGTAGCTGGAATATGTAAATGAAACACACACTAAAATTAGTGAAGAGACTTCTTGATGGGTCTGTTAGTACAGTTGAGCTAATTAATTGCATTTCAAATGCTCCAAAAGGCACGAACACCACAAGTAAAGTGTAGAGATACATTTCAGTGATGCTGAGCGGACAGCTAGCAGCTAAGTTAGCAACCATCACTTAAAATGGCCACGCCTTTAATCTTGTATAACTTCAAGCAGAGCTGTGGGCCATGCTTTGAATGTTGAGTGTCTGTTAGTGCGCGTGTGTGTGTGTGCTTGTGGCATGATTCAACAGAGGTCTATCTAGTGCATTACATCTATCAAACTGCAATATGTAATAACTACCAGACCCCTGCATAAAAGAAAAATTAGCTGAACAGATCTGCACGGCTGAGAAAAAAGTCATGCGGGATATCTGAACATTTTCACGGCATAGATATGGCATTAATTAAAACTCTGCTCTGTGAGTGGGTGCACATATCAAGCACACACTGGTGAGTACATTTTTTATGAAACCACAAAAAAACAGTGTGTCTGTCTTGCACACACAGCAGTTAAAACTTACAATAAGCCCATTTGTGCACAGCTGACTATGACCTACCCAATATCCACAATGTTTTACCGGGCCCAAAAGCCATCATGCAACATAGTCAAGTACCATTTTGAAGCAAAGGTAATAAAGTGAATTACTACTTAATGATAACATTAAGTAGTAATTCATGTTACCCTCATATTGGTACACGGTTAAATCCTAATCTAAATGTGACTCGCTGCTCAGAGGTTTTGGCAATAAATTCCCTCATAAGCAGCACCGAGATCCAAAGTATTCAAAAATATCTGTGAGGTTATTCATTAGGGAAAGGTTTGTGAGTTTCTTTGGTGTCCTTGTGGACCATGTTTTCAATTTCAGCAAGTTGGAGAGTCATTACTGGGATGAGGCCTCTTATCTTGGTTAAGATAGGAGCGATTCAATGGAGTGGAGCTCCCACGTTGTGGTCTTTTTATGAGCTGTTATTTAACAAAACACAAGGAAAAAAATTGGAAATTTGTTTTTGTTCCATTGTAATAGCTTTTTACAGCTGTGACAGATATTAGCTGGTAACTCGTTTTGAAAGACAAAGCATTTATAGCTATGTAACATCATTTGTCCATGATGCTTAGCTATTTAAGGGAAAATAATCATTGATAGTTATCATTTATTACAACTTTTCATGCAAATCATGCATCCTTTAGATAAAATGACAACAAGAATATTGTAGCAGTCATTTTAATAATTTTTATATTATGTGTCTGGGTTTTTTTTTTTTTGCATTTGATAGGGGGTGCTGTGAAGTCTGTTGTTTGTAACACCCCCAGCTTCTCTGACTTTCAGCTTTGATCTAGTTACATAAAAATTCAGCTGCATGAAGAGGAAAATTATACCTTTTGTCATATACCGTGAGCATACTGTTTTTTTTTTTTTAACATTTGTAGTTTGATTTTGGAATCTGTGGATTTACTTTTTTATTTTGAACTCAGCCTCAAGTGGTCAATTGAGGAACTGCAGAATATAAAAAGACTGGATGGGAGATTATAAGATAAAGATTATTTTTAAGTGTAATAAATACAAATGCACTCTAATAGAGTCGAAAAACAAAAATACAGAGCTAGAGATGAGCACAGTAGGTGCTCTTAGAACAAGGGAAGAAAGCTAAAACTCATCAGGTCTGCAGTGCATCATTTCTTAGACAGTCGTTGTGGAAAGGGGCTAACAGATGGATTAAGCAGATCTAGGCCTTTGATAACCCCTAGATTAAAGCAAAATTAGTTTCATACAGATTCTGTATAATAACAAAAGATGCCAATATGCTACACATTAACACAAAAGGTAAGTAAATGTGTGCGTGTTTGTTTCTGTGTGCAGCACGTGGGCACAGAGCAGTAGTGAAGGGTTCATAATCATCTTTTCTGCAGACAGGAAATGTTAATATTCAATATTTTTGATTCACCGTCTAAGGCCTGTAAACATGAGTATGCAATACAGTTGGCTTGGAAACGCCTGCTGCTCTGTCTTTCCAACAGCCAGCAATGAGTAGAAGATGAAAAGATTCATCACAGCAGAGATGGCTTCCGGAGAATGAGATGAGATGAGAACGGGAACGGTGTCATTTCCTATCTCCCAGAGAAATACACAAAGCGAAGATGAATTGTTGCTGCTGGTAGCCAGTAGTGCACCAGCCCAGGCTGGCGCTGAACCTGACACGGCTCCACCGGTCTGACAGTACTACGATCTTTTTCCGGCTTCTTTAATTAAAGACGCATTACTCCCCTGATGTCTCCAACTGCACAAAGCGCGAGCTCAGACAAACTGAAGGTCAGCGAGCCTTAGATGTTTTCTGTCTGAGGCTCTGTGCGTCTTAGCAGGTCATGTAGTCCCATGAGTTCTACCCCATGTTTCACTGTGGGCTAAACAGAATTCAGAGAGGAATATTTACAAATCTCGAAGGCCAAGTTTGCATTTCTTAAGTTTGGTGTCTTTTTTTTTTTTTTTTTGCAAGATCACAGTAAATCACACATAAAGGCTTCAGGCGTCAACAACAAAAAGAAGTAATGCTCATTGCTTTTCTGTTTGTTCTGCATCCATTTGTGCCTAATGCAACACAGAAGGAGCCTTTTTTTTAAAATATAATGAACTGAGAGCAGTGTACTCCTAGTGATTTGTTTTTGTATTTTAGAAATGGAAAGATAAATTTTGCATGAATCGGGCCGGATGGTGGAAGGTGCCCCCTGGTCTGCTCCCTTCGCTAAGGCATTCCTAAAATATTTAATTTCCATGCATGCATGTCTTTGAGAGGATTGTGGTTAGCTGCATTTATAAAGCTAAAGCCATAATAATTACTTTACTAATTTGCAGCATTTGTGCTAAACCGATAAGACAGCCTCTTTCATGGGATTCAGAGTCTGCCATCAATAATGCGAGTGCTTCGGGTAAAAGTGATTTAAAGCCCATTTCACACTTGGCTTCAAAAAGAGAGTGATGGCTGGGCATTCTCAGATCCACACAGCTGCCATCATGACACATCCTTTCCACAAGCTGTGCATTTAATGCCAACAAACAAACTTGAAGCTAGACGGAGTGTCTCTCTCAAAAGTTCTCTCTGCTATTCTGTCTGTGATCGTCTTTATTAAAATGAAAGTGGAATTGAAAATGTGAGCAGCTGTATATTGTAGCCAATCTCTATCAGCTAATTGGTGGATATTTCATTTGCCTCCAGAGGGTTTTTTTAGTAGCTGTTCCAGAGAGCCAACATCTGAGTAAAGGTGTTTAAATGTCAGAGTGAATTTAGGAACACAAAGTCATCTCGATCACCATCTTTATCAGTTTTTATATATTGTTTTTATATATACTTATAAATGTATTGATTTTCAGAGAGTCAACGTCAGAATGTCAGGTATATATATATATACATATATATCTCAGGTGGAGCGTAGGATTCATCCAGATGCTGCTTTATCACAAACTATTCCACCATGTAACCCTAAAATCTGTCTAGCAGCTGACGTGTAGGGTGTATAGAAGGACACAAGACATACGACAGCCGTCAGATCCCAACAATCTGACCGCAAATATCATCAGCGTATTGAAGTTACACAGTAACCGTGTCACATGAGTAAATGTGTTGGGTTTTTTGTTAGGTATTGCAGTAATGCAGGATTCATACATTGAGACATCTTTCTTAGTCCCATTAATTGTTGCACACTGACAGAGTTCAGTGTTGTAAAGTACAGAAATTAGAAAAAGGAGAAAAAAGAAACTTAGTGAAAGTGATTTGTACTGACTGCACTTGTGTTCATTATGGACCGATTTTAGTAATTTGACTAGAAATGTTAAACACTACAAATCTATCGGCTCACTTTAAATAAAATATCCTAATTGCCTGCATAAATTATAAATGACTTATAACTTATACCTTATACATCATTTATAGCTCCATACTCTGGGGTTAAGGTAGACCAGAATGGCATTTTAGGTGGCGAAGCCCATAAGTTGAGATTGCAGCATTACAACACCTAGCTACAGAATCAGAGGGAGCGTAAACAGAATAACAAAGAGGCAGGGAATTTAAAATGCAATGTTTCTAACAGCTCAATAAATCTTAGCAAACACACAGTTTCTGTGCAGTTTGCCACTCAGAGTGTCTGCTATCTAAAGGTACAGCTGCTGCATTCTCCAGGGAGTGAAAAGAATGAGAGAGAAGTTGAAGAAAGATAAAAGAAATATAGGGCAGGAGAGGAGAGGAAGAAGAGAAATTCTTTGCTTATTGACATTTGATGGACTTGAAATTTTAAAGCCTTTTCCCACACTGCACCACTTCAGCGAATCTTAGGTTTCCCCACTATATTCATTTCATATCTAAATATCTATATTATCTATATTATTGCTAAAGCACTTTCTGGATGGATGCAATCTGCATTTCATTGCCTTGTACTTGTGACATGTGCAATGACAATGAAGTTGAATTCTATTCTATTCTATTTTCCTGTTTAGGTGCAAAGGCAAGATCAGTCACAGTGAGGGCAACAGGAAATAGAGCTTTAAAAAGAAAGAGAGCTTTAAAAGGGTATACAGTCTTTTATTAGTATTGTTTTATTATATCAATATCAGTTATCTTACAAAATAACTACTTTTTACTTTTCTGCTTTGAATACATTTCAGTGTACTTTATAACTAAAGAAAAAGACGTAAAGAAGGCTGAATGTCTGTATTTTCTGGACCACTAATTTGCTGCACTTCGTAATAATAAATGGTAATCATTGAAATGAACTGACTGCATCTTTGCATATAGAGTAGCACGTTACTTGAGCACCCAAAGAAATTTCCGTTTCCACAGGGACATTATTTGCAAACGCATCGCCACGCTAATTTTCCTGTGACAACTGAATTTTTAATCATTTAAGCTAACTGTGTGAATATCTTATTTTCTCTCTTGGAAAAACAAGTGTCAGAGCATTGTAACACTTGTTGGGGACTTCTGGTAGGAGCAAAGGCTAAATAGAAAATTATCGACAACTTCTTAGCCCAGTAACTCATGTCACGTTGTCTATGATGTTGATCCTTAATGCTCGCAGTACTTTGTTACAAATCTTTGTGGTTACTTCAGATTAGATTCTAAAATAAACAAACAAACTGAAGGTAAAGTTTGGACATAGTGGGTATATTGGACAAAGAATGTTGAAATGAGGAAAACAGAAGATTTGTGGATGTAAGGGGGATGGTGTCACAGATGTAAGGGATAGGGTGTAAGGGAGGCAGATGATCCGCTCTGGTGACCCCTAATGGGAACACCAAAAAGAAGAAGAAAAGGATTCTAAAACAAATGTGTGAAATGTGTTCATTCTTTTTTGTGAAAACTGCAGGGACTCTGATTAAAGTTGTTCCAGAGTCCGTCTGGACATGTCTCACAAGTCAACAGCCAACTTTCTTTTAAGCGGGACTAAGCTTTTATCTGAACGAATGGGGAGATCGCTTTAATTTCACTGGTCACTGGGACTTGACAGCTGCATATATAAATTCACAACCCAGGTCTGATAAGAAAGACCTGAAGGACCCTCAATGCCATACGTTAACACACAAGATATGCATTTTTTTCCAGTTGTGAGGGATGTAACTTAAACCACAATCTTTTTCGTCTTATCCAAGTTAGGTGCCTAAACTTGCAGCCCAAATTTAAATGATCAAGTTATCAAGAAATTAAAAAAGGAATAAAACCAAAATTAAAGTGTAAACAACCACGTGGTGGCTGATAAACTTACTCCACTTCAACTTTTAACCCTACATTAGAGAAAAAAACTCAATTAGATACCCCAACCCAGGCGCAAACACATGGCGACAGTGGGAAGGAAAAACTCTTTAACAGGAAGCAAGGTCTCAGAAGAACAAAACTGTTGGATAATGGTAGTACTGTAATACTTGTATATCCCTTTTCTATTTTCTTTTAGCATTCAGAGCCCTTTCTCCTTCAGACAATCAACTTTAACCTAATGTTCACACACTCACATAACTGCATTGGGGGCAACTTTGGGTTCAGTATCTTGCCCAAGGATACATTGAGAAAATAGGGAATCAAACCACTGACTTTCTGATTAGTCTGCTCTACATATGAGCCACAGCCACTTTATTGTATTAAAGTGTGAATCATTGTGTGACTGAAACTACAAATGGACAAATGACAGAAAACATGAGGAAGTGAATGATGTGTCTGAATAAATGTACATGTTCTTATTGCCTTTAGCCAACAAGCCAGTGGGTCAGTGACTTTATTAACAGACTCATGGTACTCTGTGGAACACTGAACGCTGATGATCAACACAGAGCTCTGCTGATTAAAGTCCTATTCCCTCAGTCTAAGCACTAATTATCTAGACTGACATGCTTCTATAGCCCCTCTCTAAGCTGAGAGGTCTTGGCACTCACTCTGTCCACTATCCCTCTGTCCTCTTGGGTAATGCACATAGGCACGTAATAGATATTCACCATGCAGCCAAGTCATGTAGACAGCAGTTTTAACAGCTCGATGTGATTTCTGCATAACAATACTTATGTTTCAGAGGTATGAAGTCTAAAAAGATTGCAGTGGCCACCATAAATTATAGGATTTTGTGTGTGTTCATGTGTGATGCTAGGGCTGCTGCTAGCCTGCATTATTAGGGTGGACTTAGAAAGAGGTAGGCATAGTTGTGGTCTGTGTTCTCCTCTCTGAGATACACGACGCCTGACAAAAAAAGCACAATATGAAAAAATACAGACACAAGGACAGGTTATGCATTTGAATGTGCAATTTTATCACAAGCACTAGGGCCATGCATGTGCAATCTGCCCCATCAGGGTTTAGAGTTTGGCATCAGAGCCCGTGTTTAAGAAACACAGTTGCAATCCCCACACTTTAACTGGCTGGCTAATCTTACTTTTGTCCATAGTTACTGGAGGCCTGTGTGGAACTGCTACCATTGCAGTTGTATATGAGGTCTCCTCTCCTCTGTGGTTGTGCTCTGGGCCTAATTAGTCGTCTACAAATTAGGTTCTCACAAATTTGCAGAATCTCTAACTAATAAATTACTTAATTTTTGTGCTACTTTGTGGGGCCTCTCAACACTAACATGTTTTAACATCTTTTACATTTTTGGTTTCTATCTGTTTCATCAAGTGGAAGAGGATCCTTACAGCAAAAACTCCCACTGTAGGCTACCTTCCCATTAGAGAACAGACCGGCAGTTACTGCTACCAGCTGGTGAGCACAGTTGCACATTTAGCAATCAAAGAGGCAGGAGTTCCTCCTATAAAAGGACACGGAATATTGGATTTTGTGTGTTGTATGCAAACAAAACTTCAAACCATTGTAATGTGAGACTAAATACAGACTCAAATTGGAAGAAGTGTGTGGAGTTTCAGCTCCTCAGTGGGCAAATCCTTTATTATGTCTTTAGAAATTAAGCAGATAAAAGGCCTGGAGTTGATTTGAGGTGTGGTGCTTGCATTTGGAAGATTTTGCTGTGAACAGACAACATGTGGTCAAAGGAGCTCTCCATGCAGGTGAAACAAGTCATCCTTCCTACTAAATACTGGATGTCTGATAGACGTGCAGACCATGTCTATATTGGGTCAGTTGGTCCATGACCAATTCTCGATAAACCTGGTCCACATTTTGGATGTCCAACCATGACTAGGGATGGATACCGGTATCCGATGCCATTATGGCACCAGTTCTGACATAAATGGTAGTAACCAGACCGAAGAGCAGTGCACATTTCGGTGCTTTATTTCAGTGCTTTTTTTTCCTGACATGTCATACACTTTGGATTCTAGCCAATCATTTTACCTTTCCAAGGATAGTAGGCGGGCCCAGGTACGTACATAGAGCAGAGCTACAGATTAAAAATGCCCAAGGGAAGCAGTCAAAGGTTTGGCTGTACTTCACAGCAAAAGATGCAAACTCAGCAGCCTGCAACAAGTGCTTTAAGATGATACTGTGCAAAGGAGGTAACACCTCGAATCTGATGAATCACCTGGCGACGCACAGCGTTTTGTTAAAAGCCGAGAAATGCTTTTCATGCGGCTGTCTTCATGTTTGATGGCAAATACTCCCTTCACCTTGGCCAAAAAGGCTAAAATTACCAAAAAAAGTGGAAAACAGCTAAACATGAGAGGTTTTTGGACAAAGTTTGTGTTCTCCATTCTTTAAGCACCGGTTCGAGGACCGTTTAAGCACCGGCACCATTTCAAAAGTACCGGTTTGGTACTGGTATCGGATAAAACCTAAACGATACCCATCCTTAACCATGACCCAACCTGGACGTTAATATGATGTTTGAACTTTGGAGTGGGAAATTTTTTTATGTTTATGACAGGTGCAGGGAATTTACATGATTAATAAATGTAATTTTTTCCCCCCAAATATCAACATTGTTGTTATCATCTTCATACATATGGATTATTTATAAACAAACACAATTTATTATATTTTAGGCTATTGATTTATTCAGTACTTTTTCTTTTTGCAAATGAACATTTTATTTTGTATTTGTATTTATATTTGTCAAATTATATTTGAGTCCCTAAATGAAGGGGTTGTGTTAAAAAATGCTTTAATTCCTCATATTTTATGCAATATTTTTGTTCTGCCCATTGAATTAAAGCTGAAAGTCTGCACTTCAACTGCATCTGAGTTGTTTCATTTAAAATTAATTGTGGTAATGTATAGAACCAAATTTAGGAAAAAGTTACGGACCTAACTTAAGACTGTTTAGATTCAAAATAGAAAGGTCAGATAGACATTGAACCTTACTTTAAAACACAGGTGTTGAAACAAAAACACAATGAAAGACAATTGAATATATTTGTCATGGTCCCAGGTCATAGCCTGTGGCCCAGTTGTTAAAAATGTGTGATCAGGATGAAAATAATCCAGTTTTGTTTATCCTGTTTTTAACTTCCACAGATGATGTATTCTAGCTCACTTTTGTCCTGGTTGTTCAGAAAAGTACTGGATAGGATCACTCTTATCCAGGATTACCAAAATAGGATTACCAGTACAGAATCCCTCTCTTAGAATTTTGAGGTGAAAAATAAATGTAATCTGTTTGGAATAAGGCTGTAGCATGATAACATGAAGTGCTGTGAATACTTTCTGCATGGACTGTAATTAATATTGCATGCAGGGCTATGAATATTCTCAAGTAATAAAGTATACACATAAAATAATAAAACATTTTTGGACATAATGATGAGAACAGCATGTAGTACAGCAAACGTGGGGTAATGTTAAGTGCTTTTATTTCAGTTTAATTAATATTCAGTCCACTGACCTGTCTGACCAATAAACATCAACAAAATTTACATTATTTACAGAAACACTGTGGACATTTTTAAGGCATCCTGAAATCATCTACACTGAATATTGTCAAAGAAGAGAAAAATGAAAAGTGTTTCGAATTCTTCAGATGTGCTTTAAGGAACTGGATTTCAAGTCGCTTTAGTGTGCTGCATAAATATACGTTTTCCTGTAAGTAATCCTGTCTTTCCTTTGAACAAACCGATTTTAGGATTAGATCCTATCAATTTAGATGAATCCTGCCAGATTACTCAGAACAACTGAGCACTGAGTTTTGAGCACTTAAAAAACCCACCGAGTTACTGTTTAACATTCTGTTTGGTTCATACATTTATTCTTACATTTCATTTTCATGTTCTTACTCAGTATCTCTGTTAGGAGTCTTCAAGTGTGGCAATTTGTTTCCTAGAGTTTCATTAGTTACTTCCTGTTTTATTTTAGTGAGTCCTTTATTACATGTGCTTTGCTTTTAGTTTTACTTCTCCTGTCTCTTTATTCTTAATTTTTTGCAGTAGCTGTTTCTGTTCCCTCTCCTGAACACTCACTGTGTTCCTGTGTCTAAATATATATACCCCTGCGTAAGGTGGACTTCCACACACAATGGTTGTGCTCACAGATTTCAGTTTTTATTATAAAGTGCACATATAACGACCCAAAGTCTGTTTGGCGCTCTCCCCTCATGCATGCTGGTCTCTTGCTTCACTATAAGGGAAAAGAGACTGTCATCAGTTCAAAAGCCACCAGTTGTGGTCTCACCTGCCTCCCCGGCACCGCCCCCTTGAGCTCACAGCACCACCCCTCCCCTATAGCTGAGCCAGGGACCACACCTCCGCCACACCCTAGCTGTGTCCCAATTCAGGGTCTGCATCCTTCGGAGGACGCAGCCCACATAGACCGCGAAGGCCAGGTCCTTCTAAGGATGCAGATGCTGAATTGGGACACAGCTCCTGTCTTTCAGTTGAGCCTTCTTGTGAGTTACCTGGATTTGAATACTTTTATTTTGGTGTCTTTGTGCGTCTGTTCTGGGACATCTTCCTTTTTGTTATTGAAATCTGCCTCTCAGCACCTTGGTTTTTGCTTCAGTGCGCTTCACATCTTGAAAATATTTCCATTAAATTTATGATAAGCCAGTGTTTTATTTTTTAGGGCTGAAACTAACAATTATTTGGATAACAGATAAGTCTGACAGTTACTTTCTTAATTAACTGATTTATCATGTTTTCAAAGTGAACATTTATTATTAAGTTCACGTTCATGTATGACAAAGACAAATTCTCATATTTAAAATACCATAATTCAAAAGATCCTTCATTCAAATGGTTGATTTTTCTGTTACTCGGTTATTCAATTAGCTGATTAATGTCCAAAAGTAAGGTTTTCAGCATGTGTGGCTTTTCTTAAGTGGCTGTAGCCAACTAAATAAATAAGATGTTTTGGTACCTATTGCTTTTTAAAACCATCTTTGTGGAAAAATAAAACTAACCAAATGATTTGATCTGTAAAATATAGCCTCAGTTGGAAAGACACGTGAGATTAGATAAGGGACTGTCCAAGCGGGAATCAACAGCAGACATCAACCTGGGATGTTAATTGAATGACCTCACAAATGCAATACTCAGGTCCATCAGTGTCTGGGCTGCCCTGAGCTATGTCAGGCAGACATGATATCACATCTTCAGGCTGTGTTAGAACCCACACAAAGCATTCTGACTTTATCTTACCTGTAAAGCAATAATAACTTCCAGGATTTTAGTTATAGAAGCAACAGACCATCTGCGCTTATATCAAATAGATGATCACAGAGACCTGCAAGGAAGAGACAAGCAGAAAGACTGTCTTTCTGTAATTAGATTATGTTTACTCGGGCTGATTAAGTTTGGTTCCTGCAGGCATCAGCCTTGTTGTACGTCTTGTAGCTCAGACTTGTTTTTCCTCAGCTTCTCAGGCAGTACTATACCGCACCATGTAACTAGTGTCTGTGGAGACACCATCCTCTAAGATAAAAGAAAGTTTATTCTTCATCTCCTTGAACCAGAGTTTCCCCCTGATGGAAAATATGTGAGCCTTTGAAGGTGAATGTTTCATCAGACAATAAGATGAAAGGGCGTCAGGCCCAATGGCAGAAATGAGCTGATATTCCTGGACATGTCAGAATCTGTTACAGGTTGAAAGGACACAGAGACACTTCCTAATCCGGTTAGACATCCATTATTCCCTCGCGGGGACATGGCACCAACACAAAGGAAGAAATCACCGTGTAAGCTTGATGATTTGTAACTTGTTTTGAAAAGCACTAAATAAATAAATGTATTATTAATTAGAGGAGCTTGTCTTTGGTGGTGTAGGAGTGTGCAGTGTGAGTTAGCAGGGGTATAGGCATCTATAACATCTAAAATGCACAGTCTTTCCATTTAAATGGGGCCTACTGGAATCTGTAAGCAATCTGTAAGAATTAACTGGTTTAATGAAGTATCTAATACAAATGTGAATGTGAATTAGCTGAAATATGCCAGTAAACACTTACTCGCGCTTTAATCGGCTTTTGTAGCCTAAATAAAACAGCTGCTTTCAGCTGCTCCTGTCAGGAGTCACCAGGGCACATCATCCGTTTCCATCTCTTCCTGCTGGTCCTGCTGACCAATAGGGTTATCAATAATCTGGGCCTTGACCAATCCGGTATAGAGATCCAATTTATGATCGGCATATTTCGCTTGGGTTTAAAACTGGATGCTCTTCCTGACTCAACTCCTCATTTATCCAGACTTGGCACAGAATTATCGAGCCTGTGCCCCCAGTGGCTGTTTTATTATTATATCCTACTGCATTACCTAAATAAAACAGTATTATATAATAATCCTTTTCCCCTAAACATAAATACAGATAATGTATGTAATGAGACATTATATTGGTCTGGCATTCAGCTCTATGAACATAAACAGAAGAAAAATATTGTATAAAATAAAAAGGAAAACTTTAAAATCCTCATCCTCAAGTCCCTCTCAGCTGCATTTCCTCTGCATCCCTGCTGGACAAGAGGCCGGTATATGATTCATCTCATTAAAAACAGCCAACGCTGTCATTTATTCAGCAAATGTTAGGAGGGCTCAGGACATATACTGCACCAAGGGATAGAAATAATGAGTATGGTAAGAAGAAAATGTGTTAGCGCATGTGAATCTGCGCATCCTGCAGTTAATGCTGAAAAATGTGGCCGAGGATAAGAGTGGGCTTTCCTGTTTTTTTTTCCACTTGATGCTGCATCTAGCTTTTGATGACGATCCTAATTAGAGCAGCAACAGGTGATTATTTTCTTTTGATATGTTTGAATCAATGAGTTCACTCCCAAAACCTCAAACGTTGTAGAAAAATGGCCAATAGAATTTTTCCTCTTGCCCAAAAACTGTGATTTAGAGCCATAAATAGATGGTAAGAGATGCTAGAGATGAGTTTTGTATTATCAACTACTACATGAGATGGTTTATACAGCACAGACTTCCTGTTCATCATTACTATAGAAAGAAATAATAATTTATATGATTGGATATGACATATCCCCCAATCACTGTCGAGCTGGTAATGTTTCAAACATATACTGCTGACATGAACAACTCTAAATATAGACATAATGAGGTACTGATTAGATCATTACATGATAATATGCAGAGAATTAGAATCTGGCAGCTTGTAGTACATGTGGACTCACCTTCATTATAGCTGAGTGCATGGACAGAGCCCCATTGTGCGCAGATGCCCCATTTGTTGACTAAAGGCTGTTTCTTTTATTGTTTGTATGTTTAAACTGGTTAGTTTGAAACAAACAAAAAAAAATTTCTGCTTCTTCAGAGTTCTAGAAATGCAAGTCATATATTTACACTTCATTTAGATGTTTACTCTCTAGTATATCCTTAAACAATTATCCAGCTTGTTTTTGGGGCTCATTAATGCTTGCTGCTTTTATCACAACTGCCTGCAGCCAGGCTGGAGACATGAGTGTATGACAGTGTTGCTCTTTAAAGATAATCCACATAAAGGGGGAGATGTTGCAAAAAATTTCTTTGCTTTCTTTTTAACCTCTTCCAAATGAGTGCTGATCATTCAGGAGAAAACTGCAATGAGCCTACTACACCTTTAAGCGTCAGGATGTATATATCCCTACATTGCTAATGTTGTCTGCGTGTTATTTGGTGCTGACCAGCAGTCAATTTGTCAGTCACACTGGAATAAAACTAGAACAGCAATCTGCTTGTGACCAGTAAAAGTTTGCAACACCCTCAATCACTGGGTGACCACTGCTGTATAATTTGACAACATGTTGCAATCAGTCCAAGTATGTGACACATTTCTTTGCATTTGGAGGCTCGACTCAACTGGTTATATTCCTTCATAAAGGTAGCTAAGCTTACTGTCATCCTGCAGTTACATCGCCTACTGCAGTAGATATTTCTGTTTCAAATCTATGAAGTCCTGGCTGAACTCTGAATGGAAGCAGTTAATGTGAATTTCTGTGTATGCAGACAGCAATGGATTTGCGATTTTTGCTGATTTATCACAGTTGATCAGTTAATATAATTGCTAGCTTGACCCCATGCAGTAGCAATCTGATAGCAAACTGTGTCCAGATTATTATTATAAGCGCACCAAAGATACTCTGAAGACAACAATTGCATGCGAGTGGTTGCCCACCTGTCCCCAATCTTTGAAACAACAATTTCAAAGGACATGAGTGTGCAAGTTCATTGCACACAGTCACAGTAGTTTTGGTCAAGAAGTGGTCTCCAACCATTGTTTCCCCTATTGTGATTGTAGAATAAAGTGGAATTTGGCAGGTGAGGGAAACATAAGATACAGGGAAGCAATGCAGCAGAAATTAAGTCACAAAATCATTTGTATTGAGCCTTAGAATATATTTATGTGTGCAGACTGTGAACAGGTAAGCTTTGCATTAGGTTTTAACCAAATGCAATCTGCAGTTCATAAGCAGCTGTTACATAAACCATCAGGGCTTTGTCACAGCTGTACAGTGGAATTTGGTGAGTCAAACTAAACAGCATCATCAGCTTAAATGTAAATACATGAGCACTACTCTTAAATTAACCTGAAAGACAAAACTTTTTTATCACTAATTATCATTAACTGTGCTTTTAAAGACATTCTGCTATACAAAATGACTTCAGCAAAACACCATGTTCAGATTCTTTAAACAGTTTTCTCTCCTGTCCTCCCTTTTTAAATGTCTCCCCATCTCTGAGGGTGATGTTATCACATATTAATGTTTTTATTCCAGCAAAAAACTAAACAAACAAAAAACTTCCACTGTATCTTTGGTTAGCAGACAAATTATGATCCAAACTACACAGAAACAGCTTATGGTGTAGGTGGGATGGTGGGGTGACTTTGCCTTCTGACTTGTTGAGATCTCCATGGCATCAACTGGGAGCAAGGCCAGGGTCCCACTGTTCTGGGTCATTACAGACCAGTCTAACCCCTGGTCTATGCAGGAGGTGAAGTTTTAAGGTCATTCCAAAATGATGTGCTAAAACACAAAGTCACATAAAGTCACATAATTGTGTTTACTAGGTGCACAGTTCACACTAAATATATTCTAATAACGCATAAAAATTTGTATTAGAGCAACTTTAAACTCACCAAATAAGCACAATTTGTACAGACATAACTTAAGAAAGATGAATCCAGCCTAAAAACGATTGTTTTCTCTCGTCCAGCAGTCTTGTTGCTGCTTTTGTCTGACGTTCACACGAATCTGGCGCTCAATTCAGAAAAGCCATAAAACTTAAATGCAAGCTATTCATCAAAGCAAAACCAAAAAATGACACTTCTATTGATTCTCAAAGAAAACTTTAAGTCATAACATTCCTTTTGAAGACATACAGAATGTTCAATACACAAAATCCAAAAGATTTAAGAGAAAAATGTTTTCTCTACAAAGTGTGCTCTGTAAACCTTTGTCCTTGACTAATTTGAAGCCTATTTTTCTGTTCAAATGTAAATGCCATCAGACAAACTTTCCATCCACAATTTTAAATTGTTTTCTAATGAAATATGAATCATCTCATTCTCACAGAAAAAGAATTTCCTCAGACCTCTAAGTACACTATAGTCGCAGACATGTACCTTGACAGTTCTTTTACTGTATCAACTAAAGTGTAAGCTGCTGTGATGGAATATGCCAGTGATATAACAAAACCTGTTGGAAAATTGGAAGGTCATGAAGAACTGATATTGAACAAGCACAAGGTCTGGATCGCTCAATAATTTCTTTAGATAAAACTCTAAATGTATTAATATTTGTATCTTTATATCTGGTCCCTCTGCTTTTTAAAAACATATAAAACCCGCTCTGAACCCCTGGCCAACACCATCACCGTAGAGGAAATATATCAGAAGAACAAGCGTGCTTTCTCTGAACCAGCAATCATAACACAGTGAAATATGTTGGCTCCAAGGCCAAGGGCCAAATTAAATTTTTTCTTACCTCTGATCATTTAATTAATGCACCTGGCACTATGCTCTGTGCTTTGGTTTTTTTTTTCCCCTTCCGCCTCTTGTCTATGTCTTATTTTGTTTTTCTTGTTCATCTGTGAGGAAATGCATCTCCATTTGTTTTGTGTGATTGAGGAGGATGATGCAGGTGAGTCAGTGCAGCCTTCGGTTAAAGCGGGACTCTAGCACAGCTGGTATGCCGCTCACCCATAATGAATGAACGTGACAAGATCTGAGAGTGAAATGTTTTGTCATGTGCCAGACCCCGAGAGGCACTTTGAGGAAGGGGCAATTTAAAGATATCCATGTGCCTCTGTAATTGTTGAGGGATATTAAGAACACTTCAAATCACTGACAGTTACACAGTCAGCCCCCCACAACACTTACCCTCTGTCTTCCCTGTGTGAGTAATGTGAGATAGTGACTCACAGGTTATAATCAGAGATAGCTGGCATCCTCTTTCAGTGGACCAGAAGCAATCAGAAGTGTTGCCAAACTCTCTCTAAGAGGCCAAGAACTCAACTAATTTTGATCCTTTGCAAACAGCAGTGATGGGGCACAAAGCCTTTTACAGCAAAGGGCATATCTTCTTTCAGTAAGCAAAGAAGTAGGTGATAAACATAAGAGCAGTGGTGCCCGTCTCAGGGAAGAGAACTTGACATGATAGAGTCAGTGAGTAGAACTTGGGATCATTTCTTCAAGTACACAGAAGAGTTAAATTTACAATAAATGCTGTGGTATCTTCCTCATTCTGTTAGCATTTAAAACTTCACAAGTGCCTGACCAGACATCATTTTTCATTATTGTTCCTAAAACATGTAAACACCAAACAATGCCACAACATAACAAAAATTATTGTCAGTCTCTCACATCATTGTGGAGGAATTTTGGCTTGCTCGTCTTTAAATTGTTGCTTCAGTTCATTGAGGTCTGCATGCATTTGTTTATGCATCATTATGAGGTCTGGACTTTGACTGTAGTCCAAATCATCAGCTCCACCACCACCATGCTTGATTGCTGCTATGAGGTGTGTGACCTCATATGTGATATTTGGTTATCTGCTGTGTTATGCATTAACACCAAACATCTCCCCTTGCTGTTAAAGTTGTTCTTAAAGTCTTTTTCATTTGTTTAGATGCATCTTTGCAATCCTAAGCTGTGCTGCAGAGCCTGAGATGTAGCTTTTGGGTTTTTGCAGTTTTTCTGAGCATTGCACAATTTCACTGTTGAGTGAATTTGCTAGGACCTCCACTGGTGAAACGATTGCCAAATGAGTTGAATGTTTTCCACTTGTGAATAATCTTTCCACTCATAACGGACTTTGAATTATATGGAAATGGCCGCACAACTCTTCTGAGATTAATGGGTAGAAACAAATGTTTTTCTAAGGTCATTGCTGATATCATTCCTCTTTACTGTTACTGTCTTACATATTTGAATGCTCCAGACAAGCAAACTGCCAAAAACGTCTGGTTTTGTAAGATGCTCACACTTGATGATCAAATAATCAGCTGGAGTTGTGTTACGGTGGGCTGTGTGGCAGACAAGGGTTGCAAAGAACAGAACCATGAATAATGCTAAATCAAAGAACATAAATAAAACCAGAAAAGCATTCAAAGCAACTCCAACAAGACAAAAAAAATCAGAGCCGGCGTGTGGCCAGCAACAGCAATGAAACAGTTCAGGTGGCCGACAAGGAGGTGGCTCCGCCAGGGCTGCCCTTTGTCACCAATTCTGTTCATAATTTTTATGGACAGGATTTCTAGGTGCAGCCAAGTGGCGGAGGGCTTTCACTTAGGTGGCCTCAGAATCTCATCGCTGCTTTTCTTGAATGATGTGGTTCTGTTGAGGTGGACATGCTCACCCGCTGCTGCGGTGGTGGCGATGTCTACAACGTGAACATGCTTGCCCACTGCTGCGGTGGCGACTTGGACATGGACATGCTGAAGGACATCATGAGAAGCGCCAGTTCCCGGGCCTGCAGCACCTTTTTTAACTTCTGTTACAGTGCTGATTACTGCAGATGAGTCTGGAAACTGGAGGAGGCGGGGATTCCTCCTCAAAAGAGCTATGGCCGTGTTGACCATAATTTCAATGCTCCCTAGATCGGGAGCCTTGAGAGCGTGTATGAAGATCTTGTGGAATAATTTCCTTGCAACACTCGAGCAAGGCTGAGTTCGCTGGGTCCATAACCTGGTCGCGTTTTTCTGTCATGGTGGGCTGTGTTGCAGGTAGGACCCAAATGCAGGGAACAGAGGGAGCAAGAGATACGACGGATTAAGAGATATTTAATATTTAATATGGGACTCTCCACCATTTGACCTTAGAACTGAAGAAGCTTCTCGGATGAGAGGTGAAACATCTTCAAGCAACTTAAAGAAGTCCAGACGCTTTTCTTTCCAAGCTCCTTAGACTACAATGACCTGGATGACTGAGAACCTTCACAGACAGTAAGCATGCACACAACAGGCCTAGAGTCCTGTGAAAACTTGTTCATGGTTTGAGTCAGGATTTTATGTCTGCAATAGGTGGACTGTGGCTCAAGCAAATCAGCTTTCTTTCTGACATGCTGTGAAATGTGTAGCAATCTACAGTGCCCCTTGCATACCTGGAAAGGTGGTTCTCAGGTTTGATAGCAGTCTGAGCCATAGCGCAGAGGAAAAAAAACAAAACTACCAAATCCCCCCTGCAGTTCCTCAACTATCTGCTCTCTTCAGCCATCCAATATTTCAGAAGACGGTGAAAGTAAATTGCTAAAGGTGGATACACTGGTACAGGCAACAGTGGCAAGAGGTGTGGACAGTATAGATATGGAAGATGAGGAGAAAAGGTGGAAAATCCCCAAACGGCTCAAAAAAAGAATTCACCATCTGTATACTCTCAACCCAGAATAAATCTCAGCAATTTCTGTCACTTTTATGACTTTTTTTCCATACTTTTAAGTAATTTGCATTTTCATCTCTTGCAAGGATTCTACATTGTGGGATCAAAGTCCCACTTTAACTCATTAGTGGTTAAGATGGAAAATAAAATTCCCAGCACTCCTATATGTAGCTATCCACAATAATCGCAATTAGCAAACGGTAAAAAGGCCAACACAGAAATAATTGCTCAGTTTGATTTATATATATATATACTCTTCTACTGAAATGTGAGTCAGAAGACGATAGAATTCTATTTGTATTCAATTAATTCTGCATGTCTTGCACTCATTCTTATGCAGCCTCCACATAGCTGTCAAAACCCCGGTGCTCAAAATAGCACTCAAGCTATTTGCCTGTCACCCAACAGCTCACATCTGTGAAACTATAAAATTAAAACAAAACACAAACTCTTCGCTGTCACGTGCTACACTTACTTTGTACCATAGCTCAACTTCATTCATTGTGTGCATGCTGGGATTCAGAACATGCATCTTTTTCCTTCTTCTGTTACCTACACTCAAAGGATTTTTGCTCCTAATATTTGTTTCTCTACTAGTAACAGCGCGCTATGCTTCTCATTGGATGCAGATCAAATCACACATAAGCACATCCTGTTTATACCAATAAATATGCATGTGAGTTTTACCATTACAATTAAATCAGTTTTCAAATATCTCTGAGAGAATCAAATTTGAAAAACAGCATTGATCTGTGTTCATATGACAGTCTCAGTTCAGCTGAGGCTCTTTCTCCATTAATCTCCAAGGATGAAAATCTCCTTGTGCAGCTGTCGTGTTCATGCAATGTATCAGTGTTGGTGTTTAGTCACGCTTTTAAGCAGATCTCCTCAATCTCTCCTCAATCTCTGGATTGTGTATTAGAAACCATTTGCATCAAATAGTAATCGGTAATTTGAATTTGAAATCCTTCTTACACACAGGGTCTTTAATAATCAGGCTCTGTCTTTTTTTAAAGACCTGCTGTTGTGATTTGGCACGATATAAATAAATAATGAGTTGAACTTACATTTAATGAGTTGTGCTTTTCAAGACAACTTAAATGTTTGCTGAGCTAGACTACACTGAACCTGTGTCTACGCTGCAGCAGCCTCTCTGACAGTGTCCTTTGGTAGTATATAGTGTAAGCCTGAAGGCAGATTAATTAAAAAATCTGACCTGCTCTAACTTAATGTTGTGAAATGAGAACCAGCAGGTCTCACCTGGCCTGCAGGTTCTACATCTCCACAAGCATCTAGGAACATTTCAATGAAAGTATTAACTGACCTTGTATTTGAAATCTACATGATCATCTTTCTTGACAATATGCTGTTGGCTAGCTGGCTCAAGTTGAAGCAAATTATCTCCCCAAAAATGTTGAATAACTTAAAAGAAACATATAGAGCAAGAGCAATTCTTATACTTGACATCACAGAAACTGTACTCGGTCTTAAACAACATCACTCCAGTTTTAAAGTCGTTACTCTCACAGTGAAGAATAAACAGAAAGCCACTGCGGAAAGTGAAAATTACCTAAAGCTTTTGACTTACAATACCAGAATTATGAAGATTGTTGCTTGTTTCTGTTTTTATGTGTGCTTTAGCATTTTGACAGTGGTTGACGTTGTTTTCGCACATAAAAAAATGTATTTCTAACTTTCTTTTCTATACTTCAGGAAAGTTTGTTAAGGAGGAAGAGTAGGAGTCAGAACTAAGCAGGAGTCAGTGATAACAGTTATGACACTGATTTATTCAGACACAACATTAAAGAAGAACCTGCGTTTGAGCTGGGTTGTAATGCGGCTTGCAGAGGCAGCGCCAGCTAAAGGCAGGCTAAAGCTACCTAAAAATGAAGGCATGTTTGAGGTGTGCCAACTGAATGCATAGTAAGGTATCATATGAGCCTTTAGTTGATGTGGGCTGACTAAGATTTGTTATTATCAGATCTCCCAGAATTGCAAGTTGAAGTTAATTACAGTAAGTTAAGTTTATTCAATCTCAAAATTTAGTTTTTGGTTTTTTTCTTCTATGTTGTTCAATGAGCAGCTGTTTTTTTATAAGTTAGTTTGGCTCACTACTTACTAAAGCTCTGCAACACGGTGAGAACATAAAAGCACACTAATAAAAATGTGTCTACCAAAGTGATTTGTTTCAGTGATGATTGACTTTGCAAGTTTTATTAAATAAGCAGTTAAATTAATTTGCAGAGGTTTAATGTACACATGTATATGCGTTATTTTCAAGCTACAATTTATAGTGTTTGTAGATTATAATGTTTGTGTTTGAAATGTTATTTGTCTTCCGTTACTCACAGTTTCTGCCTACATATGAAAAAATATGCATTAGAGGAGAACGGAGATAATGGTTGCTTCAGTGAGGATGCAAGAGTGCATTTCTCTGTTACCTAGGAAACTACAACACAGCTAACAGCACTTTTCATTCACACAGTGGATAGGTGCTCATGTGGAGGTCAGTCATGGTTATCACTTTATCTGATTTTAGTGTTACAGGAGTTACTTTACTTTTCACACATCTACACTACTAAGAGAAAAGAAGAGAATGTTGTAAATTTAAATATCCATCCTGTGTGGCGTTTGCAGCCTGGAGATAAAACGTACAAGACAATGTGCTCAGACCTCTAAAGATGTTGCAGTTTCGAGTTATATAAGAGCACATGCAGCTAACACAATCACAAACTGAGACCGACAAACCTGCCTCTTCTTTTGGAAAATGACTTTCATATGATTTTTCTATATTGTTTAAAATGTTTTTGTCTTTTATATCTCTTAAAATTGAAGGACATAGGTAGTTTACCAAGGAAAATTAAAAGCTGTAAGCAACAAAGTACTGGCATGTTTAATAATTAATATTGGCAGATTTATCTAAATCGGGGAAGGAGTATATTTTCATTTATTAACCAAAAATGAAATGTCTAATTAAATATTTCATTACAACCAAACAACTTACAACATGGCACACAGTGAGTAGTTGACTGAGACACAGCAATGCAGAACTGACAGGCTACACGCTTCGCTTTAACAGACAAAAACCAAAACAAACAGCAACAGCATGTATTTATCATAGTAGTATTATATTCATATGTATTATATTAGTTCATATTAGTAGCATTTTTCAAAAAATAGTATATTAAAGGAAACTGGAGGAAAAATAACCAATTAATATTCAACATAGCCATGTCATGATCCTGGGTTTTGCATTTTCTGTTTGATATTTTCTATTTGAATTTGTTGTAGTTTTTAATTATTACATTTGCTTTGGTTAGGTCTTCATTCCGATTTTTTATTCATCATTTTCTTTGTTATTCTCAGGTTTTCTGGCCTTTGTATGTTCCCCAGGCCTAGTCTGTGTTTCTGTCATATCTTCCGTGTTTAGTCAGTTTTGTCTTTGTGCTTAGTTTGGCCTGTCAGGTTCATGTGTTAGTCTCAGTCTTGCTTTGCGTCCCTTTTGCTCGTCAATAGATTCTGTTCACCTGTGCCTTGTTTCCCTCAGCTGTATCTCTTTCCCTGACTACCTCATGTCTATTGAAGTCCTAAGTTTCCTTCTGTTCTTTGTCACATCGTTGTCATTCCCTCCTCATGTGTGCCCTGTTTTTGCTGCAAGCTCTAGTTTAAGTTCAGGCTGTGTTTCTTGTCATTTTGTATTTTGTTTCCTGAGCTCCAGTAGCTTTTTAAGTTCTGTTAAGCCTGTCTGCCAATTCCTGCATTTGGGTAAACTCTCTGCCCGCCACACACCTTCCCATGATAAGCCAGGCTTTCTTTGCATTTGCTGGCTTAACAAAACCTTCTCACCTGTAGACAACTCACTATTTCACATTGGTCCCTATTGTCCTAATGTGCACACCACACACTGGGCCTTATTCCTGTGCATGCACACTGTTGAGTATAAAGCCGAGCTTTTCAAAAAGATACTATCACAAAAGGGCTGCTATGATCGATCCAGCCAACTACTCCCACCTCTAATCGAAGGACAGGTTGTAAGATCTCAGACCCCACAGGGTTACGATTGCACAGGTGTTGTGAAAGAGCTGCGCAAAGAGCCTCGATCTTACTTCATTCATTCTGGTGGGAAGACGTACAGGAGAAATTGCAGACACATAGACCTACACAGACACAGCTGAGCCTGCTGCTGCTCAAAAAGTCACCGATCATCAATACAGTGAGCTTAAATCTGTGGATCAAAGTAATGATATAGTCCAGTTTAAGGGCATCACACTGAATTTTATTTCTTGTGTTGTGATTATTCCAAGTTTCTCTTGTGTATAAGGATCCACCAATTTTGTCAGTCACATGAAGCATTCACTGAAGAAAGGGGATGTAGACAACTCAATGTTTCATGCTGTTCCCTGTTGTCCTAACGTGCGCACCGTACTCTGGTCCTTATTTCTGCGCATGTGTATTACTGCTGGGTTTAACAGGTTCGACTTTATGCTAAAGAGTCACATTTTGTATGTTACCTGGCGGTTAATAAACCACATTCAAGCAATGCTGTTTGTTCTTTTTTTAATAATTGTGAACATCCAGCAGCACCTCAGATCATGTGTTGTGTGTAATTCTAAAAATATGGATTCTTAATGCATTTTTGTCCGTGTTTTTGTTTGCCTAACAAGGACAGGGACACCGTTTTATTTTTGTTTCATATTGATGATCAGTTCTTTTTTCCACAACTTTTTCCAAGTCATGTGCATGCTTAAATCTAAGCTTACTCCATAGAAACAGCAGATAAGATAGTCATTATATGTTTTGGGTTTGTGTTTCAAATGTCTTTATTACGAAGACTGATCCTGCGTTTAGGGATCATTTGTAGCATAGGTGGGAGGACACAGGACTATTAGATCAGAAAGTGTTAATATTATACATATAGTCTATGATGTCATTAGGAAAACACTAAAATCATTCCACTACAGAAAGCAGAAAATCCCTTCTTCATCTCTCTTCACTGTTGAATCATATGGCCACAACTAAATGATCTCCTTTGAGAACTAGCAGACATCAATGCGACACGCATGTTAGTCGAGGTCAGCCTGGCCCCAGTCTTTATATTCTTTCAAGTGATAATTTGTGAAATTACTGCTAAGACAGTAACACAGTAAAAGAACATGACATTAGCTATTGAGATCATAACTTCAGGTGAAAAGAACTTTATTGAATTAGCATTTCGAAAGAGAGATATTCTATTTTCCCCTGTATTTTTGAGCCAGTACTTAGATGAGCTGCATCTTAAGAATTAAAACCACGGGCTTTGAAATGTAGTTATACAGTGGAACCCCGACTTACGAATACCCCATTTAACGGAAAAATCCAGTTAGGCACTTAACGGCAATATTTCTGCCCGTGTTATGGCAAAATGCCCACGTAACGAAATCCGCTGGCTCTGATTGGCTGAGCCCAGAATGCCTACAATGCCCACACTGCAATCATGTGACAACCCCCTTGGCGTTTGTACTTGCGTTTCGCTGTTCCACTTGAACGACATATTGTTGTTGCAGTTAGCAAATAGCCTATAGCCTATCGTTCACTCAAAAGGCGCGATGGGTGCTTCGACTTACGAAAACTTTCGATTTACAAAAGACCCTCGGGAACGAAATAATTTCGTAAGTCGGGGTTCCACTGTACTCTTTAATTTTTGAGGTAAGTGATGTGTCCCTGTGGTTCTACAAAAACAAAAACAAAAATTAAAGACATGTCACATCAGAGCTGATGTTGGGTCATGATCTCGTTCTCATTGTTTACCACAGGTCAGGGTGGAACATAAATCAATAGCTTTGCACCAGCCTGTTTATCAGTATGCTGTTCTACTTGCCTTAAACTTGTGAATATGACCCCAAAATACTTAAACTTTTCACCTTGGGACAGCAGCTTGTGCCTGACCTTTGAGTGCACTCTATCCCTCTCCAGCTGACAATCATGGCCTTAGAATTTAAGGTGCAGATTCTAGTCTCATCCACTTCACACTGCCACAAACTGCATCACTGCAAGCCGCAGGTCAAGTTTCAAATGAAGACAACAGCGCAACATCATCTGCAAAAAATTGAGGCCAGACCCCGAGAATACCAAACACTGCATCCTCCACACTTCGGATGGACCTGCAAATTCTGTCCATTAATATTGTAAAAATCAGTGAAAAGGGAAGCTCTGCAGGACACCTGCAACCACTGGGAGCTACTCTGACTTAATGTGATATGAGCCTATGTAGTCAGTCTTTGTGGCATCTGGCATCATGTTGTTAATGAGTCTAGCCTAAGTGTGGTCACACTCACTGCACACTGTGCTTCTCTTTTCCTGCTGTGTACACTCTGGAAGTGATTTGCACATCACTTTAAAACTAATGTTTGCCTCAATGTTATTCTCTACTCTCATTGATAGTGTATACCCATGGACCTATTAGTTATTCTACAGCTTTCCTTGATTTCATGCCCTTTTTGAGGCCTTTCTGAGGAAAAGTAGATTAGGAAAAAGAAAAAGAAAATGGTTTTTTAAGTATGCAAACATACCCATAGCAAGCTTCTGTGTTTTGCATCTAATTCTAGTTTTTCTTTCTGTCTTCTCTTCTGTTTTCTGGTTGTCTCTGTGTTTAACTACTTTCTTCTATGCCTCTTTCCCACCCAATATCTCACCCACAAAAATTACAGTTCATTTTTTTCAGTATTTACCCTGTACCCAGTTTAATCCTATGGATTTCAGTTCCTTGTTTTGGGGATTTCTGACTTTTCTCCCTTTTTATATTTTGTTTTAAGTGACACTAAAAGTTCACTTTTGCTAAACATCCACCCTCCAGTCTCCAACATTTGGGTCATCAAATGTATTCTGACATGCAAAATAAGTTGCTAATGTTGAGCTGCTTATATAAAATATAGGCATAAACTGAACATAGAGAATTCCTTACAAATACTATACTTCTGACTCCAAAAGTTTCAGCATTGAATATTTTGTGGTTGAATTATTCCTGTCATGCACACATGAATCACTGTTATAATTCTAGTGAAGGAGAAGCCAGAAGGAAGAGGACAGGGAGTCCGCCATCAGGACATGTTTTCTGAAGTCTGAAATTTGTGTAATTGCTAGTTTTCTAATCACAAAATAATATTGCCTGTGCTCCTTCTTGCGTCATACTCAGTAACATAGTTGAGATGAGCATGAGTCATTAGAATCATCCTGAACTGTGAAGTTTACAAGAATGTAGGAAATGAAGTGTTACGTGCCTAAAACAACAATAAACATTTCTTAACTTCTAGGAAAGTGACTGACGCGCCTAGCAAAGAGAACGAAGAATACTCTTGACATTTAACCTGGTAATAAATACATTAGAAAAGACATTCCCAAAGTCAAAAGTGCTGTGGCCCACTTAAAAACAGGAGATCACATGAGGCCCAGCCAATCTTAAATCCTCCCTTTAATCAAAATAGGAGCAAAATTTATGTATTTACTAGAAAATTGTATTATGAAAAAAAAAACAAAAAAACAGGCTGCTGGCTCTAAATTGCTAATGCGTGACCCTGGATATAACTGCCGCTCGATTAAAAACTGCAAATCAATAGAAGGACTATAAAATGTAGATAAGAGTAATGAGTAATATTAAAAACTAGCCATCTCCTATAACCAGTTTTAATTCACATTTTATGTAAATAAACAAATTTAGAGAGGTAGGGTGCACATTTTTGAGAATCACTGCATTAGAGGGTTACCTAGGCAACCAGAGCCTTGAATGCCTTCAAATCGATGAGCGAGTTGCTTTCAGTGTGGACAGAGCTTTAGCATAGTTCAAATGACACAAACACAACAGCTAAACAGACATTTCTGCACAAATATCTCTATTTGCAACACATAAACTACAGTCTGTAGTTTAATTTACACCTACATGAACTGACTGCGCTGCAAGAGGCCTCTGAAGAACCCTGAGCTGAGTGGACCATGACAAAAAATCAGCTTGCTGAAAGAGAACCTATGTGCAGCAACCTGGACGAGAACAAGGTGACAATGGACAAGCTTAACAAAGCAGGGGATGAGGAGAAAAAAAAGAAACTACAGGAGGAAGGAAGGAACTGAAAATGCAAAGAAGGTATCTAAAAATATAAAGAAGAAATTGGTGGAAGTCCCACAAGCACTAGAAGAGGTGGAAGGGAGAAAGAGGAAGCACAAAAGGAAACTACAAATGTGAAATTGTTCTAAGTCCAGAAAACCCAGTAAGAGGACAAGATCAAAGTTATGGAAATAAAGACAAAAAAGTACTTAAACAGCTGAAAAAAGCAAGCAAATAATGCAAATAAGATTCTGAAAAAGGAAGTAAACGAGGCAAAGACGGAGCTAAATGAAATGAAGATGGCAAAAGAGCAGGAGAAGAAATCCAAGAACACAAATTTCATTCAGAGCTGGTTCCAAAAGAGACTGATGGTTCAGCTCAGGCTAAGCAATAGTTTCCTCCCCACTTGCTCCACTTTTTATCCATCTTCTCCACTCCACCTTTAGTCCACTTCTTCTTTCTCCCTCATACTCATCCTCCCCATCCACCTTTCCTTTGTCACCCCCCTACCTTTTACTTCATCTACTCCAACCTCATTCCACTTCTCTTTGTTTTTCTCCACCTCTATTTCTTCAGCTAACTTAAAATAAGTCAGTCAATAATTCTGCATGTGCGACGATGCTATGATGCTTCCCATTGTGGTTGCTCTATAAAAACTGTTTTCTATGAAGTCCAATACCTGAAAAAAAACCCAACTTTAATGTCATTGATCAGTTCAGTTAAATAGGAATGTATCTATGTCATATATCTAAACAAGTCTTACTCTGACTGCACTGTACTCCCTAAACCTGACCATAATCTGATTTTGGTTGTGATATTCTTAAGGTAGCTGCATTAAAATTCACAAGTACATGAATTCAAGCACATTTTTCCCTCTTTCCAAATAACAGTCACAGTCCTGTGCACAGACGGTTCAGTTTTGAGTCGTATGAGTGCCAAGTCAGTGAAAGTTTTTCAGCCCTAAAGCCACTGAGCTGCTCTGTTTGCTCCAAAACCAATTTGTCCTAAAACTGTGGAGCTTCTGCTTTTAGTTCATGCCGATCCACAGGAAGCATTTCATACTCACCATGGATGTTTAATAAAAATGCCTCGCTATAAAGCAAGAGACACTGTCACAACCAAAAAAAAGTGGGATTTAGAATAGGGATTAAAAAAAGGAGGTACATAAACCCTATGATGAGCTGGCTAAAACAAGGTGCTTTCCTTAAATTTATTCCGGTTTGCCAGTAAAAGGTAACTTTTCCTAAGCTCGTTCAGTCACAAATGAAAGTAAAGGAGTGTGATCATCCATGTAGGGAGCCTTCCTCGCAGGAGCTGATGGAATCTTATCTTCAGCAGCTTCCTGACTGTTGCTGCTCGGATAACAGGACTCCTGGCAGTGCCCTTAGATAACTGCTGCCACAGAGCATGTGCTCTGCCAAATAACATAAAGCAGAATCAAAGCAGCTCACAACATTCGCACCACCGGCTGCATGTCTATACACATTAGTGACGGCTGAGGGAAGTAGATATAAAAGAGATAGCGGCATGCAGACGAAGACGGAGGAAGGAGGCAAAGTGTGAAAACAATAAGGGCTTTATTTTCAGAGGGTAACTGGGTCAGTAAAGTGGTGTTCTTATCAGTTATTTTCCTCTGCCTGTGCATGAGACACTACAATGACTAGTAAAATAAAATAATAATATTGCTATAATGATTGTAGCGTATGTATGTCTGTTCCCTAACTCCCCCCTAAATACGTTAATCTGGATGAAACACAGGGTTATCAACATCTGTGTAGCTTTTGGGGAAGGGTCCTCACACATTATGTATTTTATGAATAGTAGCTATAGTAGCTCTCAAAACTAACGTAAATATTACCTGTATGTTCCTGTGCATTTTTAATTGTCCTTTTCATATATATTTTATGTGTAGTAGCTGAGTTCAAATGGCAACATTACGTGTACGTTACTTTTAAAAGCGGAGCAGGACCTTTCGTGTATGCGATGCTGTCTTGTAGGAAAATTTCCCCTCGTAGTAAATAGACAAAGTGAGTAAAATGTTACTGTGTCATTGAGCTTCTTTCTCAGACGGATCATGTGTAATATGAACATCCAATGCTGTAACACTGTAGATATTACAGCAAATAACAAATAGTCTGATTCATTATTTCGTTATTTATTTCATAGATTTTTTTAAATGTAGGTAATCATGAGAGCTCCCATCTGAATTAGTGACGAAGCCAATAGCAGGACGCTATCATCTTATTCAAAGTTAGTATTTTCACTGCAAATCTTGTTCTTTGTGTTTATACACATGTCGTTTCCTGGCTGAGTTGCAGCTGAGTTACAGGAAGACAAAAGGCTGTCCAGTGTAAAAGTTTTGAATCAGGTACTGATGTTATGAATTACATTCAGATGTGAAGTTATCTCTATACACACATAAAAATCAGTTGCCTTGGAGGGAAAAAAGATATTCAATACATTAAGCAACTAACTTGAATCAGTCTAAATCAGCAGCATGACCACCTGTTCTGTTTGTCCGACCTTGTCCATTGTTTTGGCCGATCGTCTCTGCACAGGCAGAACTCCAAAGCTGCATCGTCATTTTATTACTAACAGAGCTGACAGTGATTGGCAGGCTTGTCCAATTACAGCTGCAACTGGCTGACACCAGTACAAGTCAACAAGTTTTCATTTTTGGACAACAGTTGTCAAATAGTCCAAATGATTCATGACCATGATCAACAAGCTTACCATTGAAAGCTGTTACTGTCCAGGTCAACACGAGTCTGTAAATAATGCATCAGGGGGGACTGATATAATTTGTGTTATGAACCAATTTGTTTTTTTGCATATCAAAATAAAACCACAGAGATTTCCTCCCTGTGGTCAACACTAGGATACTGGGAGAGGAAGTGTGCGTGAACTGATTTGTAAGTCTTTGGGATACTGGCCTGAAAGAATTCTGACATTCAGCCCAAGCATGGCAGAAGAGCGACAGTGATTAGAGTTGCTTCTAACAATCATCAGCGAAAGCCCTGTGACTGGTTTGCAGCTGAGACAGGCGTGTCTCATGCAGGTGCCTTTTTAATAGCAAATTTACAAAGAAATGTATCTGAAGCTACAGTACTGTGCCAAACTTCTTGACTAGCCCCTCATTTCTTTAGTTGAATCTATGGAAAACGTCATAAAATAGTATTTTCTTATCTATTAGCTGAAGCATGGTGGGGATGTTAAAAACAAAGAGGAAACTGGACAAGTGGAGGAGACTTAAAACACTATCAGTAAATCAAGTTATATCTTGAAATTCATGCCCTTGAAAAATAAAGAAAATTTCTAGCAAAGTCCTGACACAGGACCATCTACTGTTAACTTAAGTCTAATCAGAAATGGTCACAGTGGATCGGCAGCTGTCAAGAAGACAGAAAACGGCTGAAGTATCCCAAATTACACGGGAACTGAACTGAAAATCAATGCCAATGGGTCTGATGGAGTGATGAATCCAAATGTGGAATTTTTGGTTTCAATTTTTGGTTCAGCATGAACAGAGGAGGTCAGGAGAGGTACAACGGTGAGTGTCTACAGCATTCTGTAAAACAAGGTGGAGGCTCATTTCTGTCTGTGGTCTTGGAGAGCTTGCTGATGCTAAATCATTTTGATCTTGGGAAGTCTTTGATTGGTAACAGCTCCAATGATCCCAAACACACTGGCTATGCAGAAGAAAGAAAAGCATAACTGGATAGAAAAACACATAGTTGAACACTATCAGTCATGGATTGGTCTCTTCAGAGCCTGGACCTCAACATTATTGAAGCAGTGATGGATCATCTTGACAGAGAACAGAAGAAAAGGCAGAAACATCAGAAGAAGAGCTTTGAATGTCCTTTAAGAAGCCTGGAGAACTATTCCTGAAGACTACTTAAAGAAATTAAAAGAAATGTTTCCTAACGAGTTCATTAAGGTGTTCATACTAGTGATTTTCCAGCCTATTAGAATTCAAACTCAGTTTTGAGTGTGTGTTCGTCTTGTGTTAGTCGTTCTCATCGTGGCTTTTTCTCACCTCCTAACAGAAGTGAAATGATTTTGATACTCTAATATTAATGTTTCAGTTCTTTTGATTTTGATTGAATTTTGACAAGAATAAATTAACAGTAAATTGTTGTGATGACCTTCAAAACCTCTTGTCTCATGTTAGTGACTGATATGAGCAAAAATCATTTTTGCATTTATTTCCTATTAGCTGCAGCCTCGTCACCCAAACAATTAGTCAGACACTGTGAAAACCGCCGGTGCATCCTGTCTGTGTGTATGAGTCTGGGAACATCTGAGTGTGTTCCTGCTCATGCACATGCGCTTATGGGATATTCGTTAATGAGAACGGTGTTTTTGTCCTTAACAGGTCAGCAAAGCCATGAATAGAATACAGAAGTGCCTCGGCTTCAAGCTTAATGGAGTAGAAATAAACAAACCAGTCTGATGCGTTCAGGTTAGCAGCATTTGGAGGCTCTTCAGTGCTGAGTAATAAATGCAAAAAGCCTGGAAGAGATAGAAAGACAACATTAATTAATATCTCACTAAACTGGCACCAGTATGGATTTCTAGCTGCACAGTTTCACTCTGAGTCATTGGTGAATATGTCCTCTATGCCAAAACACTCTGCAAAAGCCATTCATTAGTAAATTGGAAATCTATTTGCAACAAGTAATTAGTTGTGTTTCTTCACACTAAATCTCAATCATTTGAAATCTGTTGTAATTCTAATTCTGAAAGATGGCAATATTAATCTTGTAATAGCTTGCACCAGAAGTAAGCAGCAAATCACCAAAATACCCCAAACAAGTTCAACAAGGCGAGCAATGCAGTCATTTCAAATTACAATGATACAATGACAATGATAAGCAGCATCAGATGGGCAAAGAAGCACTCAGAGGTGTTGAACGCTTGTGTTAGAGCCCAGTCTTCATTTCTAAATGAATCTGTAGCCTGAAAAAAAACCTTTATAGTCGTGTTTTTGTTAAAAGCCCTGCAGCCTTATTTTGCACCAGACAGAAGAGCAAACTCTGACTGGGGTCTGAGTAAAACCTATGAGTAGCAGAGAAAATGAGTAGTGAGTACAAAATGAGTATTGATACTGCTATTAAAGCCTAAAGGACAAACAAGATTTAATTCGGAGACGTTCGTCAGCTGCAGATGAGAGAACTGAGCCCCTTTGGCCCCGATCAGTGAAACAGGTGTTACTTTGTCTTAGCCGTGTTTTAAATGGCTAACAAAGTCTGTCAGCCTTCAAAGATTATCTCGTGTTGTCGTGCTAGAATTTGGATCTCACAAAACAAAATCAGCTGCCTGTGTCTGTTGTTTATTTAGAATTATTCAGGAGAATTAGTCGTATTAGTTCACCGGCCAGAACTTATGTATCTGAGGGATTTAGGGGCTACTGACAGCGAGGAATAATATCACACTAGCAACAGTTGCAAGGATCAAAAAACATCTGGTACAACTCACTTACATCAACAAATGAAAAAAGATCGCATCAATTATTCACAAATTACAGACATTTGTATTCACAGGCTGAAAAGTAATGTACTGAGAAACTCTTGGGTTGCTATTGCAGAATGTTTTGGGTCATTATCCATGTACACTGTGAAGATTTGCAGTATTTGAGTAGAGTACAGCCCTGTGGACTTCAGAATTCATCCTGCTTTTTCTATCAGCAGTCACAATATAGCTTTTTGATTATTCTTTTTGATACACCCTGTATTAAAGGCACTTTTATTGTCTTCTGTGGTCTTTCAGCCCTTTTGGTGTTGACCAGATTGTTGATTTGGTCAATCCTAAAGTTTTTGCTGTCTCTCTGGCAGGTTTATTTTTGTTCTTCAGCCTAATGATGAACTCCTTCACTTGCATCAACATCTGTTTGATTTCCATCTGCTTAATTTGTCATAAAATGAAGAGGGAACAAGTCTCACCTGGTTATTAAATGTACGTCAGTCACACCTCTAATTACATCTAAGCTTATAAAAATGGAGGATTATTCCTAAACAGTTTAAACCTCTTGAGTTAAAGCTGAAGTTTGCACTTCAACGAGGCAAAGGCAAAGAAATCATATTGTTTTGTAAATGGAGCATAACAGAAAGGCATCATCACACAACTTTGAATCTTTCTGCTTAAGGCTGATGTAGTGGGTTACTTTATTGTAATAATGTTAGAAAATAATTAACAGACAGCTTGGTGAAGCAGTTTGTATGATTAGTATCAGCCAAATGGGCTTCTGCGCTTAATTATCTGTCTCTGTAAATAGGTATATGTTAAAATGTTAAAGTGTTACACAGATTTTAGAAACAAAGCTGTGATGGATTGTGGAGCCTGTGCATAAGCAAAGAAGTTGTTTATCTAATGTGTTTAGAGCTGTATAGGGTTATCTATAGCATACTGGTATCATTTGCTCATGATTTAATGAAGGTAAACACTGTAGAGAGTTGTGTTTAATGACACTGCACTCTGACCTGGCTCTTCTCAAATTGGAGCTCGCAGATTTATCAGTGCAGCTGTCCAGCTATCTTCAGCTGGCTGCTGGAAATTAATGAACTTAGGGAAATACTTTTCATAAAGTAAGAAGCAGCTGTGGATAACGGATGCTATAAGAAGGAATTTATATTTATTTATTTGTGAATGCACACATTTTGCCTGAAGCACATAAAATATTTTAAAAATGTATTTAGATACATCTCATTACTGAGAAGTTTTAATTAAAACTTCTTCACTTGCCGTTTATAAGTTAGGTTAGATGGTATATATTTTGTGGAAGATAAGTTCTTTTTAAATGTGCAAACACTTCTTTTTCAGCACATCTAATAAAATAGGAATACCTTCAGACAGCTGTGTGTACTGTCAGGAAAATAACCATGGCCTACATCGGATTTGGTATCGTATTTTTGTTGTTGAAGAAATTGATGCTTTTTGGTTTGACTTTAAGACCTACACTGTTCCACCTATTGCCAAATGCACTACTGCTTGGTCACTTGGTCTTTTTTTAACTGTATGCTAGGTTTTACTTACAGATTTTCCATTTCTTGGTCACATAAATCTAACCAAAATCAACAAAAACTCAAAATTTCTTTCTTTTCTTTTTTTAAATCAGTGGTTCCCCAAATATTTCATGTTTTAGGTCTCCACTATTTTGCTGTAACTTACTGACAGGCTAATTTCCCCTCTCTTCTCTCTGTTTCACAGTTCATTCTGTGTATACACTGGATATGAAAATGTTTTGTATGCCGGCTCCAAACCTGGGGAAACATTGTTTTTGACAAAATGTTGAAACAATGATAAATATAATGAATATCGCCTTGTGTTTGTTTTAGTAAATGAAGATGCAGGCGTTTAAAATTGCTACCATATGTGTTTTCCAAAACCTGTAACAGATTCTACCCTTCTCGTGACCTCATTTTGTTAGTAATCTACCTTTTCATATCGTTGCGCTATGTGACTGTGTTTGTGTTTTCTCCTTTTTAAAAAAAAAAAATCTTTCTCCGCTGGCTCTCCTTGATTTGAATGATGTCAAGTATTTTCACCACTTGACTTTGCTACCAAGAGTCAAGCAGTAACTAATCTCTGGAAACGGATATCTGCATGTGAAAATAAAGACTAAGCTTTCTGGTTTCTGCAAGCTTTGGTTACGTTAAAGTACAAAAATCACTTGAGTGTAAAAGAAGGGCCTAGGTTTAACATTTGTCACTCCCTGATTGGCCTTATATCACATGACCATATGCCCAGCCCGTCCCTGCTGGTGCTTTATTGGTGCACAAATATGCACAACTGGGTGTTTAAATTGTTCTATGGATTTTTTTTTCTGTGCAGTCACAAAATTGAGTGCATTGGTGGACAGGTTTACTGGACACACATTATTTGTTGATTTATATTTTTACTTTTAGGATTTTTTTTTTTTACTGCATGGAGTATAGTTCTTGATGACCCAGATGAAGTCCACAGGTCAAAACACGTTAGTAATACAGCTGTTCTTTATACCACAAATATAAATGCAGATGAAACTTCTTTAGTTGTAAAAAATTGCCCATTGCAACATTAAAAATGGAGTTCGACTCATCCAGCAATTTACCTTGATCCAGAACTCTCTGTCATCCAAAATGAGATAAGATGGAAATATAGTGTTGCTTCAATAATGTCTGTTTTTTTGAGTCTGTGAGCCACCAAGACGAGGAAAAGTTTGAACACAGCTCCTCAATGCTGACGGATGACTGCAATAAATAAGCTCATTTGAAATAATCACCATGCTCCCTCTTGTCGCCTCAAACACCTCGTTGGACAGATAAATTGCTTGCTTGTTTGTTCTGTTTACCACAGCTCCTTATTCTTCGCTAATAATGTCAGCTGTTTCTTTGATTTTCACTCTACTGTGGTATCTAACAAAAACACGGGCAGCAATCACACCACTTCTCCTGCCTGGACAGTTGCTTGGACTCCCTTGGCTCGGTTGGACACTAAGTTCAAGACATTAAAGATTAAGTCACCTGTGTTAGAAGACCCATTTCAGAGCTTTATGGAGTCTCCATGTGTCATGGTTCTGGGTTGGTGGCCCACTGTTCTGTTGTTTGGACTTTTGAATCTTGTTAAATTCATTTTGAGTTTGAGAATTGAGACTATTTGTGGATGTTATTATGTTGGGTTTTCTTGATCCCAGTCATGTCTCGGTTTTCTGTCTCCCTTAACTGTTCCCATGTTCTTCTTCATGTTCCATCCTTGTCTCCCCATGTTTGTTTATCCTGGTGATGTGCTTGCGTGTCCTTGTTTGAGTCTTGCTGTGCGTGCTACTTCCTGTTTTGTCAGTCCCTCGTCTCATGTGCATTGTTTTCAGTTTTGCGTCTCCTGTCTTGCTATTTGCAAATTTGTTCCTGCATGTGTTTCCACTTTCCTGATCATTCCTCTATGTATATAATTTCTCCCTTTTACCCGGTCCTGTGGTTTCCCACTGTTTAGCTTCCCAGTTTAGGTTTCTAGTTTAGTTTCTTGTTTGGTTTTTCTTAAGTTTGTATTATTTTTGCCTATCGACCTAAATAAACAGCACATCGCCAGTTAACCCCTGTGTCCACACGTCTGCATGTAGGTCCCCTCCTCTGCTCTGCAGACTATGACAACCATGTACGAATGATTAAAATGTTGGAGGTATTTTCCTAGTGTAGCTAGAAAAAAGGCTTCCAATTACTGCTTTATTTGGCAACTGTATTTAATATTGATTGTTACTTATTTTTTGAGGGATATTCAACTTAGGAATATCCAAGTCAGTAGGATAGGAGATGCTGGGATCTGGGAAAGAGATCCAAAACAACGGTGCTTCATTATGTGCACTCTATATCTCCCTCTTGTGCAACTTTATAACCACAGCAGTAAAAGCCTCATTGTCCTGTTTTAATGGCGATGCACACAATGGCCTTGCACTTCGATTTTCTAATAAGCAGACGTTTGTTCTTGTCCTTTTAGATTCAGAGTTGACAATAACATTACCTGTTACTCGAGTAATGTTACTTGTTTCTCGGTGCACACTCTGCAGGGTGCAGCACAGAGCTTTTACCTAGCAGTCCTTTATTACGTCATGTAGATACAAAAAAAAGTTTATGAAAAATATTCTCTAGGGACACTGTGTCTCTAACTTTAAGTCTAATGAGGGCTGCAATTCCCTTGATAATTGTCAACACACAATTAAAGCTAATAAATTGATGTTCTTTTAACCTTTTGCAATTCTGCACTCATTTGCCCCCTATTAACAGTTTGAAGCAGGTTTGCAAGCAGGTTGCTAATTTAAAAGAATCAAGAGTGTGGATACTTACCCGTGACAGGTAAATACCAAGAATTTTTAACTTGCTTCAACCAATGGAAAAGTAACAAACAATTACCGTGGTTGCAATAAAGGAAGGAATATGAGAGATCTAATGAAACTGCAAATCTTACATCATTAAATTAACTTCATGTAAATTACATATTGTTGGCCGTTTTAATTTTTGCTGTGAAACCTCAGAGTTGAAGACGCCACATCGAAACTTGTAAAACACAATATTGTAAAGGCAACTTCAACTTCTTTAGCTTATTAGGTCTAAAACTGCTGTGTATCTATAATCCCAGTATCAAAAATTAGGATGCTGTTTAAAATGTAAAACAGAATATAATGATTAGCAAATCTTATAAACCCATACTCATATTTTTAATATAAGGGGTGGAAAAGAATCACTTCATGTCCGAATGATGTCTCATATGAAAGGAGAGAAATCACATTTGCTGTGGTACATTATAACTGATATCTGGTTTTAGATTTTACTGGAAAAGCACGGCTTGCCTTGCTTGCTCTGACAGAACCTCAATGTTGAAATTACACCACATTTTAGAGATACTTTTTGCAGATTGGTGAACCCCTAAATTGCAGGTTTTATACCCAGTAATTTTACCAATTTACCAGTCTTCCTCAATTAGGTTTTTGCAACTTAAATCAGTTTTTACCTGAAAGTACTGCAGAACAGCTCAGATGGCTTTCATCTGTTTAGTCCTCCTTTTATTTCCAATTACATTTCACAGAGAAAGTCACAGCTTTCTGTCAGGCTGGTGGTGTAGTGACAATTGTGTATGGTGTAGCTGCATGACAGTAGCTCTTGAAGACTGGAGTTGGAGAGTCTAGTTGACTTGCCATGCGTATCCCCATTACTTTGCTCCACATTTGTAACTATTTCTGACCAGTATATCATATTTAACCATCTAAACCATGGTATATGTTGACTGCATTACTGGTAAGATTAGATATTGCAGTTGTTTCCTCATTTCTGTGAAAGAGGAGTGGAGAACTGGCTGGGTAAATCCTTCTGGAGGGTGAGTATAAATCCCCAGGTCTTCTCAGGCCCCCAGAGAAGAGGAGATAGCAGAGACTTCAACGATCAGAAGCAGAGACAAGAGGCTAAGGATTAAAGTTGATATTTTCTCTCTTAGTCAGACTAAGTGGGTTTCTAGTAATTTGTTGTCTGCAGGTAACTAGGATTTTTAATATGCACATAATAAAATACACTAAAGTATAGAAATACATTTAAGTATTGCACAATCTCATGATGAGTCACAAAATAATGCTAATAATCCACATTATGACAAGTGCTTTAAAAATAGCTCTTAAATGGTTTACCCCTTTTACTTTTGTTGTTGTTCTGTTTGCTTTTCCATCTTCTAAATCAACGCCAAACTCCAGAATTTGCCTGATACTCCCGTGAGATTGCAACAAGTTTACACAAAATAACTGTCCATGTTAGCTTCATGATCTTTATTCCACGAGTCAGCATCAGGTCTGTTTGCCTCTCCAGGGCCTCCTCTCAGGGTCATAAATGAATATGATCAATGTGCTCACACAGCAAAAGGTTAACACTTCTCTAGAAGAAAACTTACTGAGGAATACAATCTAAAAGTTGGAGATGAACTTTTAGTCGGTCTAATGACATATCTGCCAAGTCCCAAAAGGCCATGAAACTTCCATCTTTATCCTTCACTACAGAGAGCTCTATTTACTATCCAAGTGATCCATGTCTATTGACCTATGCAGTCATTCTGTCTGAAAGAGGGCTGCATTGCTTCTTGATGCATGCATTTTTAAAGGTAAGTGATAAAAGTAATTGAATTGGAGCACTGTCGACCAGCACTGCTGCTATAATTGACTTGCTATACCTCAGACCAAAAATGGCTTGTACAATACAGTGATGCAATTTAAAATCCATCTCAGTTTAGTCAGGGAGAAATCAAACCAGGTGAGGGTATTATGTTTGTGCATACAGCATCTGTTCTGTAAAAAGTTTTGCTTCATGTTGAATGAGATAGCCGCTGATATAGCCCACGAAGGATCTTAGTCAGCATCCATTAAAAGGCACATTAAGTAGGTCAGTTAAGACAAAAGCAGTTGTGAGATTGAGAATTTCTTTTTGGAATATTCTCAAAGGTTGATCTGCCCCTTAAACCTTTACAAGGTTGCTCCTCATGACCGTTTTTAAACAGAAAGATTATTGACACTGAGAAAAACTTATGAAACCTTATGGAAAAAGTGAAACAATTTTTTTTAGATTCAGCAGAAAGTTAGTATAATTAATTAATACCCTAAAAATTAAATACATTTTTGGTTTTTAAATTAAAAAGTTAACCTAAAAATATAAATTCTATCATGGATTGGAAAGATTAAATATATATAAAACTTTGCACTGCATTCTCTTAAAATCTGTTAAATGTTTAACTTCACAAAAGTTATGAATTTGATTATTCATGACAGTGAATAGAAATATTGTGACCCTTTCTTCGTTGTTCAGTTGAATTAAAATTTTGCAGCAGCTCAGGACGTGTTAAACTCCTTTAATGTAGCTGTAAAACACTTTAAGAGGCGAGAGAGCTAATAGTTGGCAGAAATGTTACATTGGGGCAGTTTATAGACGTGTTAGGTCAGAACATTAGTGCAATTAAAGTCAACATTAAATGAGGCTAACCACGTGCTGTTTAATATTTGTGCAGGATTTGCCCGTTTTTACTTTTGCCTGGTTCTTTTTCTAAGTCTTGTTTTTTGTTTCTTTTTTACACAAAATAAATTTTCTTAAAATACCGAGCCAGTACTGCCAGGAACTGCAGTTCTTCAAGTGGCCACTGGGGGAGCAAATTGGTCAAATGGTCATTAACACTGTCACGTTTTAATGTCCAGTTTTACAACAGAAAAAGCATGCTTACAGTCTAACTTGATATGTATATTGTTTGTTTGCTTATAAGGGAAATCTATTCATTAAGATCAGTTATTAAAATTGTAGGTTTATACTGTTGTAAATACTTTTATAAATGAAATACTAATATCTTATCACCAGTCACATGGCATCAACATGGCAGACCTGCTAAACCTGTTTAAGCTCAAACTGAGCATCAGAAAGGTCATTTCAGTGACTTTGAAGGTGGTATGGTTGTTGGTTCCAGATGGGCTGGTCTGAATATTTCAGAGACTTCTGGGGTTCTCCCCACATAACCATCTCTAGGCTTTGCAGAGAATGGTCTGGAAAAGAGAAAACATCCAGTGAGTGGTCGTTCTCTGGATAACAGAAGACTGATGAGTCCTGATTTCTGGCTTTACATTCAAAAGTCAGAATTTGACGTAAATGAAAATCTGTAAGGAATATTTTCATCATTCCTCTGTATTACAAAGAAATGAGGCAGTTCTTAAGGCAAAAGGCTGTCCAATTTTCTACTATCAAGGTGTAACTAATTAAATGGCAAGTGATTGCATGCTTGGCAGATTATTTGATATTTGATGGCATGTCGACTGCTTATCAGTATACAATATTATCTGATGCTGTAATCACTTTCACTACAATGAGCATCTACTTTAAGCTCTAATAAATTCTCAAAAGGCGTAAACAAATATACTGGCTATATAGTGTCTACAACCTTTAGCTGGACTTGTGCCTGCCAGTATAAATGCATGCTGCACCTAAGGATGTCGCACAGTGCTGAAAATAAAAAATGATTTTGTAAACACGATGAAGCACCACGGGACATTTGGGGATTTTATCCTGCTTTGCGTTTGCGCTGACCTTCAGTGTCCTTTGGTCAGGCTCACTGTTGTCCGTTAGCAGCCTCAGAGAACACACAGTGTGTCGCCGGAGAGAAACACTGATCTTCTGCATGAGCAGAGATGGTTATGCAATGGTCTCACCACAGCAGGTGCAACACACTGACAGTGGCGTGTTGTGAGAAGTGAGGAGGGAGAGGCGGACAGCCAGGGCTATTTTTAAAACCACTATCAGAGCCATCAATAAGGCTGAGTCGGAAGCAGCATTATTCTGCAAGACTGCTGACTTTTAGAGGGGCTCCTTGAGCTTCTCTTTGCCATGCTGTAGCTTCAAAAGCGAGCTTGTATGGTGGAAGTAAAAATGCATATACATGAATATTTGAAAAGAAGTGTACTTGGATTGAAAGAGACATGCGGAGCCAAAGCTATCTGCAATACTTTTAAGTTTCAAGTGGCACCTTGAAGAGAAGGATAAGATGATCTAGATTTAATGCTGTGCTGCAGACATGTTTTTTTCTTTTTAGATGCCACATAATAATATGCGTGGATCATTTGTTCCAGATGTAATGTCTCCCCAGAAGGATGATCTGGTCTATTAACCCAATCAAGCATCTGTATATGCTGCGCTAGAGCAACACACTGCTGTAGCCAAAAGCAAATCCAGCATCCCACTGAGCTGCAAGTAAAACCTTTACTTTTGGACATCAGGGTAGTCTTTGCACTCGTGTGACATGACTAAACATCCAGCATCAAGTTTCATTATTAGTTAGTCAGTTGGGTGCATCTCTGCATCACTGGCTTCTCCATCTGAGCCTGGCTTTAGTTGATATAACCTCTGTTACCTTATGCACCACGAGCAGGCAGCTGTAGCTAAGCACCCACTATTTTGCATCCGGGGCTGAATTCAATTAACTGCCCAACTGTAAAATGAGCATTTGGGGAAATAAAGCATACAACAAGGAGACAAAGAACGAGGGGCATTACTGCGGATGATGTGTTTGTTATGATTTGCCGGAGCAAAGCAACAGGATGTGTTAAGGGTGAGATGTGAAAAACCAGAGAACCACATAATCAAGTCCAGATGAGAATAAAAAATATCCCCCACTCGAAAATGATGATGGGTCAGTGGGTCTTGGCAAGAGTGTTTGTAGCTTAATGAGAATTTTCTGTTTCATGAGGATATGCAGAAGAAATGCCAAAGAAAAAAAAACAATGTTTTCCACCAAAATAAATTAATCTACAAAAAACAGAATTATGCACATTTCTAGTGATTATAAAAATGTATGTCAAGTTTCCAACAGAAATTAGTGCATGCCTTTGCAATGGCACTTCAGTGTTGTCCAAACTCACTGGATTGGATTACTTAAATAAATAAATAAAACAAAGAGTTTGGAGTTATTATAGGGAAAGTACGGGCCCCTCATTAGGTATGGCAGTCACCCAGAGTATTTTTCTGATCGGAAAGCTTAAGCCAATGTAGGAGTTGCTTAAACAGATGGTTACAAAAAGACTTCCCATTCGATAGATGTCCCTGGGAAAACTAACTCTGTCTTGACACTTTCTGGATCAGTTTATGGCTGTGGTGGGGAACTCCAGGCCTCAAGGACTGGTGTCCTGCAGGTTTTAGATCTCACCCTGGGTCAACACAACACAATCAAATGATTAGTTCATTACCAGGCCTCTGGAGAACTTCAGGACATGTTGAGGAGGTAATTTAGCCATTTAAATCAGCTGTGTTGGATCAAGGACACATCTTGAGGCCTAGAGTTCCCCCACCCCTGGTTTATGGGCTCAGACGCTCATTTTGTGTCATATTGAACAACAACAAAAAAATGTAATCTGTTTTTCTAATCTTAGTCATATTATGTTTCAAAAGGAAGGATTATCTGTAGTATGAAACTGGCTAACGAGTTCTCAATCAGAAGTGATTAGCCAATTAGCTACAACCACCCTAAATGGGTAGAGCAGGCCATCTAGTAATTGGAAGGTTGGTGGTTTGATCTCTGGCTGCTTCGGTCTGCATGCCAAAGTATCCTTGGACCAAATACTCAACCCCCAGTTCTCCACGATATGTTCATCAAAGTGTGAATGTTAGATTGAAAGCACTTAGGTGTAGAAAAAGTACTTGTGTGAGTGGGTGAGTGAGGCACCCCGAACGAATGTTGGGTGAACGAATGCTCAAGCAGAGTAGAAACGTGTTATATAAGAAGCAGTCTATTTACCAGTGAGCGCACAGTTTCACAGTTAGACCCAGCCATCTTCAAATCCTTCAAACAGGAAAAAACAGTCATGCCCATCCCGTCCGTGGTGTCACACAAATTTCTGGACATTTGCACTGCCAGTCTTCAGAGAGCATTTTTAGCTGCTCTTTGCTGAAGTGCTTGTGTTGCTCTGTGTCGCTATACCCCAAAGGTGTTATAATGGATTCAACTCAGGCGTACTTTGCCAGGACACAGTTTTATTCTTTTTTTCTTCTCTAAAAACCCCCAACGTATTTTCCACCACGCTTTGCAAGACTTAACTTTGTCTTGTCTATAACGATGGCTTGTTGTAAACCTCAGATTCCCAGAGTGATTGATCTTTCAATATCTTTTTGAAAAACCAGTAATAGATTTTTCCTTTCCTCTGGAAATTCTTTTCCCCTTGGAGTCATGAGGCACACATGCAGACAGCCAGGACTCAAAGTCAGAAAATTCTTGAGTCCACAATACAATTTATTGCCCTATTCATGTAGTTAGACTGACTGGAAAACCACAGCTATACTTTAACTCAGTGGTTCCCAAACTTTTTTTGCTAGGACCCCCTGTGTTTTACAAGAAAAATGTTCGCGCCCCCTCCTGCAAGCACACGCGGACGCACACACACACACACACACAAACACATCCTCCGACCACACACACCCATATTTTGCTCCATTGCAGTTTATTTCACTCCTCAAACATTTAGTAAACAATTAAGCAAATACAAGTAATCTGCAATAAATCAGCGGTCCCCAACCTTTTTTGCGCCACGGACCGGTTTATGCCCGACATTATTTTCACGGACCGGCCTTTAAGGTGTCACGGATAAATACAACAAAATAAAACTAGTACCGGTACCGAAAAAAATAAGATTTATTCATAACACACGTGAAAAGACCCAGGAAAACCGAGTTAACGATAAAAACAATAACAAAATAACGCTGAAAACCGATAAAAACCCTGAAAACCATACATTTCACACCTGAGCCTCAACTCTCGCGGCCTGGTACCAAACGACTCACGGACCGGTACCGGTCCGAGGCCCGGGGGTTGGGGACCGCTGCAATAAACTACAGGTAGTAATAAAATAAAATACTAACTCTTTTACGCTACGTCTGCACCTACACGAGTATTTTTGAAAACGCAGCTGTTTCGTCCACACGTAAACAGCGTTTTGAATCACCGAAAACTGAGATTTTTTAAAACTCCTTTTTTGCGTTTACGTGTAGACGAGGAATACAGAGTTCGTCACGCAACGTCAAAGGTTTGTGCCTTTTTTCACGTCATGCTGTGCGCCACGTTATTGTTTACATGAGATGAATTGTAGAATGGCAGATAGAGACAAAATACTGTCTTCAGTTTTTACACGCTTACATACACACACACGCAGTTACTGTCCCTCCATTTAGAAAGGCAGAGGCATCACAGTGTGATTATTTTACATGGAGTTGTTTTTCCCCTGTGTAATAATATGTATAATGCTATCGCTGTAACTTTACTGTATAAAGAGCTAACATCTCCAAAATGTCAGGAGTAGTTAGTCATTACAAGCAGTGTTTGTGAACTAAAAATCAAGAATGTGGGATGCTGTTTGTCCGTGATTTGAAGAGCCCAGCGTGTGCTCCCGACGAAGGGAAAACCTTGGCACTTGTGCAGGTGAAACCAAAGGGAAGATATGCTTCACCATATTTTCTAGTCTTTGGCTTAGAATGAAGTTGGTTTGGAAACATATTCAGCGATGCTTCATCTCCTGCTCTGCGTTTCTGTGGGCGCCCCGTGCTAGCAGTGTCCAAGCGTTTGTTTGTTTTTTTCCCCTTTTCATACCCCCCCCCCCCCCCACTTTGGGAAGCTCTGCTTTAACTTAATATCAAAGGAGTTCTAACTTTTTTTTGTCCGTGATTACAGACAAATTCACTTTTGCTGTCTTTATTTTCAAAGTGATCTCTACCTTTAATTTGCTCATAGGAGGAAATAACATACATGTCAACTTGCAGTATTGAATTGTATGACATTTGCAACATGCCTTGAATGTATTCAGTTCTGTTGTATACCCTACACACAAAAAGACACAAGAAGGATCTTGACCTGATTTGCTGAAATAAAGTATTGTTTACTTTTTTCAATATTTCATACTGTAAGTAACAACACTTTCACCAATTTGTATGAAGCTTACTTTTACCAACTGTTAAGCCTTCAGTGAGCGTGAAAGTGTCACAGTTAAGGTTCAAAAGTTTATTATTAATTAGCTTCAACATTTTCTATTAATTAATAAATGACCTGATAAGTCAGTAGAAAGTCAGACATTAATTAAACAGACCTATCAGCATTTCCTAAAGTGTGTTTAATTTAAAAAAAAAATTAAAATTAGTTGTTTCTTGATCAATTAATCAACTAAACTTGCAGCTCTAACCTGTTTCCATCCCTGCTTCAGGGGTGGAGAGTCTTTTAATCCACGTTTATAATCCAACATCAGACAGTTTAAACACTCAGAGCAACCCCACAGCTATTAATTAAAGGACACACCTTGGAGACAGTAAATAAGCTCTGTACTGACAGTGCAAGTGAAGTGCATTACGACCGTACGAAGCAGCTGACAGCATCTGTGGCTGCAGGTGCTTCTCTTCTTGTATCTTTCAGCAGGTTTCATCTTGTAAAGAAGTAATGAAACCGAGTGAAGTCATTTGGAGAAAAGCTGTTGATAGTAACACTGAGAGCAGCGACTGCAACATGATTCCTCTGAGGCTCCTGGTGACACAAGCTGGGGACACTTGTACAGGATGCTCATGAGAAAAAAATGCACTGAGAAATCGAAACTGTTTTTCTTTTCTTTTTTTTTCTTGCTATCCAGACTTGTGTGCGTTTTTCTCTCCTAAACCTTAAGAGTTTTGGAAAGACAACCAACTATGGGCTTTTCATTGTAACCCCATGGGACGATAATACTTCTATTTTGTCTGAACACTTCAGAAAATCTAAAAATCTCCCTCCCTTTCACCCCTCTCGGTTCTCCCCACCTCTCTCTCTCCTCTCTTATCTGTCTTATTGCCCTCATGGTTGACCAAAAGAAAATCTCCCACTGCCAGAGGAACCATCCTAGCTTGTCCCAAAGCAATTACAAGCCTGGCTATTTCTTACCCTCAGCTAAACATATTGCAGACTGATATTGCATGACTTCCTTCTCCTACCTCTTCTACCCAAAGATAACAGAGGAAAGTACACTCATACTGCAGTGAAATTGTCTGGGGAACTTCTCAAAGACATTGCCTCTGAAGTTAAGCCTGTGGAAAAACCACCCTTTGATTGCAGTCTGAAATTAAGTTCCCTAACTGGCAGTCTTTGTGGAAAATGTGGGGAAAAAGCTGACAGTGTTAGCAATAGGAAAGTTAATTGTGTTGCATAAAACCCAAACATACACTTTATTACTGGTAGCTTTCACATCTATAGTAACTGAGTCACTTTTGCATATGAGCTGGTAATTAGACCGGATTAGATTAATAAGTTTATGCCACTACTAGATCTCACAACAGTTTTCCTAATAACCTCATCAGAATTATCACATCACTATGCACCATCAGCTGCAGGAACCATGTTTATCAGGGGTCCCCAATCTCAGTCCACGAGGGCCGGTGTCCCTGCAGGTTTTAGATCTCACCCTGGGTCAACACACCTGAATCACATGATTAGCTCATTTCCAGGCCTCTGAAGAACTTCAAGACATGTTGAGAAGGTAATTTATCCATTTAAATCAGCTGTGATGGATCAAGGATACATCTAAAACCTGCAGGGACACCGGCCCTCGTGGACTGAGATTGGGGACCCCTGATGTTCATTGTCCAGAAGTCAAAGTAGGCCAGGAAATACACATCTGCCTGGATTTAAAGGAGCGCTCAGCATCTTGGGTTATCGCCATTTTTTTTAACTTCTCCAAAAACTGTTATATCTTTTTCAAGACCTGCACCTCCAGATCCCAGAATATTTGTTGAGAGAGCCAGAAACATGAGTCTAACCCAAAAGCCTGCTCAATAGCAATTAGTGCCATGCTGGTGAGCACAGTGGACGTAGCTTTTAGCAGATTTAGCAGCTAAAGAGACAGATATTTTTCAGGAGGAAGAAAAAAGAATTTTTACAACAAGGATCTTGTGCTTACATTGATCAGCTGGCCAGAAATATAGCTAACTACTATAGACCTACTATAGACCTCACTAGCTAATACAACATAATTTAGGTTATATGCTAGTTTAAAATGTTAGCCACAGCAGTAAAATGACGTTTTGACTAAATTGCAAAACGTCATTCATGTCATTTTATTAACTTGCACACAAAAGAGTTAATAAACAACAAAATTCAGAAATATTTTTTTTCTAATGTAGATACCAGTTTGTATTTTTCTTTTTTTCCGTGCAGAGGACCATACTAGTGACACTCCTGTAAACTAAGAACAAGATAGCGAGATTCACCAAAACTAGATAGATGATTGGAACATTAGAATTGTCGCCCCCCCCCTCTCCCCGCCAGGACTGTCCAAATTCAGTGGGCCGGGTCCTCCGAAAGCCGGGTAGGCCGTACATGAGCGACTATGACGGTCTAGCCTTCAGAATTACGTCACAAGCTCTCTCGGTGGAGTGAAACTCTGCCGTCTGCTCTTTGCTATCTAAATATAACCAGAGGCTGGCGTAAATTCTCGACCATCTCACACTTCTGTTTAATCAGTTTTCTGTTTGACGTTTATTCAGATGTGTGAAAACTACAACTTTAATGTCAGCCAAATCAATTTACTCAGGAACAAATAAAACACTGAAAAAAGTCAAACAATAACATTTTTAGGTTATCTAAGTGACTTATATATCATGTTTAACCTGAGTAGCGAAAGACCGCGGGGGTTTGAAAACGATGTGCCGGGAGTTTGCTGTTCTCGCCGCCACAGCTACTTCCTCGCCTGAAAATATGTTAAAAGTGTATTTTGCGACTCAGAAAGAGTAATAAGAGTAATATTAAAACCAAGTAGCTGCTGCCTTTGTTGGAAACTGGAATTGGCTGGGCCGCGCTATGAATTCTGGGATATGGTTTTTCATTTTTGTTGTCCAGGTGGAAAATCAGGAGAAATTCGGGAAAATGGTGGCTCTGGGAGATTTTCGGCACCGGCATTGAAATTCATGTATGCGGTCTCTTTAGCACCAATAAAGCATTATTTAAATGCCACAGTCTACCTGAGTATTGTTGCTGATCATGTCCATTCCTTTATGACGACACTGCACTGATCTTCTGATGGCTGCATCCAACAGGATAATGTGCCATGTCACAAAGCTCAAATCATCCTAAACATTCTTGAACATAACTGTGAACTTACTATACTCAAATAGTCATCACCTGTGTCATGCTATCATGTCAACATGAAAGAAATTCTCTGAGGAATGTCTCCAGCACCTTGCTGAATCAATGCTATGAAGAAATGAGGTACTTCAAAAGGAAAACCCTGTACCAGTATCTATTAAACTGTCTGCTGTGTGTGTTTTCCTGCAGTGCTTTAATCTGTCCACACAGATTGAAGAAATGCTCCCAAGTAAATCACAGCAGTCATCATCTCCCTCTCAGCTTTAATTCATGCCAACTGCTTAAAGCATGAAGATCCAGCACAATCTTTGACATGTGAGCGTATGATACGAGTTACACCTGACAGCTTGTCATTTTTAACTATCCCTGCATGCAGAATGCATGGAATAGCAGCAGAAGTGTATGTGTGTGCTAATAAATTATTATATTGATAATGAGTTGGCGTGTTAGGGTGAAACAGGCACCCCTTTTAACGATAAAGTTAAGATCTGGAGGTACGCAGTTATTCTGATTTTGATTTGAGGACAGTGGTGCAGCTCGAGGGGAAACTGAAAACTGTTCTCCATGTCATATTCCCCTGAATGTCAGATACTGCGCCAAATTTGCAGCTCCTTACTTGATGATCTTGTCATGTTTAAATATCGCTATTAGGCAACCTTATATCAAAGCTTTGGCAGATGTGCCATGCCAGAGAAGTTCAATATCCCAAGTTTAAAATGGTTTATTTCACAGTAATAGAGAAGTTGAGATATATTGGAAAGTGGAAAAACATGTTTCTGTCTGTCTTTCCCGCTGTATATTGCAAACTGCATATCAAATTCACATAAGGTCAGATGATGCCACCCTTTTTCATTCTCTCAGCGACTAAACAAAACCGCTGTTTTTCTCCTGTTTCTCGCTACTAGGTGCCGACTTATTGTTCAGGATGACAGTTTTTTCCCTGGAGGCGAGCAGGTCAGCCGCTGTGCCAAGCCCGAGAGTAAGAAAATGAAGGTGACAGGATGGTGATGAGGAGGCCCGAAGCGTTACCTGCAAACGCTGTGCCCCGGAGTGCTCCACTCTTCCAGCCGGTAATGAACCTGTGAGGCTCAGCTCCTCTCACCTGTCACCCAGTCATTCTTTACCCACTGCATTTTCACCCCAGAGAAAGACAGAAACAGGTGAAAAACACATACGCACACTGTTCGGTATTCAGCATTAACATCAGATGGGCTGTTTGTTTGCAGACAACATATTTTATATGCTCCCCGAGTCGGGCCGGCTGATTACGTGAAGCACATGGATTTAAGACATAAGCAGGAAAAATATGGAGAGAGTCAAAAGTACAAAAGAGCCGGGTGGAAGAGAAGTGAAGTGAGAAAGCAGTGGAGGGAACAAGAGAAATGGGAAAATATTTTTTTTTAAGTGCATGTGTGAGTAGACAGAGGTAGAGGAGATGTGTGTGTGCATACGAGTGCGAGTGTGTCCTCTACAATGCCGCGCAGAAGACCGGGTCTCTCTTTGTGTTCTTCCTCAATCCCTCAAACCCACTGATGGAGAACACAACCTCAATATGTAAGCTGAGAGAGGATTTTCGTTGCCACTCTATCGCTCCAGCTCAATATTCTCTCTCTCGCTCTCTCAGGTCACTTTTTGGGCAGCCATAAAAAAAAAAAAAACTTTGAATAATTCCTCAGAGCAGCAAAGAAATGGGAGTTATTTCTGGTGTGCAGGCTTTTGGTAGAAAAGAAAAATATTCTCTTCATTTTCTTGCATAAATAATCTGAAGCGACTTACAGTTGGAGCTTTTCCAGGGCCTGTAAGGACACGAGGTCTCCCTGTTGAGTCATCAGTACTGAAAATGAGCATCTGTGCTAGAAAATATCTGTTTCTTTCATAAAAAGCCAAAGATACAAGCCTGTGCATACTTTAAAAAACTATGACTGCTCTCTCCCCCAGTCTAATAGCTGAATGAAATAGGTTGGTAGTTGTTGCCTTCAAACCTGACGCCTCTGAACTTTTTCTGATCCTGTGCACCTATTAGTGGTAGTGCAAAGTTTTAAATTGCTGTTATAAAATAATTAATATGACCTTGCAGCTTTTTATTAGCAATAGCAAGTAGCAGAGGCTGGCTGCAACAGCACCATAGACTCCTGTCACAGAATGGAGAAATATAGAGTTAAAATAAAGCAGATACGGCACAAAAATAATTACGATATGAATGAATGAATTATGATTGGGCTGCTGTTTTGTCGATATATCCACTTCATCTCAGCTAAATGATTAAAATTCCCAAATTACCATGCCCACGATGAGTGTTTGCAAAGCTCTGATCACAGCTGTATACGGGTCTGAAAATCTTGACACTAATGCAATCATGACACTGATGGCATTTTAACATAATTACACTTATTTGTAAAATAATCCAATGTGGCCAGTTATAACTCTGCACTATAGCTAATCATCACATCTAAAAATTTCAAACCGAACTCTCAGCAAATTTTACTCTCTTTGCCAAAAAAAAGTTAAGGAGCAGCACAGAAAATGCCAAAAACAGTAAACAGGTGGCTAATAGAGATTGTGTTGGTGCTTCCCATAGCTAGAGTGGGCAGTGTGCCAGCAGCAGGTCTAAGCACCTGCCAGAAAGTTTAACACACAACCAAATATAAGAATAGAAGCGCCACAAAACCTGGTTTGATGATGATAGCTAGGCTGATTTGGCTGAAGGGAAACTAAAAGCTAGTTATTACAATTATCCAGTATTAACAACTTTACAGTGTTATTTTTATGACTTTCAGATTGAACCAAATAAGAGCAGCAGGTGACTGTCCAGCACCTGCAGCAGTGTGATGATGTTGAAACCCACCTTTGAAAAGTGTCTTTAATTAATCATTCCTACACTCATGACATTACATTTATGAATATCGATGACAAAACACATACATATCCATAACATACTAAAATTCAAAACTCACTTTACTTTTTTTTTTTTTCACAAATTCTTCTGGCAAATCTTGCAAAAAAGGGATCCGTTCATCTTATCACAAATCCAGACAAACAGATTTGATGACATATGATTGTATAAATATGTTTTATATATTTATATGTTTTATCTATGTTTTCAGACTATGTCACTTTGTTTTATGGGGCTTAACAGGTTAACTGCCTTAAATTCATTAAGTAAATCTCTTAAAAATCTGGTAAACTTTTAAAAAAAAATTAAAGTAAGAGCATGTCAAGAGGTTTCTGCCTATTTGCATTTCTTTCCTTTTTTTGTTCAGTGTTGTCCTGTTCCCTTCACCACAGCTTGCTGTGCTGCATGGGGATACTACAATCAGTCAAAGAAGCAGTATAAATGTATGATTTTTTTTTTATGTGTTTCAGGGAGGAAAAAATGGCTGGCTCAAGTGAGCAATCTTACACTGATTTTTTATTTTTTATTTTTTGTAAAGGTGAAGTAATCATATCAAAACACTACATTTGTGCTTTTCACAAAGATCATAGCAGTGGTAAGAATAATGTTTGATATATTGAAAAAAAATGCACACGTAGGGTTGGATGAGAAATTGAGGTGCGGCCCTTCTTTCCCAACTTGCACTGTGGAAGCCTCTACTGCTGTAAATGTTTATTGAATAGGCTCTAAAGGTGGCTCGTACTCTGAATGGATAGCTTCATTTCACCACCGACTCTACAGTCACACTGTCCAGTGTTACATTTAACGCCCACCATGGAGCAAAAATTACCATTTAAAGCTTCTCTCTGCAACACTGGATACGAGTGCTTTAAGAGAACTAAATGTAAAATCAATAGGCTATTTATGGTTATTGTTGTGTGCTGCTAATAATATCCCAGCCTAATCTGTTAAGCAATATCAGCTTTTAAATGTACTAAAGTCTTACCATTTAAAGCCATATATTCAGCTGAAACTATAGCACACTCTAGCACAGCAGTAGCCTAAATGACTAAATGCAGTCAATCCACAAATTGATGGATGATGTCGTTGGCTGTCACTGTCTTTTGGTTTATTGTCAGCGTCTGCACCAAAAGGACTTCACACACTTTGGATTTCAGCCTAAATTTCTCTTGTGTACTGCAAAACCAAATCTTAATAACTTTAAGATTTTGAGCCGGCTGTGTTTACGTTGTAACTTTTTTGTAACATCTTATATATTATATTAATAATGCAGCTAACGCTCAAGAGACAGCAGCATATTGAGGAACGCTGACTGTATTAAAAGAAAGCTATACTGTTTGCAGCTTGTTACTTCTTTTTCTTTTCTGTCCTTTTAACCTCGTCTTGTAAATGAGATCTCACCACCTATGAAATAAGTATGTAATATAATAGAAACTATAGCGCGTGGACCAGATAATCTATTTTTCCACATTTTCCTTCCTTTCATCCTCTTGTATTTTAACACCAGACTCTCATATTTGTTGTTTTAGTATCAATGTCTGCTTGAAGCCACATTATTTTATCAGCATGGTTGCTCCCGGCAGCACTTTCACCCGCAGTGAAGCAATTGATGAAGAAGGACCGTGCACAGAAAGCAACTTTTGGCTCGGCTAGAAATAACCGCCTTTCCATAAAACATTTTGCCCAGACAAAGTAAAATGGAAAATAAATTAGCAAACGCTCTGAGATGCAAAATATGACTGGGGGGGTGATTTAGTTTTGTCTGCAGAACAGTCCAGTTCACTGTTGGTGTGATTTAGCACAGCACTATATCTGATATTCCATCAACTCACGTAATTGAAACGTATTCTAATTAAAACATTAGTCATCAATCAAAGGCAATCCACCCAACAATAAGATTGATGAAATACTGTGGTGGTATATTAGTGTCTTTCACTGAGGTTGGGTTTTGTAAATAACGCTACACTGTTATAATAATTTGGATAAAAATTGAAGTTAAAGCACTCAGTCTCTCCCTCGTCGACACTTATGCGTGCTCGTCTCTGCAATGCAAAGGTGCTGTTTATCTGTTGTGACCACTTTATTAACAGCAAACGCAGCATCCATAGCAGTGACATGAACCCCAGCTCAGGGCCTCAGTGTCTTCTCTTGGCATTATGTGGCACTAAAATGGAAAACAATACATGCATTGGGAGCTGGGCCAGGCAGCAGGCTCACTGGAACCAAAGGTCTTTGTCTTTCAATAAATCAGTGGAGGCAATAGCAGGGATGATTGTGTAGGCTGGCAGCCATGGAGGAGCTATTACTTATCCCCCTGTCAGGGTACTGGTTCCAGTCATTGTGCTCAGGCCAGCAGCGGGTCACACAGGACAAGCTTAGATATATATATATATAAAATATAAGATCCTCCAGCAAATGTGCAAGAGGATGTTATACATGCATCCTTCTACAGAATAAAACTGGCCAGTAACACTATGAACTGGTGTGTGTTTGCTTGAGTGTTACCAGTTTGCTGCAGTTCCTCCTGACCTTATAAGGCCACAGCTAATCTGCAGTCAAGCTTCAGTGTCATTAGTCCTTTCATTTGCCACTCTTCTTGCCGCTCATACGCTCGCTTATCCATCAGCGACTGTCGAACAAATCCGTAGTTGATTTGCAATCATGATGCCATTATGGGACTGTATTGGTGTGATTAAAATTTAATATTCCTCTGCTGCACAAGGCTGCAAGTAGTTTGTTCATTCCCTTGTGCGCTGACAGCAGAAAAGCCTGGAGGCTGCGTAGTTGCACCCTTGGCTGAAAAGAAGTAAAGAAATCACAAGAGAGAGGAAATTAATGATGGGGCAGACTTGGGGAGAATATGGTGTATTAACCTATATGTAGGGCAATTATTTTGCAGTATCGTTGCCTCTTGTGCTCCCTCCATTTGGAATGCGCTCAGTGAGAAGCTGCACTGTGAGACTTGGAAGTCAAGGTCATTTCTTCTGTATCACAGTGATTCAAGGCCAATAAATCCAAACACCCAGAGAGTATCAGCTCTGAACAAAGAAGCAGAACAGGATTTGTTTTTCTTCTTACTGATTTTCAAGACATACTCCACTAACATTAACAACTATACTTAAAGTATAGCACTCAGTGGTATTTTTTAAGTATAAGTGGTGTAATATCAGTGTCATCCATTTATTCAAGGTTTTAACATGCATCATGTGTTTAATATATTATTAAGTGAATGGACAGAAATGACTCAGTAGCACTAGCATAAGAACAAGACAGACACCTTAACCTCTGAGCAACCACTTTGATGTTAAGTTGATTGCACAAGTCAACTGGTGGTAGGCAATTTGTTTCTAAACAATCACAATCCAACTCAGACTGATTATGATCGCTCTCAGACAGCTTCACAAATAATAACTAACAGACAGATTGACTCAAACTCATCTTCAACGTGTCACTCTGCAAGTGGGGACTCAACTCAACTGGTTATATTCTGGCTATATTCTAATATATCAGTGAGGTTGCTGAGTGCTTATCATGTCATTTTGTAGGTAAATCACTGCCATGCAGCGACTCTGTCACAAACTCTGAAGGAATTTCTCTTTCAAATCTAGATTCATTGTAGTGAATGTGAGTAGTTAATGTGAATATCCATTGCACGTGAATGTCTGTGCAAGTACATTTGCAGCAAATGCGAATTTATCATAGTTAATTGTCAAATTGCAGAAACATTGCCTGTATCTGCCAACTTGACAGCAACCAACTGCAAGTGCTTGCAGAGCTGGTTGCAAAGGTAAGACAATCCCAATCATAATTCTGTATCCATAACTATGGCTCAAGAGAGACAGTCTGGGATCTTGATATGATAAATTGAAAATATAACAAATCAACAAGCAGACTGACTGAATTTATTCCCAATACATGGTAAAAAAAAAAAAAGTGATTTCAAGAACCCACAAGCACAACTGAACTTGTGGATTAGTGGATTTAAAGTAGAGCTGCAGGGTGCTGCAGAGTTATAAATATGCCAAACACAGATCCAGTAACTCATTTGAAAACTGGGAGTAACTATCCATCATCCAGCAGAGTTACAGTCTTTCAGTTCTCATACTGAGACACCAAAATAAAGTGCAATAAAAAGTTCTTGCAAAGAGTCATCAGTTGCATTGAAGCACCACAATATTACTAAGTAAGAGAACTAAGAATAGGTTCCGTTATCGACTCTTATCATATCCATCAAAACAAAAACAACACTACTCTGGAGGATCTATAACACAATATATTACAAAATTGCTGATCCAGATCAAAATTCACCCTGAGGAGACAAAGTGGGATTTCCTGCAATTCCTCTTCATTACTTCTGACGCTCAGTTTGTTTTTGTCTGTACTTCAAAAATCCCTGTGTCCCTATAAAAGGTATTAAAAAAAGAAAAAGGAACTAATTTCTTAATATTTTTAGATATGTTTCTAAGGAGCCAAACGTATTTTTTTATGTTTAAAAAAAAAGTTGTTTTGTCTTTCTGTGGTTTTCTTTGGACAGTGGCACCTAAAAAGGCACCTAAATCAAAGGATGAATCAGTGTTGTGACTCTACATAACAGACAACTTGGAAAAAGAACTCATTTAAAATTGTATCTTTAGCCGCCTGTTACAAAAACACATTGTTTGTTATCTTTCAGCTAAAGAAATGGGAACAGAGTTTGACAGGCATAAAATAGTGTTTTTGCACCAAGGAGCTAGTAGCCAAAAATGTGGCATATCTCGCAACAGTGTGCAGGATTTCCTGAAATTTCTTTTAGGGAAATTGGACAAGCGGAGGATAAAAGAAGAAGTGGCAGGTGAACAGTATCTGAAAGTCATGAAGAAATAGAAAAAAAATCACCAAAGACCTGACACAAAACCCGAGAGATGCACCTGGCACTTCAGTTGATCCATCTACTGTTCACTGAAGCCTCATCAGAAACGGTCCCAGTGTAAGGGTGGGTCTCAAGAAGCTATAAGGAAGAGGACAAAGGGAGAAAAGTATGATGGAGGTCAAGAAAAAGGTAGAATAATGAATGTCTACAGACATCTGTAAAACACCGTGGAGGCTCTCTCGTGATTTAGGGCTGCATTTTAGCCAAGATGTGTTGGGAGTCTTGTCATTGATGGAATTATAAAAACAGAAAAGTAGCAAACAATCCTTCTACCCTCCGAATAAGCTCCAAAATGTATAAAAACGCTCTTATGTGCAGAAAATTTTTACATTCTATTTGTTATTAGTTACAATTCAAACTGTTTTCCTGCATCGAGTCTCCAGATTTGTGATCAGCACAAAGTTATAAAAGCTTAGCAAGTGTGTCCTGGACACCTACAGTACATGATACCAAAATAAATCAATCAATTACAAACTCATAGAGCCTTGACAGGTCTAATGACTACTAATTAGTCTGATCAGAGCAAATACATCTACATGATATGGATGAACTGAACAAGATTTTATAAGGAAGTTGGATAATATTTTAATTGACTAAATGACAATCACTTTAATCTATTAAGGGGAAAAACATGTAAGAGATGATACAGTATTGCTGGAAAATCTGGAACACAGTCCTGTTTATCCCATAAACTACAGGCTGACTGTTTCACTTCTGAAATTAAGATTTCAGTAGTGGAAGGAAATTTAAAAACGGGGACAGTGCGACTTACTAACTGTGCTCAATGACACGCTCAGATCGCTTCTTTTCTTCTTCAGGTGTTGCTTTCACTGCCTCCTCATACTTTCTCAGGGGAACCAGGATTGAAGTTTAAGCCGGCTTTGCTTTATCTCTGCCGTCTGCGGCAGTTTCGAGACGCAGCCTTCGTAATTTGTGGCGTGTTCTCCTCCCACACAACACGCTGAGACTTCACCTTGACTTTTAAAAGGGACGCGTCAGCTCGGCGAACTGACAGCAGACAGTCGGTCCTTGGCTGCAGTGAGGAGGGAGATCAATGGTGAGACTAATGATGCTGTGCGTTAACTAACTTTGGGAATCCAAGAAGGACTGAAGAAATAGATGATAAACAATAAAAGTGTCACGAAAAAGACACACAAAAAGTGAATAGAAAATATGTTACGTAATATAATATATGCACAGGCAGCCTAAATATGTAGACAAACTTACTGCAAGTACTCTGTATTGAGGATGTTTTTAATGGTTGTTAAAGCCCAAATTAAGATACATTTTACTGCTGCAGCATACAGTATTTTTTGCTTTGTTTTGGCCGACAGTGTGCTTACAGCTTTGTTATGGCAGTTTAGGGATAGCAGTAATGAAGGGCCATTTCAATGGGAACATGCTTGAAACAAGCCTCATGGCGTCAGCAGTCATTTTCTATCATGCTCCTGTGGCTGATTTGTACCTTATTTGTTCCAAAACCTTATGCGAAAGCTTCCCAGAAGAGTGAAGGTTGTTACAGAAACAGTACCACAGTTAGCTGTTGGAACAAAGCAAACAAAAATAAGCTTTAATGCTGAAGTCAATTTAAAAAAAAAATGACAAAGTGCCCCCAAAAATAAAACAAACAACAAAGTCCAAAAACATAAGGAGGAGAAATACACAGGAACGCAGCAGTTTACACTAAACTTAGCTGACAATAAGCAGACAATGCAACAATGGAGAAATGGAAGACAGGACTATATACACACACTGAGGACTTTTTGGGAATTGGAAACAGAAGAAGAACAAGTCACAACAATCAAAACAATCACAAAGTAGAAATTAAACACTAAAGCAAGGCACAAGAGACCAATAACTACCAAAGTAACACAGTAAAAAGCAAAAGACGCTGACTGTACATAACTTTAAAAAAGGAATGAACAGGAGAGTCCAGCATAGAGATGGCTGCCGGTGATAGTGGAAGACGCTCTGAAGGCAGACCAAGTGGTCAGCAGTGGAGGCCAGACTCCACTGGAGAGGGTGCTGGAGGTAACCCTGACAGAACAGGTTATGGCAGAGGTTCCCAAAGTGGGGAGCGCCCCCTGGGGGGGCAGAGAGCCATTGCAGGGGGGCGCGGTATGAATTTAAAAAAAAGAATGCTTGGACACTGCTAGCATAATGGACAGGTTTTTGATGGGGCTCCCACACAAATGCAAAATGCAAAGTATCGCCAAATATGTTTCCAAACCAGTTTCCTTCCAAGCCAAAGCCAAGAAAATATAATGAAGGAGCATGCGCTGGGCTCTCCAAATCACAGACAAACAGTATCCCAAAGTTGAAAAATGTATTGATAGCAATGTTGAATATTATTACACAGGTAAAAAACAACTACACGTAAAATAATCACACCGTGATGCCTCTGCCTTTCTAAATGGAAGGACAGTAACTGCGTGTGTATATGTAAGCGTGTAAAAACTGCAGATACTCAGGTTAACAGTAAGAGTATTTTGAATCTTTCTGCCATTGTAGAAATTCATCTCATGTAAACAACGTGGCGCACAGCGTGATGGGAAAAAGGCACACACCTTTAACGTTGCGTGATGAACACCGTATTCCTCGTCCACACGTAAACGCAAAAACTGAGTTTTTGAAAATCTCCAACCTGACAGATTCTATAAAAAATCCCAGTTTTTGTGGATGAAAGGCCCAAACGCATAGAAACAGCTGCGTTTCCATAAATACCCATTTAGGTGTGGACGTAGCGTAAAAGAGTTAGTAGTTTATTTATATTTGCTTATTATTTACTTTTATTTACTTATTTATTTGTATTTGTTTAATTGTTTGCTAAAGCTTTAAGGTGTGGAATAACTGCAATGAAGTTTGAAAACAAAATATGGGTGCGTGTGGTTGGAGGATGTGTTTGTGTGGGGGCGTAGATGGTAGTGGTTGTGGTGGGTGTGTGTGTGTGTGTGTGTGGGGGGGGGGGGGCACAAAGATATGCTTGTAAAACTACGGGAGGCCTAGCAACAAAAGTTTGGTAACGACTGGGTTATGGTGAGACGTCTGGTGATCCTAGGTCAGAAACTGAGGGGGTGGTCAGGAGCAGCACCAGTTGGGATGTCAAGTGGCTGTGGCATCTCTGGCAGAGACTGCTGACCAGAGCTGTTAAGTGGTTTCAATTACTGGGCAAATTAGGAATAGTCTTGTAGACTCTTACCTCATTTTTGAAGGTTGGAATGGCAGCGTCTGCTGGTTGGTGTGAATTATTATTGGCACAAGAAACTCCCTAACATATAGGTGTGTCGTTAAACTGTAATGAATATATTAAGATAAAGTTCTTGCCAAATTAGAGCTTTTGGCTTTAATTTGCTTTATTAAGAACTGAAAGAACTTATACGTAATTCACCAAGCACTTTAACCTACAATAGGCCTATAAAATGTAGGATTAAAACAAGTTCAGTGAAAATATAACAAAACTGGTGTACTGATAAAACTAAAAATGAAAGACTGGTGAAACCCCTGTTATTGAATTGTCTACTGATGTCACTCGATTCAAGGAGCACGGATGAGGAGGTGAGGAATGACAAGCTTACTTGCTCATACTCACAGACTCATAGAGATTCATAGACGGCCCGACGGGTGACAGGTGAGATCAAAGCCTGAGCAGCTGGTGGTCTCCTTCCTCTGGAGACGGACAGATGGCGTGCCATTAATTAAACAGAAACCACTGTGGGCTCAGCCCACCTGAGATTAATGTCTCCCTGCTGAACTTAAATAGAGATTTCTGTGGAGAAACTGAGGATCTCTCCCTCTCTTCTCTCTCTTTCTGTCACTTACACACACGTCATGTCTCCATCACTTCATATGAAATTGCATTTTCCAAAGTCTAGTACTTCACCCTAATCTTAACTCAATTTGACCCTGACTTTGAATCAATTATTCATTCCAAAATGTGATTATTTACTTTACAGGAACTTGGGTTTTGCCCTCAAAATGGACTGGGCTCCTTATAGCGTAAACATGTAACCATATACCTTTACAACATGAGTAAATAAAACTAATAAAAGGGCATTAAAGAGCACCAAAGATGTTAAGTGTTTTATCCAGTTGTGAAGCATATTAGCCTCTTGCCGTTCAGGCAGCATAAGTGAAGAGCTAGAAAATTTAAACAGCTATGCCAAGAATGAATTAACTGATAGCCAAATAAATTAAATGATTTTGTTAATGCTGTATCGCAGTGTTAGTGTGAAATACTAAATACACTTGAACGCAATCCAAGCCCCAAAGTAATGATTATTTTGGATTCCCAAGAGACATTTTAATATCCATCTTTGAAATTATGTGCTCTTAAAATTTTATAGTCATCCCCCACAGTGTGTTTGATCATCTGTCTCAACCAATGAGGTGTGCGTGTGTGCGTGTGGCTTTCAGCTACAAGTAGTAGAACCAATTTTGGGAATACAGGTAATATATTACAGGGCACAATAAAAACAAGCATACAAATGGCTTAGAGTAACATAGTGTATGAGCATTCTGCTTTGTAAAAGCCAGGTTGTACTTCACTTTGCTTTTTCTTCATTTTTATTTGCAGGAACATTAAAATAATTGGACAGGTAATTGTCGGACTTGACTTCAACGTGCATTAACTTATGAAGCAAAACTCTGCAGATATTCCCAGCACACTGTGCTCATACGTGACACACACACAGTGCATATGCAGGGGGGAGTAAAAGTAAAATGCTCTACACCCGTTACATAAACCACTATAACTGTAATTTCAGAGAAATAATCACATTATAGGAAATTCAAACCCAAAATTCAAGTAATGATATTTAATATGAGTGTACCGGGATTCACTAAAAAAAGAGACAAAAAAATAGATCCAACTGTGCTGTCCTTTATTACAGTTACAGATTCAAGCATGAACACTGATCACTTGTTGTTTCTGTTTTCTGTTTCTGCCTGTATCCCAGTAGAAGCACTTAGTGTGCTCAGGATGAAATATTTATCTCTCCTGCTGCTGCTGGGGTCCATGCTGCATATTATGACCACCTATAGACTATATTATAAAGGGTAATGCTTTACAGAAGAACACATCAAGTAGGAATTTAAGGTTAGGCATGCAACAGTGTGCCCTGTTCTGGCCACACCCTTTTCAGTGAAGTGCACTGTGCTGTAACACTTTGTGAAAGGAGTCTGATATGGGTCTGTGAGTCAGAATATGCTGGATTTTACCGCCAGTAAGACTGGTGCCACTGTTACTCTCTGTTAGCCGCTGTTAGCAGCGGTGAATGAATAAGCATGTTTTTGCACATTTTCCTTGCGGAAAGAAGGGGGCATTGTCTCTTTCCTTTGAATTTTCATTTCTTTGGTCAAGGGGAGTCTTTTAGTGATGGGTCGTTCGCGAACGAAATGGCTCTTAGATCCGGCTCTTTGAAGTGAACGACGCGAGCCGGCTCCCAAGGTTTTTTTGTCTTTCTCTCACCCTCTCTCTCGCCCTTTTTTCCGCTAAACTCCTGTACTTTGCGCTGGGCAGAGGGGGGAGGGGCGTTAGTTACACTTGCAGCAGCACAGGAACAGAGCCAGAGAGAAAGAGAGCGAGGGACAACAACGTCACATTAGAAAGGTATAGTAATCATCCACTATTTTCAGTTGCAGATGATAAAGGATTCAGAAATCATACAGGCCCATATGACAGAGAATGTGCATGTTCTTTTTGTTTTAATATTTTAATTTATATTTAATTGTGTTGTGGTTTGCAGTGTTTTGTGTTGTTTCACGTTAAATTTGTTTAAAAGGAAAAGCTGAAAATTTAAATAGTTAAAAGTTCAAAATGTAAATAGTTGTTTTTTGTATTATATGATTTATTTATTACATTTTATGTGGAGTGAATAAATAAAGTATATTTATGGTGGCCCTTAGAGTCAAAGCATGTACAAACTCCAAAACACATAAAAACTCCAAAACACGTAAAAACTCCAGGATGCAGAGCGCAGTGTTGAGCTTTTGTTACCTAGTGGCTACACAAGCCAGGAAGTATCAACAACCGGATTTGGTGTGTGGTAGTAACAGGTAAATGAACTTTTTTTTTTTTAATTATTTGAATAAATATGAGTGCTTGTCTATAAATACACAAACAATACACACATGCTTTCAATTGTGTAATTTAAGTGATCTGGGTAGCTCTGTTTTGGAAGTTCAGTAAACACTAGAAATGTGTTTTGGAGTTTCTGTGTGCTTTTTGGAGTTTGTATATGCTTTAGAGTTTGTACGTGCTTTGTCTCTAGGGGCCATATATAAACATATATAAATAAAACCACTTTTTTTTAACATTAGTAATTACTTTTCTGCATAATTTTATATTATTGTTAATGATTAAATAATTAAAGCAACAAAACAACCTGAAGAGCTGGTTCGGAGCCAAAAGAGCCGGCTCTTTTTAGTGAGCCGAGCCGAAAGAGCCAGATCTCTAAAAAGAGCCGGAAATCCCATCACTAGAGTCTTTATCGTCTCCTATGATAAAATTATCCTTCATAACTTGAGTCTGAAGGTCCAAGCACAAATTAAAATTTGCCCCCACAGCACACCTCCACAGGACTTCTTTTCTGCTCCATCTTGGGTGATGTGGCCTGTTTTTTTTTGGGGGTTTTTTTGTTAAAGAAATCCACACTGCAACTTAAAAAAACAAAAAGAAGAAAAAACACAACAGAGGTGTTTCTGGGGAGACAATAACGTGACAGACCAGCTGTGAAAACTTTACATGAATTTCTCACTGTGATCCTTTGTGTATTTTGGTTTCTGTCACTTCCAAATGTTGCAGCGTTTTTCTGGTTGCTGGTATTTTCTTAAGCTGCAGTGCGTTTGACCTCTCGGGGGCGTTGTATTATCCTGCAATTCCCTGACAATTAAGAATTAAGACAAGTAAGGTTTTCATGCTGATAGATGGAGATAGTGTGGGTAAATAGAAAAAGGACGTATCAGGTTTAGTTACTTTCATTCATTAAATTAATGCTTTGCCATAAGAACCACAATTCTAACATTTTCTGATATCCATAGGGCATTTTTAACAGGCTGTATATTTTATGTAATATTATAATGAGTTACTACGTTAAGTAAATAATTTACTGCCAGCATAGGAAGTTCTTTTAGTTTTATGTAATAGTATCTGAAAGTACCTTTTCAAACCTGGGTCATATTTGTTGAGTCACTGCTATAGTTAGCATCCTGTGACTACCACTTGCCACGCTGTTCTGTCGTGTCAGTAGATGCTACAAACTATCAGCAGCTGCCCTGCTGGAAGAGAAAGCTGCATTAAACCCCCCCCCACCACCACCACCTGCCCGGGAGCTCCTGCGGTGGATTCCCCACAGGCTGAGCCGGTTGACGTCGCCCTCGGTTACCTCACAGAGCCTGTCTCCTCGTGTCAGCTCAGATCTGTGCATCCCGGCTTGAATACTTCACCCCTGGATTTCCAATAAGAGGAAGGCTGTGTGTGCCTGTGTGTGTGTGTGTGTGTGTGTGTGTGTGTGTGTGTGTAGGTGTCAGGTGTCTAGTCTCCTTTCAGGTAGTAAACAGTATTTCAAGTGGTTTTCTCAGTGTGATGTTTTTTACAAAGAATGTGCCAGGTATATTAATATTTGAAGACATTTACTATAATAGCAAGGTAAGTCACTACTTATATTGTAGCTCAGAGTGAGAAATAACTTTGGTATAATGTCTGAATGTCTGGATGGGTAACAGGGAAAGAATCATTTGTTATTTGCCTAAAATCCCCTGTTGAATCCCATCAAGTCAGTCAGTCAGTGTTTTGAACTGCCTGGATCACGCTGAAAACACTTCAAAATAAAATCATCTCTTTCAGCTGAGCAAAGAGGGAAAGAAAGACAGGCAGAAAACGCACACCAGCAGCGACCCAGCAAGAAATTAACTTTTAAAATGCACAGTAATTAGTTCTGCTGATCTAGACTCCCTGTGGCCTCGGCTTGGCCAGCCGCACACGTCGATTTCTGTCAGAAGATGTGGCGAGAGCTCCCACAGGCCGCGTGGCTGAACGCTTCTGTTCTTGTCATTGCCATCACATCACTAGTGTCCCCTCAGTCCCTGTCCAATTAGAAGCCGCTGTGGATTCAAACTTTGCACAGTCATGTTGCAGAACCTGTGGCAGGACGAGGTGGAGAAGAAGAATGCAACTTAATTTGTTACTGAATTAACGTTTTCTGACAGATTTGACAGAAAATCCTCCAATGTTTGAGGATGATTATGAATTCTGCCAGCAGAATATTTTCTCTTTTAAAAAGTCAGAAATTACCTAGCATAACAGGTATGTTTGAGCAAGCAGTGCACACCTCCTAAAGCTTTTCCAATTAAAATAAAATTTTACATGAATTATTTAAAATGTTTGTCCTGCAGTCTGACCAAATATTAACAAAGAAATCAAACCTAATTGCATATTAGCATATGCTGCATTTACAATTAGTTGTCAGATAAAATAACAAGGTGCTTTTCTTTACTTTAAGCTTCAGTCTCACAGCGACGTCCTGGCCTCCCTGCCACAAGGGAAAAATAACCTCTTTGTAATTGCTCTGGTCTCTCACAGATTGCTGCAGTCACCTGTAGTTTACAGTCACCTGCAAACTACAGGTGACTGCGGCAAATACTCCTAGTGGTAGTTAAACTTGTAATAGTTGCACCTTTTGAAACACCCTATCACTGAAACCAATGAAACCAACAAGATTCAAAAGGTGCAACTTTTGTTTTCATCACTCTCCACAGGTTCACGGCCGCTTAGCGAGTAGTTGTGAAGGGTTTGCAAACAAATCAGCATCTAGCAATTAAAGGAATGGTAAGAAGGTTTTTGGTGCAGCGCTGTATTACCCTTTTCAACCATTTTTACCTATCAACAGCCAGCAAGTACTCACGACTGGTCCAGAAATACTCATGTCATGCCACAAAGGTCTGACAACGAGAGCAGTTATTGCTTCCAGCTACAGCTCTGTCCTCTCTCATGGTTATTTTATAGGGTTTTTCACGTGATCTCAGGATGTTGGTCCAGTCAGTGCTTTGTTGTGTTGACAACGTGGTGTTGCTAGCAGTCCTGTTGCCAGTTTTGTTTTTTTCAGTCTAGTTTTCCAGGACCAGTTTTGGATTCAGGGAGAAGCTTGAATCCGACAGCTCATTGCGTGGTTGGTTCATAGTCTGCTTCTTCTTTTGTTTGTTTTAGCCGAGGCTCTCAACTCTTTCTGCTTCTGTCCATCCTTTCTATATTTCCATTATTTAAAGCTTCTTGAATGGCAGGAGCAGTGTGGCATCTTATATGTTGGTTTTTTCTGAGTCATAAATTTAGGAACTGTAATATATGGTATTAAGTAGGGGTGCAACGATACACAAACGGTTCGGTTCGGTACTTTGGTGTCATGGTTCGATATTTTTTCGATACAAAAAAAATGTTCATGCCTTTTTAATTTCTCATTTATTAAAATTATAAATATATATTTTAACTCAAAAGTACAGTTTTTAAATTTAATGTTGCTGAAACAACAAAGTAATAAAAAAAACTAAATCTATCTGATCGAGAAATCACTCATCTTTGGAAAAGAGAGTTTATTACAGAGAAATGGCTCTTTCCAAAATAAAAGCTATACTATATGTTTCTTCTGGGCTATATTCTCAGCAGCATATTAAACATATCAGGTCCCCATAAGGAGAATCATGTGCTAACGGCTGTCTAAATGACTCGCAGGGCTCGCAAAATTTCAAAATCCCTGGTAGCCCTTCGGGCAGGGACTCTTCAGTCTTTGGTAGGCCAAAATAAATTTAAGTAGCCCGGATAAAAAAGAGAGCAATTTTTTGATTGATGTTTTGTTTCCTGTTTTGTTTCCGTTACATTATTATACATTAAAGTATAATATTGTAACGGAAACAAAACATTAATCAAAAAATTGTTGAAACACAAATTACAACATTGTATAAAAATTACAATCATCAACTCAAATACTTGGTTCTAATTGAACAGAAATTTCTATGAACTTGTAAGAACTGTGTAGAACATGAATCAGTCTGTGTCAGATCCTGAATTTGAAATTTCCACTGAAGTCACGGGTAAGAGGCAAGTGGAACCAAGATCTAGGCCATTTGCTTTTTGAAGTTTGCAAAGACTGCTAAATTGTGCCAGTGGTAGTTCACTCTTTGCAATATAGTACGCTGGTCTAAACAGATTTTTCAGGTTTATTTTTAGTATGTTATTTGCAATTTGTGTTTGTTCTGGGAAAGATATTGCAGACTGAGCAATAATGCATTTCTTGCATTTCTCATGGGTTCTAATGGGGGCCTTTCTTAAAATGACTGGTCCCAGTAACAAAGGCGCTTGTCGACTCAGAAATTGAGGGAAAACCAACAACACACCCGGCAGAACATTATGTTATTTACACGGGTGCACATAAGTGGTCCGCATGTGCGCATTTGCTGTCAAAATAAAAGATGCGCACCAGATAAGAAGTTGCAACGCGCATTTGCGTCCATATAAAAGGCACTGTTTTTGTCCGCTAGAGTGGGATTTTCACGGCACATTCTGCACCAAATTTCTGTGCGTTCATCATTTGTTTGAAGCCAGCTCATCTCCTGCAACCACTTTTCCGAGAATACACACTTCTTTTGTGGTTCGGACTCCTTCTGACATTTCTTTGGAAGTGGAGGAAAACCAAACTAATTGCTTAAAGGATTTTGCTTTTTCGACATCTTTAAGAGTTCTAAACAAATGTCTGTCCTCCTCCAGAAAATCGTATGTACCCAAACACGCGTTGCAACTTCTCATCTTGTGCGCGTTTTTTATTTTGACGGTGAATGCGCACCCTCGGACCACTTATGTGTAGACCTGGTTATTTAGCTTGTCATATTGCAGCCACAGAAATTCTTTTGTCCATGAAACCATAAAGCTGCACTTTCTTTTTGCCTTATAGTCTGATTTGTCATAACTTTTCCATTTTGTGGTAAGCTTTTCTTTGGCTGTCACGTCTTCACCCTGACCTGTCTTATTTGGCTCAGCAGAACTAAAATATATATCCTGCTGCTTTTACACACGCACTCACATAACGCTCAGCGATTCTCTGCGCGATCAACCTCTCACATGTTTAAGCTTGCTGCGGGAGATTTCACTTGTCATGTTTGCATAGTAAGCTAACGATTGATAAGACGATGTCAGAGGAATTGATGCGCAAATTATCATCACTCACCAATCAGTATGGTCACTCTCTATACACAGTTTGCGCGATTGCAAAGTGAAAGCAAAAAACAAGCGCAAATTCAAACGCGATTTCAATATGTCACATATTGACAGTGGCTCATCGATGCCAACGACATAATTACCCAGCTACACTTCCGAAATAATGCAAAAGCATTGACATATATTTTTCCTTCCTCTGATAGCCCGACGGGCAGGGCAGAGATAGATTTTGGTAGCCCGACTGGAAAAATCGCTAGCCCCGGGACGTCGAGTTAGCGATTTTGCGAGCCCTGACTCGGGTAAAGTTTGTAGCATGCGTGCTTGTTGTTTTTGTCTGCTTCCACTTGTCTTTGCACTAGGATGATGTCGGAGTAAATGTGCAGTCATATTCGTTGTGTTCCCACTAGTGCTGTCAGCGTTAATCTCATTGAAATGACGTTAACGCCACAACACGGCAAATCTCCGTTAACAAGCTACCGCGGATCACCCCATGCGTGGGGCTGGACAGCGTCAACACATTAATGAACTAACTACGCTAACACACTAGTTCCCACCAATGTAATTGAGCATTGCTGGCACATCCAACATACTGTTTTACTTTTGTCCATGACAAGCTTACCTTCAGGGTCATACGTCACATGAAAACCAAAATAGTTCCAAACGCCAGATCTGAATGAGGGTGGGGGAGGTTCAATTTGCCATGTTGCAACGAGAGCTTAACTTCTGTCTTGCTAGCTTGCCCTGCGCTCAGTGAATCTGCGTTCGACTACTTCGCCTAGGATGCACTGTCGAGTGCAGATCCACTGAGCGCTCAACACAGACAGCATCGTCAGAAGGAAAGTTGATAAAATAAATTAAAAATGTTGTATTGTTCGATACATATGCGTACAGAACCAAAAGTACTGTATCGAACGGTTCAATATCGATACGAGTATTGTTGCACCCCTAGTATTAAGTTTTACATTTAACGCTTCAATTTTAGAAGAATTTCAGAAGACCTTCCCGGTCCTACTTACAGTCATTTAGAGGTACCTTTTTTGTATCAAAACTGTGAATTAAAAATGTATTTAAGAGAAATGATAAATGTGTATCTGGACATATATTCTTCAGCTAAAAATGTGTATTTGTATAGTAATTGTATGCTTACTTAAATTTAGAACTATACAGACAAACTATGTGCTGACTTAAAATTGCCAATTTATTAGATATATCAGCAGACACTAAGGAATAATCGGTTTTATCAGTTCCTTTCAAGATATTTTTTTGAAAACTTGTGCTACTGTAGCCGTTGAAAATAGTGCAGCCACATAGCTACTAAAAGGGCAAAAATCAATCGGATGAGGCACGAAAGATCTAAAATAATCCTACATTTTGTACATTTTGTGAATAAACACAGAACTGTAGACATAAGTCAGATCTAGAGGGCAAACTCCCTCCAATGGCATGACCTTTCGTGTTAAGACTCAGTCATTCACATTCCAGTGCTAAATGTCACCAAATGCCACATCAAGTATTCCAGCTCGTCAAGTCACAGGCTGAGATGTGAAATATGATTAAAGAGCAATAAAGGCCTGATGTGTTATTGCACAATCTTTTTGGGAGTCAGCCTACCTGCTGCAGTCGACGGCATTAAGAGCAAAATTGTCACGTTGCTTGAAACTAAAACTGTGGTTTAGCCAATTAGGGCCCCCGTGATGCTGAGAGCTGTGGGGAGATGTTTAAGGAATCAATAGCTAGTTAATTTCATGCAGGGCACAGAGCATGGAGCCAAGCCTGGCGATTATGTTTGAGAACACTGAAGTAAATAAGAGTGTTTACCCGTGTATTTATACATCTCAAAAAAACAGATTCCTGGCTGGGAACACAGTGGCATTATACACGCTTAATTGAAAGACTTGACAAATAGGCTGTCCGCATTCACCGGCTTAGCATTGATTCAGAGCGAACGGGAACAGGACCGAAGCTTTACTGCAAAACAGACCATTTTCAAGAGAAAAGTCTTAAGTTGAGAGTGAGAGTCTTGCAGCCTATTCGCAGTCTCCTCAGGCTTGCTGTTGCAGTCTCTTGATGAGACCTTGGCTCAGATGAGCCTCAGATGTTTTCACACTCCGTGATCAGCCAAGAATCTCAAGTGGTCATGAAACACGTTTTGATTGACGTTGTTTTGTCACTCAATCACTTTGCATTTAAACCTCAAAACAAGGAGGAGAGGCTTGTTGGGTAAGCTGAAAAGAACCTGGGTGTTAAAAAGTAGGACGAGAGCATTTAAAGACTACAAATGCTAACCTAGACTGATAGTGAGGTGGGAGAGTCTGTTTCTTTGTTCTTTGCCCACTTTGTGGCAACTTGTAAGTTTCTTATCAGTATTATTTGATTAGCACAGCTTCCTTCTGTTAATTTAGCTGGTTAGTCAAGGACACGAGCTTCGCTTAATCGTCTAGTAGGAGTCGAATGAAGAAGAGAAAAAGAACTAAAGCCCTCTCTAAATCCAGCTAACCAGCCAAATCATCAGCAAAGTTTTCCCCACAGCATTAAAAGTGTCTGCAAATCAAGTTTCAAATGTGAGTTTCTCAGAGAAACTAACACAGCTCCACAGAGACCAAATATGTGGAGTCTGAACTGCCAGAACATAGATTTCCACATCCTTCATCCATCAAGGAACAAGAAGTTTCAAACTTGAAAAATGTTTCCCCGCTGGAAATAGCTCAGGGGTTTCGCAGCATTATAAGCAGGCGTGTGAAGGTAAAATGTGGCCTTGGTCCTTAATGGGAAATTAAAACATTATGTGTTACCTTGAGAGGTCATTTCACCAGATTTTTAGATGGCAAATGATAAAATGTCACAATGATAAAATGTGGCCAAATAAATAACCTTTAGTTCGATATTTTTTTTATTATTGCGATTAGGTTCAAGAAACAAACCAGCGTTACCCTTTGTGTCCGTCTGAAAATGTAAAACTTTCCTGAATTTAAGAAAAAGATTTATTTATTTCCAAAAGCAGCAGGATGCTAAAGTTTTAACAAATATTAGTGAAAGTGACTAAATGGGACTTTAAACATGAGGAAAAAGAAAAGCAGAAGAGCTTAAGCTGCACGGTGGCTAATGCCAGCATGGGGGTGAATCTAAAGTGCATGAGTCTGAGGCACCTGGACTTCTTTAAGGTCCAACGCCAACTATTAGCCACATATAATGGGGAAATTCAGTTCAGCTGTAGTAGTGCGTAGGCAGTCTGTGGGAGGCTTCAGACTGCTCGCGTACAGCTGGTCTGTGGGCCACTCTTGCTTGTGCTGTTGCTGGCCTGACAGCCAGCCGTGGAGAAGGTCAAAGTTCTAACATACAAAGAGCTAAAATGAAACTGAGAGACAAAAATAATGAAAACTGTCCACTGCAGTCTGTGCTTTTTATACTGCTGTCTGTTTTTTGATTGGGTTTTTTGTGCTTCTCCCATTCTAGGTGAACTCCATTGTCGCTCTCTTCCCTGTTTCAGTCAAATATCAACCAACCAGTGATCCACATGAAGCACCATACATTTGAGATTTATGGTGGTTGTAAACCCCTCTCCATAGGCAAATAGCTTCACAAATGGACACAACTGCTATATCATAAATTAAGCATAACATAGCCCTAGGTCGCAGTTTAACCACCATTCACACCTCAGCCCATGTGACCTGGACAACTTTGAAGATGGTAGGGTGGCGAAACAACTCACAAACATGTCTAGACATGTCCTGGTGTGTTGGGATTAATGCAAAGTTAGCAGCCCCTACAGCTAAACAGCTGGGAAACAAGACACTAAATAATGTGGATTGCACAACACTGGACATTATATTCCTCATTTCCAGTTAATACTTGTACAGCTGCTGTTATTGTATATATATATATATATATATTTATATTTATTCATACATTCTTATATATTTCTATACTGTGTATTGTGTATTGTGTATTTTGTTGTACAGTTATTTTATTTTCAACTTTAATTTATATATTTTATCTTATTCTTTCCCAGTTAAATTTACCCTTCATTCTAATTTGTGTTGTACAGTTATCTCATTTTTAACTTAATTTTTATATTTTATTTTATTTTATTCCTTCCAAGTTAAATTTACCCTTTTTAATTTTCATATTTATTTCCTATCTTATTCATAGCCTTTTCTTTTTTCTTTAGGTCACGAGCAGTTGTCTAAGCATTTCACTGCATATCGTACTGTGTATGACTGTGTATGTGACAAATAAAATTTGAATTTGAATTTTTGAATTTGGAATCTTCATTAGCTTTTCAAACTAAAGAAACCTTCAGGAAGTGAGGTGAAACGTTTTTTTTCTGAATGCCTGAGAACCTACACAGACTACTTTATACATGTGGATGATGTATTTAAAAGTGACTCGATCAGTTAAGCTGTAATGAAGTAACATGCCAAGTTTCTGCAGTTTCTGGGCAAACTGAATCTGTAACATTCGGCCCATGGTCATAGTTCAACCTGGTTTCCAAACAGCTTGTGATTTAGTCCACACATTTTCAAACATGTTTTTGTGTTCGTCAATAAATTTTCATCAGTCCGCTCTCATGCACTAATAAAAAGGAAAGGTAAACATTTAAAGGCTGGAGGGGCGGCTTTGCACATGTTAATGCATATTTGGTGGCTTCACTGGTAGAGCCATCCACTGAATTGTTAACAAGGAAACGGTGTTTGTTCATACAGGACTGCTCACAAGTCGTAAAGTACTTTGGAGAAAACAAAAATTTGAAATGTTATCTTCTGAGAGAAGATAACATTTCAAAATCAGATACAAGAATATAAACACACATTATGGTTTGTTGGTATCATTTTATCTTTAAATCTATTTGTGGTTGACTCCTCTCTTATTTATCAGAGTACATGTTACACAAACAGGTTATTCGTAGTCTACGGTCACAGGACTTCATTACATTCACTGATCTATCGGTTCATTCGGAAGCTCAGAAAGAAGGCGTTCTCCTTTTCTGCCCCATCTTTAAGCCCCTCAATTGCTGTCACTTGCAGACTTTAAAAGAGGTACAAATTATTTTGTGAAATCATCACTGGGAACTTGTTCTTGTTTTTGATGTGACTGTGTAAATAATAGACAATCCTAGATATTTAGGGATCATTTATAGTTGTAATTTTAATATATTTATCTGAAACGGGGCGTTCTTGTGAATGAGCTAGTGCATTTCAAGAGGAGTACCTGCATAAATAAAGGTTCTCCGAACTCCGTAACTCTGCTTCTTGCACCAACAGCCCTTACAGAGCCTGTTGGTGTGTTCTGGGTCACTAACCAGTTGAAAAACTAATAATAGTCCCTTTAAGTCAGAAAGGAGACGGTGCATCACAGATTTAGGAATAACATTGTTGCACATCCTCCTCCATCCTTCTCCTCACATGACTTTTCAGCTTTTGGAACCAAAAAAAGTCAAGTTTAGACTTGTCAGGCCAAAGAACAGATTCTTGGTGGTGGGAAATGCCCCGAATGAGAAAGGATGGCGGCTGTGTTTGGCTCTGCCTCTGCTGGTATTTCTGTCTCTTTTGAGTTGCCCTCCTCCCTTTGTTTTATTGATTCAGAGGCAGCTTTTAAAAACAGTTAAAGACCTCCTATTTAGACAGCCATTAAAGTAATTCTGTGTCTGACCTTGTGTTGTTCATGTTTTGTTGCATTTGTTTTTTTCTCTTGGTATCAGTCGCTTTGTGACCTTGTCTCTGAAAGCTGCTTTATAGATAATCTTTACCTGCCTACTTTTGTATTTCGTGCCACAAGCGTTTCACTTCTCACTGGGAGCACTTTCTTTGCAGCAATTCCCAAGTGTTGATGATGAGAGGGAAGCACTGATTTGGAATGAACAGTTGATAACTCTAATGTATTCATCCCCTGCAGTAGAGGCAACTCTTGGTCTCTTCTTCCTTGAAAGAGTTTTATGGTTTTTACAACTGCTTTTGAAGAAACTTTCAAAGTTCAAAGGACTGACTCATCTCCAAGTCCTGAAGTAATGATGTTTCTCTACATTTATCCAAGCGATCTTTTGTATAAATGACTGCAGTAGTCAAGTAGAGGTCTTTGCTGTGTTTCCACTACCTCGACACAACAGATGATTGCTCCAACAAGTGAAAAGTATTCCAGGTTTCGAACTCATCAGACTTTTTGATGTGTAGAGAAATTGTCTCAATATTTCAATGTAGAGAATAACTACTCATTCTATTAATTTCACTTTATTTTTTCCTATTTTAAAACTTTTATTTTTTTTATTTTTACCATTCAGAGAAGAAAAGGTCAGTCCACTAACATAGTTAAGTTATTAACAACAATTCTTGTAACTGGTTAGTAATTTTAACTCATAATTTTCCAAATAAAAGTAGAAGAAGACAATAATCGCTGGATTACGCTTGTCAAATATGAAAGTTTGCTGCTGTTCTTTGCCTTATATGATTTTATTAATGGTGCTCATTTTCTCTCAGGTTCTGTCCTCGGGTCCCTAATGGCTGTGTGTGCATGTCTGCATGCATGTGTGTTCAGAAATGTCAACCAGGAGGCTGTATGAAAATCATATCCGGCTGTAATTATGAAAAATGACAGCGTGCTCATCCTGAAGTGAGGCATCATTACAGGCTCGAATCTGTGAGACAGAGCGAGATGAGAGACTAAGCAGAAAAGGGACAGACAAGAGGGGGTTGGGGCGGAGCGGGCGGGGGGACCGAGGTAAATGTGCATCCATTATGTGAAGAGCATGGTGTATTAGTCGCTGCGGCTTAGGTGCCGGTCATTATGTTTCCATCCACTCGGAAAATATAGGGCTAAACACTCGACGACCAAAGCGAAGCTGCATTAGACGCTGCAATACTCACAATACAAACTGGTGCAGAAAACAAAGAAACTGAATGAGAACATGTTATATTACTCGATGTGTTGATGTCGGGTCTGCTAACAGTGATGACAGGCGTGTGGGTTGCATAATGAAGGGCCGGTACCGTTGCCATTTAAGCCTGTCTTAAAAACAGCCGTGTGCCTGTGTGATCTTTGAAATAGGTCTTATTAGCTGTAATCGTTCATCCTGTTCATGTTGGCCTTTAAGAGGTCACCTTTTAAAAGTGTTGGGAGACAAGATCTACTATCCTCCATCTTTTTGAGGACAAAATAAAAGAGGATTTAAGTTTTTTGGGAAAAAATATAAAGCCTCATATTATCTCCAGCTTTTCAGATTAGTCAGTCAAATGGACATCTCCCAAAGTTGCAGCCATTCTGCTCTAAAATTCCCTCTTTGTGTTACAGATCCTCCACAGCAGCTCAGCAGGGACGCGCTATCCATGGAAAAACAAAGAGGGCCTCTTTTTTTTTTTTTATGTACAAGTGATGTTCTAAAAGTTTTCATAATGTTGAAATTTGCTTTGGGGATCTATTGGGCACAAAAGGCAGGCAGGTAGGTGGTTTATTCAGCCGAAGCAGCACAAAGCATCTTTTTTTTTTTCGCTTTTTTTTTTTTCCTGAAGTTTGAAGATGTGTCTCAGATTTTCAGCTGAGATTTATGTCTGCTTCCTTAAACAAAAGCAAACCACATACAAATTTTAATTGAGCATTTTATTTAATCACTCCTTCAGCTTCTTTATAATGTAAGAAAATATCATCTAGTTCGCTAAATGATCACCAGTTGAAACAGGACTTGCTGATCTGAGTGCAGTGTCATTTTTGCAGGCTGACCTGGAAAAATGTGCCTTTATTATTGCACGTGCCACATGCTGCCGCAGACTCTTATTAAGCACAGCACAGGATGGTTATGACTAAGTATTTTACTGCATTGTACTACAATCACTCAGAGCAAATATGTAACTTTGCTCGATATTATTTGATTTATACAAATTTAACATCAGATGAACTTTTCATTATGAATACATTTCTTAGAGGCAAAGAAACAGATTTTGCAGTTTCACTAGAAGCAAATCAAAGTATACAGGGATATTATACATTATACAATAAACTACAATACAATAACCCTCCACTATAATTTTGCCTTATAGTTTATGGTTAGTTGTTGAAGTACTGAAAATATGATAACCTGTTATTTTGTTCCTGTGTTGCCAACTCCCCATTCTTAAGCAAAACAAAGCTATAAGACATACTAATCATATGGTATGAAGCTAAAGGCTGTAGCTAAATTTGGAGCTGAGAACCAGACTGTTTACTCCTCTCCTTACAGATGGACAGGCAGATGCATCAGTTAACATGTTAAATGTTTGTTCATAAGACGACAATGTTTAAAAGAAGACTGAAAAATTATGGCTTGTTTGAGAGGTTTTCCAATAGACAGCCTCTTCGCTCTATAAAAAACATGGTAGCACAGCTTAGGTTAAATAACACCTGAAACTACACGACTTCTGGAACAATGTCCTTTAGAGCTGTTTGTATGTTTCTATTAGAACTAATTTTTTTTAGATTTTCTAACTTTGTAATGTATTTTATTGTTTAATGTAGTTAGTGTTCTTACAGTGTTTGTATGTGTTTTTACAGAGATTAAAGTATTCTGATCCTGATTTGGACAAAAAAAGATGGAGAAAGTGGAGATTGTTTGGCCATAATGCACATAAACATAAAACACCACATCAAGTATCAAACACGGTGGGGGGGAGTGATGATTTTGGCTCATTTTGCAGTTACAGGACGTGGTCCAGTCCAAGTCCAGACATAAACCTGAGTGAAATCCTGGGACCTTAAATGAGCTGTGCAGAAATGGATGCCAGCAAATGAACTGAAGCAACATTATAAAAAAAGAGTTGACCAAAAGTCCTCCACAATGATCTGAGCTACTGATAAAGTCATCCCAAAAGTATTAGTTCTCTTATTGCTGCTAAAAGACAAGCTACTGAAACCCGGGGACTTACTTTCTCTTTCCACATAACTGTAGATAGAAAAAGAAAGAAATCCATCCCCGTCCATCAGAAACATCATTATCTCAAGGTCATTTTCCACTGTTGAAATAAATTGCTTTCATATTATTAGAACATCATCACTTTCTCTATTTGGAAAATTCTTCATAACATATTAATGATCATTTTTTAAATCGCCCATTATTTTCTTAATACCAAATTAGGTTTTATAACTCGCTATTAACTGCAGTGAATGAATTATCCTGGAGAGAACTGTCACATACAGCAAAATTTGTCAGCCAAGAAAAAAGCTCCAGAAAAAAACGAGATATTTTCCACCCAAAGTTTGAGATCTTATATGCACGAAAAGCTTGCTTGTACTCGGTGCCCTGGTAGATCTATTTGAATCACAAATAACATCATAAATTTGCAGAGCACAAGGAGCCAGGGATACACAATGAACCATTGACTGGGAGCTAAAATCCCTGAGACGACATTTGCATCTCAATAAAAAGCCCTTGCATAGCAGGTTAAGGCCTCCATCTATCTCAGCATGCAAAACATCAAATCATAGCAAATTGTTAACAAATAATGTGTTGACTGGGACAGTAATTATAGAGACATATGCTCATAAACAATACACAGCATGTAGCATATGTGCATTGATATGTGTTTATTTCCTTTCTATGAAAATTCTCACATCTCCGGTTTACAAAGAAAAGTTTTACTTGCCTAATTGACACTGAATAAATCTAAGAATGCTGAAATAGAAAACAATAAATGCAGTGATGTGAGAGCATGGATTGCTCTCTGCACACTGATAAAACTCTGGTGGAGGCATAAACATTAACAGGAGGTGTTATTCCTGTGTGTCTTCTGGTGTTATGAACACAGTTATATCATCATTGCAAGTTTTTTGGTTTGTGGCCAGTAAGGAGGACATACACGAGCAGCATTTAGTCCCAAACAGAGCTGCTAGATGTGTCTGCATCACATTAATACTGACAAAATGTAGCCACAAACCATCCTTGTTCCCTATCTAGACGAAAGCTCGTCCTTGATGGGGAACAAACATCCTCTCTGGTATCGCGGTATTATTTTTAGCCGAGCTTAGATGCAGCAGCCAGATAAAACTGAACTGTACTTGAAATGTTTCCATCACATTATTTGTAGACGTTTACATTTACATGTCTTGTCATCCGCGTTGTGACTGGAGGTTTTTCATCAGCTCGGGTGCTTAAAAGCGGCAGAGCAGCTGCTAACGGACTTTTCCATTCAAGGTTAGGGATGGAGTTTAATTCAAAGTCCTCTTTCACTCACAAGGTTGCTGTTTCTCACTGAGTGGAATCAGTTACAAAGACATTGCTGCACTAAGAACTTCCTGATTGCTTTGCTTGAAAGCAGATTGCCACACTTGTCTTTTTCATGTAGTTCTGCAAATACTTGCCAACTATTAACGGAGCGTAAGTAAAGCTTGAAAAGTGCGACCTTTTGAAAGATGCTGGCCACAGCGCCGAGGCACAACACTGAAAACGGGATTTCTATACTTCTGGTTTGTCGAATAACCAAAACAGCAGACAACTTAACACCGCATGGTAAGAGGTCCTGTGTCTGCAAAACCTCAGTAATGTCAAATGCTGTTGTCTGTTAATTTTTTTGTTCAATGGAAAATTTCCTGAAAAAAACGAAGGATTTTCATGTTATTCTTTAGAAGTAAAATGATGGTAATTAATTACAATATTGCAGAACACAGGAGAAACATTTTAATTGACATTATTGTCTATTTCATTGGTTGTGTTATCAAACACAATCAACCACATCTGTTGCATTATAAATTCTATCATCGACTTGTGGGATTTTAACGTGCCTGCGCACGTCTCAGCTTTGTTTTTCTGTGTTATAATTTGTTTGTTATTAGAGACATCTGCCAGACTAAGAACTTATGCAAACTACAGCTTTTTACAACTTCCGCTCAGAGATGGCCAGCTTTAGTCGATTGAGCTGGTTTCTGTTTAAGAGCACAAGAAGTTAAAAAGCGATGGCCAACTTTAATCTAGGCGTTCACAAAAGGATGGGATCAAACAGTTCAATTAGTGGCTGACAATGAAATCCACAAGTAAAAGAAAATATTGTGTTCTTGTCAATCTTATTTGCTGGGTGTCTTTTTCTTCTTGTTTAGGCCATTTTAACTGCGTTTTCTTTCACAGCACCTTGTTATTTCCTCCTGACAGGGTGTTTTCTTCTCAGACAGCAGCCAGCTTTTAGTTTCCCTTCATACAAAACAGCCTAGCTTTGACATCAAACCCGGTGTTGCACCTCTTGTGTTCTTACACTTGGTTTTGTGTTCAGCTTTCTGGCAGGTCACTAGTGCTTACATGTACTGTTCTCTCTATGTGTTAAACTCCCTGAGTGTGAACATAGGTAAACAGCCAGCCAAACTCCTTTTCAAGAGCCAGGAAGGTGAGCGTACTTGCTCCTTTAATGACTCCAAACATAGCAACCATCTTGCACTGACATCATTGAACTGGAGTGAAACTAGAAAAACACATAATACAAAACTCTTAATCGATTGTCATATAATCAGCAGGTAAATATATTCAGGCACTTACACAGGAGACTATGAAATAAGTATACTGTAGATATGCAAACTGATATTACTACAAAGAAAAACAAGCAGTTAGTGGGTGAGCGTACACTTGTATCATTAGCTCAGAAGCTACACCCTATAACTTCACTTCAAAGAAAGTACAAAACAATGTCTCAAAACACCCTATTATTAATTGCTTAACATACAAAGAATTGACAGAACTTACGACTATTGCTTTCTGAAGGACTCCTTTGAAGGATTGCTTTGGATTCCACATGAATGATTACAAAGGTGTAGCCATGCTTTTCCCACTGTTCTCTGCATTTCCTGCTTCCTGTCTATGCACATGTCAAAATAAAAGCCTTCCTGTCTATCCAGATGTCAAAATAAAAGATTCACAATTTTCCGATGTATAACAATAGAAACACTTTACACTTATTTGTGTCATTAGCATATGAACATATTGAAAACAGAACATTACACCTGCTGCTGGCACACTGCCCATTGGAGCTACTCTCTCGCTATGGCAAGCACCAACACAATCACTATTAACCTGTTTACTGTTGTTGGCGCTTTCTATTCTGCTTCTTAACTTTTTTTTGGCAGAGAGAAGTAAAATTTGCTACGAGTTTGGTTTGAGATTTTTTTTAGCAGTATTTCTATTGAGCTTTTAGCTATAGTGCTATAGCATACATCTTTAATGACTTTAAAAACATGAGTTGGTTGCACAAGTTTGGATTTATTTTGGATTTTCTGTAAACCACAGGCTCAAATATATAGATTCACTCACATAAAGCAAGGCCTATTAACTTCTTGCTGCTGATCATTATGGACTACCGCTGTGACTTTCTCTTTGCCAACATTAAAAGGATTTATTTGACAGCACTCACTTGACCAATACTCAGAACAATGGGAAAGTCCAAGGAAGATGGAAGAATACAAGCCGGAAAGGTCTCTTGGACTCATTTCTAAACAACTGCGAGATCAGTTTAAACAATTGTATGCAAGTACAAATTATTTGGACGTGTCACCACTTCGCCACCAGGGCTCAAGCCTTGAAACTGGAAACAGCTGGAACGCCAACGTCGCTGTTCACAGTGAACCAAGTTTAACATTGCCATGCACTGAGAGGGTGCTGACCAAGAAATAAGACCCTGCACCAAAATCAAAACATTCAAGCTTAACTGAAATGTTCTGCTCCCCACGCAGACAAGCTAAATGCCTTCTGGAGAAAGTTTTATATTAAGATGAGACAAAGATTGAGCTATTTGGCAACAATAACAAGAGGTGTGTTTAGAGGAGGTTTCCAAACCTGAGAACATTGTACCAGCTGTCAAGCATGGTGGTGGTAGCCTCATGCTGCGAGGCTGGTTTGCTGCTACATTTCACAAAGTTGATAACGAAGAACGAGGACTACCTCCAAATTCTTCGGCTTTACCTCAAATCAATAAGTCGACAGCTGAAACGTGAACATAGTTGGTTGTTTCAACAGGATGACAATCTGAAAGTCATATTAAAACTGATTTAGAAAGCAGGCTAACATTAAACTTCTGGAAGGGCCTTCCCACAGCTCCGACCTCTTGCTTTAAAGACGTTTCTCCGTCAGGAAACCAACCAGTTTAAATCTACCAGTTCTGCCCGAATGGTCAAGTACAGCAACCAATAGTGTCTGCTCGAGGTAGAAGGTATACTGAAACAAAAATTAGTGGAGGTGTGTGTACATATTTGAGCCTGTATGTACAATTTTCATCCTTTGTGAATTAGTGAAATCAAAATAAAATCAAACCTGTGCACCCAAGTCTTATTTTTTAAAGTGATTGAAGATGTATGCTGTTCAATCCTTTCACTCTAGAAACAAACAAATTCAAAGAAATCATTAAGAGCACAAATTTACCATACCAGTCATGCTTGACTAGTATAACACAGTGTAAATGATTCCAACTGTATTTAACATTATAAGGTTGTAAACAAAAGCAAAATAATGCTCGGTGCATATCAACCCAGGCACAGTAAGTCAAAGTCAGACAGAATAATCACAAAGTACCAGAGCAGCATCTCATCATATTCTCCTGAGTGGATGGCTGTGCAGCAATAAGATAATATGTGTGAAGACGTGTAGCCAGCTCCCTCTCTCAAAGGAAACAGTGAGCACATGCTGCAGGGGTTTCATTTCAATGCCTGCCACCAGCATTGATTTAAGGCCCGGCATCAGCAGAAGCCTCATTTAGGAAAGTCATCTGTCTCGCCTGCCTGGGCCTGCTAAAGGGTTATTTAGCTGCCCAGGGCTTAGAAGCAATGAGTAGAGGCTAAAGAAGAGCGCAGTTGTTGTGCGCTCATTTTGGCTATTGATTGTTATGACCTGTTTGTGCTGACCTGTTTTACGGTGCGTCCACAGCTGGTGTCAGAAGAGAAGCAGGATTGACCCAGGGTGCGAAGGCTTACAGGGCTTAATTTGGACGGTCGCTGTTAAATGGTAAACAAGTTTACCAGCACAGCTAAAGCTCACAAATGAACACATTATGTGTCATTGTTACAGCTGCTCTGTCCTGTACTTCTGTACATTACCTCTGGCCTCAGACCTGGTTGCCATATACTGTTAGTGGGCACAGTTTGTGGGCTGGTTTTTCTCCATAAAGTGACAATGAAATCAAACCTGCCGAGCTCAATGTGATGGCATGTCTTTGGGGCGTGATGCACTGTGTATTATTCATCACAAATTTTTCCAGCTTGTATATCCCCAAAATCAAAAAATTGATGTTTTTACATATTAGAAATGTTAGTGAGCTTTGGAGTTTGTGGGATAATATTTTTCACTTTTTAGTGAGAGAACAGACAGGAAGCTTGTAATTATTGTCTTGAACGGTTTAAAACAAAGCAAATCAGCATATTTCTGTAGCACAAATCAAAGTCCAAAATGTTGATTTAAGCAGTTACTGCAAGAACAAATTTAATAGAAGCTGATGACTTCATGTGATTACACTGTGAGTGGTATTCTCTTCTATTAGTGGAATAAAATAATTTTGGTTAGTCACAATATAAAAATGAAGCTGCTGACCTTCACTTTTGCAGAATTGTCTGGCAGCATGTGTCATAAAGTGAATAATGATGATTGTAGATATGCAAAATAACCGAGGGAAGGCACAACTTTATCTTCAAAGGATACCTTTGCTGGGAGTGCTGGGAGTGTAGACACTTTAAGCTACAGTTTTTTGGAATAATTGGATAGTTTCAGGGGTTCTGATTTATGTTATGTTAAATGACTTGGTGTAGGAAATTCATTACGCATAAATAAAGTTAAAAAGCTTCCCACCTGACCAGCACAGAATCCTGAAAAGAAACATCAGGGAGAAAGATTCACCTTTATGTGAATTATGCAAAATTGACTCTGTCACAAGTTTTCTCAAAAACAGTATTTAGGGGTATTTATAGACACTTTAAAACTGCTTGAGTTGGGCTCTTCAAATATTTTAGGGTAAAAATGTGTGGCTGTGACTCAGGTGATCTAGGTTGCCCCTGATGTAGCCATTACAGGGTAAGTGTGCGTGTAACGTTAGAAAACACTTAGGCATAGATTCAATTTAGTTGATTAAAGGTGTGATTTATACTGTGAGGTGAAGACCATACAATAATATAGAGAGAGAATTAGACAACACCCTATAAGCAAGCACTTGGCGACAGCGGGAAGGAAAAACTCCCTTTTAACAGGAAGAAACCTCTGACAAAACCAGGCTGAGGGATGGAGACAGAACATAAGACATACTTTGGAAGAGAGCATAAATAAATGTACAATCCAGGTCTAAAATACATGAGAAGCTGAAAGGTTTGTTTTATTTGTGCAAAGTAAAAATTACAGTGGTCATTAAAATATGTTCAGAATTTGCAAATTGATGATGTTTCATCTCATAAATCATGACACAGTCCTCTCACATTCATAAGCTGTCTTTATAGGTTAAAAGTATCAGTATTGGCAATATTGGTCCTGTATTTACTTGGTATCAGATCAATACCAAAAATCACACAGCACTATCTGGTACTATGGCTGTATGAATATGAACTCTCAGGAGTGTCGCTCAAGTTCACATAAAATGATGGATAATTGAAAACATTTGGATGACATAATTTGTCACGTAGGGACTCATACTTTGTTTACATTGTCTCATATAAAAAGCACATAAAATCATCTTCTCATCTTGATCAGAAAACCCAAAAAACCCTTCTTGCTGCGTCATGCGGTAGCATGGATCTAATTAAAATGTCTTCCGACTCGTACGTAAATGTGAGTTTCCGAAAGTTATACTGGCAAAATGAGAGTGAACGCCATCCCAAATTTCAGATTTATTATTAACAGAAACTTTCTCTTTCCACAAAAGCTCATTTGGATTCGGTATATGGTGTCATATCTGGGGAATATTACTCTGAAGATAGATGAAAATGTGTTTTTTTCCCCTTCATATTCATGCTTTAATATCTGTGAATCCAGGTGTCTGTGGTCAGGTGGCAAGCGTTTGATGAACTGACATGGGATGGCCCTTTCTAAATGAATCCTTAAATCAATATTTGAAAGAATGGTACAAAAATGATAACCGCACATTTTTTTAATAAACCAAGTTATGCACATGGGTTTAACTTGGCATATCTTGGCACACAACTTTACATAATTGTGCATAACAAATTTCCCATTAATCGATGAAACTTTGACCTACACATAGAAAACGCCTCACCAACACTAAACATTGACATTACATATCAATGAATATAAAAGAAATGCCAATAATTTGTCTATCTAATCTCTGAGAGGCCACTCACAGAGTACATCCTCCATGGCAACTGCCCTGCTGTGCGAATTTAGAGAGGGTGATATGGCTCTGCACCAAGAATTAATGGGTTCTTCTTTTGCCTGCGCTCCTCCTTTCCAAGTTTTATGAAATCCGGCTCGGTAGTGTTTTTGTTATCAGGCTGACAGACAAACAGAGAATCCCAGCTATCGTCTTGAAGGAGGAACAATTAGCATGCAGCTGAGTTACAGCTGCTCTCCTGGGATCGCTTGCCACCTCTTTGTGGAACTGAATGATGAGCTTCTGCATAGTTACAGTATTAAAATATTAGTCTGATTGCATTACAATCAGAATTTGGAACAGGGCATTGTTTTTGGCATAGAAGCTGGCCTTGAAAGCTCCACCTGTTATTTAAGCTACCACAGAGTATTAAGAAGTAAAATGCAAGGCCCCTGTAGAGCTGGTGTGGTTTGTAATTCAAGCAGTTTGTGGTAACGACCCGCTACGCCTTGCCCGAACAGCGATAGATTCTAATCAAAATCTAATCCGTCCCCCAGCATCCTGAAGGAGCAGGTGTACATTAATCTGTTAGTAAAATTAAGCCTCTTTTTAAAGCCATGCTGTGTTTATCTTTTAATTAAAACCTGATAAATACTTTACTACATAAATATCACGCATGCAGGGCATATGTGCTTCAATTACTGAACCTGTGTGCCGTTGTTTATCGGGGATAAGAGGTGTCCTATTATGGTAAGATTCCTGCGAAGAATAGATTGAAGAGGCTTTTCTGATTTAAGAGGCTCTGTGTCTGCATGGGCACTGAATGTGTTTGCACATGCTCGGTGTTTTGATACAGTGGTTTCTTTGTGCTTCTTCTAGGCCAGCAAGTCCATCAATGATGCATGTATACAATGTCAATAGCTTGATGAATACAGTGCCTATCTGACGATGGGATGCTTCTTTCGAGCAGCTAATCACTTACTCTTCTGAATATAAAAAGGATAATATGATAGAATACCAAAATGCATAAAGCATACTAAAAGCACAGCAATGTGCTGGTTTATTTTATTGAGTCTCCTGTTTAATCGTAGCATAGTATATTGATGAACCTGATGTACACATTACTTCATGTGCTTTATTTATTAAAACACCATTAAAGATAAAAATCTACTTTAAGTTTAATAAAGTACTATATAAGAGGAGAATGAGGTAAATGACATCGTTCAGTTTCCAGTTTTTGTAATAAAACACACCTCAGCCTTTTCTCTCTGTTTCCCCTCCTTAAAAATGGCTTTAAGGCAGCCACCCATCCACTGAGACCATTTCTGAGGAGGCTTTATTGAACAGTAGATGGATCGATTGAAGCGCAAGGTGCATCTCTCAGGTCCTGCGTCAGGTTTTGCTGGATTTCTTTCCCTATTTCTTAAGGACATGACTTTCAGATACTGTCCATCTGTTGCAGATACTTTTTTCAGGTCTTCTGCTACTTCTTTTGTCTACCAACTGTCACACATTTTTGAAGGACACACTGCACACCATGTTGAGATATGCCAAGGTATTTGCTAATAGCTCTTTGGGAGCTTAAAGGAGCAAAAATACTATTGTATGTCTGTTAAACTGGGTAATCTTTTGCATTTTTGGTTGCTTCAGTTGCAGAAATGGGAATAAATGATGTGCTTTGTGTGATGGGTTGCTAGTAATAAAGTATCTAAAGATATTCAAAAGATCATTCAAAATGAGCAATAGATTAGTCATGATTTGCAAAGGCAGATTGTGTGGAGATGAGAGAATGAGGACGCAAATGCAGACACAGATGCCGGGGAAGGTTTTAACTGAAAGCGAGCCTTTATTTGCTGGCTGTATAGAAACACTTTAAAGCAACAAACGAAAGGAGGAACTGAAAACACCAACAAAACCTAAACTGGGGAAAAGCTAAACAAATAACACGAGGAACATAGAAAACTACGCAAAGCCTGACACTGGGAACGAGGAACCTGAGACATGGAAACACAGAGGATACGCAGGGGATGATGAGGAGAGAAAACGCAGATGAACCGATGAGGAACAGAGGAAAACACACACTATATATACATACAAACAAATAGGCAGGGAACGCAGCTGAACATAATCAGACCTGACGAGACAAAGGGGAAGCAAAACTCAAAACACTGAACATGGGACGCAAGACTCTCAGAAGTAAAACAGGGAACAACACGAACATCAAAACCAGGAACACTAGACACAACACAAGGAACACAAGGGAGGCACAGAGACAAAACGTAGGGGCTGGAAAATCACAAATACTAAAGAACAACTAAGGAAAGTAGAAATACAAAAGATAAAACCATGAAAAACCACTAAATCACAGAACAATAAGTAAACAAAACATAAACATGCAGTCAAAAGACTCCGGACCGTGACAAGATTTTTTTTTTAAATTAAACTTTATAAAAGTGGGTAAAAAAAGTAAATAACTAATAACTACTAATCATACTTCTAGTTCTCTGAATTATTACCCTTCTTAAATCTCCACTGCAAATTCATCTTCAACTTCCTCACATTATCATCAAACACACATATACATGTAGCATTCATGGTTAAATCAGTGACTGTGCCCTGGCCAGTCCCTGAGGCAGTCAAACAACATCAAACCAAAGCAGTCCCATCACCACGCCCCACAGGTAGTATGACTTTCTTCTCACATGCAGAATATGTTTACTGTTAATATAGCCAATCTTCTTCTTTGATTTTTCTGTCCAGAGGACATTATTTCAAAAGGCCTCATCATTACCTTTGTTTTCATGGCAAACTGCAGTTTGGCTGAAACGCTCTTCATCAGACAGCAAAGCCTTTTTCCTGGCATGCCATCTGATCATATTTGTGTAACCTGTGTTTTTACCCCTTGATGGAATTTTTTTTTAGTATAACTTCATATCTGTTGCCACACTCAGAGGCATCCAAAACATTTTTTTTGCTTTTGATTTTTCCTGGAGGGCTTTAAAGCCTCTTTAGTTGAAGCATGTATTTCAATACTGGGAACAACGAGCACACATGTGAGAGGTTCCACCTGTCCCTCCCTAAAGAGACTGGGTGCCTAATATCAGACAGGACTGTCAACTCATTAAACTGTGTTTCCATCTTCTGTCTCACATTGCCACTCCAATTGATTTCTTTCTGGGAAGGGACTCGATTTTCTCCTAACCAGTCCCCGGAGACCGAAAATCTGGCATTATTTTTAGTTGACGCTGATAAAAATCCATGCAAGGAGGCTGGTTTTGTAGAGACAGTAAAGAAGGACAGACTAAAAATGTTTGCCTGTACATGCCTGTCCTCTACTTTCTTTGGCTTGACAGCACCGTTAGTCCGGCCCATTGCTGACTGGCTATTCATTAGCCCTCCGGCGACACTCATCGGACTGAGAGCCTTTTCACTTTAGAAGCCATTGTTTCATGTTGGGGTGAATGCAGTTTGTAAAGTGGGGAAATTCAAAGGTCTGTCTGTTGACAAAATCATCTGCATCTAATCTGGAAGCCCTTATTTCATGGATCTGACAGATGTGATAATTAAGGAGTTTCCATGTGACTGCTCTTTTTTCCTTTTAACTTCACCGAAATGTAAAAAAACCCTTCAAAATCTTAATTATTCTCTATAAATACAGATTCTTTGCAAGCTGTTAACCGGTCAGCAATTTCAAAGTGTCAGACGGAAATGCTTTGCGTGTCGTTTACATACCATTAACTGTAACCCTGCTTCATCCTGAAGCCAGCACTGCCGATAGGGGCTGACTTTTTATTCTATCACAGCCCTGTTTTGGAGGCAGATGTGGTTTGTGGTGACTAAGCCGTAACCTGTGGCTGCCACTGATCGATCTTGGTTTAATGAGTTTAGCGTGGGCAGTTGTGGGAGTCAGATGAGAAAAAGGAGGGTGTAACCAAAGCTGTCCGTCTTTATTTGCAAAACTCTTGTTCCAGAAGCAAACTAAAAACAAAAGAGAAGGTCACTGAAAACAAGAGATAGATTTGTGCATGAAAACCAACAGGAACACTTTGAGTTTGGCTCATTAGCTCTTGTGAGACCAGTGTTTTCCAAACCAACGAACGTTTTATAATTCCAGCACTTGCTCAGTAAGATAAAGTGTAAATTGAACAGCCATCATTAAGGATATGTGAGAAAATACTTAGACGGCATGAAGTTTCGGACATTAAACTTTAAAAAGAATTGGAAGCACTCTAACGATATTAGATGGGAAATTTACAGTGGATCTGGAAGTAGTTCACAATTAAAGTACCGGGGGAATAAATGAATTGGGCATGAAATTGTTCTGCAGTATATTAAAAGAATTGCTTTCAACTTGGACGGCGCCTTGGGTTTTTTTTTTTTTTTTGATACACTCTAAGATATGAAGTAATGGTGTGTTACACTTTTGCTGCAGCAGAGAGGAAGTGGAAATGAGCGAGGGAGGAGTAACCGGAAACAAAGAAGGGAAAAATACATCATCTGCTGTGAGAAGGAAACTCATTAAGAAAGGAGGGACGTGTGTCAGGATTAGATGTCAATGCCTCTTATGATTTGTAGTGCTGATTTTCTGTTGCACCAGCTCTGATGGAAAACGTTTAGCTTTTTTCTAACCTCAGTTTGGAGCCTTTGAAAAGACTAAGAATTATGTTTAGCACAATGCTTAGTTTTATTTACTTTATTATTTATTATAAATCCAAATTATTCTTATCCTGTAAACATATAAACACTAAAAACACCAATTATAATGATATTCTGTGTAATAATAAGTGACTGCCATGAGAAGGAATAGGTCCAGGTGTGACCTAATAAACAGAGTACGTCTATATAATGATACAAGACATAAATGCTAACACTTCTGAGAACACATGAGGGCAGGTTAACAGACACTGAGACAAAGGTATTAGGGAAACTGGTGTTAAAAAAAATGTATGAGGTAATCAATGAAAATGGAAACAGCAGGGTAACAAGGCACAGCTGAAACTAAGGCTACGTTCACACTGCAGGTCTTAATGCTCAATTCCGATTTTTTTGATCAAATCCGATTTTTTTTGTCTGCTTGTTCACACTACAAATAAAATGCGACAGCAAACGTGCTCTAGTGTGAATCCTCAAAGCGGCCCGCATGCGCAAAAGAAGACGTCACACACAACGCGCTCTGTTTAGACCCAGAGCAAACAGTATTGTTTGACTGATGACCCTTAATATAAAGACTTGTTTCAGACTTTACGTTTCCCAATTTTGCTTTAAGTTATAAAGTTATTTTGTTATTTACATATGGCCTAATAATTACCCTTATAGCTGTTTTAGAGAGGAGCGGTGCTTCAAAGGATAGCTGCAGATTATACAGTACAGATAAAATGTTCACGTTTCTCCAACGTTGTCTTCCCAACAGTTTCACTGGATGGCCAGGAAGCGTTCACGATGTCTTCTCCGGCACTGATAATTAGTGTCTGTCTTGTGTCAGTGATGTAAAAGACGGATTTAATGCTACTTGACCATTCAAACAGCAGTCGCTTTCTGAAACATCAGATATGTATCGGATTCAGGACCACATACGAAAGTGACCCAGGTCGGATTTGAAAATATCAGATTTATGCTGTTTACACTGTCATACTATGATCGGATATGGGTCGCACAGGGTCAAAAAAGTCGGATTTGATGCACTTTCGCCTGCAGTGTGAACGTAGCCTAGGATTGGCATCTGTCATTTGTTTACTATTAACTTTATTTTGTGATGTGATGACATAACTCTGTTTTTCTTGTTTTCTTCATTCTTTGTCCTTGTTTATTCCTTCTTGTGCATCTGTCTTTATGTCGCTCTCTTTCTTTTCCACCTATTCAGCCTTTTCTACAGAAGTCAGGGGAGGTGGAGTGTAATGAGGGGTCTGTGGAGTTGCTCTTCCTCTAATTGTGGAGGGAGGGTCTGCAGAGGAGTCTGCTCCACTGATGAGCGTTATTGACATGTACTGTGAAACTCAAAACCCTCTGCTGACAGGGGTTTTTGTCTTCCTGCTAGATATAAAACAAAGAGCATTTTTGTTATAAAAATTGTTAATGTCAAGAACATCCTAAAAATACTCTTTGTTGTTATTGCAGATGTTATAGTGACAAACTGAAATGTTGAGATTTCAATTAAACAAAGATATTGCAAGACTGTGCAAACGTCTTGAGGCACTCCTATTTTTTTTTCTAAGGAGTCTAAGGAGACTATTTTATTTTTTAAAAATTGTCTTGAGTTCTCCAGACTTTCTTAAGGTCTTTTTCACTCATTTTCAGTCTAGTCCTTGTAGGTGACTTCTTCTTTGAGCCACTTAACACTGACACAAGCATTTTTTAAAAAAAAAAAAAAAAATGCACCTAACAATGAAAGAAAGTGGTGTGTGCGGACTGCAACTTAGGAAAACACCAGCAATAAGAAAAACGGTGCAAAAACACACAAAACACAACGAAAATAGGAGAAATGGAAACATGAAAAAAGAAAACAGAAATAGAACAAACGAAAATGGAAATAGGAAAAAACTGATTTCCAAAAGCACAAGGGAAGTGTGTTTCTGAGAGGACAATAACCCGATGGACCAGTTACAGGAATCAAAATATGCTAAGAATTGCACTGGGAGACACTTAAAAGAAGTGGAGGGTCTATTGATTTTGTGGGGAAAGAGAAGATGAGAGGTAAGTGTGTTAGCCTGACTATTAGCCTAAAAATCCATCACCAGTATTAAATGAATCATGAGATTAAAACACACTTACCTAGCATGTTTTGGTTCCTGCAACTGGTCCGTCAGGTTATAGTCTCCCCAGAAACACTTCCCTTGTGCTTTTGGAAATCTGTTTTTTTCCTTTTTCCTTTCTCTTTACATAGAGTCGGCTTCTTTTTTATTATTCATTTTTTTAGCATAGCAATGCAACTGCTAACACACAGCAGAGCACCTACAGTCTTGGAGTGGACTCCCCAGAGTCTGAACTTCTACATTACTGAAAGGATCATCTTTGCAGAGAAGAGAACAAAAAGCAGCCAACATCCAGAGAAGAGCTTTGAATGTCTTTCAAGAAGCCTGGAGAACTATTCCTGAATGCTAACAAAGGAAATGACAAGTAAGCTGCCTAAGAGAGTTTAGTGTTGAATATTAAATCTGGTCATACCAAATATTGACTTTCAAGCTTGTTAGAACTGCACAAACTCTGTTTTTCCCTTATAAACTATTTTCCATGTATGTTTGTTTCAATAAAATGCTGCACCTGTTTCCTATTTTCTTAGAATAGAATATAAAGGGATGAGACTACCTCACAGTACTGTTTAATTAAAAGGAATAGGAAGAGTGTTAAAAAACAAAAACAATAATGTGCCATGTTTCTGTTTTTGCTCCTCTAACTCTCTCGCTCTCTACCTCTAGTGCTCTGCTTTTCTCACCACCTACTCTTTCACAGGTCCAGTGGCTGGTTGGAGGTCTTGAGAGGCGTGCCTCCCAGCAGCTGCAGCGGGGGTGTTTGCCCACCTGTTTCCCAGCCTCTCATCACCACCACAGTATTCAGAGCAGGCTTTCCTTCTCCAATGTAGCTGGACTTTTTTTTCAGTATGGTGGTCAGCACTGTTGCCTCACAGCGATAAGATTCTGGGTTCAAATCCACTGTCTGTGTCTTTCTGTGTGGATTCTGCATGTTATCCCCTAGTTAGGTTCTCTCCAGGTACTCCAGCTTCCTTCCATTGGGTTAATTGGTCAACCTGTCCAGGGTGTATACAGCTTCTCACCTTTTGTTACCTGGGGCAGGCTCCAGTACCCCCTATTGAATTTGATAAGTAGATGTTTTGGAAAGCAAAACCTAACACCAATTCAATTCAGTTTTATTTATATAGCTCCAAATCACAACAACAGTCACCTCAAGGCGCTTTATATTGTAAGGTAGACTCTTCAATAATACATACAGAGAAAAAACCCAACAATTATATGGCCCCTATGAGCAAGCACTTTGGCGACAGTGGGAAAGAAAAACTCCCTTCTAACAGGAAGAAACCTCTGGCTGAACAATTATCTGCTTAGTGATTCGTGGAAATTCAATAGACTGATCCAAATAGTCAGAGATCAGGGAAGTACTTTTTAAAAAGTAATTTTAAAAACATTTTCTGATGCAGCAGGGAGAATATTTTTCCACCCAAAGAGTTTGGGGCTTTTTTTTTTCTTCCTGCCTTTTCTTTTAGTTTTTCTTTTTCTTCTTAGTTACATTTTTATCAGCTAGTTCATCCTGCATATTGACCACTGATGATGCTCACTTCAAAGTCTTTACTAGGGATGGGTACCGGTATCCGGTGCCATGATGGCACCGGTTCTGTCATAAACGGTAGTAACCAGACCGAAAAGCAGCGCACATTTCGGTGCTTTATTTCGGTGCTTTTTTTTCCTGAGCTGTGATACACTTTAGATTCTAGCCAATCATTTTACGTTTCCGAGGATAGTAGGCGGGTCCAGGTATGTACGTTCATTTAGAGCAGAGCTACAGATTAAAAATGCCAAAGACGAAGCGGTCAAAAGTCTGGCTGTACTTCACAGCAAAATATGCAAACTCAGCAGCCTGCAACAAGTGCTTTAAGCTGATACTGTGATACTGTGCAAAGGAGGTAACACCTCAAATCCGATGAAACACCTGGCAACGCATAGCGTTTTTTTCTTTTAAAGCCGAGAAATGCGCCGTATTTGATAGCTTGCTGCGAGACCTCACACCGTGCACATCTACTGTGGGTGGGTTGCCTGTTATCGGACCCGGAGTTAGCAACATCCCCCAAAAACCCGAAGACTGGAGTCCTGGCCCCTAGCCCTGCCAGTGTAGCAGAAATGATGACGGATGATGATGGCAGCAGCAGCCGTTCTTCTCTGCGTGAGTAGCTTAATGTTGTTCCAGTGTAATTTACGTTGAGTAGGCTAACCACGTTATTACATTAATGCACGTAAGGTGAACTAGCAAACACTATCATAGCTACATGCGGCTGTCATCTTGTTTGATGGCAGATACTCCCTTCACCCTGGCCAAAAAGGCTAAAATGACCAAAGAAAAAGTGGAAAACAGTTAAACATGAGAGGTTTTTGGACAAAGTTTGTGTTTTTTCCATTGTTTAAGCACTGCTTCCAGCCAAGAATGATACCATATATGCCCCATAGCTGCAGAAAAGGCTAACATTGTTATCTTTTTACAAAAAAACAGCTGAACATGAGAGGTTTTTGGACCAATTTTGTGTTCTCCATTCTTTAAGCACCGGTTTGAGCACCATTTAAGCACGGGCACCGTTTCAAAAGTACCGGTTTGGCACCGGTATCGGATAAAACCTAAACGATACCCATCCCTAGTCTTTACTGAGGAAAGAAGGTTCAGAAAGAAGCAGAGGGATTGGGCTCAGGCAAAGCCTAAAAACGAAGCAATCAAAACACTAAGAAACTGAGACAGAATTATCAACAATGTGGCTGAGAACTAACACTAAACACACGGCTTAATTACACAGGGGAGTCAAGTAGACGCAGGTGAAACACTTTGGGTGGAGCAGGTAATCACACAGGAGGGAGACAGAAGAAGGTGGATTTAAAACAGAGGAGAAGAGTAAGTAAAAAAATTACACAAGTGTCTGACGGACCAGAGATTGCTAGGATGGGCTTGGTGGAAGACTCGGATGACGGCTGGCTTCAGAATGTCCCTGTCCTCCCAGTATACAACCCTTCAACGTCAAACAGCCGGGAAACTCTTCGGGCCGCCATCAATAACCCAACCAGGCAGTAGGGGTTTGGATCCACTGGACTTTGAGTGGTTTCACCTCAGCCACATGGAAAGTAGGATGGATGTGCGTCCATCACAGGAACAGGATGGATGACTTTGAAGATGGGAAAGAGACCCACAAATCGAATCCACCTGAAAAGGCAGATCCTTTGTGCGAGCCAGATCCCGTGGCCACCTTTGTAGGCAGGTGCTTGAATGTACTGAAGATTCCTTGTGTAGAGTTTCATAAGAAAGATCCCACCAGCATGCAGCCAAGTGCAGTGGCAATGACAAACCAATGCCTGCTTTGAAGGGACACTGACTTTTTCCTCTAGATCTAAGGAGATGGGAGCTTATCTGCTTCCCTGGAAACATCAGGGGTCTCAATAATGCCCTTTTTTTACTCTTCCTAGTTATTGTGAAGTAGAGATAACTTTGTAATACAGCGTGTTTTTCAAAGCTTTCCCTTTCCTGGAAATACAGGTGTTTGGCTTAGTGGCAGGGATGCAATCATAACAATAAGCAGCACAATTGTGGGCCAAGATTTAATCATCATCTGCTACAACAAATGCTTCCTTCTGCAAAACAACACACAGGTGTCTGTCCGGCATGCAGACACTTGTGCTTTCTTAAACACACAATGAAATTAATGATGCTGGCCCTCTTACCGGGGCCTCATGTGTTTAAATTGACCATCAATGTGGAAGCGGGTTTCCCTCAACAGATGGCTCATGCAGAGGTTCAGACAGATTCATTTGTTCCCCTAAACAAAGTTGTCGCCATCAACCGCCAGACTGCTGACACCAGACCCCTATTAGTGTAGTTTAGTGGTCTGGGCGGGAGACTGAACGTGAACTGACGCAGCAAAACGAGGCGAAAGTACATCCATCTGTTCTGCCCCCCTTGCGCTACAGTGAGCAGATCCATCTATCCTTTCATCCATCCACCATGCTTTCAATTACTTATGAGACATTAGCTCTGTATGTAATTAATTGGTGCTGTTAATAGTGGATGCATCAAGTTAATGATTGTTAATTAAGGAGATGTTTTGGTGTTGTTGATTAGGCCTACGGGGCACATATCTGTTGTGGTTTATGTAAACCGTCAAGGCCCCTTTTGTCTGCGTTTAATGAGCTAAGTCATGGTTCGGGCTGCCATACTGCAGGTAATACAGCACGAGGGGCTGTTTAATCTGGCAGCAACAGCTCCGATTGGTGTGTATGCTGGAAGTGTTAGATGACGACCAGGACAAAGGAGATAATTCCCTGTCATGCGGCTTCAAAACAAGTGGAACAGACGATTAATTTCATAAACATCTGACAAACCCTGTGATGTCTGCTCGCTGCGGTGTACGTCTCCATTCTTCTTCTTTTTTTCACCCCACTCAGCGTGATCGCTCTGAACTTTAGTAATGGACGGCCAAACAAAATATTCCACAAACACACAATGATCACTGTATTTCTCTTTCTTGTGTCTCCGGGGACAAATTGTCATTCTCTTGCCACAGATCAAAGACTCCTGTCAAGTACAGTCACTTCCACGGAGGATCTCTTTAACCTTTCTAATCTCGTAGCACAGGGAAGCATAAATCAAGGACCGACTCGTATCCGAGAAGAGGCGAGGCATCAGTTAAGCTGGTTTACATGAGATTAATGATTTCACATCCTCAGGTCTGTTTAGCTTAGAGTGTTCTGTTTTCCTTGGGCTCATCGGAGAAGCTGGATCATAGAGTAAGCTGTGGGCTTTTCATCTGTGTCTCTGTGCTGTAGCTCGGTGCTCGCCTGCCTTTTTATTCTTATTTTTTTTCCATCCCAGTGCAGCAGCAGCAGTAGAAGTAGCAGCCTGTATGAGGACAGTTGGTGCATATCAATCAGGACGCAGAGCGCTTTCTGATGAAGACCCCCATCCTTCTGTGTCTTGCTATTGTTACATGCAGATGCACCACAGGGCTAAATGAGAGAATTTAGAGGCTGGTGTTGCTTTTACAAATAGACCGTAGGGAAGGAAGTGTACTGTAATTTTAGATGATAATAGCACTGTCAGCATGTGTGGGAGTAAAGTATTAGGGTTAGCTGGTGCAAAAGGCACCATCTTGTTGGTAAATGATGGTTTTGGATGGCGGCGTGGTTGTGGCCGGGAACAGTCAGCAGTTTCCAAAATGTTCTGTGGTGTTGGTCTGTGGAAGTGGATGCCTCAACTTCCACCACACCCTCGCGTGTCTGTGTCTGCTGGTCTGTGTGCCTTTTTAGCATCTGAGGAGCATCAATGTTTAACTCAAAGAGTGATGTTTTAAAAGCAAAAGCACATTTCTGTGAGCTCCCCTTTCATGCTTGAATATCTGCTTCTTGAATTATGCACCTGAGCCTCTAAAATGAGAGCTTATTTTGATCTACTTGCTGCGAGGGGACTCGAGGTGCCGTCTGTGCCAGCATGGCGGAGACTGTTTGTGCCCTAAGTGGTGGCCGTGGTGGGAAACCTTTCCACTGCTTTTGTGTCTGCGTGCGTCATTCAGAGCTCTGCATCATTCATGCTGCACCTCAAATGAGAGCCTTCTCTGGCTAAATAAAGGCTACCGAGTCTTATGCAACCAAAGTCCAAGTGTGCAATAACAGTACACTGAGTAGAAAGAAGAGACACAACTTGCTGCCGTCGCTCTGAAAATATCACAAGGGCGTCACGCTGACAAGTTTCCTGTAGTTACAGGGTGATTTAACTCTTGCTTGTTCACAGGCACAGCTGTTTCTAAGTATATAGTCATAATGTTCAGAAACTAAAATTAAAATTTCCACACAAGGCCATTGCTAAACAAATCCTGAAGCTGTGCTTGTCTTTATCTACAGACGAAAGAGCAGTTTTGTTAGTTGGAATCATCGTCACCAAGCTGGTGCCAGTGTTACTGCTGAGAAGCTAATGCTAAATTAGCGGCTAATGGGTCGTTGAACAACAAATGTAGCTGCAGGATGCTGGTTTAATGTGTTAATTTAGTGAAAGAGATAAATGAGGGGTAGCGGGCAGCAAAACCTGACCAGATCACACAGACAACAATTACAGCGCTTAACAAGATAAAAAGGCCAAGAAACAGAAACTGAGTATAAACAGGCTGCCTGGTAAATCCATTACATTTTGTGTACACGCTGAGAAAATGGGCTTGAGGAAAGAAATGTTATGAAAGATACACCTTGCATATTTTCCTTTCCTTTTCACGTCAAACTCCATTTAGTTTTGATTCTTAAAATTATTTTTGTGGTAAATGTATGGCGTTCTTTATGTGTGTTACATGACAGCTCTACTTAGCAAGGTTTTTATTTTAAATATTAAGCTCTCCAATTATTATTTTTTATTTCACAATAAACACCAGATGGATGAACTTAGCTACAAGCTGGAGAACACTGCACAGGAGTTTCCATCAGAGCTAAAAAGAGGTTTAACAGGAGTTACATTTATCAATTGCCCAGACAAGGCCACATCTAAGCTCTTTGTCTGCTAAATTTAATGATTTATACTTCTGCAGTGAATCTACATAGAGCATGTAACATGGTCAGCATTTGTATTTATGTGGGAAGTTTTTAAAGAACCTTGAGTTACATTTCTGGAGAGGGGATTACCGTATACATTACAATGTAGATTACAGTTTAAAACGGTTGTGGTGTAGATTAGGGTGTTGGTTGCGAAGTAGGTGACAGCGTAGATTACAGTGTATGTTACAAAAATCACTGATGCAAAACCCCAGTTTAAAGTGGCTGCATTTGAATAGTGGAGCACCGTTAATGCAGGTCGCCCCGTGCGAGGGGCTGCATGACGTGAACCGCGTTAACTCGCTAATGGAGATTTGCCACTCTAATGCGGTTATGGCGTTAACGTCATTTTAACGAGTTTAACGCTGCCAGCTCTAAATTAATCATATTCCTGTAGCCATGTTTATCCCTGCTGTAAACAGAGACTAAGACTGACTTGCTTTTAGAACCAGTCTCAAGTGGCTAATCAGGAACCTGCAGGTTTGAGCACAATTCATTTTTTAGCCCCTGGAGTTTTTGCGTGAACGTGAACAAATGTATATGTAAATGTGTTATATTTACAGCTTGCTCAGCTGCCCCGAACAGGTTAAACTAGTAAAATAAATGCCCCTTGAATATAGTTTACAGTCAAGATTTTGACCAATAAAGTCAGCACAGATCTCATAGAATCGGCTTAGCTACATCACCAGTTACGTTTTGTGTACTACTTCCAAGCTTTTTCAGTGTTTTTTACAGTCCAACTACTTTTTGAGCTCCCTCCCTACAAGAAAGATCCCTTCAAAATACCAATTTACTGTGACTTTAAACTGTCACTTTAATCCACTATCTCGTTGTTGACAGACTTCTTCTCCAGGCTTTGTTTTCCTCCTGCTTTGCTTTTCCCTTTCCCTCATCCACTTACAGTATTTTTCGACATAACCTCACATGCACTTGAATCAGAGCAATTGCCCGCCTCCTCTGCTGTAATAACAATGGTTAAGACAGAAAACAAGCCCTTTCCCTCTTGCTGTCTTTCAGTTACGGGATCAAAGATAGCTCGAGAAGATGTGGATGGGAGCATCTCTGACAACGCCATGCACATAAAGGCCGAACTAACAGCTCTGCATGGTTACCGCTCGCTGTTATCTCATGAGGGGAGAGCAGCTCTGAGAACTTTAGTAGGTCCAGGAAAACTCTGTGCACCAAAAAACAGCCTGATGACCTCTCAACTCTTGGAATGGGTTGCTGTCACCTGGGTAGTAATTACCTGCCAATCAGGGCAGTAGATGGACCTGCAAAGAAAATCGGGTCCAGTCACCGGGATAGAAAGAGGAAGAAAAAAAATATGAGAAAGACAGAGAGGCTCATAATGAGGCCTGTGAAACAGACACAGCTGTCAGAAACAGAGACAGTCGGGCTAGAAACACATACCGTTGTTCCTCATCCATGGATGCCAATTTGGGGGCTTTTATCTGGGGACACCATTGTGTTCCATTTTAGGGCTCTGATACTGTAAGTTTGCTATTGTATAAGACAAACTGCAAAGGGATACAGCAGTCCTGCCTGCCATCGAGCAGATGATTAGAAAGAAAAGGGGAATACAGGAACAAAGACCGAAAAACTAGGCTATTTCTTGAAATAATGTTTTGCCACCAGAAGACTATTTTGGAAATATTCGAGGATATAATGAACAGCTATAGATAATTCATTGATTTCACAGTTTTATTTTTGCTGTATTTTCAGAAACATTTGCCGCTGCACATTTTGTTCTTCTTTTGAATTCATTATTTAGACCTGACCATCAATATTGCATCGGCCACAGTTCCTGGAGCATTCATCTCGACTGCACATCAACTTTGACTTTCAGGCACTGTCGCTGAGGTTGTGTGGGCTCATGTAGAGCTTGGAAGATCTCTCTAGTATATTTTAAAACCAAGTTTGGTGCTACAAATGGTGCATGTAAGTCAGAAAACAAAGGGTCTCAAATCACTTATCAGTGTTGCAAAGTAGTATAATTCATGCTATGTGTTACTTGTAACAAACAATAATTGGAGACTGATTTTTATGCCAGTAGTTATAGTTAACTTGTGCAGTGAACATGGGATCTCGTTGGCTCGTTTGACTGTTGTCGTCTTCAAAACTACATCGAGGGGAAAAAAAAAACGCAATAGAGATTGAAAATGTGACGTCATTCAGGGGTAAACTCGCAAAGAATTCTGGGAACTCGTGGCAAGAGGTACTAGCGCACACAGTCTTTCAATTGAAATCAGTTACACAGCGATAAAAAGAAACACAAAAAATGGCAAGAAGCTGTTGTATTATTATTAAACTGTACCTGGGCTTGTTGCAGTGACCTGAAGTTACTAAACTTCATGAGTGTATGCACTCACTCCAAGAACCGTATAATTATACATATGAGCGTGGTCCACTCTGTGTGCTCGTAAGGGTCTAACCCTTTCACTCCTTTGATTTTTTCCTCGTATCTTTTCTTTGACTTTTCATCAAGTCTGTCTTTGTACGGTCCGGCATTGTTCTCCTTCGTTTTGTACATACCTTTTTGGGCGGCAAAGAAAAAGCAAGAAGGTACTGGAACCGGAGAATGACCGTTTTGCGGTGCTGCAAATGCTCGCATTTGATGCGGTACTTGGATTGTTTTGCCACGAGTTCCCGGCATGCAATGCACGAAAGTCACGTGGTCTGTCAATCTCTATAAGGTGGAGTCCGTCTGCAGGTTGTTAATTACATAGAATCTACTTGTGATAATACAACAATTAATTATGAAAATCTGTTTCTCATACATAGAAATTCCCGTTAAGCATAAATTCTTAGATTCAGACTCCAGCCAGAACTCCATAGATCTGAAAAAGAACTTCACAAATATTGATGTAGCCACTGCAGGAAGGTGATTTCCATGCAAAATGATGTAGGTCTTCAGCAACTTTGGTTTTACATAGGAATATAACCACAATACAACCAGTTGTATTGACTCAACCAGCTGAGTCCAGTGGAGTTAACAATCCAGGATGCTCAGGATTTGAGAAACAGATCCATGACTGAACAGGATTAAGCAGGACTTTGAAAATGTCACATTGACGGTTTCCTTAATCTTCTGTGTGCACTATTTTAAGGTAAACTGTGGAAAAAGTCATGCCGGACAACATCCATCAGCAAAAAGGTGCAATGCTGGGGCTGATCTGCCAGAAGTTGGCTCTTGAACAAGTTCGATTGGAGATTTTTGTTGATAATGGATTGCACAAAGGCAAAAGTTAAGCCAGGTTTAGCTGCTTTTTGCCAGAGTTTGCTGTATTTAGGCACATCACTCACTTTTGTTCTTCTTTTTTCTTTCCGCTTCTTCTTTTCTAATGGGCTTGTTTTCTTCTCCTTTATTTTTCTGATTTTTGCAAATGTCACCGTGAACTCAGATTCGGTCTACAAGGACTCAAAGCTGTGCCTCTGTGAATTCCCCTTGTGCTCCAGGGCCTGCTGGTTGACTTTTTGGGCCCTTTCACGACACATTCTGTAAGTCAGCGATTCTGCGGGCTTTCCTGTGGGACGTACGCACAATTAACAGCACTCTAAAACAGTGACATTTCACTCGGGCACTGATCATGAATGTCACATCAGATTCAGTCAGCGCTTAGGGCCTTGACTGGACACTGGAACCCCTTCACTGAGAATGGGATAAGGGGCACCATCCCCCCCCCCCATGACCTCTTATTGTGGTGGAAAGAACTGCCTCATCTCTGCAGCCTTGAAGGAGGGCTTGCAGGTAGCAGGTGCAAGCGTGAGGATCAGTGGCCTGTCACGGACTGTGGCAGAAGCTGCAAGCAAAAGAGACCGAAAGGTTTTGGAGGCACCACACACATCAGACCGAATCCAAAAGAGGAATAATGACACAAGGGGAACAGGAAGGCTGGAAGCATAAGCACTGATTAAATTTATTTCTGTGCTGCAAATGAATAATTTCTCACCAGTGTTACAATAGCTGAAGGCAATAACACTGGAGAAAATCAGCAACAGCGAGGCTCATTTCACCTCCCAGTTAATCACTCATCATTGTACAATACCCGAGACCGGTGGCCACTAGTTTAAGCAAATATCACATAACAACACGTCAGCAATGTTTTTGATCCTCATCAAATATCCACCAGGGTGGTAAGAGGCCATGTTTAATTCATAGTTTTTGCGAAGTGAAATGTTAGAACAGTGCTCCAAATTGCTCCGAACATGGGCAGGCAACATGAGACGATGAAAACCTCGCTAATTGTCATTTCCTTTGTTTAAAGTTTATGATTTTCTTGCAGAAGGCTGGCCTTGTGAGGGATGACAGCACTTCATTTCAGGCTGTTGGGGCTGTTTTGATCTTCTCACTCTGTCACTGCCATTTCTGTCCTCCGCTTTGTTATCGTCTATCTCATTATGACCACTGTTCCTCCTTCCTTGTTCTGCTTGGCTTGCTGGCTGACAAGCTCAGCGTAATGGAGATGGGTAGGAAAGGCTCCAAACGTCGCCCCCGAGCAGAGATATGAAAGAAAAAACTGAATGGCTGTTAGAACTATGGTAATAGATTCATTTGGACTTATGATAGTTTGAGCTGGCTGCTTCCCTCTACTCTCTTTTTCTTGTAGTTTTTTTTCTTAGTTCTCATCCTCTCTGGCAGGATGCCAATAGGATATTGGGGATGGAGATGAGCAATGACTCACCGTGATTTGGAAGATGTACAAGAAACACTGTGAATCCATGTTGCCTCACTTTGGGATCTGTGTCGCTGCTTTTATAAGAAAGAAAAGGTCCAGCGAGCTGATGTGCACTGAAGCAGGAAATAATACTGTAACTATACGACTAAGCTGTGTTCACAGCAATGAGCCATTGAGTTTTTGAAGAGCTCGTACACACAGGAGAGGATCCCGTGCATACAGCAGAATGACTGGTGTGTCTCGTTAGGGCTTTAACATGTGAGTCTGCACCACCCTTGTCCGAGGTTGTTCTCAGTCAAAAAAAAAAGCCCACAGTAATCTCCTGCACTTCTTCCCCTTCTTTTCTTGCTTCCCTTCGCTCAACACACAGGGGTGATGATTTTTCGATGAGCTTTCGCTTGCTGCAGTCCGTCTCATACACACATGTGCAGCTGCTGCAAAGTGTTTACATTATAGATCGGCAGAGGTGGAAAAACAGCAGCGGTAGATACCTGGAGGTGATCATTGGGAAATTAATTTGAGGCGACACAGGCGAGTGGCAATTGATTGTTTACCTCCTGTGTTGCTGTGATGCCCGAAGGAAGGCAGCTCGCCTTCATCTGGAGCACCTCTACAATAAAAAGAAACACACACACATATATACATATATATATGTATGCACACACACACACACACCTCAAAGCTACAGCACCAGCATGAGACATGTGAGGAATACCAACAGAGCCTTGCTGGAGCTCGAGGGGAAAATAAAAGAATCCAAGCTGACATACTACTTTCATTACACTGAGGATTGTAGAACTCATGTTTCTGTGCAGGAAGACTAAGCAGACAGCAAAAGAAAAAAGAAAAGAAAGAAGTGAACTCTGCCGTTTGTAGTGATTGGTAATTTAACAGGTATCTGGCCTCGGATCTTTCACCATTTTTCTAGGAGGACTGCATAAAATAGACTGCTCATTACATGTGTCCGCGGCTTTGAAAATAAGTGCTGAATTAACATTACGAGCCGTGTTTATGGATCTTTGATTAATGATGCTCCTCCCCGGCCGTCTGCTCCCTAATGCAATATGTATGCATTGTTTTTCCTGCGGTTTCCTCTGTGACTCTGAATGGACTCCAACTAATTACATGTGCAGCAAAATGAAAAACACAAACTGCTTTTGTGCTTTCAATTTGCATCAATTCAGGCTTTAATGTCACTTCATTTGAAGCCTGATAAAAATTAAAAAACCTCCTCATGAAGATCTGTTTCCACGGGGGGAGGTGTGCGTATGCGTGTGAAGATTCAAATGCCTGCGTCTTCGCTTTGTTCCGGGAGACGTGCTCGATGTGGAACCGGAGTCAAGCCGGAGTGCTGCAGCAGAGCTCAGCTGAACCTCATTATAACTTTTCAATTAGAGGCTGATTGAAGTCTGGGGCAACTACAGACTCAGAAACTCTCCAACCAATGGGAGCCTTTTTAATCATTCCCTTTGGTTCAAGGGGAAGCTATAAATGAGAGACAGTAATGAATGGTACTGCACTGCAACAGAAAAGGAGAGTGCTAAATTTGTGTTTTTGTTGAGGAAGTTAATGTTTTTGATCAATAGAAGCTGCCTCGGTTTGAAGCAACCGAAAATGTGAACAATGTCATTCATACGCACGTTAAAAAAAAGAATCTCTTACTGTACAAATGTGAAGATGTGATGAAACATCCCGCTTTTTATTCATTTGGGAGACACGAGCTGCAGCATCATCATCTATCTATTCCCCTGATGCCATCTGCTCTGCGCCTGCCTCATAACTGTCAGAATAATTCGATAGAGCCTTCCAGAGACGAGGCAAAAAAAGAGGGTGGCCGTGGGTATCACAGGCTCCTATCCTAATCTGATTGGCAACCCCCTGGTGCTCCACCACCCATCCTCCTCCACCCAGCCAGCATTCCTTCCTTTCTGCTGCTTTGTACTGAAGTTATAAAACAAAAATGTTGAGAAACAGTATTTCTTGGATGGGAGGTCAATTTCACCCATCTGTCAAAATGCCTTTGAAGAGCTGGAGTTCAGTCTGACTGACTGAACTTGGGCACTCTCTGCAGAGTGCCCAATTTATACGAAATGGGGAGACTGTAGCCTATAGTCTGCAGGGTTGGCTGGTTGGTTTGTTAATATGTGCTCCTTCAGCCAATAGGACGGGGCACTCTCACTGATGGGACAATTGCCAGTTTGCTTTTGTACGAAATTTGGACTTAGTGGAGATTTCAGCTGTGGGGCTGTGCGATACTGCACACATTGACACCAAGTATCGACACGAGGCCAGTAATGCCAATACGATAAAAGCAGCTCATGTATGGGAGAGCAGTGTGTCATGAGATGAGTCATTATTCATTTAATTCAGATTTTAATGACCTTTCAGCTTTTCATGTATTTTGAAACTTGTTTTTTGGAAACTTGGAGTGTAAATGTGCCAGTCTCTAAAGCACTTTGGGTCAGCTTCTGTTGTTTAAATGTGCTACAGGCTATAAATAAAAAAAGATGTGACAGTCAACACAAAAAGATTCAGATATTTTTCACAGTGCATGTTTGGGGTATGTTTTTTAATTAAACAAAATATTTCACACAGTTCTGTGAGCTACATACTGAACTTAGAAGACAGAAACAAAGTATTGCTCCTATGGCACCAATATCATAATAAGTTATCAATATTTAAAATGATAACTTATTAACTGTCTACCATGGTTTCTCGATTAAAGAAGTTACCTTTTATCTAATAAAAAAGCAGCAGCTGCAGTTATTTCTTCTTCTCTCATCAAAATGCACAAATTAGATCACTTTTTGTTTATCATTGCTCAGTTCCTGTGCTGAGTCACCATTTGATATGTTTCTGTTTTCCCATGAATATTGGCAAGTGCCCAGCCTGTGGAGCAGTTAAGTTATTCCTTTATTTTTGTCTTTATTTGTTTTCATATGCACACAAAAAAAAAATCAGAAGAAGCCAATTCTGGGTTGTGTGCTAGACAGGAGCGAAGATTGTGCTTGTGCGACCAAAAGTGTTGGATGTTCTCCCTCAGATGCTTTGGGACATTAGAGAGGAGCTATGCAGTGAAAGTCTGAAGTTTAAAAAAAAAAAAAGGCGGAGCACGCTCCTGGTCTCGCTTCCCACCTGAGGCGCTGCCTGCAGGCTCGGAGTCGGTGTACTCTTCACCTGGAAGCTACTCTGCTGTTGCTCAAAGCTAAAACTCAGCTCTCACTTTCAACAGTGAATCCTTGACACCAAATTTGGGTCAACCTCGAACAGAAGTTCATGTTCGCTCCCTGCATAAGTTCAAGGTCCGTGACGAAATAACTGAATTCACCCAGTGCAAGTGGTCATAATGGGAGCAATCTAAATGTTAGGGGCTGCACTGGAATCTGTCATGGACATACCAGAGATGATGCTGAATGGTTTTCATAGGCTGATTCATCTTTAAAATGCTGAGGGCCAAAGTATTGAGGGTGGAGTATGAGCAACAAAAACTCAGGTTTCATGCTGGTTTAAGTCTTGGTTTGACTAGTAGGAGTAACCTTGAAGCTCTTTTCTGAACCTAGTGGTTTCTGTCATATTTTAGGCCTTTTTTGAGTCTTCATTGAGTACAGAAGAGGTCATCAGATGTCATCTTAATGAGGGAAAGAGTTAAACACTTACTTTTTTTTCTACATTTGGCTCTGTGTGATGTCAGTGAGAGGGGATATGCTTAATATGGTCATCTTAGGCACACAGAACCCCACCCACCTGTGTTTGTAGGGGGCAGCCAATCAGAAGTAAGCAAGCCTAAAAGGAGACGTGGAGATGAGCTACAACAGTGGACTGAAAATCTGAGACCGAAAATTAATTAAATAAGAATATTATAAGCAATGACTCATGCGAGGCCGCTGCAGTGGAGCATCAGATGAGCATAATAGTTCCCCTTTAACATTTCAGTGTCAAATAACTAGGTTAAAAGATTTCATATGCTAGAAAGCATTTTACTTATAATTAATGTAAGGTATGTGACAGACTCAGGTGACCATGGCTGATTGAGGTCATCTAGAGTTCGCTTCCCCTGCTATCATTCGGTACAGTTTCAATAAACTAGAATTTTATTTTACTCACTACAGTGTCAAAGTTTGCAGTGAAGCGAGGGAACTCTTTTTCCATTGTTGGAGGTAAAGAGACACAAAATTAAGAAAAACCAGATTAACAAAACAACAAATTGTTAGCCACCAGATGTGAAATTGCTCCAGAGTGATGCACAACACTACAGTCCTGCACCAAAAAGCTTGTCTGCTTTTTGACAAAAAAAACAAAATTCAAGTAAAACTTATGCGAAACAGCAAAACAGCCGAAATCAGGACACCGTTCTGCTGCTCCTCTGATTCTGACAAGATACAGTATGTTTGGTGATGTCAACTCATCTCGTGTGCTGGCAGATCGTCTCATCCCACTCACCGCCTGACTGACATCCCTCTGTACTGCTTCCTGTCTCTTAGGTAAGTGGCAGGCGACGCTGAGAAATCTAACACGTTTTAAGGACGAATGTTTTGCCATTAGTGTGGGTGTTTTTGTCTTTCCTGTTCCTTTCACACTAATGGGCCTCCTCTGCCTTCCTCCCCGCCCTCCCCTCGTGTGAACGAGTCGTCCTCCGGTGCAGTTGGTGTAAGAGCCGGGCTCAGACAGCACAAGCCTGCCAACAGTCTGCTGCAGATTCCACCAATCCCTCTTCACAGTCGTCTTATCCCGGGCCTCATTATCCCAAGGCTCTGGCAGTCACCAGCTGCACAGAAAACATCCACAGAATCTGCTCTGAACAGGCCCGCAGCATCTATATTGTGTGGTGAGCAAACCAGTCACATACATCTCAGTCCACTGGGGGGAGTCCCTTATGGACTCCTTCGTTCAGTGGGATTTGGAGGAGTCCTCCCTGAGAAAGATGAGAGCATATTTCTGTAAAACACCAGCCTCGCACTCATGCGCTCATTTGCTGTTTCTATGGTGAAGCCACTTTCTTTATTTCTCTCACCCTCATTTCAAACATTAATCTTCACATTTCATATTTAGGGGCTTTGATCAGTTTTGTGTGCTGCACATCATCATGCAAGTCATTTCACACAGCCGGGGGCTACCATCATTATTATCAATCAAAGTACAGTGCATAGCAATACAAAACGCCAGCAACCAGCCGCACTTTTCTTAATTATACATCACATGCAGAGTCCTGCAGGCTTCAAAAGGTGAGAGTTTGGACAGTGTACCGTGCGCTCTTTGTAAGTGGACTCGAGCACCAAGGTGTTTCCTTGAAAGTGTTTGAGGGCATCCGGCTTCCGATGAAGTCTTTATATTCTGCTCCCTCAGACGCCCTCGCCCTGCTCTCTGTTCTCACGCTTTACGCCCGCCTGTGTGTTTGCCGTCTCTCTCTTTTCTCATTCGCCCCTTTGAAGTCGGGCTTTCTCGACAGTCTGAGCTTTCCAGCACTTGTCATTAGGAGCAATGCTCCCCCTTCCTCCCCTTCGTGCACGTCTCATTTCACCCAGCGGTGGATGGGTGGGGGGGGGTTATAGTCTCACCTAGCGACAAGCTGGGGGTGGGGTGGTGGGGAAAAAAGTGAAAACAGCACAGTCGTCTTCTTCATTAGTGCCTAATTACGTTTCCTGCTTATAGACAGAGACTGCTCCTTTGATGTAAAACTAATTAATTGAGATTTCTAAAAAAAAAAAAAGAAAAAGAAAAGAAAGAAAATACAGTAGAGGGATTAGCAGAAGCACCATAGTTATTAAGGTTGTGATTATCTGGTCTCTAAAATAGTATTTTAACAATTTAGGTGATTAGACAAAACCAGAACAATGAGAATCAATGGTGATTACAAAGCGTTTCGGGCGATGTCAGCCTCTGAACCTATATAACACTGCTTGAGAAATCCATCACATGCTGCAGACTGACAGAAAACCATTTGGTAGCAGAACTAATGTAGCAGATCCCACAAGTACAATGACTGCAAGTCACAGCGAGGTCAGAGAGCGCTGAGATAATTTACTGCCCTACCAGTGATCATAAAGTCATCATAACAAACTGTTAAGCTGAGCATTAAGGTTTGACCTTGACCAAATAATTTTTATTCCACGTACTACTGAAGTGTATTCTGGCTCTTTTCACCACATCTCGCCCACTTCAACAGCAGTTTCGAGTTTGACCTGAAGTTGGATTTATACAAGGGGGTTCTATAAGGGTTAACAGCAGAGCTTCAACGCTTGACATCCAAATCACACCCTGTGGTGGCGCCAGTCCATCTTCTTCAGTATTACAGCGTTTCCTCCAATCACACTTTTTACTTTAAAAAATGCACTTTCAGGCTCCCTTTTTCAACTTCAATAAACTGCTGTAGCTGACACCCCGCAGCAGTAATGATACATGTATATTCAGCCTGAAAGAGGGGTTGTGCAAAGTTTATCCATTTGGCATGGTGGTGGAAAATACTTTAAATATTTGAACATCCTAACGTATCGTTGTGATCTAATGGTTTTCTTGTTAATCTAAATGCTTTTCTTCTGCAAACGAGCATCTGCTGCACATAATTTTTTTTTATGTAGTGAAATTATTGGGAGCAAAACAGCTGCACTCGGGAGTCCAGCATCACTGAAAATGTTGCTAAAATAATATTTTTCTCTGTAGATTAGATTCTTGGAAATAATCAGAAAGCAGGAATTTCCAAAATTCTGGCTATTTGATGATTTGCAGGAAAGACCACTATTATTTCCTGGTGTCCAGCGTACCGATTAGATGGACTGTTTCATCCACTGGCCATTGTTTGTGGATACATTTTCAAGACTGTATTTCATCAATCCCTCTTTTGCTCTTCTCAGGGACTGTTTTGCTACATGTTATCTGTCTGCTCAGGACTGACTGGTCAATACTACACTGCACCATTCACTTCTGTTCAGTTTTATTTATGTAGCACCAGTTCACAACAACAGTCACAAGGTGAAAAAACATCAACACAAACTTGGCTACAGTGGGAAAGAAGAAACCTTCAGCAGAAACATGATCAGGGAGGTGCAGCCATCTGGTTGAACTAGTTGGGGGTAGAGAGCAAAAAGAAAGACAGAGAAAGAGAAGACAGAGCGACAAAGACCAAAAAAAAAAGTACGGAAGAGAGAGGACAAAAAGTTAATGATAGGCAATAGTGGCAGTGAAAAGATGTGGGTGGAGAAGAAACACTTGGGAAGTTCCTCAGCTGCCTGAACCTATAGGAGCACAACTAAGGCTACGTCCACACTAGCCTGGATAGATTTGAAAACAGCGTTTTCGTCTAAAAAAGCTCCGCTTCCACACTAGCGTTTTTAGTCGTTTTCACAGAGTTGAGCGTCCACATTGAAACGCTTACGTTCAGTACTGCACATGCATGAAACGCAAAAGATTCGACCAACCTCATTTAGTCTGCCGCTTATTTACTTTCTGGCTCTTTGAAACATCGCGGAAAAATGTTGAGGAAAAGTTTTTTAAATGGACTAACAATGAGGTGGAGTTGTTGCTGCGAGTAACACAAAAGTACAAAGTTTCAAAAGCGAGTGAGAATTAAAAAAAATTGAAGAAAAGCTATCTGGAACATGTACAGACTGATATTAATCTTTATTAGGGCTGTCGAAATTCAGAGCAAACAAAACAAATGCTGTGTAATGCTCTCCGAAAACGCCGTCTAAGGCTACGTCCACACGTGCACGGGTATTTTTGAAAAGAGAGATTTTCCGTTTTATTTTTATTTTTTTAAATCCTGTCCACACGTAAACGAAGGAAAACGCTGCTAGGAACATGCCAAAGCAAAAGGTAGCGATATATTCCTAACCGTGTAGAAATGTTGGCCAATCAGAAGTGACAATCCCGCCCAGATTGTCACTTCTGATTGGCCAACATTAAGTAAACAAAGATGGATAGAAGCAGAACCGAGTCCTATGTGTGGAGGGACAGAAACTGTGTTGTATATGTAAGCAAGTGAACTGCAGAGAGTAAAATTAACAGTAACAGTATTTTGTCTAGGTCCGCCATTGTAGAAATCCATTTCACCGAAACAATAACGTGGCGCACAGTGTGACATCAAAAATGGCGCACACCTTTGACGCTGCGTTTTCTCCGTTTTCCTCATCCTTGTCGAAAATCTCTACCCTGGCAGGAGTTTTTAAAAATCTCAGTTTTCAGTGACCGAAAACGGCATTTACGTGTGGACGTAAATGCCGTTTTCATTTACGTCTAGGTGCAAACACATAGAGAAATCTGCGTTTTCAAAAATACCGGTGTACGTGTGGACGTAGCCTCAGTGTGGACGGGAGGCCAAAACGGAGAGAAAACGATGCGTTTTCAAACAAAAACGATTAGTGTGGATGTAGCCGATGGTTCCAGGTAATGTGATCCAGCACTACCTATCCGGTTGTTAAGTCTGACGTCACTAGCCGTGTCTGGGCCTAAACTCCGCTGCAGGTCCATATATCAAACGATCACTACGGCATTACTGAGAGTTGAAAAACTGTCTAAAGTCTTTCATCTTTAATAAAATGATCAGCGTTCTGCTCTACCAGGTGTAACAATTGAGTTTAACATCCAGGCATCCATGAAAACGGAATTTATGACATTTAACGGAGTTAGAAGTTAGCAGGAAGTTAGCTCGCTAGCTTCTATCTAAATACAATATAGCATGTCCTGACTGCAGGGTTTTGGAAACAAATTAAAACGTACAGCTCTGTTATCACTTCCAACATAAATGAAGACAGAAAACTAAACAGCAGTGACGTTTGTAGGGTTACTGAAGTTTGGCTAGCTGGTATATAAGGATGTGCTACGTGACCGCTAGCGACACAGCTATGTTAGCATAATGTAAACAAGCTAACCTTTTTTCCACTCGATAAAAATTAACGTGAATGTTCTCGGTGGTCAGGAACAAATGTAATCGCATGGCAGGATGCTGTAAAAGGATCAAACTTCAGCCAGGAGAACAACTGAGATAATCCATCCACGAGGTTAGTCATTCAAATACTGCTGCATGGGCTGGGCTGTAGTTACATCCTAAGGTTTTAAAAACTGAGCTTAAATAAATGATTAGCGGTAATAAAAGCCGAGGGAGGTCAACAGTGATCACTGACTGTTTTAGGAGCTTTTTGAGATTAAATAGAAGAAAATACATAACATTAAACATGTTAACAACACAAAAGCCATATTAAACGCAGACTACTTTAGGCCCGGAAGTAGGATTCGTCACGTCATCACTTAACGACCGGATAAGCTTTATTAAAAGGAGCACTTGAAGCCCTATCTTAAAGGAAAAGAGAGTTTCTTCCTCCTGAATTCAAACAAAGACCTTCTACCGTGGTAGAGGGACCTGGAAACTGAAAGCTCTGCCTCCCTTTCTACTTATAGAAAGTCTAGGAACCACAAGTGCAGTCTAAGAGCAAAGAGCTCTGTTGGGATAATATGGTACAATGAGAGGTTTAGGATATGACAGGGTCTGATTGTTCAAGACTTTGTATGTGAGGAGAAGGATTTTCAATTCAATTCTGGTATTTAACAGGGAGCCAATGAAGAGAAACTACTACAGGGGAAATATGATCTCTACTTCCATTCACTGGAGGCTTTTTAGGGAACATTCAGAACAACCTGATAATAATGAATTACTTTAGTCTATCCTAGAATACAGGATGTTTCTAATTTTAACAATATTGCGCAGATGAGAGAAGGGATGTTAAGGACATATCAGTGGCAACCCGCCAGGACAAGCAAGGCAAGCAGTGCCTACTTCTCATAGTCCTTGCTGTCTCTGAAGGCGTGTCCATCCACCGTCTCCCCTCAACACTGACTGAAGCTGAGGGGCCAGCAGCTTGTTTTATGTGCCTTCTGGATAAGCCAGTGGTCTGAGACTGTAAACTCATGGGAGAACAATGTGTGAGATAAGCTGCCGCTGGTCTGCAAGTGAAGAAGCTTCAGTGCTTTAGCATCATAAGAGATAAGTTTTGTGTTGTAGCCACCATTGGTCAACTTGTGTGACGTGTAGGAGATGGACTTTGCAAAAAATTCAAGATGTAGGCCTGCATTTCTGACCTTAAGAAGAACTGATTTTTTTATTTTTCAAATATCCTAACAGGACAGCTACTGCAAACATATGCTTTGCAGAATATGATGCTGGACATTAAGCAGTATATAAAGTTTTTAAAATGAACTCAGTCTTAAGCATATGCAGCAATGATATTAATCTATTTAACACTGATAGAGGATTTTTTTTTTTTCTGCAGATGAATTATTTTTACTTTTGATACTTTATGCACAATTTTCCATTAATATGTTTTTTGGAAACAATGATGATGTTTTCATGGTATTTTATTGGTTCTTTCCCTAAAGGAATAGTTTAAAAGTTCCTCCACCGCTAGTCATTTTCAATTAATTGTAAATAATTTTTGGTAATATTTTAATTTTTGAAAGATATTTATTTAACTATAGTAGTAGCAGTAAAATTTTACATAAGAAGATCACTGGTAACCTTCACTGGTGCTGTTTCTGTGCTATGATGAACTCTAAATCCTGATTGGTTTTCTGAATCCTGATTTAAAACAACTTGTCCTTTCCGTTTGCTACCAGTAGAAGTGACTCAAAGATGCTGCTTCTGGTCCATGAATCTTTTAATTGCCTGGAGCCAGATTACATGTCTGACATGCTTTCAATTTATCAACCCAACAGCTTTCTCAGGTCACTAGACAGATGTCTCCTTCAAATTCCCAGACCTCATTCTAAATCTGGCGATAGAGATCAGTGTTTATGCACCCAAAGCACAGAACAGCCTGCGCGCTTGTTTGAAGCTTGCAAAAACACTATCTTTACCTAATTACCGTTTTACATATCTTTTTACTGGGAGTTGTCCATGTCTGTCTATTTATTTGGACACTTTTCATTGTTTTTCTGACACCTCTGAAAGCCCTTTGCACTACTTCTGTATATGATTGCATTTGTCAAATTAACACCAACGTGTGCACAGACTTACTCAAAGCTGCTGTGACCTCTAACGGGATAATTCTCATGTTATTACACTGCAACACCTAACAGCAGCCAAATGCAGGCTTGTATTGGTCCCAAGTTGGATGAAAGCATTTTCTCCTGAGGAAAAGTGTGATCACGATGAAAGCCTAACAACATGGCAGTCTCGGGAATCACTGCTGCGCGATATTTTGCAGATGGTGAGTATAATTAGTGTCCTGGTATTAAAGGCACTTCCAGTAATGGTTCCTTCCTGCTCTCACTGGCTCAGGGTAGCATTTAACCCAGATAAAAGTTTAATTTCTTTTAATTATTTCACTCATAGTTGCAAGATTTGTACATCTTGCTTGGGTACCGGGTGGCACTGTCCACTGAATAATCATGCTGATTTATTGAGACTGGATTTAAATAACTAATGAGCATGCCAGCTGTATCTAAAGTGTGCAGATGTGTGCACTTGTGACAAAAACTTGATCGATCCCCTAGACACACACAGGGAAATAAAGATGCCTTGCCGAAGCTGCTTGTGGTTTGCTACTCAGAAGTCATCCAGCAGTAAAGAGCTGACAAAGGTTCAGCTTAATGGCCGTTTCCTCTAACAGTCTGTTGACACCCATTTGCACCTGTGCTTTAACTTTTCTGGAAAAGAGGCACAGATGTTTTCTGCTGCAGCTCAGCTTAGTTAGTTAAAAAGAAAACTAAAAAAAGACTTTAGGGAACGTAGTACGATCCAGTCTTCAGTAATTCACAGATATGGCTGTAGCATTAAGCACATGGACATTTGGAGACACTGATGTGGGCTGAAAGTTTGTCCTTTTGCAGTCTGCATGCCAGTGTGTATCTACTAAAGTAACATTAGTGTTTGTGTTTTTAGGTCCTTTTTTTAGGCCTCCATGTACCAGCTTCTCCTGGACCTATTATCCACTGGGAACAGAGGTGCCTCTGCCTTGGTGACTCTTCAGATCCAGATCAAACTTCAGCATGTTTGAAAGCCAAACAGTAGTGAATAACAGTTGGGGTTATTTCCTTGGGAAAAGGAGCACATGGCCCTATCATCTGTAAATGTGTTGTGGCAATCAGCTTTGGTCCAGATGTTTGTCACACTGGTGAAAGAGAAATGCTACAAATATTACAAAGCTGACAGGAGGTTGAGGATCACATGTGGTGCCAGAGCCCGACTGGTCAGTAACAGGATCCTTCAATCACGAGTCACATGATTTCACATGTCAGGCTTGTTTGGAAACTAATAATTATGACCCGAAGTGTCTGTCAACATGTCACAGTTTGCATGCTTCAAACAGTACTTCCTGTTCCTGACCTGAATTCTCACTGCAGATGTTCATGCATGTGTTCTGTACAATGAGCAAATTTTACCATAATTTCATGAGCTCATTTATTCCACCTACAAATATTTAGATACCCCGACATAGTAACAGCTGTGATGGACTGCAGTCCCACTTGATTAGCCTGAATGACTTCACTGCACTGGCTCATGGACTGTTAAAAGGAACTTATCTCTGTGGTCCAACTATCCTGCTACTCTGTTATACCTGGCAGCAACTTGTGCTCACTCCCAACTCTGCTGTTGCTCATTCACAAACCGCTCGCCTCACATTGTGATGCACTCCATACCCTTTAGGTATTCTCCAACATGCCAGTCCGACAGAGTTCAACATGACATATACACAATGTGATTACGGTTAAAAGTGCTCCAGTGGTGGCCACTCTTGTGGAATGTGTAACTGTAGTAACCAAGGACACATTGGTCCAGTTTGACCAAGTGCACATTTGCTTAGGTTCCCTCAGAGACTGGGAATTGTTGGTCTTTGAAGGATCATGGGGGAAATCTCCAAACAGTGAAATAGTAAAATAGCATGGGAGTGATTGTACATGGTATATAAGTAACAGAGGTCATACAGATGCCAGAGCATGCCTTGACATCTCTTTGTGGGCTGTGTATGTTCTCCCTGGGCCTGCGTGGGTTTTCTCTGGGTCCTCCGGCTTCCTCTCACAATCCAAAGATGTGCTTTTTAGTTCATTGGTGAACCTAAATTGGCCATTAATGTGAGGTAGATAACTTATTTGAAGTATATAGTTAAAGTGCAACTTGTAGTTGAAAGTGCTTTGGGCACCTGAGATGCAATTTCAATGAGCGTGGGAAAAAGCATGCACACCATTGCTTTGAACGCACAGACTAATATGCAATAAGTATTTGTAAGTGTTAAATACTGTTGAATTAATGTTGATAATTATAGTGGTAGAGTTTTTTTTATGATATGGTGATATCATGATTTGATATGATTGGTCTGGGTCACCATACCGTAAAATATGAACAGTGTGTAAGGGTTAATACATGATGAGAATGGGTGGGAGGGCAGGTGGGACAGTGGCCTCAGTTTTCTGATAAACGAGTGTGAATCCACCCACCCATTATTAACAATTTCTTCAATTACTGGAAATAAAGACTCCGTTCGTGGTAAACTGGACAGGTCCTTTAAACGGTTAAAAATGTTTTCAGCCCGGGACACACGCATTTTCAGAATTGTGCAGGAGGTCAGGGCATCGGGGATTCGAGCTCTGTTGAGTCATAAGCGTGCTCCAGAAGGGTTTGTCATGCCTGAGCTCTGCCTGCGGCACTCTCCTGCTCAGGAGCTGTCAGCAGCAGCGTCTCCCTGCCAAGCCACAGCGGGCAGAGGCAGGCGCACGAAAGCACCCGCTCCAACCTCCACGCGCACAAACAGACGCACATAAGTGCTTAAACCGGGAGGGGGAAAAAAGAGTGTAAATAAAACTCTATTCGTCTGACATCAAAATCCGCTAAATCCTTGAAACTTCTGTTCCATATTCATGCAAACATAATAAATCTATCTCGCCGATGCTCACGCGCTCTGTCCTCTGTTGCAGAAAATTGACCATATAATTAGCACTTGGGGTGAATTTGCTTACTCATCTCCTCTGCAGATAAATGAGAGCACACACCGTTGCACACCTTGTGCTCATCAGTTACCCGAGTGAGACAGGTGGTGCTGGATAGTCAGCGTGTGTGCCCTCTCCATAGCAGTATGTGCTGGCATCCTCCCCTGCCACACTTTCGCCGCCTACGCACACGAGCGTTGCAGATGGGCCCTGGTGTAGCGTGACTGCTCCTTCGCAGTCCTCCGTGCAAGGAAAACACACAGTCACGTAGCACAGAGGTCATTTGCAGAATCTACTGGTCAGTTAACCCATTAGTGAAATGACGCAAATGTGATTCATGTTTGCTGACCGTTAAGTAATTAAAGTCATTCATCAAATAAACATTTACAGCTTCCTAGATGAGAGGACTGGCAGGTTTTCCTTTGTATTATTTTGGTATTTTGGGTCCTAACCATTTTAAATATTTTATGAAAGATGCAAAAAAATAAAATGTAATTGATTTTGACAGTAATCAGTGGCAGCTCTTCATTGTTTAAAAGCATCCTTTTAACATGTTTAATTGAGCGATGGCTTGTACTCAAACTGGAGCGGCCTGTTATTATAAGAGTGTAACACAAGCGGGTTAAATGTTGGTGACATGCCTCTCAAATTTCCCCTTTTAATAGTTTGGATAGGTTTAACTGCTTTTTTGCCGCAGCACATTTTTTTCAGCGTATTAACACGAATTGTGTTAAATGTTAATTTTTTAAACAAATGTGATTCTCATTTACCTGTAAAGTACAAATGCAGATAGTGTGGATAAACCTTGTCAGGAATGGCCAAGGTATCTTCACGACTAGTGTCGCAAAACGAGCCGTACGGCCATGACAGCAAGGGTCGCGGATTTTGAGGCACATGGTGGGTCTGGAGTCCTGATCTCAACCTGACAAAACACCTTTGGAATAAATTAGAGTGCAATCTGTGAGCCAGGCCTTCTCATCCAAAATCAGTGTCTGACCTCACAATTGCTGGTCATAAATTCTCAGGGCAGCACGGTGACACGGTGGTTAGCACTGTTGCCGCACAGCAAGAAGGTCCTGAGTTCAATTTCACCATCAGGCCGGGGTCTTTCTGTGTGGAGTTTGCACGTCCTCTCCGTGTTTGCGTGGGTTCCTCCCACCGTCCAAAGACATGCACTTTGTGGGGATAGGTTAAGTGATTAGTCTAAATTGCCCATAGGTGTGAATGTGAGTGCGTGTCTGTCTCTGTGTGTTAGCGACAGACTGGCGACCTGTCCAGGGTGCACCTGGCCTCTCGCCCTATGACAGCTGGGATAGGCTCCAGCGCCCCCCGCGACCCTGAAAACGATAAGCGGAAGCCAGTGGATGGAATACAGTGTAAGATCTGATGGGCCAGAATTGGCCGGGCGAAAACTACAGTCCACTGGACAGCTCTGAAAAATGTGAACTGTAAGTATCTTTGTCATTCTCTGAATGATAAAGACCTCCTCCATGGCCTCTCCTACTACACCAAAGTAACTAACTATTAGATAAGCAATTAAATGACAGAAAGATCCCAGGTTTTTCATTCTTGATTACAGAAAACCTTATTTTATAATTGCAGAATATTCTGGCCAATCAGCCACCAGAACTGTTTCTGTAATTTCAGAGTGGTGCTGAGCGATTTCTTCCATCTGCAACAGCATCATTTCTTTATGTAGAAAAGCTGAGATGTACTGTTGAAATTGCACCTTCTTTCTCTTATATGAAGAAATCACAGAGATTAAATGTGTAGTTAAACTTCTTTACACTGACAGAAAAGGGAGTTTCATCGGTCCGGCCCACTTGAGATCAAAGTGGGTTGTATGTGTCTCACAATGTAAAATGAGTTTGACATCCCTGCCTTACAAAGTTTTGTAGATCAGTGGCCGGCTGAGCTCAGGTGTTGTAGATTAGAAACAAGCTGAAAGAAATGTGTGTGTAAGATTTTATGGATAAACTGATTTTTATATTCATGTTCATTCATGTTTATATTCATAATCCTTATATACAAAAGCTATTAAAGTCATGTAGAAGTGGCTTAAAGTCTTATGTTTTTCTAATAGGCACCAGGCTGGGCTTTCTCTCATTGTAGAAAGAAGTCTGTGAGAAAATCATCCTGTTTCTCACAAGTTATTGTCTCAGTGAACATTTTCCTGCTGAATTTATGACCGAATCATAATTACAGGTCTTATTTAACAAAATATGGTGTTCACTTTGTAAATGAAAGTAAAATATAGACTAAAGCAAGCTCTACCGTGATTGATAAATCCCCACCACACGTGTGCAGTGTGATCGGTTCTTCTCTCAGAGCCACACCTCACTCGTCTCATCGGGCCTCAAAAAACCCACGATGGAGAAGGCTCGAGTTGAAACTTCCTGATCATGTGTGTCAGACTGTGTGACATGCATTTGTGGCCTGTATAGAGTGAGGGTGTAAATTAAAGCAGGTTAGAGGTAAAGACCAGAAGTTATTGATTTTTTTAATTAGATTTAAGGATTTGTTTGCTTGAAGAAAAGGTGAAAATGTCACAAGGGAAGGTTGGATTCAAGGTTACTAAAACTAAACTTAAACTTAAAATGAGACATTATAAAAAACTTGGAACATTGAAAATGATGTTGTGAACTTGGAAAACTAAAACTAAAATATAGATCATGAGTTTTAGTATTTGTTACTTTGGTAAAAAGTGAAAACTTGCCTGATGAGCCATTGATGAAGATCTATTGAGACTCTGGACATCTTCAGGAATGCTTATTGTAATACATGTGCTCGTTTTCTGACATATACCCTCCATACAATGATAATAAAAAAAGACTAAAGCTAACACAGAAGCTAATAAAAACTAAACTCAAAGAAGGAAATCCACTCTGGAAACTGAAACTGCACTGAATTAAATAAATAAATACAAACGTGGGATCTGACAAAAGAAGGACAGGCCTGTAAACATGATGAAGTGCGTGGGGGCGGGACAAAAGTGAGAATAATGAAAACAGAGGTAAACTAATGAGGACAAGGCAGACAAACAAAGGGAAAGATCAGATCAACCTCACTAGACTTCCTCCAGTTTTTGATTGGTCAGAGGCCGCTAACGTTACCGCTGCACGGTAGCTTGATTGATGCACCCCGGCTTAACTTATTGACTTGATAACAACCTTTGCGTGACGGCTTATCCTGCCGTTGTGAGGGCAAATGAAGTCAGATGACTGAAATGTATCCTGGTGGTGAACCTGCTTCGAGCAAGACACACGAGAAAGTAACCTTCAAAGTAAAACTAATAACTAACACTGAGGCAGGAAAGCTAAGACAAAACAAGATGACAGAGACAGCAGGACAAAGTAGAAAAGAGAAACTTGGAACAAACCTTAAAAAAAAAAAAATCTAACAGGCAAAGCAGAACAAATACATTACAAAATGCCGGGCCTGTGACACACCAAGGTGCCCCGAGGGCATGGCCCTGAACTGCTCTGTGTAGGGGGCTAGAAAAGAAACACTGAATCACTGATAGTGTAATGACATCCTGACATCTCCCTCCTCGGGCAGTTTGCTACCAATTGACACAGTAACTCATGCGGCCTTGAACACTGATGACTGCCATGCCCCCTCATGATTAACACATGACTAACACATAACCTCAATGACCCACAGGCAGGGATGGAAGGGGTGGTCGGATCCTTAAGTTAAGCATCAAAAGGAAAAAACAAGAAAACATCAAAAGTTTAAAGCAGAATTAGGATCAAATCAGACCACCGTCTATCCACCCGAGTATTTATTCACTAATTTGTTTGCGGTGTTGGGTAACGGAATACATGTACCGCCATCACGTATTTAAAATACAAAATATGAGTAACTGTATTCCATTACAGTTACCGTTTAAAAAGGTGGTATTTAGAATACAGTTACTTTGTTGAAATAAATGGATTACACGGCGGTACTTTCCTGTTTCATATTGTGGCGGGTCAGGACTGTTTGGGTTTTGTTTGATAGCTATGTTCTGTTGTTCCAGGTGGCAGCGTTACGGTTGCCATGGTTACAGGATGACGCTCTCTCTCTGCGTGTTTCCTGGGTGAGAGAGCACCTTTTTGTTGTTGTTGTGCTAAGCTAATAGGCAGAATGCTACAGGTATAGCTCTAAAGAATGTAGCATCATAGGCAGTGTAGTCCGTGCTGCAGGGAGAATGGACTGCCATACACGTTATGTGTCTGTGAGCGAGGGAGGGAGAAAAAGGAAAAGTACGAGCTGTCATCGAGCAAAAACGGGAGCTATTAAGTAAGCTATTAAAAAAAAGTAAGCTATTAAGACTCGACTGTACACCGTGTTCGTGTTTTCCTCCAAAAACAATAAGTTCCGTTGGAGCAGCCTTTCAACGCCTCTCTCTGTCTCTCGCAAGCAAAGTTGACCCAGACAACAAAGTAAAGCTAGTTTTCAGCTACGAGCCCGACACGAACCCGTATTAGCCAGAGGTCCCTTTACTACGGTTCGGAGCCGCGGACCTTCAGTAACAGTAATAAATCACAGCAATAGTACATTCATGTAGTTGTAAACAGCATGATAATATATTACGTAATCCGAAGTATTCAGAATACGTTACTCTCATTGAGTAACATAACGGAATACTTTACAGAATACATTTTGGAGCATGTATTCTGTATTCTGTAATGGAATACATTTTAAAAGTAACCTTCCCAACACTGTTTGTTTGGAGCTTTTTCTCAAGACAGCGCGAGGTTGCATAGGGTGGGCTTGATTAGAGCAAGACTTGCGTCCATTTTTATCTTCTATCAGTAGCCACAGATATTAGAAAACACCACTGTGTAGAGCTTTTGACCTGTAATAATGGATTATAAAGTGGAAGTTGATCATCTGAGTGTCTAAAGACAAAGAAAATACTGACAAAGATTGTGCGTATGTAACCTTTAACAATATACTGTTAACTGGCCAAGAACAAAGTTATGTAACAAGAAGTGTAATGCATTACTTTCTGCAGGGAATAAATAATGCCATGTTTTTAAGCTAACAGTTATATGTTTGAGAGTAACAGGCCCAAAACTGGTGTGAAATAAGTGTTGCATGTGGTTTTGACTTTGCCATCGGATAAAACAGAAGGTTTTCCATAATTTGAAATAACAATGTGTTTTCGAGGTCCATGGCTCTGCCATCGATACGAATGACGCCTGTAGTTTTGCCTCAAACTGACAGGCTCTTGATACGGATTTAGCGGCAGCCAGGCATGAAAACCATCAGGGCAATCAAAGAGCCGCAGCAGATCTGATCTGCCTCGTATTCACCAGGGTCTTATTAACCGTGCCGGATTTTAAAGAGAGAGGAGAAAGACAAAAAAAAGGTGAGTGAATATTTCTGCTTCTGTCTCTCTCAAACAGGATTTTTGTGCTCAAGAATGCCTCTGACACATCTCATTAAGAAACACAAGATGTGATTTGGTGCACTGCTGAGCTGTGATTAAACACAGGAATCCATTCAAATTGCCAATTTTGCCAATGACAAACCTGGCATTTCAATAGGACTTTCAAGAACTTAACGCTTCCCCTTCAAAACTGTTAAGTTTTGAAGAAGGTCAGACGTGTCGAGCTCATACAAAAACCCACGCTTGGAGCCAGAGTAACAGGGAACGGGTGTACCTGCTGACCTCCCTGCCTTAAACGTACGTGCTTATCCAGAGGCCAAGCATCAAGATTAATGGCAAACATCAGCATCAGCTCCCTTAAGGAGACAAGGGTGTTGCAGATCTACCTATAGGTTTATGGATCATTGGTGAGCTCAAGTACTGTAACTCCATTCAGCATCATCCGCTGACAACAGGTTATGGTGATTAAGTACTCCTTTATCAGTTCTCAGCCTACAACAAAGTTCAAAATAGGATTAAGCACAGAAGTGGAACGCTACCACTGCTCATGCTACGGCCCTTTGAGAATCTGCTGGCAATGATGAGAGCCACGACGCTGCAGGGCAGGATTACTGAACAAAGAGATGGAGGGATATGGAATGAGGTGCGAGAGCCCCTCTCCACCTCTTCTATCGCAACATTCCGACCCTTAAACGCTCAGCAGGGGAGAATCCTTCGCTCGTTTCCATCTCTCATGTCGGCGGCGTGTTGTTTGTCGCTGGATGAGTTAGTGCTGAGGGCAACGGCAGACGTGCTTCTTTTGAGTGGTGAGAGCACAGAGAGGGGTGTTCATTCATCAAGAGGAAGTGCAGTGCAATCGAGGCAGTAAGTGTAAAGCAGATAAATGGCTAATAACCTCAAGGAACGAGATGATTCATCACTTCCTAAAATTAAGTTCATTAAAGGACTGCCTGTGGAGATACATCAGCGTCTGCTCTTAAAGACAATCTTGTTTGTTACAGTATGTGAACCGTGAAACATTTTCTCCAAGAAAAATACGTTTTTGAAAAGACAGAAAAATCTGCATTGCAACACAGCTGCGACTAATGTTTTATTATTAAAATGTTAATTACTTTGGCAGTGATGTTTTTGACGTTTTAGAAATAGATATATTAAATTGTTGCCTTTAAAATGCAGCATGGAAATAAGAATCTTAAATAAAAGATGTCGCTGTGCTTTCTGCCAAAATACAAGCTGGATCAGGCTGAGATCAGCTGACTTGAGTCGACCATCGCAGAACATTTCCCCATTTTCACAGTGTGTCTCTGGTTCACCTGCCAGAGTCTGAGCAGAAAGTAAGGATCTGTGCACTTCAGAGTTAACCTGACTTTCTCATCAGGATGCCCCAGTAACCTGCTGGCAACCAGACATGCCCATTACATCACGCTGCCTCCTCTGGCTGTTTCAACTGATGATCTGTGCTTTGGATCACGAACCATTACAAGCGTCCTTCATACCGTCTCTTTTAGTCATCTCGCCTTTCCATTAATGAGATCATCATTTTCCATCTTGTGGTGAAACCTCTCTTTAGCCTAAAATGATGAGTAAGTGTCCTTCCTGGAGATTGTTCTTCACATAGCTGTTTGCTGGGAAGGGATTTTCAGTAGCACTTTATAATAATGTCACACTACTAAGCATTAGTAAGGTATTAGTAGTCAGTCATTTACAAATACAGTTGTGTTCATCTGTTGCGTTGATACCATGTGCAACATCTCTACTGCATCACTGATAGTAATAATCATAATCATAATATATCTGTTTTTTAAATGGCATAATAAGGTGGAGTAATGGTATAAATGGTGAATTAAGGACTTACTAATACTTTAATAATGCTTAATAGTGTTAATGTAACATAAAGTGCAGCTTTTCCTTACCATGGAAAGGATCCTGTGATCATGCACCAGTTTTTGTTTGATGTTTACGTTGCTGAGCTCATAAGCTATACTTGAAACCAGCTCTGGACTTTTACCTTCCTAAACTTTGAAGAAATAATTAAAGGGGGAAAAAATCATCTCTGTTCAATTTCCTTTTGAGTATGGTGCCAAATCTTCCTCAAGATTTCCTCAGATTTGATTTGGTCTTGTTCCATCCAACAAATTGAATATGTTTTGGTAAGTGACCAAAATAAAAATTTGAAATAGGATCATCTGTCTATAGAAACAGGATGATGTCTCTACTCAAGCAAACCCAGCAAGCCGTTCTTTGAGCCCCCCTCCTATTTCCTTTGCTATGTATTTCTTGATTGTCTCCCAGAAGGCAAACACAAGTATGATAGGCACACAGAAAGGGGCAGGTGCATCTCAGAGCCTCATATCTTCATACCGAGTTTTTAATATCATCTTGAAATTTGTGGATGTCAGGAAATAAAATGAATCTTACTGTTCCAGCCTTCATAAAAGAATCATTTTAAGGAGTCTGATAATCTCGTTTCCTCATTTATCTGGAGCAGAACTGTAGCTCGGAGAGACGGAGACAGGAAGAGACACAGCGAGAGAGACAGAAGGTTTTGTTTTAGATTATTTATGTACTTCTATTGGGCTGCTAATATTCAGAAAATAACTTACTGGGTGTTACGTTTAGGGGGTGGGAGGGCCCTCTGTGTTCCCTAATGGAGGAGCTCTAATGCCAGCCAATTACTTCAGAAGCCTCAGAGTGTAATCGGGATTCTCTGACGAACATTATAACAAATGACCAACCTGTAAAAATCTTTTTCATGATACACTCACGACTACACAAAACAGGATATGCATAAATGTCTGCTTCTAATCCAGTCATTTAGTCAGCAATGTGGCACATCTTGAATTACCCCTCATTTCTACTTTATGAGGAGCAAGACTTTCTCATTTTGAGTCCAGTCCTTTCACCTGACCAATTTCAGAGGAACATCTTAATGTTTGTTAAACCACTTAACACAGACTGATGAAGTATTCTAGCATTGAAAAAAGGCTCCTCAAGAGATTATCTAACGTATCATCAGAAATTGTCTCAGTGGAAGGGTTGTTGTCAAGAAGTAAACAGGAACTGGATTGAAAATCTGTGTCAACAGGTCTGATGACTCCAAATTTGCAAATTTTTGGTTCAAATCATCGTCGCATGTAAGGAGGTGGTCAGGAGGTACACAAGGTACAACAGTGAGTGTCTACAGCCATCTGTAAAACACAGTGGAGGCTCTGTCATGGTTTGGGACGACACTGTAGCCAGTGGTGTTGGGAATCTTGTCAAAACTGATGAATTATGAACACAGAAAAGTATTCTCAGATTTTGATCCACCTTCTGAAGAGTGTCTGATTGTCAATGACTTCATTTTCAGCAATGATCCCAAATACACCGCAAACATATCAAGTCGTGTTCCCCCAAGGTCTAGTATATTGTTGTAAAATTATAAGAAAATCCATTAAAATAAAATGTGGATAATGTGAAGTTTTTAACAATTTTTTTGCATTTGGTGCAACCTTGACGAGGTTTTCACCAAAACTAAATGAGCTCAAGCTTTTATTGGCATCTAGCGTCACATAAAAATTCAAAAATTATATCCTGAAAACTCTGGACATTAGACTGCTAACAGACACAAACAGAACAGGTTACTTCCTCCCTTTGGAGGGGGAGAATATTTTTTCTAGCAAAACTAAATAAATGAGGGGTGGCTCAAGACTTCTGCACATTGCAATACCGTTTGAGATATAACAAATTGTAACTAAAATCTAAAGTTCTCTTTCCTCTACCTAAAGTGCCTGGATATAGACTCAATAGAAATTTCTACAGTACGACAAGAAATGGGAATGACTTGGTTTGACACCTTTGTAGGCGTGGAACTGAAAAACTGTATCCAGATATTGACCCAACATATGTGAGATGCAGTCAGGCTCTAGCCACTTCTCTTTAGTTCTGATCACGCCTGGCAGTGGGGCAGTTTTTAGGATATTTCTTTCATGTGTGGCTATGACATCACTCCAGACACCATCACTGGCCCAGAACCATTCCTGAAAGTGTATCGTTTCGTAACTCAATACCAGCTGTAGCCTGTAGTGCAATAACAATCCTTAAATGGAAATCAACAGCATCCTCATCTCACACACAATGGACCACGGATGTCAGGTCTACCTCAAGCTGGGAAACTTACGCTCGAGTGAACATTTATCTGCCTTTGCTTTACACTGAAAATTTCTAAGCTGCATCAACAAATTCTCCATCATTTTTAAAAACTAATTTGCTTCAGATTAAATTTAGAAAGCAATCAAAGAGAACTTTAAGTTCATGATTAGTGTATCAACTCTTACAAATGTAATACAATATCTAGTTGGGGCATCTTGTCCTGTTTATTTGATTGTAAGTACACTCTGAACTCCTTAAAAAAAGGCTCAACTCAAAGTTGTAGCAAGACCTTTTCGTTTGTAATCCTTTCTTCAACCTTCAGATTCACAACATGCAATATTAAAGTCAGCTGGCTCTGCTGCGATGACCCTGACATTTCAAACACTTTTTGGTCAAAATGACCGGACTTTCATATCCAGGGTCATCACTGGTAGAGAGATCTGGATCTAAGCCTGGGTCACAGAAACCAAACAGGAGGTTTCAGTGGAAGTTCAGGGTTTCAAAGCCTGAAAGCGGTGTATCTGGTCAGCTGGTTGAAGCAGAGTTCTTCCATGATTGCCATTTTCCACAAACACTGCACTGCATTGGTGTTTTCGGTCATCGCAACACAATAGTTACTCGCCACATCCCACCTCTGAAACTTTGTTCTCTTCCACAAAATCAAATTGGAATTGAAATGTTGCACATTTAGCAAAGTGGAAGAGATCCAGCATGCCTTGCAAATGCACAAGCGTACGGGACTCTAATGGGACAGACGAGAACTGCACAACCAGACGTCCCTCAAGGCGATCAAATTAAATGTACCCCATCCCGATCCTTTAGGGGTGGGGTGAAACTTGAAGCCCACTTCTCATATTTGGTGCCCTTTTGCAGGCTTGAAACCCAGCAGGAAACTACTGGATTTCCTAACCATGTGCCGATTGTGTGGTTTGTTTTAAACGGCTGCTGAAAACGCATTTTCATAGGTTACCTTCTCCTTTCAACCGTTATTCAGGCTGTGGTTCACCTTGCTGACTGTATATTTGACTGCGTGTTTGTATGTACACTTATCTACTGGATGTTTAACCCACACTGTGCATCACTTTGCAACTGTGTGTTTCAGTTTCGGTTAAAACAAACCTGACAGACTGTTCTCAGTGTAAAGTGCACTCGCTCACTGATACATGAATAACAATAGGCAACAATGTGTCACTCAGGTTGTTTACTGTTCTCCAGAGCAGAGGGGCTGCTTGCATGCCACACAAGTGGATCCTGGAAACAAACTGCGCATAACGTAACCTTTTCAGTCGAAGTGGAAACGCCCCACATGTCCATTCATGTGAGGATGAACAGCCCTCACTGCTTCCTCACAATGCTGTTTATACTCCGAGTGGACACCGAGCTCTGAGGCCGGGCCAGACACGAACTATTGCTAGGCAACAGGCGGGAGGGAATCTGGAGCACAGCTAGACTGCAACTGCTGCCACACGAGCTGTACGGACTCATGACAGATAACGTTTTTTTTGGGGGGGTGGGCATCAAGTGGGTCACGTTTAAATCGCTCCCCAGCCGCCATTCACGGTCTTTTATATACAGGAGAGAGCAGAGCAGAATGAACGCAACATGCGAAGCTAAACTGCATGAATTATCTTCACAGGCTGAAAAATAATTAAAGACTAAACAGAAAACAAATAGCTCATTAGCATTTTTGAGTTGCAACACAACACTTTGATAAAATTACACTTAGTGGAAGTGTGAATAAGTGTTTTGTCTAACACTTCAGGCTATCTGGATTCAGTTCCTTTTGAATATGTTACATAAAAGGCTCCTTAAAAAAGAAATCTGAGTAATCCTGCTGTTTAGAAATGCTCAATGTAAAACTGGATTTACAAGAAATTTAAGGCAGATAATCATGGGACACTTGGGCCACATTTCTACATTTGGGCCCATTGGGTGTTCGGTTGCAGGCTGACTGCAAGCAAACTGCTGCCGATTCATTTCCTGTCAGCTGCTCACCACTGGGAACTGTAACCAGTGTATATAATACTGATGTACCAAAAGAACAGAACTGGCATTAGTCTTTATAACGCCTGTCAACAAATCCCCAGAGAAAAAAATGATTCTACTACCACTGAGGCCAAAGCCATACAGCTTCCTCCTCTGAGGAGATCCTTCACTGTCCAAAAACTTTTTAAAAACACAACAAGAGTTGTCATGTTGTTAAGCTGGCAGGCACGTTGCTTCATCACAGTGAACTGGTTTTTTTTCACCCTCCATATAGTCAAACCCTCCGAGATTTAGCTTCTGCTTGAGTGCTTCTGTCTGAGGAGAATTTCTGTTTTTAAAAATCAAACCATTTTCATTTTCTGTAGGAAAGAGTAGTGATGAGGTCAAGTACCTTATGGTGCAGAACTAAAAGGGTAAATGGTAGCACCAAGGGAGGGGGCACCAGCCACCTCTCAAAATGTGCTGCACCAGGCAACAAGGCATATAGTTTTTTGTGTTGTGCCACCCCAGTATTTTTAGTGGCCCCCATTTGAAAAACTTCTGCAGGCACTCCTGGGTGAATGGCAAATAAAACATGACAGACAAAAAGTGGAAATGTGTTGGAAATGCAGAATTAAAAGTTTGACTAGTGAATTAAATTGAGGGGCTGTTAGTGCGTTTAGTCATTTCGTGGGATTTCTTGATAATGTGACTTCAACAATAAACAGGACAAATGGGAACTGCTGCTGAGCTGGAGATGCAACCTGATGAGCAACACGCACAATCAGGAAGTTTAGTGACTAAGGTCTAACTTTATATTACTTATTGATACTGCTAAAAATCCTTGAAGGTCATTTCATTGTCCAGTTCTTCTGGATGGCATAAAGATATCCTGATCACCCTCTAGAAGTCCTTTTATGAACCTTGAATCTGAGTGTTTATGATTTTAATACATACCTGAAAATCTTGCTTCACACAGAATTACTGCTGTTTGGTATAATAGCCAAACACAAAGTTGGGTGTCGAGGAGCACGCTTGTTACACTGACATGACCTTATGGCTTAAACATGACTGTGCACTGGTCCTCTGGAGAGCCTGTGGATGATTTTGAGAACTGTCATCTACATGTCTGTAGCTTCTTACGATCAAACAACCAGTCGGTGGCCGCCTCCTGCCTCCGTTATTGAAAGAAAAGTACTGGCAGTGTCCTCAACCTCCTAGGAGCTGCACCCGTGGTAAAAATGTAAAAACCCCAAGTGATTTTTCATTAAAGCTGAACACTGACCTTGACTTTGAGATTTAAACTAATCTGCGGTTTAGTAGATTCCCCTATTGTTATCAATTTGAAAATAATGTTACGCTAACTTATCGTATTCACAAACATGGATCCACACCCCGCGCTCACCTGCCGGAGCGACAACTTATAATGGCGGAATGAAAAATGCCCTTCTTAGCTGCTCTTTTTATCAGCAACTGGACATAAAGTCACTACTGTAAATCTCGCATTAGTCCACAGATTTGGCTCTCTGATACTTTGTCCCATTTCCCAGAAAATAAAATCAAATTGAAAAGTTATTGTTTGAAAACTGTGCAGGACGTCACATGCAAGTGTGCGTACTTTAAGTGGTCAGAACGGGACTTCCAGGGAGTACACAGGAAGTAGCAGGAGTGCTGGAAATGGTGCAGGGCGACATAAGAAGCCCATCTTGAAGGGGAGACAAAACTGAAGTCAGATATCTGTTTTTGTGAAGGTGCTCAGATCACACCAGCGACAAAACTAGAAGACTAAGACTGCGCTGTGATTAATGTTTAAAATTATTCCCTTGTGGATGTAATTACCAAATAATTTGCTTTATTGAACACATAAGATGCCTTCATACAGGTAACAAAAACAGACAACTGTCAGCTTGAAATGAAAAAAGAAAAACCCACATTTTATTGCACTTAAGTTATAAGAAAATAAAATTCTAAGTGAATCAAACAAATACACAATCCCTTTAAGGTTTTTTCTGTCCGTTTTCTTTTTTTGCCAGGCAGTTTACATGAACTGGAAAAAAACAAAGAAAAAAAAAAGAAATAAAAACACCTGCAACAAATCTGATTTCTCAAACCAGATCATAAATTAAAATCAGAGGGAGAAAACAACAAGAGGAGATAGAGCAAGATTGTTTTCTTTTCTTTTTTTAATATACAGTGTTATACCACTTTCACAGTTCAGCTTGAGTTGTGACTCTTGGAGATTGGGACGGTTTTTGTTTGGCTACAATGTTTCTGTTCATGTTTTGTTGCCTTTGTGGGATTTTTTTGTTTTGTTAAAATTTCTCCCCCCATGACGACCCGCGAGGCCGCGGCCGCCTGGGTGATTTCGACTGCGACACATGTAACACTAAGACTCCCGGCAGCTCCGCCTGTCAGTTGATGCTTGTGATGGTCTCCTCTGTTGCTTCAGACATCTTTGAACAGAACAACAATCACACGCACGGATATGGACAGTTCTTTCATTCACCTGTTAAAAATCGATACATCTGCTAGGATTTTTTTTTTTTTTTAATATTTTCGCTTTTTTTGTCTTTGCCAGTCTGAACAGCATTTGTACATTTCCCCAAAGAACAGGCCGGAAGAGCTTTGTCCCAAGGAATGTGTTTACAAGTTGCCCATTAACACGCTAAACACACGCACTCATGCACACGCACGCACGCCAACAGTGTACATCCCCTTGTTTCCTCTCTGCGGGCGCTCCCCGCCAGTATCTGTCGGACACGCTCCCTCCTCTCGGCCTCGTAGAGGCACGTTTGGCTCAAGTTTCAGTGGCAAAAACAAAACAGAAAATAAAAAGCTGGATGTTACCTTTTTTTCTCATATTTTGTTTCTGTAAGTCCAAACATAGAGTTCAATTTGGAATTTTGCCTGGGACTAAAACGTCACAGCAAGTAAAAGTTCCATCTCTCTCTTTCTTTTTCCCCATTCATCTAGCAGCATAAATACAGTTTGGCCACTGGGGGGGAAAACGGTAGAGGGGAAGGGAGGGGGACGAGTGGGGTTCAGGGGGGCATTAATCCACAGCGCTTAGAGCAAAGGACCTTTTCTTCTTCTCGTCACAGCACTGGCATTGAGGAAACCACCCCAGCTAGACTCTGGAAAAATCTGGACAGCATTGATGTTCATGTGGAGACGGCGCTCTGAACCCAGGTATGTAGAAAACAGAAAGGAAGAACCAGGAAGAAAGGAAGAAAACAAATCAAAACAAAATAAACCCTTGTGACAAAGATGGCAAACCTAAACAGGGCAGGTTTCTAATACTGGGATTTGTTGCTGTTGGCAACAGTGAGAAAAGGCGGAAAAAACAAAACCTTTCATATGATAAACCAAAGAGGTGTTGAAATTCACAGTTGTGTTTGTGTGCGGTATTTTAAAGAAATCAGACTACAGAAGGGGAGAAACAAACAGGAACAGAAATGGAGTGACGAGAAACTAGCCTGAACAGGCTACACCGAGCAGCTCTTTAGGTGCGACTGTGTGTGGAAAATCCACCTTTCTCAGCCTTAACCTACGGTCAACGTTTCCCACTTTCCGGTCGGCCTTTTGAGTGTATGTGTGTGTTTTTCTTTTTTTTGTTTTTTTTGGTGGGGGGCGCACACTGATGGGAGGGGGTTACAGGGGGTGGGAGGGGCTTTTAAAAAATAATATATCTCTGTACATGTCAAAATCTGTCAGGCTTGAGCGAAACTAAGTCTCTGAGTGAAGCTGCCCCCAAACTGAAAGGATTGAGAGTCACTTCAAAAGAGTTCAGTCATTGTCGGCCATTCCTCTTTTTTCCCCTCTTCCTCTTCTTTCTCACAGCCAATCAAGGGACAGACCAGTCGTGCTCCGCCCTCCTCGCCTCGTTTCCAACCCGATCCCCCTTTAGGCTCCACCTTGTGCTGATGGAAGGGGCTCAAAAGCAGGGGCTGAACAGGTGAGGGTGTGTCTCTTTGTCAGTAACATTTGCCCAAAAAAGCAGGGGGGGGGGGACGTGGGAAGATGATGGTAGAGGACAGGACAGCCCACTGTTGGTGGTTGTGGTTCTAGCATTTGGATGTTGGCTCTCCAGTTTCCAGGTTTCCTCGTCTCCCATTCCCTCTCTACTCCTTCCTGTGCGGTTCGCTCTCTTCGTCCTTCCCCACCGTGCTCCCTCTCACTTCATATCTACGTCAAAGTCCAGGACCAGCAGCTTGGTCTCCTCTGTGCCATTGCGGCTACCAACCGCGCACACCAGCTTGGTGTTGGAGGCCCGGATGCGCCACACCACACCGCCGCTTCCGCCACTTTCCAGAGTCACCAGGTTACGGATGAACTCGCCAGTCTTCAAGTCCCACAGTTTGACCGTGCCATCGTCCGAGCTGGTGATGACAAAGTTCTTGTTGAACTGGAGGCACGTCACGGCGCTCTGGTGCTTGTGAGGACCTGAAGACACAAAGATAATTATATTTAGTGGGACGAGGTAAAGAAAAGTCTTTTTTTTTTTCATGGCTTAAAACATTTACATTCAGGTTAAAGTTTCCAGTAAATGTGTCTGGATCAGTCAGGTCCTAAAACCTGTAACATAGGGGAATCCCTTCCTACCAAAGCTCGTGGAAAATGTTGGTCAAACGTGCTAGTCTACTGGCAAATAAAGAATGGGTGAATTTAAAAATAATGAAGAACCCAGATACAGGGAAAGATCTGAAAGCAAGATCTCGGTCAGCCTGTGAGCTGAAAGAAGAGCTCTTACTCCTGACGGTGCTGTGACAATGAGATCTTCGTACAGCTGGCAGGCTTTAGGACGAGCTGCCAGGGCTCATTCCTGTCTGTCACAGACGCTAAGCAGCTTCAGCGACACCTTTGTCTGGTCTGTTTGGTGCCAGTACATACCGGTTAAAGCGTGTAGTGGCTGAAGTGAGTTTATTTGTGACTGTATGCGTGACTCCTTCAGGCTTGAAAATCATACCTTAATTAAATCAATTAAAGCGAAAACAAAAACGAGTGCAGGCAAATGAACTGATTTTGACTGAATTGTGAGCTCAGATGCATTCAGATACACAACCTTTCACAGACGAAACCTGCTGAAATCTCTGAACAAGCGTTCACATCTTTTCTGTTTCAGTCTCTGATTAGTTCAAAGGCTGAGTTATTTACCCGGCTACACAATACTGCTCTGCACCAACCCCCAGCTTGCCTGTCTCTCTCCTCCCTCTGCTCTTCCCATTACCACAACAAAGCACTCTGCTCCATCATTACCTATGCGCTCTCGAGCTGACAGTGACAGCCTTGTTGTTGGCCTATTGTCTTATCAAAACACACTAATGAATGGCAGAAATTGTCTGCTGACCTAATTATATGACCTACAAAGTTCCCGGGCCCTCAGTCTTTTACTGTAGTCACCTCTCTTCACCAGACAGACCCACAGTCTCCCTCCCTGAACGCCATCCCTCCTGCTCTCTTAAGGCTCTTATACGACCATCCTTTGTTGGGCTGCTGTGTGCGCTGTGGACGCAGCACCCGCATGCGGGTTTGGAGTTTACTAATGAGGGCGGTTAGGAGCGGGGCACTGCTGGTTGCCACTGCTATTCAGCCAAAGGATTTCCAACATCCTGTGAGGCACCAGTGCTGCTAATGGAGTTAGAACTATTCAGACACAAAGGAAATGAGACTGTAATCAGGACCAGCAGGCTTGCAAGGTGTTGGCTCAGTTCTGCTCCACTTACACACACAAACAGGTAATTTAGATGGATTTTTAATTGGACTGTCAGTATCAAACAGAGTCCCATCTAATGTGTTTTTTGTTGTTGTTATCCTCCAAGGCTAGCATTGCCACTTTTCTACACTTTAAGTCATTTATTCATGGATCTATAAGTCTACATTTCAGTCTGCACGCAAGTTGTTTTGCAGCCACCTTGGGTGTAGCTGCTTTGAGTACAACATAACCAAGTCTAGTGGTATGAAAACACGGCTGCAGAAGCACATCAGGACAGGACAGAAAGTTAAGAGAGAAAGAAAATATAAGAGTTACATCCCCAAAATCTCTGATGTAGCCTGGCTGTCCTGTCACATGAGACCTTTGTACTGATTTTTACTGTAAGGTCTGCCCATAAGACTCACATCTGAAATTATTTTATTAGAATAAAACAGCTAAGAGTTTGGCATCTGATCTCATGACTCCCAGCAAATAAACACAGAAATTTGGAAGTGATAAGCAAACATCCTCCAACAACACCCAAAAACGTTGGAGCCACTAAGGTCAGGCTCTTCTGAGTGGGAGACAATGCACCAGCTGCTGTGTGAGTACTCAGCTGAATGCAGTACAAAGAACACTTATTCTTTTAGGGTTTATCCAAATAGCAGTAAATGTGCAGCAGTTTCGTAGGCATCCTACAACAATGTTTTGCCCGTGTGTGGTCCTGGAGACTTCCGTTGCAGCAACAACTACCCGCAGCTTTGCCAACATGATGGACTCAGAAAAGTGTGAGATGTAGTCATGAAAAGTTAAAATTGTCATTGAAATGTAATTAGATTTCAATAACAGCTGAGACAGCCTCTGGTTTTCCAGAAGTTTTCCAGTAACTCTCACACTGTTCATACTTCACATTCCTCACCTTGCAGTGTTTGGAGGCACTGGCCAGTCTTGATATCCCAGATCTTGACAGTGGAGTCTGCATTGCCTGAGACCAGGATGTTGTCTTTGAGCTCCATGCCACTGGTGAGGGACTGGTGCCCCGTTAGCGTGTGGATGCAGTTGCCCGTCTCCACGTCCCAGACCCTTATAGACGTATCCAATGAGCCGCTCACGACGTGAATCCCGTCGAACTGCAGAAACAATGAATACGTTTAAATTGTCTGAAAATCAAACGGCCGCTTCTAGAAGCCACTTGAAGTTGGAGTTGACGGCAAAAGCACCTTACATTTCAACACTGCGTACTGTGTTTCTATTAACCTTAGACTAAACCCATTTAAAATGGATGCACAGTATTGATCCGTTAAAGCTTTTCTGCTGCTTCCCAAATCTAGTTGGAGAGAACCAACACTTTAAAAGTCTATCAAAGCAGCATGGCACAAAAACCAATCTATCAGTGCAGTAATCAGCCTCCTCTGTGAGGGTTATGGCACCAGCTAAAGTGCTCTGTCATCACACAGAGTGGATGTGAAGAGAGGACATATTAGAGGACAAACGGGTATAAACTTTTTTCCCCCACTTCCTCCAAACGAACAAACATCACACATATATGCTGGGACATAATAAATTAAGAATATAGAATTGCACATGAATATGAGAAAGATAAAGGACTAAAAAATTCATGCAAAAAGACAGATCTGTTGTTTTTGTGCACCACAGGTTTAAAGCAATTGCCTGAGCCTAACAAGCAATATTTCACTCCACAGAAGTCCTTGGAGGACACGCGGCAGTGAACTTCCTACAGTTTAGGACAGTTAAGAGGAAAAGTGTACAGTAAAAAGGCCCGTTTAGAAGCTCTTCATTTAAAATTAACCTATGTACTCTTAATAGCACAAAACACTCAGGTGACACAAACATATGACAACTGCCATGAGCATGAAAGCATCTTTATGACTGTTTTCCCTTAAGTGTTACTTGAGTCACCTATTGTTGCGTCACCAAAGTTTGGGGATCAAAAAAGGAAAAGTTCGAGGTAATCAGTTTGCTGCTAATTACACTGTTATTTCAACATTTAAAGAACAGAAGGTCAAACCTAGATTTGCATTTGACATAACTAGTTTTCAGGATTTTCTCCACTTGTTTTTAACACAAAAAGGTGTTAAAACATCCACTGTCAAGGCACACGGTTCTTAATTTGCTGGTGTAAATCAAAGACAGCCTGCAACTATCAACTTAAAGAAATTATGCATGCCCACTGTGCCAAAATGTCTTTCAGCCCTTCAGTCTTTTGGCTTGTAGTTCTTTTCAAGAAGTTAAGCAGAGCTTTGATAAACTTTTCCTTTAACACAGAGAGATGTAAGGCGTCATGTAAGGCGTCTTCCCTCATGACAAAAATCATGAAAATTGCAGCTTAATGGCAGATTTTTCCATGTCAGAACCACGGACATCGTTTCTGTAGTTCCTCCGCTGACACTGCTGTGGTCATTTTACGTTACCCTACACAGACACTTGATTAGTTACACCTGTTGAACTACTCACAAATATCTAACCAGCAAATCACATGACAGAAACTAGATATGACAAAGATGACCTGTTCAAACATAACATCAGAATCGGGATGAAACCATCCAGTGAGCAGAAGCTCTCTGGGTGAAAATGCCACCCACAGAACTTCCACCAATGGTGTAGGAGAGGTGTCACATTTGCAGAAAAGATTGGATATTGTAATTTTAAAATGTTTATTTAAATTTTCTCCCATTCCTCCAGTACATCATTATTTCTACCACAGAAAACTTCCACCATCTCTGGCCTATGCTGCCGTGCTGAGAGAGAAATGCATGCATAAAACTAACGACTATATTATGTTTGACAAATTGTAAGCAACAAGCTGTGTTTTTAGTAGATCACTCAAACCCACATGTGTTTGCTTGCCACCTTAATCTGTCCTACTCTCGTTAAGGCTGAGATGAACTGGTTGCTCATAAATTCTGGTAGAAAGTCACGCACACAACCTGCTTGCTTTATGCTGATTGGAGCCTTGTGCTATTTCTTTTAGATTAGCAAATCCAGCCCTTTGACAATAGTCAAACATGGTTAAAGCCTCTTTTATGCTCACATCAGTCTTACAGACAGCCCTTACAATAATGTAGTTAGACGAGTTCTTACATATATGGACCTAAAAACTACCAACCGCATCTGATTTATTGTGTCATAAACGAGAATGTTTTTATAGGAGTTCCCAAAGACTCTAAAACAAGTAACTCGTACATTTCATTTGGCTCCAAGGTTGATCGGTATACACCAGTCTTTTCTTTAATGCTGTGGGAGGCCTCACCTGTAATGAGTACACTCTGTTTGTGTGGCCTTGCAGCGTGTGGAGGCAGGTCTCCATCTCGGGGTCCCAAACTTTCACCATGAAGTCGTAGGCACCGCTGACCACCCGTCGCCCATCATACTGGACGCAGCGCACTGCCGCCACGTGGCCCATGAGGACGTGTAAACACTGACCTGAATCAATGTCCCAGACGCGCAGCGTGGCATCACGAGATCCACTGACCACCCTGCATGACACAAACGCAGACAGTGAGAAAGGTAACCGTAGCAGAACACAGATATTCAGGAGAGATTCAGGAATGAATATTGATGAGTACGGGTGCAGTAATCAGTTCAAACCACCGTGAATTCAATAGCTGCCTTTATGCTGAGCTGCTTTCCCACAGATGTAACGTGCATTTAAAGTCATCCATTCTCCAAGATTAAATTCAATACTCTACACAACTGCTCATTCATAATATGGTAAATGCACTGACAGAATAATGAGGCACATATGCACGGATCCTCACTACTCTGACAATGAGTGACCCACAGCATCACATTCATGCTCATACATGAATGTACAAATAAACCCCCACACCTGTCTTTAACAGCCGCCCTGATCTGTGCATTCACCCTGAATGGAAAGATATATTACCGGTTACAGGAAGAGAAACTCCTTTTAGAGTGACAGTTACTCAAGTTGAACATTTTTCAGATTATCACACTTAAGGTCAATACTTTCATCAGCTTCAAGACTCTTCAGTAAGGACTAAGACGCATTTGACCTTAAATTTTCTACGGGCTGTTTCAATTTAGCCAAAAATAAATAAATACATAGAATAAAATAAACCAAAACATGCTGTAGATACACACAGCCCATTCTCTATTTATTAAACGCCTCACGGTGCTACACAGATAGAAATCACCAACATGTTATTTACCATCTACCAGCAGCTCACAGCATTTCCACTGAGTGAGTAATCAAATGCTACACAAAAACCTTGGTGGGCCCTAAGGCGAAAAGAGCACTTCGAGTCTCCAGAGTGTGATACTGAGTGAATAAGTGAGCAGCAGTTCACTTAAGTCGCCTCACAGGGTCCATTTAATCACTATGAAACCACATGCTCTCTTTCATAGATGCTGTCCTCTTTTACCGTTGTACAGTTGCTCTTATTTACCAGATGGGATGGCTGTAAATGTGGGTGTGATGAATCATAAGGAACATTCAAGGATTAATCTATCCTGTGTTTCTTATTTCTGAAAGTTATATGGTTAAGCTTTTTTTTAAACACCAATTAAAACAAATATTTATCCCATAGAGTACAGAGGACTGAAGTAAAATCGTATCCCTTGTTATGCAAATTATGAAAAAAAAAAAAAAGGTTTCATTTAATTCTTATTAGCGCTTGAAGCCAATTTTGAAATCCATGAACAAGGTCAGGCAACATGTTTGGACCTTTTTCTACAAAAGGATTTTAAAAAAAATGTAAAGTCTATACTCCTGTATAAAACTGAATGAACCTGAAAGTAACCGGTACTCATTTCAGCACTTTGCTCATGTGCAGATCATCTTTGATTTCAGGCACAGATCAGGCAGAGCCAGCGTTCCTACCAGCAAGAAAACAAGAGTATTAACCCTTGGATGCACAACCTACCAATACCTACACTCTTCCACGAGTGGGGTCAAAAATGACCCCAAATAAAATCAATGCATTTTGCTATAAACTCGGTTGTTATTCTTTAAAATCTTTAAAACGAAGAGTTGTTATATTTTCATATTTGAGGTATTCCTCATAAAACATGTTTGTGACATGAGGCCCTTTGCATTTTTATTTATTTTTTCATTAATTTTAAGAAATTGGAGTTTTTGTATCACTTCTATCACTTTTGTATGCTTGCTCGGCATATACTGCAGAAGTTGGGTCTTCCCTCTGAAAGGCACAAGTTGTTCATCCACTGTAACACAATCACTGAGGATGAATTTCTGCCTGCAGTTGACCAGGAACAGGCCCCATATGTAGCGGAAAGCTGCCCTGTGGTTTGTTTTCAGTCGGTAGGCTTTGGTCCTCTTGTCATCAAAGTGCAAGAAACAGCGAATATGTTCACATTTTTGAATTGACATAGTGGCCTTGTACAATGGGTTATGCAGAGGACTCCCACAAAGCACACCGACTGGTACATCCCAGTTCTTCTCACTTCCTGCAAGAATGGTCAATCAAATGAAGGCCAGGAGCTTATGTCTGATTACATTTTTCCACTCTTTTCCCCTGTCTGTGGCTACTTTTCACGCCTCCATGTTTGTGCATGTCAGCACCTCTTCTATTATATTATCAGACATGAACATCTTCCATGCATCTATTGGGGAGACAGTACTAAACCCAGGTGCGAGCCCTGGCCGACTAATTCATCTAATTTATTCTGTTAGACTCAATATCCATTTCCCCTTCAGAGGACTCATCAGAGGACTCCTCTGTGTCTGACTGGCCTTGTTCAGTGGGGGGGACAGTAGTCTGGGTCCTGTATATCTGAGATGTCCGATTCTCAGTCAGTGCCTCAGATGGGCTCCTCATCCCATCCATCCTGGATCATTTGTAGGGCAAGGTCCCCAGGGATTCTAGCTGGCCTCATAGCAGCCATGTTACTTTAGATATTAAAAAAAAACCATCAGAAAGTACAAAGTTTGAAATGCACAGGAAACTATAAACAGGGCTGCACATAAATGGTCCGCAGGTGTGCATTCGCTGTCAAAATAATAGACACGCACCAGATATAAAGTTGGAACGCGCGTTTGCGTACATAAGATGTTCTGAATGTTATGTTATGAATATATTACAACTTTTCATTTTAAAGATTTTGAAGAAAAACAACATCTAAGGGTTAAACAAAACATGACAATTTCTTAAACAGGAAGGCGCACAGTTTCACACAGCAGTACACAATTGGCAAAGCTCACTACAACACTAATACTGACCCATTTAAGGAGGCCACTAACAAAACTATTATTTTCAGAGATTGCTATATCAATAGCACAAAACGCTTTTCTGTTTATCTAAAACGCAAAGAAAATCAGTTTAATATCACACACGAGCGATGAAAGCAACAATTTTTAGAGTGGAACCTGGTAGTATTTGATAAGTTTAGCCTGAAAAAAAAAAGGCTTTAACTAAATTTATTATGAAAAACATTTCGGGCAAATCTTCATCTCATCGAAAGCATCATAGAGCCTTCAAGCTTGGGCTTAAAGCACAGCAGTGAGCTGCTCCGTACCTTTTCTCATGTAGGTGCATGCAGCGCACTGTTGAGGTATGCCCATAGAGGGTGTGGATACATTCTCCCGTCTCTGCGTTCCAGACCTTGAGTGTGCGATCAGTCGAGCCGCTGATGATAATGTTGTCTCGCATCTGGGATGACCACACGCCCCCTGTGTGGCCCACCAATGTCCGCAGACACTGAAGAGGAGAAGAAGGAGAGTCTTGATCAGGATTCCTGATGGACAGTACAGACTTCTGATGTTAGAAAAGTTCATTTGAAAGGCATTTGGGGTGATGGCATTCATACATATCAAAGCTCAGCTTAAGAATTCATAAAATCTCATTCGGGATTTTCTCTTCCTGCGTGCCCTCTCGCTGCCTTCAGGGGGGAAAAAAGGGAAAATTTAATTTGACATTTTACAGTAAGGAAAAACTGAGTCCACACTTGCTGCTGCCGTGCTGGGACAAAACCTCCCAGAGCTCTGCACAAGATTTAACGTAACTTTCAGAAAGTGGCCAAATCATTTGCAGGAAGGGTTGATGACAGTCTTCACTAAAATGTCTCCATTCATCCCCATTAGGGACAGGAGATTAGTTATTGATTACAGCACTTTCTGATCAACTCAATCTGTGTCGAAGCACTTTGTCCCATTTGAGCCTCCCAAACGCATTCAATTTAAATTCTTTTAGGGAGGAAAAAACTGTAGAAGTTGCAGCTGCTGTGCTCATGTCAAGTTTAGAGTGGAGTCTGCCACTGAAATGTAACCCCCCAGAAAACTTTCGGTGTTTGTGCACACATTTTAATTTCCATTAGTGATGAATGAGCGATACTGCTGCGTAACACTCAACTACAGGCCTGCAGTTTATTACATCACGCTGGGGATACAATAATGCAGGATTTTTCCCATAAATCAAAGCCTCCAAGAACGAGAGTGTGATTAAAGCCTTCTCAAACACTACGTGGGAAGAGAGAATATCTGAAATGAAGGGCTTAGGCATCTTTATCTGTCTGTGAAACAAACATAAAATAAGCCGGTTCCAAAAGAATGAAAGAAGATTAGCGCTCGTTTAATGAATGTGTGAAGGCCTGCCTTTTTTTCCTGTTTTAAACACATGAGGGTTTTCATACAATGCTTTACATTTGCTTCAGATCTCCTCTTGGTTTAAAAACTGTGGCGGGGGAGTATCCGCTTTAGCAACCTGAGAGCTGGCCTCATTGAAAGACAAATGCAGGAGATTTCCCTTTGTATTGAACAGCCCACCTTTCAAGACCTCAAATATGAGAAAATGTGGGCCAGATGTAGGGCTCAATGTGGGTTCAACTAATGCTTAGCAAAGGTTAAAATAAACTGGCTCAGGTGAAGCCATCAGATAATTATAGCTTGATACCAGATGATTAAGAGATTACTGCGGCTATAGTTTCATTTCCATACATGACTGTTTGACAGTAGAGGAACAAGAGGTTACAAATGTCTCAAGATAGACTATGAAACGCATAACCAAAGCGGCAGGCTGACAGAGTCTTACTAATGTTTCTTCCCCTCTCTTATTTGCCTTTTCCATGTCTTGTGTTGATGATTTGATGACATGGTTTTGATCTACTGTTTGTCTCCAAGTACTAAGTGGATAATACAGACGTGTCACATAAGTATGAGTAATCACACGGTGCTTCCTCCACAGAAAGAGTGAGAGGGGGAAAAAAAGAGGCTTCATTATGAATGCACAATATTCAATTAGCTGAGGATAAGAATCTTGATACAGGTTGATCTACATGGAGAAATAATCCATACTTTCATTTAATTAATGATTTCAGATGCTCGCTAATCAGTCTGTTAACAGTTCCAAAAGCCACCTCTAATCTGTGGATCTCCCCTTGTTTTCAGTTAAAAACAGGGGACGTGTGTCAATGCGGCTAAAGAGTCTCGCAGAGGACACCTCTCCCTGAATACGACGGTAGTCCGCAGCTCTGCCATCTTAAATCTGCCTGACAGCTGAGGCTGCCTCTGACAGGCACCACCAAGGACACACTCTGCTCTGTTAAGCACAAGGTAGCCACCTTTGAAGCAGCAAGATGTGTTTGTTTGTGTGCTTGGATGGAAGATTGACGTCCCCGGCTGAAGCTGGAGACAAGCAAAGACAAAGGTCCATCCAGCCAAAGACTGAGCCTTCAAGAACCGTCTATGCAACAGTTTCTTCAACAGAAAAAATAAGCTTTTTGAAGATCTGCCAGACCACATGTCTCCAAGATCCAGGAGATAATGTTATACTGTTTAAAATTTAAGCACTGCTTGCTTCTTGCAGTACTTCCACCATAAATAAAACCCACTGTCTAACCTGATTACTAGCTAGCAACCCAGTTTTGTTCCAGGTGTGGAAGTCTTTATATAAAATATTCTCATATAATAATTCCCTGATTACCTCACAGAGCGGGTTCAAGTCGCCGTGTTTTACATAACAAGATGAATCGAGGGGCAGGACAAAACTAGCTGCAAAGATGAAAAGGCAAATGCTGGTTGTGGTGTTTGTTAAAGCTCTATTTTTGCAGGAGTAACTGCATCTGATGAATATTTGTTGAGCAATTAAAAATTTAGGCCATGCTCATGCAAATGAGGCTTATTAATATAATGCACACTTTCTATGCTAAAAAAATACCTAATGAGTTTGAAAAATACATAATTCACAAACAAATCTGGGAGACAAGAGGGTATTGTCAACAGATTCATTAAACAGCCGATGGAAACATCTGATCGGATGCAGTATTTGGTGTAAAGACAACACTGAGAACATTTTGAATGCGGCAGCCTTTGAGTCACCCCACAGTATCCCATCACAGGGGAACTGTACCGATGCCTCTAAAGTGGAGGCAATGTTTCTGAGGCAGAGGAGCACAAACAGGAGGGAAGCGTTAATAGTGGTCTCTCTTTGGCACAAATTGTCTACGCAGTGACCAATTTCTTTTCCCATCCCGACCTTTTAAAATCACCCACCTGCAAAGCATGCTGCTGCAGGTGGATCTCTGCACTCTCCTGGAGAAAAGGTAACCACGCTGATCTCTGAGCCAATTTACCTTTGTAATCTATAACCAGTCACCAAACTCATTACTGATTTGAGGGTCTACTTCTGACCCCGAATCAAACATACCGTCCTTTCAGAGCATGATGAAAAAAAGGGAAAAAAAAGTATAACACAATCCCAGTTTCTCATCTCAGCTGATCACCATGCTGCAGTCTCTTACTGATCCAGGTCTCAGTAAGAGTTAAGTGTCAGGGCTGTAGAAGTAGAGACTGGGTGACTGTGCTTTGCTGAAGTTGAAAGATTTGTTTACAAAAAGGTGCACGAAATTCAAATAAATCACTACAAAAAAATTACAGAGAAAAGATAATGGCTACAATCTTGGGAGACGTGCAATATGACAACCCCCACCCCCACCCCACCAAAAAAAACCCCAAAGTACAAGAGAAATGATATTGATATGAACACTGGTAGTTACAGCCATTGTAAGCTGTGTATCACTTCAAGATCACTGACAGCCACTTTACAGGCCTGCATCTCAGAGACAAACTAAGAAAAAGTAGCAATCAAGTCTTCAAACAAGCTGGCAAAGACTATAAAGAATTCTGACAGCAGGGAGAAAAAACAAATCCAGGGGCCGGTAATCTCATTGTATTTTTACTTTACAGTTTTACTGGCATCGACAGCCACTTCACCGAAATGGTCGATTCGGCTTAACTGGCCATTCCTCTCCAGTGAGGGATTCACTCTCTGTGGTGCTGAGAGCTAAGGAGGCAAAGAGATGAAATCCACAGAGGGAATGTGTGCTCTGAATACAGCAACCAAACACGGATTTAGGCTCATCTCGCCTTCATGACTAATGTAAACAAACAATCCTGAGGCAGATTAGCATTGTAGAAAGCGCATACAATAACCTCTGTCTGTGATGTCATTCTGAATGCAGGGTGGGTTGAGGAGGGGGAAAAAAAGCTTTAGAGCCTGCTGGTGATGTGACTCATCACAGGCTTCCACCACCAATATGGAGCTACTGCAGCTATAATTCAGCAACCTGTCATCCAGATATTAGTCTTTGGGTGTAGGAGAGCCAAACTGTGCTCCATGCCTATCGGATGACCTTGGCGAGATCTGTTCAGATCAGCAAATGTGACTGTGACTGATATGCATGTAATCACCAGTTGGGGGAGAGCCAACTTTACTTTATGTGTTCAGCCGAATCTCCGCAGCAATGAAAAGCAAACTCAACTCTTTTACATGTGAAAGTGAGGCCGAAACAGCCCACTGTGCTCATGCAGAACATCTTTTTTTTTTCCCCCTTTGAGAAGTTTTGCTTTGAAAGTTTTTATTTTTAAAGACCAAGTTAAAGCCCAGCCTTATGTCATTTATCTGAGTAAAAAAAAAAAGCAAAAGGGATAGACTGGGAAGAGAAATAATCAAGAACTTTTTGTGAAAACTTCTTTTGAGACAGGAGTCCAGCATTGAGGCATGAAAGTGTTGTGATTTACCACGATCTGTAAAGCGCTCTCCAATATCACAGAGCATCCACTGCCTTTCTTTTTAATACACAGCGTAAAGCTGCAGCACAACGCCTGTGTGTCTGCACCAGCTTCAGCTATGAATACTAACACCGCGTGTGGACATGGGCTGTGTTACAAGTCTGCAAAATAGATAAATATAAGAGAGGAGAGGCTGGGACAGAAAGCAGTCTTCCCAGGAAGATTTTTATGTGGTAGTGTAACGCAAAATTATATCAGTGGGAGCACTAAAGATACAGTATTTAAATCAATTTAACACAGTTGTTTCCTTCACTTCTAATCAATGAGTGTAAAAAGTAGTATGATTAAGCAAACAGCCTATTATTCATATTAGTGCCTGCCTCCCTTCTCTTCTGCTCTAGGTTTAAAGCGTACATCCAAAATGTAACAGTATTCAACTCTTACCTTTCCTGTGATAGCTGACCAGACTTTCAGCGTGTTGTCGTCAGAGCCGCTGACGATGCGATTGCCACAGAACTGGAGGCAGGTGATCACATGGTCATCGTGGCCTTTGAGCACCTTTAAATGGGACACATGAAAAGAGATGAAGCGGGAAGGGCACGGAGGAAGATTTGATGTGGAATGACAACGCAAATAATGATGCTGACAGTAACACTTCTTATGCATCAAAGTGAAAATGTCATCAAGTGCTGCAGGTGTACACAGCGCTTTAAGCAGTGCTGCATACATTCAGTCTCAGCTAGTGGGTCACAGGACTGCGAGCTCAGCAACTGACAGGGCACACTGCATATGCAAAGGACTATAACGAGCGTGGGGAACTAATTTATGCCAGTCGCAGCCTAAAATGACCTGCAGCCGTTTCACAAACAGCTACAGCGTACAAGGTCCATTAAGGATGAGCTTCAGCATGCTGGTCATGCTCTATGAGAAGCTTCTGAACAGGTAAAAGAGACGGCGAGTCTTTAATGTGAAGGAGAATAAGATTTTCCTGTGCTCCAGCTCAATTAATATTCCAAACAAATACCTGGGAGCACAGACATGACTGTTCACTAACTTTCCATCAGTTTAACACTTCAGACTCTTATTGAACCATCTTTCTGGGCCTCAAGGCCATTTGATCAGATCTGTAAAACTCCTCTAACCTGTGGGGAATTTAAGTTCGAAAGAAAAACTACCTTAGGTGATTTGAGGTCCCCTCTCCTCCAGTTAGTGTCTATTCTGTGCTGCCTGATGTAGGCACTCTTCCAGGGGCTGTGAGTGAAGCCAGGCTTGACAATTTTTCTCTTCTTCAGGGTAAGGGGCTCATCGATACCTGTGAGAAGGGAGAAAAGAAGCCAGTTGGACTAAAATGTCCTTGTTTTTCAATAAAAGTGCATTTTCCAAACAGGAATAACCACAATTTTAAGCACAGCAGTCGCCTCAGACTGCTCCCGCTGGGCGACTTCATGGTGTCTGTCTGCCTGCATCTGTTGCAAACAGTTAGGCTCACCCTCTTCCCTGCATTTCTCCCTCCACAGCAGGTTGTCTTCTGCAAGGATGCGCCAGTAGCGACACGTCTGTGCTGCTTGGAGGAGGTCCTTCGGTTCCAGGAATGACAGCACGTATAAAGCCAGCTGTTGAAAGACAAGGACGAGCAATGTGAAAGGTGTAAAGCAGTAATGGGGGGGGGGGGGGGGGGGGGGGGGGGGGGGGGGGAAGGAAAAAGAAGCTATAACTTTCTACAGTTGATGTAAACAACAGTTTAAGGTGACATACATAACATACATTTTCAATAACCTAATGGTCAATATATGATGTACATTTACAATGTACATCATATATTGACCAAGAAGAACAGACTAACAGTTTACAGCTTGACCAGGAGAGACAGGATTAGAAATGAGTACATTAGAGAGACAGCTCAGGTTCAGCTGTTTGGAGACAAAGAGAGGGGCAAAGCTGAGACGGTTTGGACATGTGCAGAGGAGGGATAGTGAACATACTGGACAAAGGATGTTGAAGACTGCCAGGTAGGAAGATAAGAGAAAGATCGCAAAAAAGGTTCATGGATGTAGTGAAGGAGAACATGCAGGTGGTGGTGTGAGAGAAGAGGATGCTAGGGATAGGGTGAGATTGAAGTTAATGGGATTAGCCAAAAGCAGAAGATGACAGGTCTACTTTTTTAGTCTTGTGAGATGAAAACCTGGATGATTGTTTCCAGAAGTCCTGTTTCTGTCCATCCAAACTCACATTAATGACTTTTCAAACTAAAACTATCCCCCAAAAGTCAGGGTTTAAAGTTGTGACATGGTGTGGGTTCTAGGCATAAACGCAGCACACATGATAAAATTAAAGTGTTTTAGTATGGATGTGCTGAACAAATATAGGAGAAGCAAAAGGAATAAGGGGGGAAAAAATCTAAGAAAACAAATGCAGGATAATTAGTGTAGCTTGTACAACAGTCATTGAGATGAGTCGACATGTCTGTACATTGAGCTTCTCAGCGCAGGTATAATGCTACAGCTCATTGAACCAAATGAGCATAAACCAGAAAGACAATCACCTGCTTTTTTGTTCCACTAACAATCAAATTCAAATACATATATATTTGCACAAAAGCAATGAGCTGGATCACCTGTTAGGTCAAGAGATTGTTGTGCATCTGCATAAAAAAGGATTACGGGTTCATTTGACAGTATGAGGCGTAAGCTGCTGTGTAAATATTGTTCTTTCATTATCCGACAACAACATGAGATGACAGCGACCCCACGACAGAGTAACAAATTCAGGTGTGTTGCCACGAACATCAGCATAGAGTCAAATTACTTAGGATGGTCTCCAGCTGTCAATTATTATTGATCTGAAAAGTTTACAGAAAAATGTAAAGACATCATATATAATTTCTGACAGCTCAAAGTGATGTGCTCGTATTGCTTTTCCATCACAGCCAATTAATCAGTTGTCTTCTCCATTTTAATTAATGATGGATCCATAATAGTGACTGAGAATCTGTCTATACTCTATTCAGCTATAGTGAATTAACATGCTAGATTCATCCACACAAAATTAATCAGTCAAAAGTAAGTCTTAATTTGTTCAATCATCTCTTCTCCTTGGTTTAAATGTGTTACACTACACAGTTAGGTCTACTTCAAGTCACCGTTATACCTGAATCACCCCAAAGCCCATCTAAGCCGGCCATCATTACAAGCCGGAGGATATTTTAATAGTTTTATAAATCAATCTCAAATTGCTTTTAAAGTCTGACACTCAGCCTTCTGCAGAATCTGTTCATAGTTTCAATTTCGACTGTATCTCAAGTGTAACCCACAGGGACCGTCCTGCTAAAATTACTTGACAGCCACACCTAATATTTTTCCTGGAGCTGGATCTAAGAGGAGAGGTGGGATTATCAAAAGAAGTCAAAGCCGCTTGTTGTTGCTGTTGTTTGGTTTCTTTGCTCATTTTTCTTTTAAGAAGAAACAGAATGAAAGGAGAGGTCTCATGTACCGGTGCAAACACACAAAGCTGTTTGTATATTTGGCTTTAGAGCAAGTGACACCAACACCTTAAAATGTTGCATCCTATTGCCTCACTCTCCATGCTACCCCCACCCACCCTCAATCCTGACACCTGCCAGACAAGGTGTGAAGTCTCTGATCTGCTACACAAGCTTCAGCAAATTGAGGCCGATTTGGTAAGAATCCCCTATGTCACATTATCAGCGTGCCACTTTACATTGTTTGTTTTGTCAGTTATGATGTAGAGCAAAAAACAAGACACCCACTATGGATGCCCTAAAATGATGCGAGGGAAGACTGCGACAGACGATCAAGGCTGAGACGGCTGCCTTGTGTCTTTTTCAGGTGCGTTCATTCGAGAACAAATATAAAAGCTTCTTGTGGGAGTTCAGGTCAGAATACACAGGAAGCCGAGGCAGAGGGGACGAGGCGCGTGAGGGGAACTCACTTCTTTGGGCAGCAGGGAGATGAAGTCTCGCTGAAACTGTGGCTCGATCACCTGCATCATATGCTTTACTTGTGTGGGCTCACAGCTGTCAATCAACTCATCCAGCGCCAGCAGCTTCTCTGGGCCAGTCCAGCTCTGGAACACACACACAAACACAAAGAGAGAGAAAATTGAAATTATTCAAATGACTTTACTTTGAAGAGGGGAACCATTAAATGTGGCTGTTTCAAAGTCGAAGCCTGGGTCAATGGGAAAAAAGGCCAATTTAATAGAAAACACCAGAGGTGCAATGGTGTCAGTCATGTACAGAACATCACAGCAAAATGTAATGTTATTTTAGATCAAAACTTTCTCCCTCGCTGCTACATTATGTATTATGCTTAGGAAAAAAATGTATGACAAGAAGTTAATTTTAAATCTAGGGTTTACAGAGCTTCTAGCAGGATTTGATGACTTTGCAGCAACATAAAAAAAAGAGGAGCTTTATGGAGTTTTCTTGTAATTTACCTTGAAGCCTAATGAATGTGTTGAATGCATTTGGTTTCCCATAAAACAGATGCAAAACTTTTTCTTCCTTCAATTTAAATATAGGATTGTGTCTTGTGTGTGCATGAGGAGAGGAAAGAAAACAGTGACCCACTTGTAAAAACATTTCTTTGCAGCCAAGTTAGAGGCAAGTTAAGAGATTACCCAGAGGAACCGAAGGTTTATGTTAAAATAATATGACTTTAAAGTGATTTTATGAACTTTGCTTTTATTTATCCAACCACAATAACTGTCCCTGCAACTTTTACAAACATTACAGGTACCTTCGCTGCTTTTATTCCGGTCTGTTCCTCTGAATTGTGTGCCTTTTTCTTTGTCTGGTTGCTCTAAACCACCTGGCAGTGGACTAGTTTAACACCATCAGCAGCATATTTCGTATACATCCACAAGTAGCACAAATTGAAAACAGCATTGGGGCATTGTGGGAACAGAATGACGCCTACGTGTTCTTGTGTAAGTTTTTCTTCCAAGTCTGAACTTGGATTGGAGCGCCTTGGAAGCATCCTTCCTTGTGCAGGATGCCTGACACCTTAATGTTCCCTACGTGCCCTCCACTGCACCACCGGATTGCTCGAGGCACCTGCATATTTCCAGCAGTGGAAAATGTGAATACGGGGAACTAGACTCCATCAAGACCATTATTAGTAGTCAGCATGCTTATTTCTTCTGCTTGAACATTCAGTTACTGCTGAGCAGCTCTCTAACCGTATGTTGGACCCCACAGTCATAGTTGTTTTCCCCTCTGTGGAGCACTGAAATCCAGACAATGATTACAGGCTATGAGGCAGGGTGGAAAATCTGGCATACGCAAACCACCTGTAATTTGGCAGCTAAAAGCTTTAGCCAGAGGTGTTGGTTCTAAAGCTAATCAGGCAGTTAAGAGACCCCCTCCCTGACAGGGGGTGGGGGGGCTGTGCAACAGCTACTTATGTGTTTTCACAACTGTAATTTGCACTCCAACAGAAACCTGAACACCAGAGCTCCACAGTTCCCAACCAGAGCTGAGAACCTTTTTGTCCAGTAAACTTTCAAACTACAGCATGCAGTGTTTTTCAAAGATGCTTTTTTCTAATTTAAGCTTGACAAAGTGTTTTTTTCTTAAAAAGAAAAACAGTCCGTAGACCAGACCTGGGCAACACAAACCCCCGGACGACACAAAAAACTCAAACTAAACTTTCTTTATAAAACAACAACTGTGAACAAAACAGATTATAACAAGGAGGATTTCTACAAGCTATAAAGACTAAAGAGGCAATCATGTGATCTATTACACCAGTTCTAATGACAATAACAATTAAGACTGAGGCCCATTGTTTTTACACCTCTGCTCGAGTACAAATTAAACAAAGGAGATATGCTAATGAATAAGCTTTAGACATTAGGTGGATTTTGTTACCTTTAACACAGTCATCTTAAGAGTTCCCCTTTGTTGCCACTCTTTCTGCAAAGCTAATGTAAGTAGCCACTTGTTGTATCTTTACATTTCATCTAAAGACACGAGTGGCAGCAGATTCCTCATTTAACTCGACAAAAAGGAGAAATAAGCCCATTTCTAAAAATCTCCAACTAATCCTGGGATGTGATATGCGAGGTTCCAGTGATCGTGCACGTATGTAAGAGGTGTTTCTCACAAACGGGAGCTACATGCAGGCTTGGACTGGACTGGGGAATGTACAGAATGTGAACTTGAGGTTTATCTCCCTGTAGCTTCAGCTGTACGATTAAAGAGAGCAGACTGATGTTCTGGCCTGAGGACTAATATATGTAAAACAAACACCAAGGTGTCACGGGTTCACCCTGCTGTTCAAAGATAATAGGTTTAAACTCTCTTAGGTAATGAAATCCATGGCAACCCATTATATAGAAAATCAGAGAGGCCCAATCCAGGCTAATATGCTTAAATGACATCCTATTTCCTTGAAGTCATTAGTGCTTAGGTTTAACATGAAAGAAATGACTATTAGGTTGTATCCATCAGACACTGATAACATAGGAAATTTACCATAAATAGGGGGTTAACTATAATATTACATCATGTCTTTGCTAGTCTCCAGAGTAAATGACAGTTAATTACTTAAGTGGCTAAAAAGAGGACAAAAGTTTTTATGCCAACTTTGCTCATGGAAGACATTCACACTGAAGTAACGTCTCCATTTCAGAGGATCGCAGAGAAAAAAAAAGAAGAAGAAGAAAAGCACCGGCCATGACTTCCTTTAAAAGGATTTTAATCCCAGCGGGAGTTCCTGGTTAAATAAAGGTTAAATAAAAAGTCTAGAGTAGACTAATGTGATCTTATAACTCTGCTTTTCAGTCTGAACAGGTACGGCTAATCCCAATTCCACGCTACAGTGCCTATGGTAATGTGCTGGGCCACAACAACAAGGCAGCAATTATCTCGGAGACTAAGTGAACATTGATTGGACGCAACATCTGCTTTGTGATGAGCTTTTCCTCGAGGGTTCAGAATCACCCAAGAGTGGGGGAAAAGAAAGAAAAAGAAAAAGACTCCAGAGCGCTCACCTGAAATGTTCGGAGCCATTCCTGGAGACCCGTGGGTGGCTGGATTGAGGTGATACGTCGTCTCTGTTGCCCCTGACCATTGGCTGCTCTGATGTGGCCAAATGTGGTGGGTGTGGCCGGACATGGGACAATTCCCGTCGGGCTGTAATTTTAAAAGGGAGGAAACAAAGCATCTTGAAGACCAATGCTGATATGAGACCTTTAAAGACAAATAGCGTAACTAAATTGCAGTCTAAGTAGGGGTGTGGAGGCTGTAAAAGCACTGCTGTCACTGCAATTAAGAAAAACACATGTAAATATTACACATCCCAGCATATTCTTAATGAGAATAACAGGAAGCACATTATGAAGGGGCTTTTTAAATAAGCTTTGCTGCAAACTCTGCTAAATCAAATCAGGCATGGACAAAAAAAAAAAAAAAAAAAAAACCTTTTACATTCAACTTTCATCTTTTGTGTTATCTCTGACAATTATGACAGCAATCAAGCCCGAGCTTTTATTTTGCAGGCAAATTTTAATTTTTAATTTTTTTTTTTTACTTTAGTGCAATTTTCTTAATTAAATCCATTCTTAGTTATTATTGGCAAGTCATAGGTTAAATCAATTAAACTGACATTTACTTTAAAAATGATTATTGTTTTCAAGCTAATCAGCAACTCTACAAGTAGATCTGGGCATCTTTATCACATCGTAATTACTTTCAAAAAAAAAAAAAAAAAGATTATTTGCAGTAAGAAAAAGTTACTCTTCACAAAAGCATTGCAATTAAAAAAAAAAAAAAAATTTCCACCTTGTCTGAGTGAATTAGCGCCGACTGATTAACACAAGGCCTCTCTGTATAATGCAATGCAATTCATCACCATTCAGCAGCACAAGCTACAACCTCCAGAATGTGCATTACAATGAATCAACACCTCTTTAAAACCATTTCAACAAAAACTGATCAATACAACCTTCACGGAGACGGGATTTATTGCAGAGGTGCATTTGTTCTCGCTATGCATACTTAATAAAATGGCAAGTGTTATTTCTAACTCAGACTTCAAAGTGTGCACAGTCCCACATATTTCTATTCAGGCCCAGAGTCTCCTGCTGTATCTGGATGCGGAAGGCAGCACAGGACTTCAAAGTGTACCCATGTAGCCTTGTAATGTAAGGGCAGCAGCAGAAGCCATCCACTGGGCACCCTCGATGCCTCACATTCAGCTTGCTGACAGCAAAATGGGAAGCTGGGGGTCGATTTCATTATTGATTCATTTTTAATGGGAGAGGAAGCTGAGACGGAGCGAGTTACATAGCAACATTTACAGTTAAGTGGCTGTGTTCAGTTTGAATTTTAATGGAGCTACATGTGAACACGGGCATTAAATATTCAGGGTAAGAGAAACATCTGGGACCACTGGCTGGCTGGATGGTGCAGACAGAATGGAAGAGGGAGCATCCCTCTGTTTACACATATACAATGCAAACCTTTGTTTATGCCTCCTGGCATTTTTTACTCCTCGCCTTGGTCCCAATTATAACATGTTCAGCATTAAAACAACGGAGGAAGAATTTTTACTTTATAATTTCTACCATAATCTTTTTGATCCTAAGGTGATAAACAAAAATACAAGGGAAAATGAGTCTGTGGATAGCTGGGGTGCCGTATGAGAGAAAAAGCTCTCTTACCTCGGATACTCTGGACCTTTGCAGGGCTTTTTTCCTGAAGGGAAAGATCGGACCTCGGGACCATGGTCCAACTTTCTCTTCATCTGAGGAAGAACAAGGGGAGAAACAAAAACCTTAGTAACAGTGAAAGCACAAAAGTGGGAAATTTTGTATTTAAAAGCTAGAGGCAACCTTTTGGACATAAATTCAACACCATTCTGGTAACTTTCCTTTAGAAACAAAATCTAAACCAATTTAGTTCTAAGACATTAGCCCTTGAAAAGAAAATCAAGAAGGGACACGGGTCAGGGAGCTATTTTTTTAAACTGTGCTGGAAGCAGAACATTATTCCTGCAAGTTACAGACTTTGTTAGCATAACGTCTGAATTTTTGCATATTAAAATACAGACAGCACAGACTTGCAAAAGCTTTATGCAAATGGAAAATTAAACTTTTATGCATGGGCTGGAGATTCAATAATTAACATGTGCCATAACAAAGCACAGAGACATGACCAATCTGTCCGTGACACAGCTCAGCATACACTCTGAGATGGCACATCACAGAAAAGGTGTTTTTCAGTGCTGTGTTTAATTTTGATTGAGAGAACTGAGCAACCAGAAATCCAATAATATGCAATAATAGGTAACCGCACTCACACACAAACTCAAAGGATAAAGCATGCCTGTACGCACAAAATAACCACAAAGCATAACAAGTTTCTCAAGCAGGTACTAAGGTTTATTCTTTGAAATGTGCCAATAATTCAGAAGGAAAAGAAAAAACAAGCAAGTCAGTTCTTTATTATTCTCCATCACCTCCACGTACGCAACACCACCCAGTCCCTGTTACCACCTACCCTACCGTGCAAACAAAGGAGCCTGTGTAGAGGCCCGGGCAAGCCAATTTTCCTCATCCCATGCCTGCCACTTTCTTTGGCAAGGCTTCTCAACACACATGCAAGTGATCACCATCTCATCTCCAGTCCCTCATGAATAAACAATCTAGCTGAATAAATGAACACTGATTTTTAGTGTCTGGCCAAAACAATATACAATCTAACAGCCTGGCCTTGTTCTTTTTAATATTTAAATATATTTCATATTTCAGTGAAGGCTTTTGTAGATTTAAAAGTAAACCCATGGATTCAAAACCAAATCCTTTTCCGATCCTTATCCTTGTAGCCCAGCTCCTTTGTAATATCAGCAAAAGTATGATGTAAAAAAAAAAAAAAATATATATATATATCAAAATGCACTTTAATTATGCATCAAGTCTGCAAGAAACAAGTATTTTCATTATCAGTTTATAAGCTTATTATTTTCTCAACTTATTTTCCATTAATTTTCTGTTATATTATCCATTAAAAACAATAAATAAAGTGTGTTAGTTTCCCAACTTTTTAACAACTAGCTATCGATGGTACCGAAACCCAGTATTAAACACGTCCCGGGGCTAATTTGCTAAGGAACGGAATATCAGTACACCCCGTTGTCATCAGTATGGCTTTCAAATATATTATTGGTGCAAAAGTTATGTTATAAATTTTACCTGCCCAGTTGCATTACTGACTAAGACTTTAAGCTATGATGCAGTTCTACTAGCTCCCATGCAGAAGAGGGTTCTCTGCATCTTCCTGAGAGCCTGCACGCAAAGAGTGGGTGCAGCTCCGTCTCACCCATCCATACACAGACCCTGATCTTTGTGAGGATGGTGAGGAGAATCAAACACTCAAAAGTGTGGCCGCACTTCGCTGATGGTGCTTGTAGCCACAAATGCAGCAGAACTTTTTCTTGTAAAGGCAGAAACACAAACTGCCTATCGAAACATTTAGTGAAAATCCATCACATTCAGGCAAGGGGACTCAGTTGGAGGTTAGTGATGTGATCTCTGCCTATACAGCCTACTAGAGCTACCCTTGGAAAACATGTAACACATTGTAATGGTCGTCAAACTACATCTATATTGATATTAACTGGGTAGTCAACTCATCGTTGTTATGGGGGGGTAATAGTTATGTTATATACTAATGCACGATATCTTGTTCTTAATTTGAGTCATCTCCAATAAAGTATTGACAATTGAAGCACCAGAAAGATGAGCAGTGCAGCTAAGAGTTATAGTACTGTTAAAATCTCAAGGTACCACCAGCTCAAGGTTAGGGGTCATGTTAGGTCAACACTGGCGAATGGTAATGCTTAAAAAAAAAAAAAAAAGAGGGGGGGGGGGGGGGGGGGGGGGGGGAGAGAAACTAAACAAAAAACTGCAAGGGCAAGTCTCTTGTGGCCAAGGCACAAATACCTTTTCAGAAGTTAGAATTTATGACCTTTTAAATGAAAGGTCATAAATTCTAACTTCTGAAAAGGTATTTGTTCAGCATGTAGCTGAAACACATCCAAAACCCATCCCTGAATATTTGTCAGGGATCTGATGGGTGTAAAGATGTCGGAGCCAAATGCTAATGTGTGTTTTGTTCACTCAGCCATCCAAAAGTATTAAAAAACAAAACAAAACAAAATCTGAAATTGAAACAAATGACAGGTGTGGGGTGATTGTTTTCTTATGGTGAAGTAAAAACGGCAATCCATCTCCTAACCCTACTATTGAACTCATCACTGCAGTTCTAACATCAATGATTTTCTCACAAGATTATAGATTTTCTCACAAGATTATAGTACTCGTGGCGCAGCAGTTTAGGGTCAAAGGTATTTAGCAACAGTTTGTTTACAATTACAATCCAGCTTGTTGTGCTCCAAACACACAACCTGAAAGTTTGCTCCTTGAACCCTTCTGCGACTGTATAATCGAATGATTATGCGTAGAAGCCAGAAACCAAATGTAAATTTAACTTTTTTCCCCTTTGACACAAACAATGCATTTTTTTTGGTGTATTATTGTAGTTCATATGCAACACAGGAAAACACCACTGGACATTTGACTCCATACTGTCTGGCGCTACAGTGGAATGATTACATGCTTCTCTTCAAAGATGTGTGTTTTTTTGTTTATCACTATAATTTGGTGTGTGTGTGTGTGTGTGTGTTCGTGTGTGTGTGTGTGTTCGTGTGTGTTCGTGTGTGTGTGCGTGCGTGCGTGTGTTCACTGTGTTTTAAATGTGAGGGTTGCTCATGTGAACGTTGAAAACCGTGACACACACACAAAAAAAAAAGAAAGAAAGTGGAAGCAACATTTGCCTACGACTAGAGAAATGCTCAATAACGAGCAGCACATCTGCACTGGCAGCCATGGACTTCTGATCGATACGGATTCCTACCTTAGTTTTTAATCGTTACAGACTCTGTGCCTTGAAACGTCCGACAGGCAACCAAAGTCTGAGCTTATACAACACATGTGCATGATTAGCACATCAATGTGCACTGCAGGTAAGATGCCTGCTGGACACCACACTGTGATCTGACCAATGATTTGTGATTCTTTCCTCACAACTTAGCTCATGCGTGAAGCCGCTGAAAGCTTATAGGGAGGAACCATAAAAACCTGAAGTAATTCATGAGGGGGAGGTACAGAAAAGACACTCGAAAATTTGGCAACAAGAATGCAAATGTAGTCCAAGCTAGGCAGGTACATAGCTTGTGTTTCATTTGTCTACATTTATAGCTTGTGTGATTGCTGAATAGTATAAAAAAGGGGTTTATAAGATATTCAGGATTGTTAAGACTGGGCTCTTAAACCTAGCTGCCTTGTTCCTAAAGTGGTGATCTCACTGCAATGGCAGTTCAGTAGCCAAGGAGAGCCTGGGTGTGTGAATGCATGCAGAGGGTGTGTGTGTGTGTGTGTGCGCGCGCGCTTATGTTTTTTGTGTGTGTGTGATTCGGAGTGTGAGAGAAGAGAGGGGAGTGCTGGCTGGCTTTGAGTGTGTGCACACACATGTAAGAAAACCTCAAACTAAATGCGGGCATGAAAAAATAATGTGTAACCAGCCTGTTCTGCAGCTTCAGCCTGGGAAAAGGTAACCAGAGAACACAGTGTTTGTAAATCACCACCAATCAGCCGTCCCCCTCCTTCCTCTGGCTTCCCCCCCACCCCCACTTCCGTATCTGGCCAAAAGCACGGCAGATGGATATGCAGAGAGTTAATGATATTTTAAAGACAGCGATCATTCTTACATAATGTGTTGATTCATTTTAACGGCGACTACATCCTGCAGCATCAGTCACGAGAAAAGGCTTTTCTCATTTTTCAAATTGTGTTTTCAAGCACTCGTCAAAGAGTTTCTCCTCATTTCAATCAGCATCATTTGAGGCACAGAAACGCTTGCGATCTGAGAGCTAGTTGAAGGAGTTTTTCCAGGACCAAAACTGCAATCAAATCAGAAACACGGGTTTGAATTCATCCTCAAAAATGAGAGTCTGCTACTACGAGCCCCACAAGCAGCACTAATATATTTGCGCTCTGCAGGATGACTTGAAAATCCTGATACATCTGAGAATGAGTACATCCTTAAAATGGATGGAGAATACAAATGAGCATGAACATTCAAATCAATGAAGCGCTATTCATCTATTAACAACACTCTCGCGCAATTATTAGGATTAACTGGATAAAAATCTCCCACCCCAAGGGATATTTTGAACCACGTTTTAAAATTATACACGATTAACAAATTTGTTTACATTGTCTGAATTATAAATTCTCTTTCATGCTTTTTTTTTTGTTGTTGTTTTCCCGCGTTTGTTTGTACTCTGCATTTTCCAGCTAAGGGAGGACAATTTTTATGGCTGCAATCCAGCATAATACACCCAACATCCTTGAGGATATTCTACCTCACGCTGTCTGACACAGTGACCCATTATCTGTAGTTGGAGCCTGAGGCAAGTGCACAGTGTCAGGGAATTGGCTACTCCAACAGGCAAATGCAGGCAGACTGATGCATGCATGCATCTCAAGCAGTTACTTTGGTCAGTGGGAGATAGCCACTGCTGCATAATGTACAATCATAACAACCCTGCAAACTGGGCAGGACTGCAGGGGAACCTGGGCGTCTTTGAGCTTGAAGCCCTTATTTCTGAATGTACCTAAGCATACATGGTGCTCCATCAACGCTGTATTACGTAAAATGTGTAATTGCTCAAGCATCTACTAGGGTCTGTGAAAGGGAGGACCCACAGTTGATGTACAGGTGCAGAGCATCTTACCAACATTGATGGGAGGTAAGGGGGAAAAATACATTAAAAAATAAAACAATTGGGGGCTTCGTTCCATTCAGGAGTGTATAGCGCCTAATTATAAGCACATTTTTATCGGGGATTGCAGAATGAAACACCCCCAAAGCAACAACAAATTCACCAACGCCATGAATGTCACCCGGAACCGCGGCGGTGGCGGCGTTTATTTACACAGCCGAAGTTACTATGACGGAAAGGACGTCAAACGGCTTAGTAGCATATTAAAAGATTTTAACGCAACGCTAACACAACATTACGGCCTGGGCAATTAAAGAGGCATCTCTGGGGGTCTGCTACAATGCTGTCCATCCTCCGCAGTGGCCGTACGATCAGCCGCGAGAGGCGCGTCAAAGATAATGTGGGCGACAGAGCGAGCCAAACACACGGAGAGAAGATGAGGATGTGCCGGAGGTGACACGGCGGATAATACGAGAAGAAATCCTACTCACTTTGTAGAAAATCATCTTTAAAGTGCCGTAGAACCCCATCCTTGTAATCCGGTGTGTTTCCCCCTTTCTCCTTTGCTTCTCAGTGACAATCGGTGAAGTCCAAATCTGCGTGCGCGGCGGCGAGATCGCTCTGACAGTGTGAGGGCAGTGTACTCTCAGGTAAATCCGACGCTGGCTCTGATGTGAACATGCTCGGGCACGTCACCGGACTGGCGTGCATGCAGTAGATTCCACCGGTAAAGACATTAGCAGGGGAAAGAAAAAAAGAAGTAGTAGAAGAAAGAAAGAGGGGGGAAAGCTCCGTCGTATCACGTCGACTTAAAGGGGCTAGGTCGATGGGTGAACAATGCACTGCGACGATTCCGGAGGCTTGTGCGCCGCCGAGCAGGGAGTGAACAGATGAGGGGGAGAAAGAGGGTGATACTCGGCAGAAAGGGGGAGGAGTGCAGGAAGAGAAGCGTCAGAGCACAGAGCAGTGCCCTCTTCCTCTTCGCAGGCTGCACGACGGCTCTTACGAACGGGATCGGATTACAGCCTCCCCGCTGGAGAAGACAGGAATGGTGCAGTCCAGCATTCAACACTGTGCGCAGCGCATCCCTCCGCGAGCGGAGCACCCGGGGACATATGCGTAGCAGGCGACAGGCAGCACGCACACAGAGACCAGGTGGGATACGGACTTGTCTTCACTCGTCGCATCAAAGGCGGAACCCCCCGCCAAACACACACACACACACACACACACACACACACACACACACACACACACATACACACACACACACACACACACACACTTGTTGAAAGCTCCAAAAAAACACACAGGAGCCACCCTCTGCGTCAAATTATACTGAAGATTACATTTATTACGCACTGATGGAAAGTCAAAGTCCTTTCACTACACCGCTCACTTCCCATCACTAAAAATGGGGATTTTATTTTTATTTTTAATTTTAAATTAAACGTAACAAAATATCTGTTTATTAAATATTAGCGCTGTAAATGATCAGGCTATTTTTAGGTTATTCTAATATTTTAAAATATCAGAAAGTACAAAAGCTGGCCCGTGACAATTTGCCTTGCTTCCTTTAATCTATCGTTTTATTCCACTCGCAGCACAAATCTAACATGTATTTCACTGTCATGTGAGAAAACCTAAACGCTGAGAGCTTAATTGGCTGTTTCTGCCTAGAAAAAGTGACCCAAGTGATTGATATATTAATAATACCCAAAGGTATACATTATAAAAGACAAACAAATTAGCTAAATATTGGCCAGCAACAGTTCAATTCTCACTAGGCACTCAGACCGCACACCTCTGCCAAAGCCGATGCCCAGTATTGCCATTGATTAATTTGGATTTTTACAGGAATTTAACATATTCTTTCCACATGCTTTGGCTCTATAAAGGCTTTACACGGATACTGCACCCGACTGCTGCATTAAAATGACTGTCAACAGATCACATGACAGAAAACAGTCAGCCATTAAAATCAGGCAATATGTGAATGGATCTATATCTGCTGCACCTGCTTCCTGCAGGACAGTATTTGCATTTCAGGATGGCAGATAATAGCCAACTGCACCTGTCCAGTTACAAACACTATGTACTGCTGATAGCTTTACAACTATGATTAGAGATGGGAAAATCCACAACCTCAAAATGGGAGCTTTAGTTTGAGCAGGTAAAGATAATCTGTCAAAACACATTCAATGTTCCAGTGAGATTTTTTGCTCACCGGAACACTGAACCAAGTAAACAAACCAGTGACCATGCTCCTCTGCTTAGCCGTTCACGATAAACACATTCAAATGCATTTGTTTGAGTAATTTGGACAACATGACTGGTCATACACGACAATCCTTTCTGATTTCTCAACATTTTCTCCTACAAAAAGGTTTTTGACACTCGGTGCAGAGTTTGTACTACACCATTCGTTTCAAGTGGTATCCAACATTTGCAACACTTGACCTCATACGACATCAGCTTCAGATCATCGAAACTGCGGAGACAATGAAGGGTCATGGGATGGGCTCTATTCACAGGTGACTGAGCACTGAGATCTGGCAGCCTTTCAGACTCTCCTGGCTTACACCTGTAATTACAGAGTGACCTAGCACAGGTGGGAATTTTAAAGCTGGCAAAGAAGAGATGCCTGGTACAAATCTAGCACAATCCGAGTTACATCTTGAGGCTTATTTTGCATTGTAATGTGCCTAAAGGGTACTGTACGATACATGATTTATTGTTTTATACAAGCTATACTGGGACTTGGCTAATCTAAGCATTACAGACACTAGGACACCACAGCAATACCAACACAAAAGATTTCAAATCAGTGGACGTCAGGGTGCATGAGACAAAGTGGTTAGGAGCTTTGTGTGTGTGTGTTTAAGGTGGCTCTCATGAGAAAGGCTCTCTCGATGCTATCGGCCGGCCCAACCTTTACACAGCACATTGGAATGCTTGGTATGCGAGCAGGGTTGCACGGTGGCCTTTGAATGGTCCGTGGCCTCCTTTGTCACTCTCCTTCTGCCAGTTGGTAAAGCATTAACAGGCCCCCTCCCTGCTGATACCAGTCTCCTGCTTATAGAAACCAAAATCCTGCACAAAGCAGGTGTCGTCTTCTCAAAGCAAACTGCATTTAAAAAAAAAAATCTTGTTCATTATAATCAACAAATGACAAACAGGTTACAGCCCTCCCATCAGTGGCTGATGGGAGGGCTGGAATATTTAAACATAGGAAGATGTACAAAAATAGTAATTTCGTTTTAGCACAGCATGCTTGTGGATAAATGCAAATGCTGTGTTATTCGACTGTGCATAAACAGACAACTTCGGTGCCAAGCTGTTAGCACATTGCCTCAGATATTGTACAACTCTGCAGGTAAGATGAGCATCCTCGGATTGGCTACCTAGTCTGATCTTCCCATCAGTCTAGTTTTTGATCATCTTTGGATTAGTATATACTTAATATATGCATTAAAATATACAGATTTTAGAAGCAAGGCCATAATACTGACATTTAAAATGATGTCAGACATGCCTTAAGTCTGAAACAATTACTAGATTATAGGGGTGGGGGAAAAAAATCGATACTGTGTAGTATCGTGATATTTTGTTTGCTAATAATGTATCGATACAGGGACAGCAGAAATCGATATTTTGTTACAAAAAAGGTTTTTGTGCTCTGACTTCAGAGCATGTTGATCAGCTCCTTTTTCTGAGCAAGAATCCTGACATTCCTTCACTGTCCAAATGTGTTTAACGTTTTTTTGGCAGCAATAAACATGACAGTTTACTTATTTTAATTTAAGACATGTTTTATTTTAATTAAGTTTAAAACTTTTTTATTTAATGTAAAATTATATTTTGTTTTAATTTACTTTCAAGTTCTTCAGTTGCTGAATGGGCTGCATAGTTTTCATAAATTGCATAGTTCAGAATAGCTATAATTGTACCAGATGGTTGCATTCAGTTAAGTTGGACTAGACTGTAATACAAACCGTTCAGTTTGTCAACAATAAAACTGACTGAAATGAGAGAAAGACTGAGTGTGAGACTTTGATATTAGATAAAATGAATATTGATAAAGTTTACCTTTATGTACAGAATCTGAATATCGCAAAATATTTTTAAAAATTGCAATAATATCGTATCGTGCGTTAAGTATCGTGATAATATCGTATTGTGGGATGTATGGTGATTCCCACCTCTACTAGATTAATCATAAAGTACAGAATTAAGGAACAGCCATGAAAGCCCTCTAGCTGTGGCCTCTCAAATACAAAGTTTTGTAACTATGTAAATATTCTGTAAATATCTCTGGCTGTTAGGCTGCTGGTCACTCAAACTAAACTTTTGAAACTATCTGTACAACTTGGGCTTAAAAAGGAAATGGAAAATGTACACCAGAAACCAAACAATTTAGCAGAAAATAAGAAAATTTGAGAAAAATAATCCTTAATTAGAAAGCTGTCACAATAATTTAATTGCTGCACTTTGTGATAAGTGAAACACTTACTAATTAGAGGAGTAATAATTAAAGCCTCACAGCTGTTTTGCAGAATTGGTGACTGGAACGATTTCCAATCAACAGATGTTGGTGGGAAAAAAGCTGAACTACAGGAGAAAGGGGCTTTCTTGAGAAAATGTTTAATGTGAGGTGGTGAACTTGAAGGAGGAAAATACTTCTTGGGCAGCGATGCATCACTAAATGGGGTCATGTCATTGTGCGATTGTCTTCTCTGGACAAAAAAAAAAAAAAAGAAAAAAAAGAGAGAAGCAGGGGGTCTGCATTCAGTAGATTTTCCTCAAATGGGTTAAGTGTGATCCCCATGCCAGACTGGACAGATGCAATCCATGTGGGGGAGGTTTAATGAATAAGGAAATCATGGATCATGGCATTCTGTGGTGGATAATAATGGCATCATCTGCATGGAGTTGAATTAACATATCCTACAGCCACCCACACGACTGAGACATTCAAGTTTGAAGGGTTCAGGTCAAAAAGAAAAAAAGAAAGAAATTAAAGCAAGAGGCTGAGGCATCTCCCCTGTGACACCAATAGGCTTAAATAAAAATAAATGGAGAACAGAGGTCAGTATTTGCAGTTATCGGCAATTATTTCAAAAGTGGAAGTGGACGCAGATGCAGCATTTTATAATATATAGAAGTAGAGGAGCCCTGAGAAAACAACAGGCAAAGGTCATCACAATGAACATGAAGACAAATATATATTACAGCTCCAACACTAAAGTGAGAATGATTACATTCAAAGAGACAGTATCCAGTGTTTGTCCCTCAGAGGCACATGTGTATGCACTATAAAGGCTGAAGACATAAGAGCAAATACCGGCCATAAATAACACTGCATTTTATTTGGTATTCACAAATGAACAGAACCAAAAGAGGAATTTCTCCCTTGTTGATGAAGTTAGCATAACCTGGTCAGCAGAAGACATGTAAAAGTTTCATATTTTTGTACTTGGTACAAAAAGGAAAATAGTTTTCTATGGTGTTTGCAGTAAAAAGTAGATAGAGATAAAGGAAAGGCTTCCTGAATACAGCGGCCATTCTTTTATTCAATAAAAGTTCAGACTTCCTGTGCACTTCTGCTCTCGTTAGGTAACTACAAAGATAAACCTGTAATGGTGCTACATCTCATGCAGAACTGGGATGTCCAGATCTCTGTTCAGCCTCCCTGTTTTGTCATAAAACAATATTACTGGAAACAACAGCCATAATGTCTCCTCCCTTTGTGTACAACTGACACTGACCACAGAAACAATTGCAGGGAAATAGCAGACACAGCTAATTTCCCCATAGAAAACATTGTGGTCTTGTGTGGGTGCTTAGGTAAAATGACAATGTGGCCTCAACACATACCCAGAATAGATGGAAATCTGCAGACTGAAAGCCAAAATGGGTAACAATTGTTCACACTTTATAAATGAGTTGACCAGTAGCCTTTCTTAATTCACAGCTCTGCAAATCTCTGAAAGAATGGCAACATAACCCAAAATCTGGGGCATAATGACATCTGATAAGAAATAATAAATCTACACAAATTGCTTTTCTATTTTTCCTCTAAATCCCTCAGTCAAACTTCTAAAATTGAGACTTGGCACATTTTAACTATGTGTAAACTGTGGTAATTTTAGTGCCAGAAAAAGCATTATCAGCTAATCTCTTTCATGTATAAAATAAAGCAAAAGTACAGTTCTGAAGTTTGAAAATGACAGACGCAGAAAAATGCACGTCCTGGCAAACTACAGCTTCTATAACTTTAGATGGACTCAGTTTCATTGGTTCTCCCAAAGGGTTCATTTTATAGGAGCACAGGCAATGAAGACAAAGTAATCAATGACTGAAATTGTGTCGCTTTGCCACTTAATGATGCTCTCAGTCATTATGTTGTCCAATCAAAGGCATCATAGCTAAACCCTGAGGCCATCATCAGAGTGCCCAAAGCACGTCAGAAGCAATCAGTGAATATCCCAAGCTTCAGCCAGCGGGTGGAGGAATTGGTGATTGCTGACATGGTTCGAGTAGGACACAAGTCTTTCAGCTTAATTAGAGGCATTTATTTTTAATAATCCTGATTTTTATTACCTCGTTTTGTTGTCTGAAAAATATTATACTCATACTCCATGTTACAGACTATGGCAGAGACTATGGAAAATCTCTGCAAGAGAGGAAGGTGACAGAGTCTTTCTTACACGGCACACAGTCTCCTCCAACAACCACCAAAACACTGCACATGTGCCGACAGCTCATTCACAGGTGATACTGCCCGTTTCTCTGCCACTCCCTGTACAGAGTGCTGCAGAGAGAAAATGTCTGAGGCAGGAGAGCAAACTCTTGTGGAGTTGTTGCTAGGCAAGTTTTGTTAAAAAAAAAGTTATTAAAGGGATATGAACAGTCAGTAAATCTAGCTACAAAGTTAACAAGGCAACAGTGAGATGAACGGAAGTATATTGAGCAAGATGTCTAGCATCAAAGGTGAGATTGTTTACATTTAGAGTTTAAAAAACAAAACAAAAACCAAAACCTGAATCCCAAAATTAAAAACTAAATGTTAAACCAAAACACCCTTAAAATTTGGGTATAGCTCTAGATGATAATGGTAGCTGGTAAGTGTCAACACTTATTTAGGGATACTTTGAAAGCTTTAAAGTAGCTTTTGGCTCCATTCATTTGAAGTAATTAAACTTATCCGTCCAATAACTTAATGTGCCCTCAAGTGTGTGTGCATACCTGTGAAGGCAAACTGTACAGGAAAAAGGTCAGTATTACTGTTGCCCTCTCTTTTTAATCCTCTTCCCATGATAGGCCTATGTGGGTTTTGCATGTGGATACAGCCTGGACTCTCCTATCTCATTGAGAAATGAAAGAATGTTATGGAAATGTGAGAGATGAGCCAGGTGAAACTTGGCCAGGGCTGGCATCAACATTTACACAGAGTGAATAAACCTCTTTAATCGTCCAGAATTATCACTCTCCTATCCTAGATGAATCAGAGAGTGCCAATTTGTGCCGCCTGTCATCTGAGGATCCCTAAATATGCTTGAGAAGGTGGCGGCAAACTGTGTGGGGGACATTCTCACAGTGGCTCGGTTGCTTGCCTTGACCTGAACTTGCTACACAAACTCGCTCGTCAAGCTGGCTTTGGTACTTCCCCTCTTCTGATACTGATCTCATCTGGAACACAGTCTACACATACTACTCTTTATCTCTTCAACAAAGCAGTAATTTGCTTCTTTGCTGTTCCAAATAAAAGGTTTCAAAAGGAAATGTGCATGAGAAACATCTGAAGTGAGATTTAACCTTTATCTAAGCGGATCAGAGATCAGAGATTAGAGGATGCTATTGAACCGTCTGGTATAACCAGTGAATTAAGCACAAATAATGAACATTTACCCTTCTTTTAAGCATTAGCATCAAGATTTAGTAGGCAAGGTAGCAGCGTGGCTCTCTGGATGGCAATGCTGATTTTAACAAAATATGGATGGTTACGAGAAGATGAACTTTTCTTCTAGCACATCTAGAATGTAACATGTTACTTAAAAAGGTCAAAAGTACCAAATGGATTGAAATTACATTTAGTACATCACATGCACACCAACTCACTGTGGCTCCATAAACATGCCTTTTATTCAGCCACACTGTGTATATTACAGGTGGGCAATATGGCCTCGGAGTTATATGATTTATGATGACATTAAAAGAAAACGTCTGAACAATGTTTCATCAGTGGTTACAGTAATAAATACTGCTGCCTGCCAGATGCAAACAAAATGAAGGGCACTTTCCATCCTCCTTTTACAAGGAGCTACTGTCATTGATGACAGGCTACCTATTCGAGTGTGAATGTACTGCTACCAGGTGCCAGCAGCATTACAATGCAATAGCAGTGACACAGCATAAGTAAAATATAAGCAAAACAGTAGCCTAGGCTGCACTCTCTTGGGAAATTCTAAGGAAAAAAATAATACAACTGTTTAACACTTTAGCAAAAACTACTGTAACTTCAGTAACTGCAGGAGCTGCACATTAGTGAGACAAACTGAAATACATTTTCTACCTGGCATGTCAAGTCGTTTAACCAGCTTTAAAATCACTCCTTTACCACCATGTTAACGACATCAACTGCTGTAGAACTCGCAACTATGTTGCAGCGATGCTAACATGCTTATATTATTTGCATTCATATTTAAAAATAAAAGCTTTTTTACAATCCATTTCAAAAAACAAAACAAAAAAAAGATTGGCCAGCAAAATGCTAAGCCACTGACCTGAAGGTTGTTAGGTTGGACACAGAGTTATCGCTATTAATTAACGTCTACACCATCATAACGTCTTGTTTTCAGCAGCACAAAGACTTTGCATCAAAGCACAGGGCAGTCTTCAGAATGCTGATATGCTCACTTCTCTTCACTGCCGCCACCACATTCTCCAATGCCTTCGAGGAAGACCGTAAAACTACTTTTCTTTTTGCTTTAGTTTAGACTGCATATATATCTTATGTTATTTGACTTTGACCTTTGACTGTATTTCAGTGTATTTAGATAGTTTTGCACTTAAGGAAATACTTTGTGTAAAAAATACATTAAAAGTACACTTTTATCATCATGGCAGGTAAATACAATACGTTTGGTTGACAGATGAACCTAAACACACTGCAGTTTCTAAAATGGAAACTCATTTTAAAAGACATGTTTTCACTTTTGAATATTAGTTATTGCTGATTCATGAGACAGTTATTTCTTATCCAATTAATTGATGGAATAATTGATGGAATAATTGATAGATTGCGCGATTACTAAAATAATTAATAGCTGCAGCTCTATTACAGACTGTAACATCTTCATTGTAACAGTCAGATAAAAGAACAAAGATTGCATGGCAGCTTTCTCGCACTGCCGAGACACTGTGTGAGTGTCTAAACTTGCTGAATAATGAAGCTCAACAAAGAGTAAACAAATCACCAGAGCAAGCAATTTCGTCTTGAGGACAAGGTGTAGCTCCAGTCTCTGCCTTTTCTGAGAATCAAACTAAGGCGAGTCCTTCTGGCAGGTGAGCCTGACTGACGAGCTCATCTGGAAAAAATGCAGGCCGAACATCTTTCAAGTTTTCTCAGCTTATAGTTTCAAACACAGCCTTTGTTTGGTCAGTCTTATTCAGCTAGCCGAGGTTAGTGGAGAGGTGAATAAAATAAACATTTGAAATACGTGACTCGCATTTTGATGCGCAATACAGTTTGTGATAAGTGGTGGGTACATTTGTCCTTGTTTAGACGTGTCCACCGGCCATGTTGCGAAAGCCAAGGCTCTTGTCTAAAGTGTCTGTTCGGGATTACCGTTATCTATGGTGGCCCACCAGCAGAGTGGGTGATAGCAACCTTTTTAGTGCTAGACTTGACTGCTATCAACTCTCATGTCTGATGCCACAAAGTGAGATTCAAACGACTTTATTTGGAAAGAGAGAGATCAAACAGGCAGCATATGAACATTTAGACATTCTAACATGGGCCTCTGTTGGTTAATAAGAATGACGCAACATAAAAGCAATGCAGCTGCATGCAGAGTGTGGAGTGGACATGGCCTCAAATATCAATGACTAAAGTAAGCATGTTTTTGTGGTTGCTATATTGCTTTAAAAGCAGGTTTTTACAGCACTGGCATGCTAAATGACTAGCATATTACTTTAATTCATGCACAATTTTTAATAAATCTGGTTAAATGTACCCTACCTACCTTATCTAGAATAGTTCCACAGAAATTTATTCCCTTTCCTATTCTGTGTCCTACAAATTATAAACAGGAAAATCGATGAATGATTGAGATCAATTCCTTTAAGGGAATTATTTTCTTCTGTATTAACCTGCTATTGTTTCTGTCAAATTCTACCAAGGGTGGTGAAATGTTTCCTGTAATGCTTCACATTAACAAAAACCCACACAAGAATAGTGATCGCAAAGGACGTGGGACTATTACTTAACAAAACAGCCTGAGGCAAACTAAAAAAGTGCTTGAGGATAAAGAATGCACGAGTAGACAATCACAAGGAAAGCAATCGTTCAGGAAGCATACGAACTATGGGATCATATTCACCATTTAATTTGCCGTACTGGTAGGACTGAGGATTGAGTGACCTTTTTGGCTCAGGCAATGCAAGTTAAGAAAAGAAATGTTGGCTAGATATTTTATACACTAGGGAAACACTGGACCTTACTGTTTTCAAAAAGATCTGGTCATGCTATAATGCATTAAAAGAGGAAACTGATGTATGTTTTTGAGCAAGATGGATAGATGGATGGATGGTAGCAAAACAGAGATGTCTCCCAAGATTTGAAAGGCTATACAGAATGACAAGGATCAAGGATCATAAATGTTTCATTTCAGGAAAGGAAGAGGAGCTGTGAAACATGAAGGGCTTTGCAAGCCTATTTGTATCCCCCTCCCCTATCATGCAAAAGCAGACATATATCAAACTATTGTAGTACCTTTAAACAAGAGATGCAATGATTACTGACATATGCATTCAGTCAATCCAACATATAAAGATCACAGGTAGAAAATTATGGTAAGATCTTCAAAAACTAGAAGTGGAAGAAAAAAAAAAAAACTACTGCAACAAAAAAGACAGAAAACAAACAATTAACACAAACTTGAAGCTTACTGTAAGAGACAAATGTGACAGTTTTAAAACCTGCTGGGGAACAGGCACACAAATGTTTTAGTTGGTTATTAGAAATACTGAACACAATTTTAGGGCTAGTGCTAGAGGTTTTGCCATATACCCAGTAAATGCTGGGATGGAAAGGACTTTTTATACAAGACTGGGGCTCTGAGGAGTTGCAGCACATGCTGAACAACACGGAGACAGAAAGGTGATGAAGAACCGAGCAGCGGATCTTGAGTTGATGGACACGTGTTTTATATTTCTATTGGTTAGGGATTTGTGCTAAAAGATTACATTTTGCCACGTCAGTCGGCAAAACACTAGCCAAACTAATTACTGATATTAATGTAAAGCACCTGCTGTAAACACATTACACAACACCAGCTGTACAATAATAACAACATGTACAGCAGCACCCCTGTCTCTGCGTAACAGGATGTTGTGAACAAGAAAAGTGGCACGACAAAAGAGGGAGGGAGCGGACAGCCCTGTGAGCCAGCGTGATTCTGCAGTATTTTGATCTAGAGAATAAACAGCACCGTCAGAGTAATCTAGCATATAACCAGCTGATCAATATGAAACCACATTTCCCAAAGGCATGCAGACATTAAACGGCAAGAGAACAAGGGTGACATTAGCCACACTTGGCAGAGTAATCTGAGATTATGTCTGAGAATTCCTTTAATCGTCATTGACATTTGAAACCTCTGAAGAATCTGAGAAACTATTTGCTATATTGCAATATTTGTATGGACACTCACTAGAATGTGCATAATCTTGAGTGTTTTCTCACTTCTAGAAGTTCAGTTGTTTCCTTTAATTTAGTCTCTTCCAGGCAGGTAGGAAATTGAATGTATGGAACATCCTTAGTATTTCTACTGTATTTCAAAATGCTGAAGCTTGGTATACTTAGTGCTTATCAAATGTGTTTAAGTAAAATCCACTATTAAAATGTCCATTTTAATGATGATGTCCTGAGTTACTGGATCTGTAGCCACATGAGCTGCTATCCAGAAAACACATTTAGTACCTACCTACACATATATATATATATATATATATATATATATATATATATATATATATATATATATATATATATATATATATATATACACACACACACACACACACACATACATATATGGGCTGCGTTAATCGCGTTAAAGTGATGTTAACACGGCATTTCTCCGTTAACGAGTTAACGCGGATCACCCTTTGCGTGGGGCTGGACGGCGTCAACACGTTAGCGCTATACTTTTTTTTTCACACACACACACACACACACACACACACGTATATACATATATATTTATTTATTTTTTCTTTCACATTTCATCTGCCCAAATTTCAACAATATAGCTCCAAAGTAAGAGTCCAGATGCTTAACTGTCCTTCCTTTGGCACTTTATGACACAAAATAAAACTAAGGTGACCCCTACACTGAAATCCTTTACCAAGTAAATATTTTGCTTTCAAAATTACAAAAAGGTTGGACACTGGACGTGGTTAAAGCTCACTGATTCGGTTCAGCCTTTGTTGCAGTCTTTTCCCACTGCCGCCTCCAACTCAAACAGCTTCTGACATTTCTTCTAATACTTGTAGATCCCGCCTACACACCAAAACTACACAAGCAACACCACTTTTCTACTTCCTAGTTTGCACAGAATAAATAGGAAAAATGCTGTACAGGTCATCTGGAAAGGCGCCTCAAGCAGCTGTAGTACGTGTGGGTTTTTTTTTTTTTTGCTGATTTACGTGCTCTTGTGTGATGTTCATGCCATACATAATGAATATCATCAAAGTCCCCAAGAACACCTACAACAGGAAAATATAATGCATACACGCATACGTCAGGCAGCGCAGTGCAAGTTCCAGGTTTGGGTTGATAAAAAAAAAAGATGCACAGTGACTAAACTACAACACATTTATTATTTATATAGCATTCATTCAGGATTAAACATGTTTCACTTTTTGACTTCACCAGCCATGTACTTTGTAGGCACTTCTTAATATTAACACAGTACATGTTATTAGCATTTTGATAGTATTATATTTGCTGTTCTGAAATAATTGGGCCTAGATTATATGCCTAAACCTTTTGTTGATGAATTCTGTGTAGAGATGCAGATGGCCTGGATTATCAATAGACAACCATCCTGTTAGTAACTGCACTGTAAACACAGGGTTGTTAGATTAACTTGAATACTTGGGGTCAAACTATAAACATGCAAAATTTAACCTGCCATGATGGATGTGTATCGTTCATTCAAGCTGTCCCACACACTTAAATGTATATGAGATGATATAAAATCATCATCTCACCTGAGAGAAGCAAGTGAAAGCGAAACAGAATCTGCAGAGCTACTGCAGACACAGAGGCAACAGATGGCATGACAAAAGTAAATATGGCTTCCTGTTTTAATAGTGCAAGCACTCCCGAAGCCAAGAAGCAAGCACAAACAGTTTACATTTTAAAATATTGTTTTTAATTTTGCTATTCATGTCAGGATTGTTAAAACACAGCTAAAAAGCTTGTATATATCGAAATGACATAGCAGCAGGCGACCATAATGTGCTTTAGAGACACAATCAGGGGACTTTGGTCTCTGTTGAAGGGGCATACTCATTACAGATTTCCAGCTGCCATCATTACCACACAATCTTCTACCTCTTACGTTGGGTAGACAGTTGTCACTTCTTTATTTTAGAGGTTAACTTGACATGTCACGCTGTCACTTCTTTTCCTCTACTTTTCCCCACAAAGAGCCGACACTGCCAACGGCCCAGTCAATGAAATGAGCACGAAAGTGGAAACTGGAAGTGAGGTTGGAACAATTTCCCAAAAATAGACTTCTCTGCGCGCACAGCATCATACTCGCACACCGCAAATAGCATGGGTGGCTTTCTTTTTTTCTTTTTTCTTCTCTGCTAAGAAACCACACCATCTTCTTTAAGGGATGTTGCCCTGCATTTCAAAAATAGAGGCACACAACTGGGGGTTGGGGGGGTCAGTACCACACAGAGAAAAGTAGAGTAAACTGAACTAGCACAACTAACAGAGTTGGTTATCCAAGCCTCTCAGTCTACATGGTACCTGAATGTTTCCCAGGACTTAAAAATGAATACAAGATTGCGATCTGAAGTTCATGAACCCTCAGCTAAACTGAGCATCCTAAGCAACGGATGTTCCAGTCAAAGGGCATTACTATTCCAGTCAATTTCTATTCTGTCTTCCATGTTTCATGACCTTTAAGTAAAATTCAACCTGAAACTCATGACTTCAAATGTCAAGGTAAGGGAGCAGCTACTTAGAAAATGGTTCCTAAGAAGTGACGGTTGAGCATTTGTTGTGACCCGTGTTACGGCAGTATTTTGTTTGAAACCAAGCAGTCGGGGATATATGAGGCTGAAACGAATGTCTTATTCAGAATGTAGACGACAATTTATTTTACATTTTTACTGATGACACATTATGCAAAGAGTGCCTTCAAGGTAAACTGACATTTTAGTTCTGAAATAATGCATACTGAAAAGTGCTTTGACCACATTCTTTTTGCATCTCCTTTATCAGTCATTTAATATTACGTTGCCTGCACATTTGTTCTTACCAAACTTCCACTTCAAGGCTTCCCATCAACTATAAAACAAACCTTAGAGGGTTTTAATGACTTTTCCCTTATTGTCAAAACCTCAACTCTCTGTACTTTCCGTCACGTCCAACCTTTCTAATCCTACAGTCAGGCTGGGAAAACAGTGGTTGGAGACCAAAGGACGACCAACATTACTGCGACTGTGTGCAATGAACGTGCAACGAACTTCGAACTCCGTCAAAGATGGGGGGACTAGCTCTGCAACCACTCTCATCTTCAACTTTGATGCATCAAGATGTCAATAAAAGAGCAATAAGATGGAGTCTGTCTGCTACGACACAAGTTGGCAGTGACATGCAATTCATTTGTGATGATACTGATAAATTGGGGAAAATCACGAATCTGTTGCCAGCTGCATATACACAAATTCACATCAACTACTTTCAGAAAGCAGAAAGAACCTGAGACATTAAACAGAAATCCAGAAATTCCTCCACAAATAGTGATAAAGCACCATCCTACAGAAACTGTAACTGCAAAGTGATATAAGCACTTGGAAACCTTGCTTTCATATAACCAGAATACAACAAAAATTGGTCCCCTATTGCAAAGAGACAACGCGGGTGAGTTGTACTCGTTGGCGCAGATCACAACCTGTTGACTGCAGTTATTTGCGAGCCTTTGACATACACGTTGCCTCCCAAAAGGTGGCCCGTACAATCGCCTTGCAAATGAAAGTATTTGCTGCAACTATTATAATTGAAAAAATAAATTCAATGCAACCACCGTGCAGCCATCTATTTTTCTGAGTCGCATGAAGGTTGTTGTCCTACTGTTTACTTAAGTGTGACTGTGCCACAAATACTCCTGTTCATACTTTTCTTTTTAAGGCTGAAATCCTTACAGATCACAAAAATACAGCTTCATTAAATAACACCTCACTAATTTTTTAAAATACACACCTGGGTAGAATATAGAACTCAGGATAAATCCACAGCTGTTTCAGTAAACTTCAGCGCGAGTTTTTCAAAGAAACATTCAAAGCCACTGCAGATGTCTACAGATGAATTAGAAAAATGTCACACACGGTAAGGATAACAAGTATATATTTATTTTTAAATTATTAATTTTTTAAATGCATTTTTATCATTTTAGTTATTTATAGTATTAAGTAGTTGTACAACGTAGCTGATGGAGAAAACTAAACCCACTCCTCCTGTGTGTTACCGGCACTCTTGCATCCCATCAGCAAGCAGCACTGATCAATGTTCCTGACAAGCCAAAAAGCGATCATTAGCAAAACCTTCATCAATACAGTTCATTTATAACAGGCGGGGCTCATCACAGCCATTCAGCCTTGACCCTATAGATGACCTTTAACTTTCACAATAGGCAGCTCACAATAGCTGCCATGTGCCGATTGGTTTAATCTCCCCAGCCCATCTGCTGCTGGCTGTGACTTGAATCGGGGGAGAGGAGAGGGAGTGCCCAACTTCCCTCTGAAGCTCCTGGGTGTCTCTCTCACTACATCCTGTGGGACAGCTGTATGTTAATGTGCACAAGAGGCCGGGGACAGCAGCAGTCACTGGGATTGCCAGGCAGACACAGAACAAGGAACCCCTTCTCAGTGGGCAGCCAAAGGCATGAACTTGGCAGATTAGACATTCAGGAAACAAATAAGGCTCCATCACAGAAGGACACCTCAAACAGCCACCACCAAACACACAAGACTACAGACAGCCACCCACTCCCCCCCCCCCCCCCAAAGAAAATCTAAAGTGAGTGATGAGACTGAATACGTCTTCCTGCTGCTTTGTTGTGTTTTGCTTTTGAAAACTAAATACATGCAGTAATTGGCACACAACAGAAATCCCAGTCCCCTTATCCCTTCAAGAATACTAAAGTAAGCAAAAATAAGAATCTATTTTTTAAGCCAATAAAACTATGGTAAAGTATTTTCCTCTCTAGTGGACTGTGTTTCTGAAAAAGAAGCAGACAGTGACAGGAGACAGGAGTGTTCAGGTTGGACCAGCACAGTAAAACGTTGATGCCTGGGCGGAATCGAATCAATAATTCAAGGCTAGGCAAGTTGCAGACCCAATCCTGACGTGACGATGACGCAGGGGTTTGAGCAGCCATGGAGGACCCCGGTAATAGCCCCCCCCCCCCCTTTGCCTGTAAACTGTTGCCTGGCAACAAGATTCGCTCTGGCTGGCCTTCAGGCTGCAGTGTGCTGCCTCTGGCCTTGTCCAGGAATAAGGCTCTTGTTTGCTATTACAGTCAACCAATTCTGGCAAAGGGCGCAGGGCTCGCTACTCATTTTTGAATTCAGCAGAGGTTCATAATGAGGTTGACAATAAAAGCTTCAATTTCTAAAGAATAAGGTCAGCTTTACAACTCTTATGACAGAAATTTATGAAAGAGCTCAGTAAGCAAGTTTCTTGCATAGATGTGATGACTGTCAGCTAACAATGCCATGACGCACAAGACGTCGCAAACAATCATCTTTAAAAAGGAAACGGCCCAACTTCCAGAGTTTCATTTCTGTTATCTGCCATGCCATACGTCTCTGATGTAATTACCGACAGCATTGCTTCCAACAAAATGGATTGATACTAGGCAGCCAGTCTCTCAAACAGCCATCAGTCATTGTTTTCCCCCCCTGTACTATGCTTTAAGGCTTAAAATGTGCATCATGATTAAGATAATGTCACAAAATGGTAAAATGCTTTCAAAAAATTGATACAAAGATAAAAGTTACTGAAAGATGAGGCAGAAGGTGGTGTTTAGCAGTATCAGGGAAGATGGCGTGCTCACTGGGACAGAAGAAGGGAAAAAGAGTTTGAACTTTGGGCCTCGCAGCCTCACGTAAGATGCACCTGAAATAAACCATGTGCGCTTCACCTGCCGGCAAAATACTTTCTGTAAGTAAAAGTAAGTGAACAGGTAAAAGTCATACAGTTTTCCCAAAGGAAAAGCATTCCTGAAGGGTCTTTGAAAATTAGGTGGGCCTGTAAATCTTACATAAATCCCTGTCAGTTAATGGATTCATGCACCAAATTGCACTCTAGAGCCCCATATACAGTCTTTAATATAGTGCAAGTCAACTTATGAGCTTGATTCACCTCATCTTTGAGAGCGAAATCTTTTTTTTCTCTTTTTTTTTAAAGTAACAAATGGGGAAATCTGCACAATTATAAAAAAAAAAAATTGAAGATATCTACTTAAAATCTGTCACAATTACTGGTTTTCCTCCTTTCTCCATAAAGAAGGACTGGATTCATTTTACAGTTCACATGGGTACTTGACTAATGCAAAATTACTAAAGACATTACAAATGAAAGACAGATTCTGAACCTTTGACCCTGTAGCGATGGGATCCAGGCCCTTTTGTTGTCATGGTTTTAGTCATCTTGTCCCCATTGAGGTAACGGTCACTGCGAGTGAACACCTTTATCCTAATGAAACATTTTCATTCGGAGTGTGGTGAGCTCTTCCAAGAAACAGATGCCCCCATACATAACACAAGGATTCACTCAGTGGTTCTATGACTATAAATAGGATGTGAATCATGGACTTCAGCTTCAGAGACTTTGGACCAAAGTGTTTAGGCTCCCTCATTACCAAATATAAGAATATGTTTTAGAATAAGAGTGATCAATTACTTTGTAGAATCAATACCAAAGTTCTGGCAGCATGACACATTGTGCTTACCAGCTTTATTGCATCCTAAATGACTTAATTCTTGTTTTCACATCATCTACGTAAGAAAACACAACATTTTGGGGCTTTTAGTATTTTTTAAAATGCTAAAACAACTCCAGGGACAAGAAGAAAGACAATTTCCTCATAATTATAAACAGTAAAACAAACAGATGCACGCATACTAAAATCTGAAAGATAATACGGCATGTAATATGGCAGTATGTGTGTGCATATGCCTCTTGTGTTTAAAACTTTATCTGAGTATTTATGTTTTTTGGAAGAATTAAATTTTGTATGTGTTCAAAAACCTCTTTGATTTTCAGTTATTAGAATATCACTGACTTTTTTGTGATCTTGCCCTCAACTTTCTGCAATCTGTGCAAACCTTTGTAACTCTTTAAAATTTAGGATGAAACTGAAAGGTAAGACCATCTGGACTCTTCTGCCTTCAGTCTGCCATCTTCACTTAATCTTCAGTGATACAAGAAAATTCTTCACATTACTGGATGTTAGCTTTAATGTTTGCTTATTAAAGAAAAATGAGAATTTAAGAAGTACTGAAGACAAACACTGTACTTTGTAACTGCCACTGCACAAAAACAAATACTGTGAAATTAAATGTCTTTTGTGATTACCTTGAACAAACCCCAAGGTTTTACAACATAGCTTCCTGTTTCACGGTTTGTTAAAGGTCCATAAATGACAAAATGCTATAAAAGCCTGGCAGCTCTAAAGGTTGTAAAAGCTTGAACTGTAAAACTTAAATTTGTACACTGGCACAAGTTGGGAGCTCAGCTTAAAAGATGAAAAGACAAAGTAATATAGCCTAATAGTAAATAAAGGTCAGTTGATATGCATTCCCTTCACATTAAAGGCTGATTTTACCGGCAGCGCCCAATGAAAGCGTCATTTTCATATCTCTATCACACATAAAAAGGCAAATTCTATTCAAACTGTGCTTCTCTTAGTGGTGGTGAGAACTTTGTAGCTGGCGCTGACTTGGCAGATGCATCTACAGCTGGCTAGGGGGATGGAGTGGCAGCACAACCTGGCCACAAGGAGCTCTGGGCTCCCGGTGGGGTCCTACTCTCCCACACTCATCACAAATTAAAGAGGCCAGTCTGACCAAATCAGCACTTTCTGAGATCCACTGTAGCATGCTGATCTGAGGAGGTGTGGAGAGAGGCCCTGGGAAGATCAGGGGAGATGAAGCGTGAAGCACACAATGTGGGTAGCGAGAGCCTTAAGCGACTCCACTATATCAAACTTCATCTCCACTGACTTTTATATGCATGAAAACTTTGTGGATTTAATATTGTGCATTTTCTGGCTGAAGAATTCAACCTGACATTTTGCATCCTGAATGTTCAGAAAAATGCTGCAGTAGGATTATAATGTAGATGGCCTAATTTCTCAGCTCTAAATACACTTTTCCCCACATTTTGATTGACTACATGTGCCAATGGCAACAGAAATGATCAGCATGTCGTGCAAATGCTGGTTCCTATATCCATCAGCCTGAGGCGCAGTTCTCCTTCTTGTCTTATGGTTTTAAGAGAGTAATCAGGTTTAATTGTTTTGTTTAATTGTGTTCAGGCTGATCAGTTCACGAGAGGGATAATTCCAACCAAGTAATATTTCAGTTTGGGTCTATTTATTCTGATTAAGGTGTAGGTGAATTTAATATTACTCAATCAAGCTTTTTGGGGCGCTATTAGATATAAATTTAAAAAGGACCCTGGGGGGATTAAAAGTAGCCCAATCAACAATATCTTCATTTCCTCCACTAAGGAATTTTAGCTATTAAAAACATGATTCGGGTTTTGGTTATGGCCTTTGCAAATGTCTTATGAGGGACAGAAAAGAATTCAGTATATTTGCAGGATCAAAAGAATCACATTTAAAAAAACTTAAATACAGCGTTGTACTCATTTTGATCAAATACAATCCACAGTGGAAAGCTTTTAGACATTTACTGTGAGGAAAGATTCTTTACATTTTACTACAGTACTTTATATAAGCCGCAATACAGTATATTATAATATAAGCCAAAGGGTTTCTTCTTTTGTGGGGTTTATTTTTGTTTTGTATTTTTTAAATTGGGAAGGGTAGCTGAGGCTCAGGAAGTAGAGCAGGTTAGACCCTTGGCTGCTCCAGTCTGCGTGCCCAAGTATTCCTGCGCCCCTGAACCAAGTGTAGATGTGCAGAAAGCACAAGGTGTACAATGAGGCATGTTATACAAAATACTTTCAGTGCTCAATTCCCAATTATTTTTTGTTTAACTTCAGAGTAACGTAAATTTGGATAACCTGGAAGACGGCCATGTTTTTCCATTTTGTTAATGATAAACAAAGTGGGAGGGATAAGAAACAGAGTAATGACGCAGCACTAATTACATCATATCTGTTTAAATGAAAGGCCACGGATGTTGCTGCCCAGTTAGGAAACACAGTTGGAAAATCTAATGTAACCATAGAATCCCCTTCACTGCCATCCATCACAATAATATAGCAGACCGCTAACACAGTTCCAGAGGGTCAGCGCTGTGTGCATTTCTGCATGCGAGGATCCCATCATTGATTTTCCATTTTGTATTAGTAAATTAATCTCTACAACGTGCTCCCTCTATTCTCATCAGAGGAGAGGATATTGATTGGTTTGTTATACTGCCTTAAGGAGGTCTTTAATTGCTAATCAAAATTCACATTCAGCAGGGAACTGCATTGGGGTAAATATTCAATTCCTGGCCATGCAAAAAAACAAACAAACAAACTGAGCTAAACTGTTGGGAGACCGAGAAACACAGTACAGTCACAAGTTGTAACCTTGTGTAATTAGTTTTCATTCATTTGAAAAGCCTGTCATGGCAAAGTGTTCTTTTGGAGTCGTAATGTAAACTTTCAAACAAAAGAAAACTTCTATGGTTATGAAATTAAACAAACATGATCACTTAAGATCAAAATAGGCTCTATGTGGACCACGATGTAAAATGCATTTGACATCTCTGTCCTAGGGGAACAACCACTGATTACTAGCATGAATTTATAATTTTCGGGATAACACTCCTTTAATTGCTGTTTGTCTAATAAACACTCCAAACCTTTAATCTACTCACTCACTGGCCACTTGTTTGGCCTTTACAGGTCATCTTGACCTAAATACATTTAGTTGCTGCCATGTGATTGGCTGAGACAGTTGAGAAGCATTTGAACAGGTAAATGTAGCAAAGCAGCTGTTGCGTTTATATTTTGTTGTCCATTATACAAGACCAAATCAGGAAAACAGCAACTCCTCGTAAGAGATGAAGAAAGGGGAAATATTAAATCAGTTTAAAAGTTTAACTCACCTGCAAAAACTAAGTAAATTTAATACCGTCACAAGTTCAAAGGTTTGGTAATACTGCAGCTCATATATCAAGAAAGAGGTTTTGCAGTGTTGGTTCAAACAACTTGTTTTAATGTGCAATAGTTTAGGTTTTCAGTGGCTGAGAATTCTCAATTAAAACTAAACTAAAAACAAACAAACACTTTACAGAACTGTTACGGTCACTGGAAATCTAAACTGTGCTGACTGGAAATCTAAACTGTGCTGTAAAATGGGCGAGAAATTATAAAAAGAAACTGAACACCATCTTGGAGGAAGAATACATAAAATAATTAATCGTGACATGCTTTTTGGGTCTATGGTCTAATGTCTGAGCAATATGAGAGGGTGATAACATCCGAGAGAATAGTGGAGGGTTTCAAGTAGTGCTTTTACACACCATCATTGTGCCACAGCAGCAAAATAATTTTCCTTCATGCCAAGATAAAGTGTGTATACTCTGGCATATGCCCTCAGGCAGCTGGGTGAATATAAGAATCGATATGAGAAGCTGAAATGAGATTCTTACTCTTCTCTACATGGACAATGCTTTTATTAAACGTGTGGTGAAAGCAGTCCTGAGCAGTAAAAATATGTATGGGGCGGGGGGGAGGGGGGATTGGATTAAGTTTTTGTGTTTCTCACCTTGTTTAATCAGAAATCTCACACACACACACACACACACACACACACACACACACACACACACACACACACACACACACACACACACACACACACACACACACACACACACACACACACACACACACACACACACACACACTCAAACAGGATATTCATGATTTGAGTATTTTTTGGTGGTTATGACTATAGAGCTGCATCAAGTGTCAGATGAGGCTATACTGTGCTGTGCAAAAGTCTTGAGCCCTCATATATTGCTAGTAAAATTCGAAAGTAAAATTTCAACAACAACCCCAGTTGTTGTAGTTGTTGGTTACAGTATATAAGGGGAAACGTTTGTATGACTAAGTCACCTTTCTTTTTCAACACAGCCTGAACTCTCTCAGGCAAATTTTCTTCTAATTTCTTTAAGTCGGCTTCAGGAATAATTCACCAGGTTTCTGGAGAGAGTCCTACTAATTACTTCTTCAAAAAAGTAACTGAGTTTTGCAAACAACAACGTTTTTTGCAGCTGTTTACCTAAAAATGCAGCCAAGGCGTTTTTTTTTTTTTAAATTAACATTTCAAACAGTTTACAGAACAATCAGCTGTTCTGCATCAAATTTGATGCCGCACAAATTATTTGTGGGTGGTTGGTTTTGTTTTTGCTCACAGGCGGAGAGTGCTTTCAAGCGTTTTCCTTATAAAACGCCGTTTTTACTGTTTCTTCCCACAGTAAATTTAAACAACAGTAGTATTCAGGAAGAAAACCAAACATTGCAAATATTTTTATTATAACTCGGGTTTTACGTGGCCGATCAACACAATTTAAAAACTGGTATAAAGTCCACACTTTTTCCGTCAATTGTTCCGTCTGTCCTGCTCACATCTCCAATGGTTGTACACGTTGTCATTAACGTGGCTTCACTCCACATCAGCCACGCTGCTTTGCTAGCTAAAACACCGGTGTCTGCACATAAGGACGCTGTCATAGCCTGTCAATGACGTTGATTAGCTGCGTATATACAAATGTGAATCACATCAGTGGCTGGACTATGGGATAAGGTGGCATCGTTCTAATCCCATACTGGAGCAGCCAGTCACTTACTGACTAACACTGCAAAACAGAATTGTTAAAGTATTAATTTTAATTTCAATTCAGGTAGATTTTTTTTTGTGTGTGTGCAACGCAGATTTTCTGTGCACAGAGACCGTGCCAGCAGTGCGCAATTGCGCGCAGCTTAGAGGGAACATTGGTCAGCAGTGCCCATGAGCTTAAATGAACCAGTCATTGCCAACAAGATCTAAAATTTAGACAAACTGCAGTCATGAAAGTGTAAGAATCCTGCATTTTTCCCAGATTAGTCAGAACTATTAACAGAACTATTCGAATAGATTGTTGGCATTTTACCTTTTATTTTGCTGTCAAATGTAAGTCGTTTCTCAAACCAAAACTCTAATGAACACAAATCAACCTTTTAGTACCAACCTTGCCGGGAAACATTTCCCAAGAAATGTTCTGAGTTTTTTTTTTGGGCCGAATAACCGCTGAATTACAGCTACAGAGATGTGCAACACTCAGAACAAGAGCTTCTTTAAACGGTTAATGTAGTATTGAGTGTTGCACTCATAGTCATCATAAAAACCTGAACATTTATTGAAGCCCTTAGCCGGTAATGTCTGCTTGTGGAAAATGAGTGAAGAAGAGAGAGAGAATTGGTGCTTGAAAGACAGCGGACGCTACCTTGTGGGGCACATGCACTGCTTCTGCATATTAATTCTCATAAAATGAATATATGGGTGCAGAAAATGAAACCAGTCATACAATATTAATGCACAACAGAGGTGACTGACAAGTGCCCATGATTTCACAACTAAACCATAACCACAGAGAGCCACTAAGATACAAAACCAACTGCAGAAACAACACAGAGGACTCAGAGTTTGCTGCACTCTTTCCACAAAGCACAACCAATACACTCACCAAAGCAAGACAAGGTTAATCCAACAGATGCTAATTAAGCTGCAGCTTTAATGCACAAATTGTCTTAGCGATGTCTGGACATGGGACAGAACTCCTAAAGCTGCCACAGCAACCATTTAACATTTAGTTGATGCTGCCCCCTAGAGGCAGCAGAGCAGCATTCTGAGTTGCTCCAGAACAAACACCACATTGGGATACTATTACTTAATTTCAGTTGCATGTGATGGAAATAGCAGCATTAATAACCAGACAGAAATGAATAAAGAATTATTATTATTATTATTATTTTTAAGAAAAGGACTTTTGTCTTACCTGAAAGTTAACAGCAAATCATGAGGAGGAAGGCAGACATGGAAGAAAGGAAAAAACAACTGTATTAGTGAAAGTCCTTTTTTTTTTTTTTTTTTTTTTTTAAGAAACAGGCACACAAAATACACATTTTTAGTATTTAGAGTGTAAAGCCACTGCAGAGAAAAAAAATGGGGGGGGGGAGAGAGAGAGAGAGAGAGCGAGAGAGAGCGCCCCCATACTTCTCAAACTCCTTCTCCAACTCCTGCTACAAATACATTAACTATTTTCTATCTAATAAATGATAATTGGGCAGGATGTTTGATGTTAACCCAAAAGAGTCCGCTGAGGGGCAGGCAACCTGTCCTGTAACCAACAGGACAGATGAAAATCCGACAGCAGTCACCAAATTAAGTTTCTAGGGACTCATTAGTGAAATAAATTGCTATGAGGAGTTTTTGGTTAAACTACTTTGTACCGATGCTTTGAAACAAGATAAAATTTGCATCAAAACTTGTGTATCTGCAGCACAGAATCTTAGTTCAACCAGTTCTTAGCACAAGCAGGACCTTTAAGAAAGCATCTAGGTACTGGTCCAGAAATACGTCTATTCTGATTTGAGCTGATGAATGCACCAGCAGCCACAATTAAAGTGAAAAAAGTGGAAAAAATGTTAGGCTTGTGAACAACATAAGAAAAAAAATATATAAAAAATTAAAAAAAAAAAAATCTATAAAAACATAGATTAATGAAGTCCAGGCCTTATTTAGCCCATAGACAATAAAGAAAATGCTAAAATTTTTACTTTTACACCAACCACTGGTTGGAAATAACATCACATCGGAGTTCTTGTTAGCGTTGTGGATACCAAACTGAAGAAGGCAGTTACCCCCAGGTCAGATTTATACTAGTTTGCCGATGCAAATCTTTTTGGAGTCATTCTGAAGGATGCAGGGTTAGTTCAAGCATTGCATTTTAGTGTCACAACATATGCTCAGAGCCTCGTGCTCATCCTTTGATGACAACATTAAACCACATCGACCTTGCCACACTCCTGGATGCAGAAAGTACCAACACCCATGTCAGAGAGTCCCCAGAGCTGTTCAATCTGAAAGCCCCATCAACTCACCTAATTTAGAGCCAAGAGCAAGTGAGGCCACAAACAGTTGCATTTCTAGATAAGACCGCATGTAATTCAGAATAATTTTTTGTGGGTGGACTGAGCCTTATATAGAGTAGGGTTGTTACTAAGATGGTTACTACATTATGACATGATTACACAAGTTTTGAGTAGAAAAGGTTCTGATCACAGCCATCTAACTCTGCTTATGGTTTGATCTCAACCACACTCTAAGGTTTTTGGATTGTGTGATGTCCACAAATACCCACACAAACGCCTCCCAATGCAATCAAAGACTCCTTTATTATAATAATTTGTTACAGACCAAAGGAAATGTTTGTGTGGGTATAAAAAAATAAAATAAAAAAGGCCTGCCTGGCCTTTGTGAGGCTGTATTGCAAATGTTACAAAATAGTGGGTTTCACACCTCGATTATAAAGGTGTGTGTAGTGGGTGCCTGATGCAACATTGTGAAGGTGATGAAGCAATCCTCTTTTGGCTCATCGCAATCGATTTTGGTTTCTTAGTTTCTTCACCAATTGTTCAGAACAGCATCGACAGAAATGGACTCGGCACTGAGCCTTTACTGCACCGACCGCTGAAAGGTAAAAGCAATTTCTGTGTTTGGCTTAAAAGCAACAAACCAGAGCTGAAACAATCAAGAACAGTGCTACTGCGGAGTAGTCTGAAAGCAAGCCGTGCAAACTACAACTCCCACGCAGAAGTCATAGAGGTCTGCATGCTGTGAGAAGACCAAGGCATCTAGTCACAGAAATGAAATTGCAATTATTTTTCACTTTCTCCCCCCACACCCACTTTACGTTTAAATCATTATTTATCTTTTACTTTTGTCACCCCACTGATTCTGTTTAAAGCTCAACTTCTATACTTCGGAAACATTCAAGCTGAAAGATAATATCATAATTACAAAAATACTTTCAATCCAAACACTTTCTCAAAAGCAAATCAAGACTTTTTAATTAACAGAATTCAGACCAAATACTTCACCAACAACTCAGTTTCACTATGACTCAGCCACTCCCTGCTTTGTTAGCAGGTTGCTAATGCTTAATATTTTGTTCAGTGGCTTTACAGTTTTAACAACTGAGGTCTTATCTGTATTGTAGGCACATGCTGCATGCTGACATGCTATGTCAGCATCGAAACAACTCCATTTTTAATGCAGTGTAGGTATCCCTCCATCAGAAGCAGAATGACGTTTTGCTGATGTGTTCTACATTAAACAAACACAATTTGGGCATTTTTTCAATGTAATTTTTTTTAATAATAAGCAGATGCTGAACAATCCACCTTTTTGAAACCAAGATTTGCAATAACAATTTTATTCAAAATGACACAAAACAACTACAAGCTCATCAGTAAGCTCATGTTTACAGGGACGAGAAGCTAACCACAACTATCACCATCTGGTGGCCTTCAGACAAAATGCAGCTTCGCTTTTCCGACCTGGAAGCAACATCCATATTTAAAACCATCTATGGAATGAGAAATCAAGGATACTGCACAGGCAGCACGGTGGCACGGTGGTTAGCACTGTTGCCGCACAGCAAGAAGGTCCTGAGTTCAATTCCACCATCAGGCCGGGGTCTTTCTGTGTGGAGTTTGCATGTTTTCCCCGTGTTTGCGTGGGTTCCCTCCGGGTACTCCGGCTTCCTCCCACCGTTCAAAGACATGCATCTTGTGGGGACAGGTTAATTGGATAATCCAAATTGCCACTAGGAGTGAATGTGAGTGCGAATGGTTGTCTGTCCCTGTGTGTTGGCCCTGCGACAGACTGGCGACCTGTCCAGGGTGTACCCCGCCTCTCGCCCTATGACAGCTGGGATAGGCTCCAGCGCCCCCCGCGACCCTGAAAAGGATTAGCGGAAGCGAATGGATGGATGGATGGATACTGCACAGTCATAGGGTAGCAACTTGTCAGACACAAAGCACACCCTGTTTTCATGTCTTGTAGTCTAATGAGTGTGTACTTTACAAAACAACCATTAAGGTTAAAATTAAAAAAAAATTAAAAAAGGAGGGGGAATAACAAAAGCAACAACAAAAAAAAAAATTTAAAAAGTGATTTTTTTGGGGGCAGGGGTTCACATCACTGTTTGATTACTGTGTGTTTACTACATGAGGGACTATAGAACAACTCCAACAGATTTAGTCTCTAATGTAATGGCAAGCTGACAATTTCAATCTGCTTAACTGATAAAAAATAAACAAAAGTAGTGATTCTGGCCGGTTGCACAGCTGTGTTTCTAATCTACTATTTATCTATAATAGGTAGGTCACCAAACTTTAATATCAGTTATCAATAGCCAAACGTATAGAAGATAAATATGTGCAAGGCTTACACTGCAATGACACTCTTAGGGGGAATTCTCACTTATAAGAAACTACTTGTAGTGAAATGCAATGACTTCATTTATTTAGAACAATAAGAAGCCCATCCAGTGTAAAGAGTGACGGTCTAGGCTCTGCTGCTCAGAGATAAGGCCAGGCTTCACCTTTCCTGATGGAAGAATAACTGAATGAATGAGAGGGGGGGGGAAAGACTGCAGCAAGAGAATTATGAAAGTGATATAAGGTAGGCAGAGCGTGAGTAGATGTTTTATGAACAGCGAAATCAGTACTCTGCCAGGCATGCACTCATCCTCCTTCTGTTCTGTGCCCACAGAGGGCAAACTGAAAAAGGTGCAGTAATTTCCACTTTGCTATAGTGTTAATGACATAAAGGAGAGCTATGTCCTTGGAAGGGTAGAGATGCTTCTCTATAGCACAGGAAGGATTCATATTATCCTCAGTCATGAACATGAAAGTCAAATTAAAGTACGAATGCCACAGTAAGAAGGCCATAAAAATCAAACAAGCCTGATTATGACTGACAGCAACATGTCCTAAACAATCTAAGGTCCTCTGCTACAACAGGCTATATTTGTCAGGCCAATACAGACAAGTGTGCTCCTGTGAACTTACTTTGTAACGTCAACTGTGTTAATTCTATTGTTTACCTCGTGAACATTGTGACTGAAGATCAAACGACGACCATCGTGATCACACCGGAGATAGACAACCCTTCCCTGGTGCGGCATTTAGGGATGTGATAAGCCTTCAAACTCACTGATGTTCTCCTGAAACTAAACCTCTTAGATCATATTTCATTTTCTCACTGGTACCTGTAGCAATGTGGCCCCTTGTGGTTTTTACAGAATGCTATTTATGGCCTGAACTTGGCCTTACATGTCAGACCTGGAGGTACAATACATCACAGCGAAGGTCATTTATAAACTGAGCAAATTATAAACATGGATGTCATGGCCGAAACCTGGCAGTCATCCATCATCGCTCACGCTGTACACGCTGCTAATCAATGTCAGATGAGGAATCAAGTCACATGGGCTTAATATGGACACTTTGCCACAGGCAGCTATTGTATGTCTCAGAGGGTATTGTGTTCATTTCAATTCTGGTGTTATACCTGAACATCACAAAGCATTGTACAGAGATTAGTGCTGCACGGTGTATTAGAGAAAGATTAGGCGTTCTTTTAGGCTCGGAGAAAATTCTACTTCTTTAAGAGGGCTACAAAAAAGAAAATCATCTTCACTTTAGTATAAAATGCAGGATCTTTTATGGATTTAGAGTTTGGTTAAAATAAAAAGTTGTTTCTTTGTTGTTGTTTTTAACAAGATGTTCGCCAGTGTTAGTTTCTGAATTATCTGAAAAAGTCAAAAAAAAATCAAACCAGGGTGTTGTGAAAAATGACTTCAGCGGAACTGCTCCACTACAGTACCACAAGTTTTATTCATCCATCTTTCTATCCTATCTTATAAAGGCCGACTGCTCGCCTTGCCCTGCTAGAGACCTTGCATTTCTCAGAGAGTGTAATCCTCTTGTTGCTGAGCAAATATTCAAATTTCTTCTCAATTTCTGAACAACAGACCCCTCTGGCACCTGGTAAGGTATGGACATGCATACCTCACCTTACCTACAATACCATGCCTGCAATTATAAAAGTTGGATCTGATTTATCAACTGTAGGTTAATTTAAAAAAAAAAAAAGAAAGACCCAAGTTCAGTGATATTTGCCCTTACAAATACTCCATATGAAACTCTTCAGGGTGTAAAACAGACCCGACTTTCACTGTCCTTTCTTTGAGTTTTAAAAACCTCTCAAAGAACCTCACAAAGTAAATGTCAGATTACAGATAACGCTTTACACAGCGTAGCAAAAATAAGGAAAAGCCCACAAAGCTGACATTAGACACTGACATTTTTGCAGCAGTTTGACAGTACAGGGAGTCACGGTCTGTAATGTCCAGACTGCACTGCAGCACATCACAAGCGCACATTAAAGCAGGGAGACCACACACTGACTCAGACAGCAGGGTTCATACACAGATTAGATAAACTATGCAGACGGTCGCATCAGTTACTACCAGTCAGTTATCCGTTCACAGTCTGTCTTCACTGATGTCCAGATTACAGCGAGCAGGTCGCTGTGAAAGGCACAGCAGCGGCTCGCTGAAGGTCAGTGATGAGAAATGCTGATACTCAGACAGGGGTAAGACACCAGACAGCTAAGGCCCTGTCATTTCAAAACACTGTATTAAAATTAAAATTGGGGTTAACACCACTGACGCCAAAAACAAAACACAGTCAGCATGGTTACAACCATCATCTGAATTCTACACCTTATACTTTTCCCACTGAAGTCAGACACGGTTCTCTTTCATAGCATTCGTTTCGTGTCTCACTATGGGAACGCCTCCTGCGTGACCTCATCAGAAGCTCAAATACCATTACGCCAGCCTTTACAGGCTGGCTAGGTGACGCCCATGTCAGGAGGGGCCAGTGCCTCCCTATATAATAGGCTGACATAGCGTCAGATGTCATTCAAAAACCTCTTCTCGCTTCTCGCAGAAGCCTGTAGACAACTGTGCTATTGGGTGCTAAAGCTAAACTGTCCACAGATTCGAGTGAACAACTCGGTCGCCGGGCGCTTTGTTCCCAGCTTTTCAGTTGTCCACTAGCATACAAGCAGTAGCAATACTGTTCTGTAGCTAGTGCAGGTGCCAAGTAGCAATACTTTCACCCAGGGAAGTAGCAATACTTTGCTAATAAAGGTACCCCTAGCTTCACCATCAGGTAGCAATACCCTTTGACGCTAGCGGTTTTTACACATTAGGTAGCAATACCTGTAGAAAAGTAGCAACACTTTTCACCCCACGTTAGCGAGGAATAGCAATATTCTCCGCACTCAGTGTCAGTCTCGCTAACGTGCGCAACCCTCTAGCTAACCATGGCTGAGATGCTCGATGATTTGGCCGCAACGCCAGGGCCGAGCTGGGCAGAGGCAGACCCTCAGCCCATCGCGGCCGCTTTCCCGTCGCTGGAGGCACACGGAGATCGTGTGTTTTTCCCCGATGCTGGAGTCACCTGGGGAGGAGATGCTAACGAGGACGGAGATGAGTCTGCTGACTCGGAGCTCCTGCTGTCTGACGACGGCGAGGAGGAAGATTTCACCTCCTTGACTAGCATCAGCCGGGCTGCAAAGCCCTCGACTACCGGCGAGGTTGAAAAACCGACACCGCCGTCTCCCCTGGATCTCGACATGCAGGACATGTGCAAGCGCGCAGCCGCTAGGCTCAACATCCCGTGGCCCGCCATACAAACAGAGGTTGTAAAGTCTCGTTTTGACGGTAAGAAATTGCCCAAGGCGAAAAGTACGGGGAAGCTTGTGTTGCCTGTTTTCCCTGAGCTACTCGATGAGATCGCGGTGACGTGGAAAGCAAAACCTTACAGCGAGAAACACCCCATCGCGGGGAGCTCTCTGCTGGATTGTGAGGGGATGGACACAAGTGGAGCCGTTGGTGGCGAGCCATCTTCACCCGAAGACGTCTCTGCCCTCATCGGCTCCATCTCTCCCCTCCAAAACAGACCGCTTCCAGTCTAGCCTTACAGACAAGTGCTACAAGGCAGCGGCTCTGTCAGTAAGAGCCCACAACGCCTCTTCTATGCTAATGGCTTACCAAGCTGAGCTAGAAGAGAGCATGGCAGCTAACCCAGATACCACAGTGTGGGAAGAAATCTGCGTTATAACTGACCACGTCCTCCGCCTCCACAAGGTAGCCATACAGGCTACTGGAAGAGCCATGGGCCTCATGGTTCTTCAGGAGCGAGCACGCTGGCTCGGGCTCACCGACCTGACGACCAAGGAAAAAGAGGAACTCCTCGACACCCCTGTCGTCCCTCACGGTCTCTTCGGTGCGGCTGTTACATCCATGCAGAAGAGATGTGAGGAGAAAAAGAGAGATGATGAGGCTCTGAAACTCTGCCTGCCGAGGATGACCCAGCACGCCACCCCAGCAGCACCGCGCCAGTCATTCGCGCAGACAGCGTCTCGCCCGGTCCCCGCTTTTAGGATTCCCAAAGTGCCTAAGACGCAGGCAGCCCCCCAGGCTGCCGGGGCCCATAAGAATCCATGGACTCGGAAGCAGTCTCCCCAGGCCAGACCTCAAGCGGCCCCTCCTCCTCCCCCCGCTGCCGCGATCGTGAGGCGGAAGAAGCAGCCGGCCTGACAGCCTCTCCTCTAGGCGGGAGCGAACCCAGTTTCCCCCCTTCATGGGCCGCCCTGCCGCCTCCCAGCTCCGTTCCAGAGCGAGTTCAACACGCAGAGTGCTTAACTCGGGCCGGCGTTCCTGTCACCGGACCCGCCAGAGGGAAAGAGAGCCAAAGTTCGCAGTGTTGTTTCACAGGCACTTCTCTCGTGCATTCTGTATTAAAAAAGCCCCGACACGCGCATCCAGGCAGTTTGCCGAGGGCGCTGTCGAGGGTTGCAAAACGCATGAAAAACTCAAACATGCTGAAAAACAGAGCACCGTCTGCCATAACGCAGCCCGTGGAGACTCGCGTTTCCACGGCTGTGATGATGCAGATGAGCCCGTCACCTCGCTCGCCTGTGACAGAGGTGACGGGACACCGAAATGGCGTATGTTTAGCGCTGCGACCACAAGGGGGCGCCAAAACGCCATATTCGGTGGAGTGGCCAGTGAGCGCTCTGTCTCTCCATATGAAGAGCTGGGCCACCTGCACTCAGTCAGCATGGGTGCTGAGGACACTGGAAAAGGGCTACAGGCTGCAATTCAGTGTCGCTCCACCACATTTCAAAGGAATCGTTTACTCTCGTGCTCTGGGCGAGTCAGCCAGTTTTCTCCTGGAGGAAATTTCCACCTTGAGAGACAAAGGAGCTATAAGAGTTGTCCCTCCCGAGGAAATGCACAGCGGATTTTATTCAAGGTATTTCCTTGTGCCAAAGAAAGGGGGGAGGGGGAATGAGAGCCATTCTGGATCTCCGTGCCCTGAACCGGCATTTGAGGACATACAAGTTCAGGATGTTGACACACGCCTCGCTGCTACGGTTTGTACGAGCGGGCGACTGGTTCACATCAATCGACCTGAGGGATGCTTATTTCCACATCCCCATATATCCCCCACACCGAAAGTATCTGAGATTTGCTTTCCAGGGGAGAGCATATGAGTTTGTAGTCCTGCCTTTTGGTCTCTCACTGAGCCCAAGGGTGTTTGTGAAATGCACCGAGGCAGCAGTGGCCCCGCTCAGGAAAAAGGGCATTCGGGTGGCCACATACATCGACGATTGGCTGGTGGCAGCCCCAACCCGCCAGGGAGCGACTTGTCACACAAATGCTCTCATACACCATCTGGAGAGTTTGGGTTTCCAGATAAACGTGGAAAAGAGCACACTGACGCCAACTCAATGCATTACTTTCATAGGGCTCAGCCTAGACTCCCTTCGGGTGAGGGCTTTTCTGTCCCCGGAGAGAACAGCGGCCATACAGTCATCCCTAGCACTGTTTCGCAGAGGAAACACAGTGACCCTCAAACAGTGCCAGAGGCTGCTCGGTCTGATGGCTTCTTCTCTAGTGGCGATAACACTGGGACGCCTGCACATGAGAGGCTTTCAGCGCTGGGTGGGCTCGCGGGGACTGGACCCTCACCGAGACGGCCACCGTCGCGTGAGAGTCTCTGCAGACTGTTCACTCGCTCTCTGCGAGTGGAAGAGGCCAGGTTTCTTGTCTCAGGGTGTTGCCTTGGGGGCAGTTTCAGCCAGGAAGGTGATTTCCACAGATGCCTCTCTTTCGGGCTGGGGGGCCACCCACGAGGGCAGAACAGTGAATGGGGAATGGGGCCCTCACATGCGCTCCATCCACATAAACTGTCTGGAACTGCTGGCGGTTCACCTGTCGCTAAAACACTTTCTCCCTTGGCTGAGGGGTCATCATGTTTTAGTGAGGTCGGACAATTCCACCGTTGTGGCCTACATCAACAGACAGGGGGGTCTGGGGTCCCCCAAGTTACACACACTAGCACACAGACTGATAGTCTGGAGCAGTGTCCACCTGCTGTCACTGAGAGCAACTCACGTGCCGGGAATCTTGAACTTTGGAGCAGATCTTCTCTCCAGGGGCAACCCGCTGTATGGGGACTGGAAGCTTCACCCAGAGGTGGTGAAGCAGATCTGGCTGCGATTCGGTCAGGCGACCGTGGACGTTTATGCATCCAGGGAGAATGCTCAGTGTCCCTTGTTTTACTCGCTGCACGATCAGAGAGCTCCACTCGGGGTGGATGCTCTAGCTCACGAGTGGCCGAGAACCCTCCTCTATGCTTTTCCCCCAGTGGCCCTCATTTCTCCAACTTTGGCCAGAGTGAGGGAGAGACGTCACTATATGATTCTGATAGCCGCGCACTGGCCAGGGAAGCACTGGCTGGCGGAGATTTTTCAGCATCTGTGCGGCCCACCTTGGCTGTTACCACTACGCAGAGACCTCCTGTCTCAGGCACAGGGGGAAATATTCCACCCCCACCCAGAGAGGCTAGCTCTATGGGCTTGGCCTGTGAGTGGTTTAACCTGAACACGGTGGGGCTCCCTCATAGTGTTATCGACACTATTCAGTGTTCTAGAGCATCGTCTACTAGGACGCTATATGAGCACAAGTGGCGTGTGTTTGAAAGCTGGTGCTTAGAATCACAGGCCATCCCTTTTCAGTGCTCTGTGGCTGTGATTCTGTCATTTCTTCAGGCCCTGATTGATAAGGGTAAAGCCTTCTCCACCATCAAGGTGTATGTTGGCACATGTTCCCCTATAGAACTGCCGGCCTTTTTCCCACCGCCTTTCTCCTCAGAGGAGCAACAGCGGCTGCATACCTTGTGTCCAGTCCGTGCTCTGCGCATTTACATGGACCGAACCCTGAGTGTCAGACAAAGTGACCAGCTGTTCGTGTCCTGGGCTAAACCACATATGGGAAAGCCTGTGTCTAAACAGCGCCTCTCCCATTGGATAGTAGGAGCAATTGCCCTGGCCTATACTAGCAGGGGCCTTCAGCCCCCTGCTGGCTTATGTGCGCATTCCACTAGAGGTCTGGCAACCTCATGGGCTCTCTTTAGGGGAGTTTCTATTCAGGAGGTGTGTGCAGCTGCATGCTGGACCTCACCTCATACATTTGCTAGGTTTTACAGGTTAGATGTGACAGCGCCTAACCTAGCACATTCAGTCCTCAGTGCAGGTTCTTCCCGGGTGGGGGCCTCTCCCCTGTGAAGTGCTGTTGGGGACAGTTGTCTTCTTAACAGGCATGTCTGGCAATCCGGGAGTCAGTATTTCTCCCATAGTGAGACACGAAACGAATGCTATGAAAGAGAACTTAAGGTTATGTATATAACCCCGGTTCTCTGAGTAGCATGAGTGAGTGTCTCACCAGACCGCCCTCCTTGCTATGGAAGCAAGGAAGAGGTGGGCTTGTTTTGAATGACATCTGACGCTATGTCAGCCTATTATATAGGGAGGCACTGGCCCCTCCTGACATGGGCGTCACCTAGCCAGCCTGTAAAGGCTGGCGTAATGGTATTTGAGCTTCTGATGAGGTCACGCAGGAGGCGTTCCCATAGTGAGACACTCACTCATGCTACTCAGAGAACCGGGGTTATATACATAACCTTAAGTTATGTAGGCAGTAAGACGGGAAGTCTGTTCAGAAAAGGTAACACCAGTTCAATGGCACAAAATAATGTGCACTTATTTATACATCATCAATGATGCAACACTGCAGCAAACATGCCACTGCACACTTGACATGAAATTCAACATGAGCATTTAAAAAAAACTTTCAATATTTTTTTGCCACTATACAATTTTTTAATTAAATGTAGGGTTCACTGATCTGCAAACCACTGTACAGTGCAATGTCAAAGTCTTGAGTCACCCCTCATTTCTCTGTTTCAATTTCAAGGAGAAAAACACTAATTTTTAAGTGGTCTTGAGCAACAGTTCTCCAAGCTTCCTGAAGGTTGTTCAAAGCTTTTCAGTGGACATTGGCTGCTTTTTCACTCCGTTACAGTCCTTATACTTTACAAGAACATTCTTGTTTAATGATACTTTAATACAGTAAAGCATACCTGGATAGAAAAACACACTGGAACAGTATCAGTCATGGATTGGCCTCCCCAGAGACCAGACTTCAACATTATTGAAGTAGTGTGGAATCATCTTGACAGAACAGAACAAAAGACAACCAACATCCAAAAAAGACCTTTGAATGTCCTTCACGAACCCTGGACAACTTTCCTGAAGACTGCTTAAAGAAAACAAAAAGAAAGGTGCCTAAGAAAATTCTGATGAAGAAGAGGTGGTCATAACAAAAACTGACTGTTTTTACCTTATATACATTGTATTTAAAATGATGTTTTTCTGTTCAATAACTTGGACTTATTTCTCATCTTCCTAGCCAAATATAGTGGAATTGGTAGTGACTAAAGACTTTTGCACAACACTGTATATTTCTTAACATTTTCCAGAGTTACATTTGTAGTGAAAATGTTTGAAAATCAATTAGTATAGTTCTGTATTTGTATTGAACCTTTATTTTGAACGTGTTAAAATAGTACCATTTATTATATTCACCCAACCTACCAAAGCAGGTTCAATTAGCAACTGTAACAATCCAGGGATTTTTAACTTGCTGTTATGCTGATAGTCTTATCAAAGACTACTGCAGAAAGATGTTTAAACATAGTGCTCTGAAAACTGATTTAATTCATTTACGTTTCATTTTTTCTCCAATTTAATCCAAACTACACTTCAAAAGGATCAGTGTGAGACGAGTAACCCTCATCTGGGGCTCTCCTCAGCTCTTTCCAGGAGAGTGGCACAGTTGCCCCTCCGTTGGTCTTCCTTGGTCTCTTGTGCTCTGAGGGTTTCTGGATGTCTGGAGCCTGGATCTCCTCCATACCTGCTTCATGCCCTGGAGGACGGGGCTATGGCTCCTCACACCCTCTAGCAGATCATTACATGAAGGAACCTTTTAAATACATGCGCACTCATGCTCACAGGTTTACACACGGGTGCTCCATTTGGTAAAGTAAATCCGTTGGGCATCTTTCTTGGCCTTTAAACAATAATTTTGATGGCAAAAGAACCAAACGGGAAAGGCGGGGGGGGGAAAAAACAAACAAACTAGAGTTGGCTCGGATTTAAGGCTATGGAGCATCCAATTGTGCTGAATTATGAAAGAAGAATGTGTTCCATACACCACAACTCGGATGAATTATTTAACCAGTAAAGAGACGTGGGTGTGCATTTGTGTGAAAGAAAGTGTTTGAGGTTTTATTTTGCTTCATGTTTTCAGTTTTAAAAGGCGATGTTTAGGAGCTGGGACACTAAAAGGCAGTTTATCTTTTCTCGGCTCCTGTCTAACAGCGTGGGAAATGTCAGAGCCTTCAGGCAGCCCTGTGGCAGGTGGAGGCACATTGCTATGCAGCACGCTCTGTATGTAAAGCACCACAACACTACAACACTGTACACCAGCAGCTTGAACTCGAGAGGTATGTAGTTCAGGCTCAAGTTAACCGATCAGCTATCGTTAAGGGCAACTTGACATTGGAAATTACATGCAAAATAAAATTAAGAAGAACAACATTTTCCTTTTCATTTCATGTTTCCCCCACAAAGTAATAATATTTAAAAAAGCCCAAGCAGACTTAATTTAGTCACAAGCAAACCACATAGGCCGTTTTCTGCCGCAGTGTTGAGTCTGCTTCACACGGGTAAACAAAAGTGTTTGGCTGATGTGAGTAGTGGGTAGCTATCCGACTGGATCTGTATACTCCCTGGAATGGGACTCCTTCTCAGAATAGCCAATGGCAGATGCCTTCCCTCTGTTATTTGCAGCAAAGGGCAATAGAATCCACTCTCCTGCAATGCACTGCGGTTTGGACCTTAGTTCAGCAGAGAGCGCTTGAAATTTGGAGCAGAAAAATCAGTCAACTTTCAATTATAACTTCATGTGAGAACTCAGTTTTAAAAAAAGTTTTAAAGAAGTCTGACAACTGTGCAGCAAGCAGACTTTAGACATTAACACAGAACAGTAACATTTGCAAATGCATGCTACTGCACAACAGACCATTTAAATTTAGATTGTTAATAGTCTAAATTAACAAATTAATTAACTAAAATTAGTTTTGCTTTATTTTATTTTTTTTTTTAAACAGCACTTAGCTGAAAACCTAAGACCAGACTGTTTGCATCTTTGGTTGCAGAATGACTAAGTCAACATAATAAACAAGATCTCTTGAACATAGCCTTGGTTTTAGAAGAAATGCACAGTTCAGTTTTTTTCTGCTTTTCGGGGTTACTGCTGTAAGATGCAAACAAAAAACTCAAATACCTAACATGCCATGAAGTACATATCCATGTAAGTTTGCAAGTGCTCGAGCACTTTCATCAACCAGTTCAATAGCAACACTAAACAAAGAGGGGGCTCTCTCTGGAGCTTCATGCCAACCTCCCTCCAGTATGTTACAGCACATTGCATCAGTAATAGAAAGGAAAGAAGAAGGAACAAAAATAAAGGATGCAAACTTCAAAAGATTAATTAGCTTCTTATCCTGTCAAACACAATATTCTGTATTTGGCTATCTGCAAACAGGACGAAAATGGTTAAGATGCCTGACTGATGCCGTTTGTAGAACTGAATGATGCTGTCAGGAGGGCTTTAGTTTATTTAAAATGCTTAACCCGTTGCTTGAGGGCAGGCAGTGATAAGGTGATACACGAGTGCCGCTGAACAAAGAAGAAGTCTGGTAGAACTTTTAAGGTGAAAAAAGATAGTTTAAAATTAAATTATTCCAAATACGCTGGGCACTCAGAATAATTTACCTTACTTAAAGTGGACAGTGCATAATAAAGATCAATTAAATGGTCTTGCTGATCTTGTTAACAGAGTCCATATTTTTAAATCAGGCAATTTCAGTGTTGCTGTAGTCGTGTTTTTGCTGTGACCATTTCTCATTATAAAGCAGCAGAGAACTGCATTTTGCTCCTGTTACACAGTCTTGTAAATAGCGCATCTAGTGTGTACCGTCAAACATTTAATTGGGAAGCCAAGTTCTGTCCTCCTCTGCTAAAAATAAGCAAGCACAGTCAAAACACTGCAGTAAACTGAGGTGAAATCAAGGTTTTCAGAACGGAAAACAGTTGACCAAAGACAAATAACACTTGAGCCTCCATCAAATCATCTGACCTCCAAGGAGCAGGATCCGGTGTGTATATCATGTCACCCTAGTTGTCACGTACCGGTCAGGGACACACGACTCGAATCGAAAGTGAGCGCGGCTTCAGTGTCTCCAGGCACATGTTCTCAAAAATAGACAGGAAACCAGATTTACTGACCTGCGCATGTATGCCATCACCAACTAGTCAAGCGAGAGTTTACTTCTATGCATGTCTGCAGTCATAATACACACAGTGAAGAATCTTGTTTATTATGACCAATTCTTTGACTACATATAAAATATGACTACAAATCGCACCTGATGTTCCTAAACTATATGCATCATCATAAAACTGATGACACATATAATCTTAAAGTGCCCAAGGGAACTAGGAGAGAAGGCTGTAGAGATACAACCTGAAAAACAAGCATCAGATCTTTGCTGCCATAACAACCATAAAGGTTTTCATAACAGTAGCAGGTTTGTAGTTTTTCTAGAAGAGAGCAGTTAAAATGCCAACAACTGTATCTGACTGGAAAAGGCTCAGCCCAGTTAACCACTGGTGTAATTAAAATTCACAATCCTAATGAACAGTCTAAAGCAGGCCAATATATAGATCATTGAACTTACTCATGGACAAACCTACAGGAGACTGAGGTGTGAGAAACTTGCTAAAGAAAGTTGTAGCATGCCCGCAGCACCTGCTCAAACCACAGATGCTTCTTGCTGATAGCCGTTGATGCAGGCATAGCTGCTATGGGCAAGAATAGATTGCCTTACTCAACAGCCCTGCAGTGCAGGGTGTGGTGGCTGAGAAAATTAATACCCCAACTAAAATGTCCTGCTGTTAATGTTCTATATCGTGACTATGTTTCCGGCAGCCAGAATGGATATCAAGCTGTTGGAGGAGATGGCAGTGCGGATTCCCCTGGTCACCTTAATACTGGAGTAATTCAAGACTATTTTAATCAGCACAGCAGTAGCTCCAAAGTTTAGTGGTTTATATGTTTGCCTCACAAGTGAAAGATCTCAGGTTTGATCCCGGGAGGAGACAAAACCCTTTGGGGTGTGTCAGAAAGGGCATCTGGTGTTTTTAAAAAAACAAAACAAAAAAACCAAAACCAACATGTGGAGCTACCCGCTGTGGAGACCTCTTCTTAATAAGGGAGCAACTAAAAGTAGTTTCATTTTTAATCAGCAGAGTATGAGAAGGTTTAGAGCCTGAGTGCAACCCTCTGAGATACTCAGCAGACATATAGATGCATGAAATAACCTCTTAGTAAAACCTCTTTAACAAGCGGAAAAAAAAAAAGATAGAAAGCAGAAAGTCCAAGCTTAAAATGCATTCATACTCCCAGGTTATACTAAACCACAGAGACCATAAGAAACCCCTGCTATGCCATTCACTGACAGCTGTCACATATGCAGCATAGTCCACGTTGCATGTGCTCTACATGCGGCAGTGTAAGCAAGAACCGGTCTTGTGGGACATTTCCATTTAGTTCTTACTCCAAATTAAACAACATGGAAGCTCAAGATTCTTTTCAGACATACGTGTGTATGTTAAACCAACGAAATAGTAAAACAAAAGCATTCTTAAACAAAGCACATATGCTTTGGTATTTCCAATGCCGAGTCTGCTGCATAAACAGTGATGAAGATGGAAGTAGGGCTGTTCGATATAACGATATATATCGGATAACGATATAAAAACGTCTTTCGTTTCATTTTTTCACGCTAACGTTTGTTTTGTGGTGTCGTAAAATAAACTGTTTAGGGCAATATTTTTTCATGGTTTTGATGGTCACTGTAGTGGCTATATTAATTTCCTAAAGTTCTCTCTTTGTCTTATTTTTAATATAACCACACTACAGATGGACAAGCACCTGTTTTTATGCATTGTCGTTAGCAACAACGACAGCAAAACCATCGCATGTCCGCTGGTTTAGTTTCCACATTAACCTTTCACAATAAAGTTCAAGATCCTGTTGAGACTTTTCAAAATAAACTGAATCACGTGAAAGAGTATGCAGAGTGTTTACGGATGAGAAGCAAAAAAGAGCCGTCAGGTGCTAACAAATAAACCTTAGACTCAAACGTTAGAACAGGCTTTCCCCGCAGCACGCTATGTAATAAATACTCACAAAGAAAATGGCGGCCGTTACAACTTATGTCTAAAAATGTATCGTTTCATGCATCGGTTAAAACACTCGACTCCAGGTACGAGACGCCCAGCTGGAAACACTTCCCCGAGTTGAGCTGCCCGAGATTCACAGAATTTACAGAAAATGTTACATTCTTGTGATTTATATCGTTATCGGATGATAGATGTCTTAATATCGGGGTATGAGATTTCGGTCATATCGCACAGCCCTAGATAGAAGAGTTTCATCCTTTGACTTTACCTCTTAGATCATTTTTGCAGTTTTCTTGCTTAATGCTTGAAAGCCAAGTGTACCATATTTGATACACGAGTTCCAGACTTCTACATCTTTGTTATTTTGTTTCTCCTGAAAAACCTAAATAAAACTGCACAATACAATTTTAAGCAATAAACTGCAAATAAATAAATGATGATGTGGCAGATATAATTCAGATTTGGAAAAATGGCTAATCAACTTTTCTTTATCCTCTTTTTTAGCAGTTTTATTGTATTTTATTTTGTTCCATTTAATTTGCTGAGCTATTTAAATTTTTTACACGCTGCTACTATACTACATTCACATAGAATGGGTTTTATTGTATTGTATTGACATTTTTAGTCAGCATGGAAACTACAGGCTATATTCATACATAGTAATTAGAGATAATAAAACACTTTGCTGTAAAACAAAGTGCAATGAAGGTTTGAACTCTGTTAGAACACACTGCTTTATTTACCCATCCTGTTCCTGTTTAAACTGAAGAAACTGCCTGTTGTGACGTACCACAGTTTATCCTTTTAACGTATGACACAGGCCATTACATAAAAGGCACAAATCTTAACAGACATTTCGTTTCAAAAATCGAATCAACAAAGCAGCTTGCTTTGTTCTGGAAGAAAACCCGAGAAGAAGAAAAGGACAAGCCGACCCTCCCCAGTGACTGTCACATCTATTCTCATTTCTATTTCAGTCCATATTTCACAACCTCTCTCCTCACCATCAGTCTCCTCTTCAGACTTTTGTGGCAGATCCAGTGGTGACATTTTTGACTAGTCTATCTATAACTCCAATCACAGCACCCAGATAATTGGCGAAAGGTCACCAGGACAATTATGGCTCTATAAAAACATCTGCTGTCACTGCTCTAAGATATTACAGTAGGTAACATTTAAGTTCCCCAACAAATCAGATTCTTTAAATGGAAGCAGGAGCGTGAGCACAATGTTGCTGAGTACAATAAGAAAGCTTTCCAGCTAATGAAGTTGATTTTAAGTAACATTTTAAGAGAAAAAACAAAACAAAAAGAACTAACAAACCACACATTCCTTCTTACCGACAATTTAAAAAAAAAAAAAGTTTGACAAGATAAAATGACTACATTAATGCCTGTATTAGTCGCTTCATTGCAAAATTGTGAAAACGAAACCAACCCTCAACTGTGTTACAGACTTTGAATTGTACTTTTATGCATTCAATCTGACAATAAGGTGGTCTTAAAGTTTTTTTGTTTTCATTTGGGAAGCTGATTTCTGGCAATCTGATTTTATTATTTCCAATCACATTAAATTATCACACCGATTCCAGTGAGCACATGTGTCAAAGTAAAGTTTCAACACGAGCAGTGTTACCATTACAGGCAACTTAACTAATGTCGTAATTAAGTAGTAACGTAATTTTATGGCTTCAACCAACAATACTGATTTCTACATTAAAATTAAAAAACAAACAAACAAATGCAAATGTATTTGCCAATTAACAAAAAAGAAAAGAAAAAAGTCCAACAAAACAAATGTCATAGAAGGCAGGATCAGTTGCTCTATAGCCTATCATAAGTCAACAGCTGAAGACACTTTTGTTTTAAGGTTTTCCATTTAATCAATACTTTATCCAAAACTTCCCCTAAAAATAGGCTCGTAGTTTACGGCCTTTTTAAGGCTATAAGCTGGTGTCCGTCCCCTGCCATGGGTGGAGCTGGGGCACGCGAAGCTTGTACCAGTGCATAGTGAGATGACAAAAGGACAAATTTGTATTTGCGTTTGCCATTTTTAACTAGTCATATCACTACCAATTAATCAACGTACTGTGGAAAAAGAAAGAAGAGATGTAAAAAAGGGAAAAAAGGAGTGGGGGTTAGGTCAAGATTTTTAATTTATCTGTAGCATGTAACAAAAACAAGTCGCTTACGTTTAAAATTTGTCAGAAAAACATTCGCTTTACTCTGTTATAACCCTGTCAATGCAAACTATTACTAGAGTAGTAACGAACGAAAGCAACACAGCAGCTTAATTTTTTTTGATTTGCCGTTTTCTATAAACAGGCAGCTATAAAAGCAACACCAACCAAGGTGAAAAGGGGTAAGGGTGTTCGATGACCTCTGGCATTTCAGGATCGGCAGTTAAACCAAACCCAAACTCTGTGGCTGGCTGAATTTGTACAACACTCACCCGTCTACGATAGAAAGGCAAACCCTGAGCAATGATGTTGATGCTGAATATCTTCAGTACTTTCTGAGGAGGTAGTGATTCCGTGGCGATGTCTTTAGAATCAGCCGGGTTGAGTGCCTGGCTCTCTGGCGGGACGTGTAGAGTCTTGTCTTTGTTACAGGAAACATTCGGCATCTTTCTCTGAGTGCCAGATGACGAGAAACGGGGAATAGGGCAATGCCGCAGCATTGCAAGAAACAAGAAACAGAAAAGGAAAGAAAGAGCTGTCTAACGGATCATTTCCCACTAAGGGGCTCTGAAAACCGACCAACTTGCAAGTAGATACTTTTTCTTACACCACTGTTGGATTTCCCTCGGATCTCTCGAACATTGTGCAGCAGATGTGTTAAAACTGCACTTGTCGAGCTCCTACCTAGTCAGAGCTCATCCCCGTGCTGACTGGCACCCTTTAAAATATCTCCGGGGTGTGAGGTCACTGTTGCGCCCAAGCCAGGCAGAGCAGCTGCTGTCGGGGCCTGAAAAGAGGATGGACCCAGCAGCCTCTCCCCCCTCAGACAGGCACCGTGGAATCTGCTCTCATGACCCCTCTGTGGTGGAATGTGTACCAAGAGTCGTCTGTTGCAGCACGTGTATCCAGGGAACTTCCTCATTGTAGTCATTCTCTGAGCCCCTCCTGGTCCTCCCACCTCTGTGGCCTACATCATCATTTAGCCCATTTAACTTGAACACACGAAAATTGTCAGCATACGACAAAAAAAACAGATATCTTTATTGGAATCAGATGTCAACATGCCTGTGGAAGGAAGGATTTGTTTTACACCAACCTTCTCTGGTTCATCCCTGAACCGCGATGTTAGGGAATGTCAGTAACTTTGTCAGCAAAGAGGCTGAGGATATTTCAGGAGGCGACACAGCTGTCCAACGTCAGTATGTGTGACACATGCATTTAAACAAGAATTCACTTAATCAGTGAGGGATGCACTTTGAAGTCTAGTGCATGTGTTTTCACATGAAGCTATGAAAGAGAAGCAGCAGCAGGATGCGATGGTTTTTAATTAAACCGTGCACCACACAAACACAGTGTCAGAGATGTAAAGGAATAGTGATGTGAAGGTCCAAATGGCAGAACGAGAGAAGGGGCAGAGAAAATGGATATGTACATTCTCTACGTACGCTTTTATGCCAACTTACAAAAAAGAAAATTAATATGCAGCAGAAAAAACCTTTCATAATTGGTAGCGAATACAAATGAATCTCCAGTTCGAGTGAGTGGCAAAACACAACTATCCCTCTGTGCATTTAAATGCCCGAGCACATGGTAACAAAATACCTACAGGGCTTAACCTCCCTTCTATTCTCACATCCACTATTGTTTGAGGAGGATTACAGGGCCTGAGCATCCGACAGTACGCCGAGGACCCCGACACACCACTCCGACAGTCAGCCGCTGGACGCCATTGAGTGTTGTAGGCAGACCAACACCCATGGCTTTTAACAGTATGTTTAGCACAGTTGGAACAAGTTGGCAACTGAACCTGCTGGACTAACAATGGCGACCACATTCAATAGATTCAAGGTATAGTTAATAAATAAAAAAATAAATAAAAAATTTAAAAGTTGATCACTACATTTTCTTTGGATTCCAAAGTGTTTGCCTACAATGAGATTGTGAAATGGAGGGTTATAAATCATGTAGACAAATACTGATTTGATGTATTACTGATTACTTTTCCTGAAAGTAATGGAGTATGTTAATCAATTACTTACCAAAGAAAGTAACACTACACTTCTCGCTACCATAGCAACTGCAAGGTGAGATGCTCGTCCTTTCATACATTAAAAATAAAAGCAATGTCCATATCTCGAATACTTAAAAGATGTCTCCACTCGCTATTTTTTTCTATAGGTCAACTGATCACGACTAGGAACCCCAGGAATAAGACCGACCACCACCCTCCAGTTGGTGCATCATCGTCCAGCCTGTCACTCACTCCCTAAACACTTGATGCAAGAAATGGTGCCTGTTGTCAACCAAAAACCATGGTCATCCAACACAAACTTGCATTTCTAGGTGGCGTCAGCTCTGGAGCTACAGCCAAATAGATGTTGGAGAAGGTCTGGACGTCAAGAAAAACAAAGCAAGCACTCTATAAAGCTGTGGTGCTTCCTATACACCTCTGACAGTGAGATCTGGGCAAGCCTAGAGGACTGAGGTCTTCCACTAACAATCACTCAGGCTGATCATGATCATCAGATGATTGCAACAAGTTTCCAATCAAGAGGTCCTGTCCAGAGGATGGATCATCACAGTGGAAAAAGGAAATTGTCTAAGCTCTTCGGAACAACTGGTTTTCAGCGAAAAGTATAATGGCTAACAAGGCAGATGAATGACAACCTCCAACACGTCAACAACTGAAAGTACCAGTAGACTGCAAATGGAGACAAATCCCAATAAAAATCTGCAAATCTGCAGAGTCTCTTCAGTTATGCAGGTTGCAGCCCGTGCAGAGAAACAAAGACTTGTTTTTTATGTGGTCCTCAAAAGTCAAAGAGAGACTAGGTGAATACTCAAATTGAGGAAATGTGATGTAAAATATACAACAAAATAAAAATGTAAAAAACAAAACAAAAAAGTTAAAATCTGATGTACTCCAAAACAACTAATGTTGCCTGTTAAAAGCTCAATCAATTGTTTGTTGGCACAAGGCATCCAAGTTCAGATCGGTGTGCTAAGCCACGGGCACACCAATCCTCTGAGACAAGAGATACAGAGTGTCGCCTTACACGTATGCACAAAATAAAATTGTCTGATGACTATTGACTACTCTGAAAAGATTAGTCAATCCATTTCTCCACTTATCTGAAACCATGAACGGGACCATTTAGTTTTCCCATAGAGAAAATAACCACTACTATTAGTCCACATCCAATGTGTCCTAACCAGTGAGGCACCAGTGAGCGGCTGCTTTTTTCTGATATGGTTCAGGCCTTGTGGAGGTTACTTGAGCTTTCAGACTAATCTTAGGTCAACAAGCTATGTGAAAGACACGCTATTCCAGTCTGCTACAACATGATCACCCCAAAGTAAGTTGTTAAACTGCAAGTCAAGCAGGTGTTGTTTTTTTTGCTTGTTCTTCTTTCATTATAGAACAATTTCACATAATCCAGAAACTCTGAACGTTACCAATAAATATCAATTTGCTTTGTCCATGACCAAGAAACCTAAAGATTATCCTTCCAGTGAAAAATGCATTTTAGGTTCCCACAGTTTACTATGGGGTGGAAAGTGGCCTGGGGTTATGCACCATCATAAAAGGGCAAAAAATATCCCTGGCACAAAGTAGACAGGAACATGCATCCCACAAGCTTAAAAATAATCAAGAGTTAGCCAAACAGGAACAATTAAAAGAAACCTCATACCATTCTAATAGATACTGACAATATGCCATGGCCTATCACAAACTCTTTTTTTTTTTTTTTCCTTCTTTCAAATTACTTTGCCTCACTGTTACTAATGGGTCAGAGGGGTTGCAATCCTGAAAAGACTACTGGAGGCCAGAGGCCAAGAATGTTTGGCTTCGAGTAACTCAACATCATTACACGGGTCACTCCCAGCTTTTCAAAGTGACTGATGTGACGGGATAAAAACGCGGGTTGTGTGTGAGGGGCAAAGAGTGGGAGTGCCAGGTCATTATTTTCTTTATTTTCAACTGCTCCTGGAAAAGGAGCCAAGCAATGACATGGTCCGAGGAACCCCTTCAGATTCATGAGTAGTACTCATTGGTCCGGCTATTAAACTGGTTCGGGCCGAGCATAAATTCTGCTTAAATGCTGCCAAACTACCTTCATAGCCCATCACAGCAGTTTTGGAGAACTTGAGGTGATTGTGAAAAGTAAATCTCTACAGACTCAGATGAAATATAGTTGAAATATATTTATACTGTGTGATAATGACAGAAAACCCATCAGCCTTAAATTAGTTAAACGATAATATCAAGGTATTCCAAAACTATAATATATAATGAAGTGGATAAAGGCAGCACTCTGCTATTATCTTTAAACACCTCCATGGTACATATAAATGATTAAAGTGAAAGTTTCTGGAGAGGGGACTACATCACTCTTTCTGCTCCTCTGCATCGGCAATCTGAGCTGAGCCGTCGAAAGCCAACCACCACCTATGGGTCATGGATTGTGTATGAACATGACCCCTCACACCACTGCCTCCCTCTGGTGTCAAGGTCTGGGACAACTATGCTGCACTGAAAAAGCTACATCTAAAATCATTTGTGATACAACGCACTGCTTACATGATTTTCAACTAAGAACTGGGTTTTGTAGGTGCTTGTTTCAACCCTGCAGTACACTAGTACATCAGTACACTATACTATACATCATCTGATATTTGCTATGCTGTTCTTACTGCACTGAGTAAGCCACTTCATATTCTGTTTTTCCTTTCTTGTTTTTTGATTATTTTATTTTGTCATTTATTAAAAATTTCTATTACTAGTGATTTTAAATTCAGATTTTCATTGTTTTTTTTATTTTATTGAGCTACACAGCATTTTATATATTTAAGCTGAGCTGGTTACTTAACATTTGTTTTGTTACTTGAACTTTCAGGAATACCCTCGACTTTGGGATAAACCGTATAAACACCCCTCAATAAGAGAGGGGTGAATAAAAATGAAAGTTAAATTCTCTTATTGAGCTGCAAGAATGCAAGTGTTAGTTAATGGGAAGCAACTGAGAGTTTTGTGTTGCTGAAACAGTGACTTGCTGTGGTAGGTTTGGGTATGTTCAAATAGGGGCTCAAGAAAGCCCAGGTTAAAAAACAGAAAAACAAAAAACCCAAAAACAAAACAGAAATCCAGCTCGCAAAAAGACCTGCATGAAGAAAATGAGAATTATGACAAACCTGGAAGTTATATGCAGAGTAACCCCAAAACAAGAATCAGCTGAAGGTGGCTGTAATGAATGGCAGGAATGCTTCAGAAAGGCGCAACGTGAGAATTGGTTAATTATCAGAGCAGGAGTTAACTACCTTAATTAGCCAAACTAAACTATTTTTGAGATATTAGAGTTATAAGAGTTATCTGTGTTATTTGTGTAGCCACACACACACACACACACACACACACACAAAGAACAATTCAGCAGGCCAGTGGAGGTGTATTAGTTTATAATGAGGGCCTCTGTGAAAGTAAACCGTCATCAATATATATATATATCGGTAATGACTCAAACTAGTTGCTTTCATGTGGGAGGCTGAGAACACTGGTCCTTTGTGGCTCATTCCTGCCTGTGTGATAAGGCCAGTGTGTGGGAGATGCCACCTACATCTGCCTTCTCTTTGGAAATATATTTAATTGGTGGCAGCAAATAGAGGTGTGTGTGTGTGTGTGTGTGTGTGTGTGTGTGTGTGTGTGTGTGTGTGTGTGTGTGTGTGTGTGTGTGTGTGTGTGTGTGTGTGTGTGTGTGAATTGTGTCTAAGTTTGCTAAGAAGTTATTAGTCATTCCATCTAAAACAATATAAAAAAACTTTGCATTAAACTGCAGTCGGCTCTGTACACAAGCACACTATGAATTTAAGCATTCGTCATCGTGTTATTCATAAATACAGATTTAAATACATTCTTATGGAAACGGGGATACCGTGAGAAATATTTCGACCTGACTGGAGTCAATGCCACCAAAGTTATGAGCAGAAGCAGCTCCTAACATGTCCTTTTGTAATTACTCACAAAGATAAAGAAAATCCAATTATGGGGTTTCTGAAAGAGTTTGCTCGACTTTGATTAATCTCTGTATCATCCATTGTAGCTCAGATATTATTCCTGTTTTTCTTCTGATAGCTTCTCAGATATTCAAACAAGTTCCCCACCCACCTTTATCCTCAGATGTAAATTTATGCAGATTTCATCCAACTTATTACTCAGACAGCTGGACTGTGGTCGGGATAACGTACAGTAGTTTCTTTTTTTCTTCCCCCTCTACCTTTTTTTTTTTTTTTTAGTTAAGGCAAAATTATTTAACGGACCTGCACATAACAGCACTGACAGTTTATTTCCATCTTCTTTGAATCCAAATAATTCAATACTTTATTCTATCACAGTGGAGGTCGGTACCCTCTCCCCTTATCGCACCTTCCTGTTTTGCTTTATTGTGGCTCTGCAGATCCACTTGCCACCAAAGGTCTCTGATGAGTCATTATGAGACATCTAATCCTGTAAGATCACATAATGCCTTATTCATGAGTGATATATTAAAATTAATTCTAAGATGGACAGGCAGCAGTGTACTGTAGTGAGAACAAAATGGGTATATTATGTTCCTGCTTATTTAAAAACTGTTTTAAAAGTGTAATTAAGATGTAATTTAACTGGATTTTGCTTTCCCATTTGAATTGTACTCTTAAAATACCGTAAAACATTTAATGTTTGTTTTTGTGATGCTGATTTGCATCAAATGGTTTCAAATTCAAGAGTTACAGTAGTAGATATAATAGATCATTCTGCAGAGAAAGGAAACAGTAAAACATAATCCATTTTTATTTGCACCTTGACATAAACTACCTGTAAAAACTATTGTAATAAACCTGTAGTGCCAAATTAAAATATCCTTAAACATTTATTTTTATAAACCGCCTTCCCATCGACTAATTTATATGAGACATTGTACTGAGATACACCTGCTACAGCCAAGCGGGATCATGTTACCCCAACACCATATATTCATTTAAGTTATTTAATACATGAACATATGTTCTGCATGCCCTTTTAGTTCACATACCTTTGAACAGGAAGGAGTGTGTTTAAAATGTAAATCTGAGTTACGTTTTCAGTTGAATCCAGACCATCTTTGCTCTTTAGACCTCCAGGAATCTTAATGCACAGTCTGAATATAGATTCATAAGGCTCTTAATGTATTTAGAAGGTCAACTGATGAGCATGACCCGAAGTCTCACCTCGTTCGCACAAGATCACAAGATGGGAGTGTTGAGTAAGAGGAGAGGGTGAAGATTCTCATTTGGGCGACTTGAGCCTACGTCACCTGGAACCCGGGAACACAATCTGTGCACACAGGACATGCCGGGACATGCAGAGTGCTGAATATTTTTCAAGTTTAGAATTTTACAGAGCTGCTTGAACTTTCATACATCTATATATATTATAGATGTTTAAGTTTGCAAACTTTAGCACACGTGCTGATCTTCCACTGTTGACACACATGTATCCTCAAGCAGTCAAAATGCACATCAGAACTGCACATTTTCTATCTGAACTACAGTAACAAACCATGCTGTCATGTAATATCAGGTTCTCAAGCTCCAATCAAGCACATTAACTCTGGTTCTCCAACGTGGTAAAATAATGCTAAGCTTTAAATGAACGAACATCACAGATTGCAAATATATACTCTCCTGTAGTTTGTAAATAGTCTAAATTAGCAGATTTATATTTCAAGTGAAATATTTGTCTTCATGGAGTCTTTAAAACCAACCTGAATTATTTTAAGAATGAATGACTCAGTAAATAGACACGGACGGGCTGCTAGTCACTTTAAATAAGAGAATAAATTCAAATATAGCTCAAGCAGCAATGAGGGGGCTGAGTAGTGCATCAGCACAAAGTCACCATGGTAACTTGATGTGATCAACTTCAAAAAGCGTGGGTGTGAAGACTGACACGGAAGGAAACATTTTTGCTCGTAGGTGCACCTGCAGCTCTCGAATTTTTGGAGACTAACTCAGAAAGGAGTGAAGCAGTGAGGCAGTTGATGAGAGATAGTATCACTTTGTGTTTGCCGGCTCTACAGCAGAGAGATGGAGAAATGAACACCTAAAAAGCATCTGGTAGATTTAGTCTTTATATCCTAACTTTGGTGACTATTAGGGTAACGTGTACATTAGCTGCAGTACCCATAGAGATTAAAAGTTCAAGTCAAGCTCCAATGCCTTTTGTCTACCGACTACTCAACTGCTATCCATCCTCTTTCTCAGCTCCCCCCCCCCCAGCCCAGCCTTTCTGTGTGCAATCTCTACACAAAAAGACCAGGAATTGAAAACATGGACCTCCTTCCTGTATGGAAACAGTGGACCACACCAGACGCATAAATTCTGTCTGAATTTTTAATGTGGTTTCTACTCAGCTAATCTTAATGCAGTTGTACATACCATTTTACAGCTGCATATAAACATAACCTAATATAAATACAGTGCTATCATAGCTCAAACTGCGCTGCAGTACTGACTACATAAATGATAAGTACCATTTTTTTCAGCTTTCTGAAATTGTTACTCTGCCTCCTCAGATGTGGTCCTAACTCTGCCAACTCTGCCCCTCTGACATCCTGAATTATGCTCTAGAACAGCTGTGACACAGCTTCAACTCCTGGATCAAACCATGAAACCACCTGCTGCTAACTTCTCATGCTGCTAACTCTCCAGAATCTCAGTCTTCCTATTGTAGTTTAGTTCATCATCGCTTTATGTTTGAGCATCATCACAATTGATGGGAGCAGGAGACAGATGGGCTGGGGCTGCGGCTGTAGTGACGCTGCATCAGTCTACTGCCGTAAACAAAGCCAAGTATAAAAGTGAAGCTCTAGATTTACTGGTCAATCTACGTCCCTATCCTCACCTATGGTCCCGACTTCTTTTGTCAGTGTCTAAAAGAACGAGGTCGATACAAGTGGAGGAGGAAATGAGCTTTCTCTAAAGCAGGGGTGGGTAAGTCCAGGCCTCAAGGACCAGTGTCCTGCATGTTTTAGATATCACACTGGGTCAACACACCTGAATTAAATGATTCAAGGCTTCAAGGAGCTTATTAAGCCATTTAAATCAGCTGTGTTGGATCAAAGACGCATCTAAAACCTGCAGGACACCGGCCCTTGAGGCCTGTAGTTCCCCCACCCCTGCTCTAAAGGGTTGCTGCCTTCTCCCTCAAGAGACAGGGTGAGGAGCTCAGCCATCCGGGCATAGAGTAGTACTGCTGCTACTGCACAATAAAAGAAAACAAGAATGGCTCCTGGGTAAGGTGTTTAGGGCATATCCCACTGCAGACCCAGGATATGCTGGAGAGATTACATCTCTGGGAATGCCTCTGTGTTCCCTGGATAAGCTGGAGGAGGTAGGAGGTCTGGGCATCCTTGCTTAGCCTGTTGCCTGCCCCTGCGACCCATGCCCAGGAAAGCAAAAGAAATTTTCTGCAGAATCGCAACACGGGCAATGAGCATTTACATTACACAACAAGTTCACATCTGAAAAATTCACAATTTCGTGTAGCTTTTTCACAATGTGCTCAGTGCGAAACAAAGGTGATTGGACTGGTAGGAACAGTCTTAAAGCACCAGAACCAGTTCTATCCCTGTATCACAGTCGCTCTGCTTTCAAACCTAAGCTAATGTGGTTATTTTTACAACCCAGCTCCTTTCTTTGTGTTCTGCATTTACATCTTTGTTCCTCCTACCCACCTTTGTTATTTTACCACATATATCATGACGTGTTTCTATTTTACTCCTCTGATCACATCAGTTTTTTAATATTGTATCCACAGAGTTCTGAAATTAAGTTTTCAAGGTTTTTTGAGGATGGGGGGTGGTTGCTCCTCGGGTATCAAATAAAACTAAATTCAGCTCAGTAACAATACATGTGTGACTGTGATGAATGACTTACACAAGCTTCTTCTTCTGAGCGTCACTTTCTCACTTGAACTAATGATAAATGTCAAAGCAGTCCTCCTGCACCACCTCCTAATTCCAAGCATACAGCATCCACAGCTGAAATAAATGTGTTCATCAACATCAAGCCAGCTGGCCCACTACACTGACTGAGACCCTGAAAAACATATCTGACAGCTGTGTCAGATGGTGAGAGGCACAGGAGGAGCAAATTCAGGCTAATGGCTATATTTAAGATAATATAAGCAAGGACAATATCAGCATCAAAGCCTCTTACACTAAACCTCACACTACACCGACTCTCTGGTATTACACACAGGAAACAATGCCACATGCTCTTAAACACCCATACTAAAACTTCTTGAATGTATTGCTCAAAGAGATTTTAGAGAGCAAAACAGCAAAGACTGCAGAGCTATTGAAAAATCCATAACTTCAGTCACTGCTGAGATGAGTTTTCCTCTTAAGTCCTCCACATTGCTCCAAGAGTATATTAAAAAAGGAAGGAATAATCTGACAAAATAGTATCAAACATTGGACAGCCAATGAAAATTATAAGTCAAAGTTAAAACAAACATAAGGGAGATTTGTGGTAGAAGTTTAATTTCCGGTGTGGGGGGATATGTATTTTCATGACCCAGTGATATTAAAGTTAAATTAGATAATGCCTAAAATAAGTGGCCAATGAAGTCTCAGGATGTCTGCCAAAACGGGACTAAGAACTAGACAAATATTGGATTAAGATGCTCAAAATTTAAATATATTGTTAGTATCTGCCATGTACAGAGACTGTTAAACAATGACATTTGGATGGAGACCTAAACACTTATCCAACCTCTTACTAAGCCTTCGGTACTAAAAGTTGTCATCCACAGATTTCCTACTTTGCTCGTTCCATCCAAATTGCTAAACAAAAATGTGATTGTCACGCTGAGCCTCCCGAAAACTTCCCAACCAGCTCGATTTCTGGCTTTTAAATATAGGTGCTATGAAGGCCACACTGAAACACTCATCACTGAAACAAGACACCAGCGTTACTGTTGAAGCACTGGTGCATCAGAGCCTTTTGAATTAGTTTTAGAACATCAAGCGCTGCCTCGCTTCCAGCTACAATCATTACACATCATGTCAGACATCAATCAGTGAGGCATGAAGGTGCTTTTACCAGCTCCTAAAACAGCGCCTGGATATTGCACATATGAATGAAATACTGTCTCCGGGAGCAGGCTGTGGGCGTGTGTAGTACGCAGTTATTATTTTACTGCAAAAGCCAGTACAAAATGTTCCTGGAGTAGAGCTAAAGCGGAGAAAGAAAATGGTACTTCCTTTTAATATTTATGCTCAGGATTAACCTGTCATGACAAAATTAGTATGCATGTGTGACACGGGAGAAAAAAAAATACCATGAAAAGTCTCAGTAAAGTGCAAGTATCAAACTGCATCAAAGACTAGTATACTAGTAAATGCGCATCTCCAGTATGAGCATTTTATCTAAGTCACAACAGAAAGAATCAGCGACTTTGATGCGAAGACTCTCCTGATATATGTGGAGAAGAACTGTTTAAAAAGAGCAGTTTCCTCAAGTCGCAACAAGCTTCACAAGCATTAGCAGCCACCTTTACATTGATTGTAATCATGCAGTTCAAGGCAGGACTTGTCACTCAAACCTGCAAGCGCGGAGTAGCCGGAAACTAAATTCGTTATGAGCTGTGGTGACGAGCATGTCGCCACATGATCTCGCTCAAGTGTTCAGTTGATTTGAACACTGAAGATTCACATCACTTCCAAATATATGGTGAGCTCTGCCACCCTCGAAGAAACGACTTCCAACAGGGTGACAATGTTTGAGAGCCACAAAGCCGTATTCTTCGCAGTAACCTTTAATTTGCACCTGAAGGTACTGACGTGTCAGGATTTTCATAAAAGTTCAGCAATTGATATGAGTGAGAAGTCACTATAAGGAAAACTCTTAGCACGCTATCATTACTCCAGCCAGCACTGAGTGGCAAGGAGGGTCCACTCTACTGTCGGGGATGGCAAAGTTTATGTCATGGGCCACATACAGCTCCCTATGACCTTATGTGGGCTGGGCCGGTGAAACAAACTATGTTTGTGTGTTTACCTTATGTTTGACACCCCTGGTCTATGCTATAGCAAAAGGTGGGGCTATCTGGTATACTTATGAGTACGGGGAAAACGTGCCTTCAAGTCTTCCAGACACATCAGACCATGAACAGATTTAAACCCAAATCCCAACTGTATTCTCTTCTGAATCAACTCATAGAAACTTTACTGAATTTCCTCAGTCTTGAGCCAAAACTGCCATTAACAAATGCAATTTCAGCACTTACTTAAAACAATGCTTTTATACTTTTCATCTACTCAGCCATTCAGGTTCATCTTTATAATTTTTCAACAATGTTTACTTGTCCTACCAAATATATAATGCAGTTCCAGTATCCAATTATTTCCAAGCAGATGGTTCAGCTCCTGCAATAACAAGCGTTTTCCACAAGAGGGTGCTACCATCTTAAATATGGACCACGTAGGCGCAAGTGCAACACATTCAACAGTTTCACACAGAGATGTATAAATGATATAAACAATAAGTTTTTCTGGAGTTGCAGCGAAATCCTTAATGGTGATGCTCACAGCACTGAAAAATATCCTGCACACATTTAAACAGTTTACACTGGAACTACTTTCGTCACTGGAAAGTAGTTCCAGTGTAAACTGTTCAATACAAGTAGCTTTGCTTACCTTTTTGTTGGAAGAGCTTTGGCGTGTACATCCCGAGTCCTCGTTATTATTGGGGGCAGACACACTGTTCCTGAGAGAGAGAGAGCCTTCTTCCTCTTCCTCCTCCCTCCCGCTCTCCGCTGAATGTTCAAAGTCATCACTGTCTTGGTCCATCTCTTCCTCATCCTCATCCTCCTCTTCCTCCTCCTCACCCTCTTCCCGCTCCTCCTCTTCCCTCCCCTGCTCCTCCCCTCCCTCTGTCCTCTCCTCTGCCTCCTCCTCCTCTTGGTGGGTGCTGCTATTGTTGTTCTCCTCCTCTTCCTCTTCCTCCTCTTCAGCAGCAAGCGGCTGCCCTCGCAGTCGCCGCTGCTCTGCCCCCCACATCCATCGGGCTCCTTTCTCACCTCCGTTCACGCCGTTTGGCAGGCCCTCTTCGTCTTCCTCCCCTTCCCCGTCCTCCCGAGGGCCGTCGCTGGCTCCGGACTCGCTCGGCGCCCATGGTTGTTCTCGCTCGCCATCAACCTGCGACGCCTCGGGCTGTGAAGAGCCAAAAAAACAAAATACAATATCAGTGAGGAATGATCTTGTGAGAAACAATCTGTTGCATGTGATCTTGCACAGAGACTCTTGCCTGGTCACCAAATTGAATCTAATGCAAACTTCGATGTTTAGGTTACATAACTTAAGTCTTCTTACGCAAGTTCATATTTCCACAGACACCAACTTGGCCATTTTCTCTGTAATCAACTTTCAAATCACAAATTTCTTAAATGTTAGTTTGCCTCACCCTCTGCGGCAGCTGCTCTTCCTCCTCAACCACCCGGTTCATGTGTTCATCCTCATCGCCCTCCTCTGCCGCCTGCTGGGGTGCCCGAGCCGTGGAGGAGGCGTTACCTCGCACTGCCGGGCCCCCAGGCCCCCGACTCCGCCCGCCGCTGCTGCTGCTGCCCCCCGACAGCAGTTCCTGGTTCATTTCCAAAAGCCAGCTTGCTACCTCCTGGACCTTCGCTAGGCTGTCTGAGGAGGAGAAGGCTTTGACATTCTGCAAAGACAGACACAAAAATATATGTGAGCATTAACCCAGATGATAAACTGATAAACATTTAGTGATTGTTTTCTACTGTCTTCAGACAGTCAGGCAAAATGCTCATCAGGAGGGAACATGTCTGTGTTATACATGTTCCTTTGTTTTCTCTGAATTAAAATAGCTGTTATTAGACATTCGCTCGTTGAGATGCACTGATGCTGCTCAGCAGCAGACAAGGAAAAATGTGGGAGTGATTGTACTTGGCTTCAGATCACACAGCAGTGGATGCTCAAATGCAGATGGATGGGCAGAACAGCCTTGAGTGCTACTAGTGTTCTTACTTCCAACAAAGCCAATGTGAACAAGAAAAGAAAATCCAATCCACTGAGCACAAAAGCCACACCGCATTAATGTACCTGAAGCCTTTAAAAAAAAAAAAAAAAAAAAAAAAAAAAAAAAAAACGCTCTTCAGTCTACAGAAAAGACAGTTGTGTGTTCCTACAAAGAATTTACTGGTATGTGTCAAAATAAACAAGTTGCATTGCTTGCTTTTGAAATATCTGAAAATATATATGGAACTGAAGGACAGTCCGAGTTTTGTCACCACCTCACTCTTCGAGTGACAGAGGCAGCAATACACAAAGCTGAGCGCAGATCAATACTAAAATGTGCAACATATACATCACCGTACAATAGTTGTATTCATTTAAGTGCAGTGTGTTTATTCTTATTTGTAAATAAAATTAAAGTCAGGCTGTTTGAAATTTGAAAATATAGGACACCATCAATGCAAGGAAAAGTTTATCCAAGAACTGCAGTTTTCTCAGACTGAGCTGGGTTCAAAGCAACATGAGTAAGAAATCACTGAACAAATAAAGCAGTATGTGTAAATTCATAAAGCTCAGCAGCTGTTACAGGTACAGGAAAAGATATATTACCAGTGACAAACCCCTCAATTCACTGTTTACAAAATCTCGCTCTGAAAAGCATTACTGAGTCACTGAACTATTATCTATGAATACTGGTGTGTCGGTGATGACGAGGAACGTTGGATGAGGTCAGCTTTTACAGACTGTGTTCAAAAAGAACATACAAAACAGCAAAAAGGAGTCTGAAGACCATCAGCACCACTTTCTTTGAGAAAATGAAATAAAAATGCATTTGTTGGATCGTACAGGGTAAACCTGGCCAGAACTACTATTGTGCTTGATGCCTAGAAGTGGGACAAACCATCAGCATTACAATATGTCATAATGCTTTCTGCTATGATGGGACTATTGACAGGCTGGCTCCATGTATTGACAATTTTATTAAAACATGCAAGGACTTAATGCATTTCCCTGCTTGTCTGACCAACCAGAGTCACTACCTCATGATACTTCTTGGTTGATCCCATCAAATGAAAGATGATAAAGTGACTAAAGTTATTAAAGACGACGTAAGGAAGAAATGCACAGTGGGGAAACAGACTAATAAATTGAACGTTCATGTTAAAACTGAACAATTATAGGACACTGACAAACTGACAGCACCATGAAATGATCACATTCATCATATCTGTATTTTATACCTTTTTACAGCCATCATTATCTTATCACAGTGTTTCAACTTTTTCTGTCATGTCTACACTTTTACTGATCATCCTTCTATGTACTTTCTTCTATTGAGGGCTTGAGGTTCATCTTTGTTCATCTTAGACAACCATTCACCCTCACATTCAAACCCATGTCCAATTTAAAAACAAACAAACAAACAAACAAACAAACAAACAAACTAATCCCACTAACTGCATGTCTTTAGACTGTGGGAGTACCTGATCTGAAACCACCCACGTGCACACAGAGAGAAGGCATATATGCCGTACAGAAAGGTCCTTTGTATTTAGTTATCCTTACCACCTTACCAAATACAAAAGTGGCTACTTGCCCTGCCAGTGGGGACTGCTGTGCAGTTTATCTAATACTGCTGAATCATTGCATGAAGCATCGCATCCATTTGTTTACATCTGGTAAAGTGCAATGTGCATGTTGTGGTAAAAGTGGTGTATGCTACCAGCCAAGGCTTCTCCTTTAAAATGACGTCCTTCTGGGACCTTGTTCTCTCCCCCTGTTGCAAGAGTCTGAGAACCATGAAGCTGCTGTGAAGCACATGCCAGTGACCCTGATCGAATTCCAGGAAGATGTGTAGACAGGTCCAAGACGACAGGACAGTTTAAATTTAAGACAAGATCTGCTTTTTGGCGATATTATACTGACAAAGTCATTAAATAAAAGTTCTGCTATGTGAGCCATTTAAAGGATGACTGATTAAAACAGTTAAAGCAATCGCACATGGCCCTGTGGTAGCCAGTCCCGAAGCTATCCCACCTCTTACCCAGTGACAGCGGCGATAGTCTTCAAATCCTGAACTGGATAAGAGGTTAGGAGGATGTGTAGATAGATAATATACAATTGGGACAACAATTACTGGAAACAATGACTGTGCATTGTGAATGAATAACTTGGTAAATGAACAATGAAGAACAGAAAAGCAACTGCAAAAAAAGGCTCTTGAGATAAACCATTAGTCACTCCGAGCTTTCAAAATTAAACAAAAACAAGATGCAGTAATGGGTGAAATGAGCTTTTAGTGTTTAAACCGAGGTGACAAACTTTCTGCATGGGCCACCAAATGAACACCCACAACAGAGCCAAATTAAAATTAGATTGTGGATCATGATTACACTCCAAAAGATTAACAACCTTCTGACCAGATTCACCCTACCTCATTTCAAAACTTTCAAAACTTGAAAACAATGACTGCCTCTTTATTTTTGATAAGAACTCAGAGCACTTACATTCAAGGTAAACTAACCCAACAAACAAATTTTACTGTGACCAAGTGTGTGGTAAGAAAGGATTATACAAGTAAAGGTAAGTGGGACGTGCGACTTGTGGATTTGCCTCATCCAAGTGGTAGTAGGTTGAGTATGTAGCATGCAAATCAGCCCCCATCTTTAGACCTTAGTATCAGTGACACATGTGCAGCTCTGAGACAAATTGCAAGTTTATTCTTCCAAACATACAAATTGTGCATGCATTAAAAGGTGGGCGTGAACAAGAAAGCAAAAACAAAGGCAAGTGTATCATGAAGCAGTTAAAATATCATAGCTAAACCAAGCTACTTTCCTGGTAAAAAGCACCATATATGTTAATTTATATTCCACTGGTTGTGCTGCTACCAATACAGTAGAGTTACAGATACGATGCACAACCACAGAGGGAAAACAGGTCAGTTACAAGCTGTGCAGCAGTTTGCTGTCTGACATATGAGGTCCTCTGTTCCCTACTGACACTACACAGTCTAAAGGGAAGTTTTTATTTTGTTAAATGGCACATAAGCTTTGTTAATGTAGCTTAAACTGTACCAACCGTCCGTCTATATGCCCACGAGGCCTCTAGCTAATCTTAAGTGTGACAAATTAAGAATCAGCGATGCATACTGCACTTCCAAATCTTCTCAATGCGCAAAACGAGTGATGAGAAGTATTTTGGGGACGCTCACATGCTTCAGTTCATACCAACTGCTTTGACCTTGAGGGAAAAGTCACTGGTCCCTTTGTAAGGCTCGTCTTCCTCTTTGCTGCATAGTCCCAACGCTGTGGTGGGAAGCATTAGACCTATCTCAGATTGCACAGCCCACCCCACACACACGCCCCGTGGGACTGCCAGTTCATTTCTGTGAGCTCAGAAGAGGAAGGCTATGAATAGCTGAAGTTGTTCCTGCCTTTTACCGGAACGGCCAAGATTCAGCAATTAGTGTCTAACTTGAAATTGGTTATGGAGGTGACAAAGGCTGACAGGAAGACGAGGGAGGGAAATAAAGATGAGATGTGGTAAATATATGTTTTGTTTTTAACCCTGAAGTTTCAGTTCTTGTTCAAAAGCTTAAATATAGGTAGAAGACATGATCAAACCTGCAGCTTGTACAGTTAAAGTGGGTGAAGTGGTGTTGCAGGTAACAAAGCAGAGAAAGCAGTAACACTTGTAGTGAGCAAAGACTTGCCAAATGGCCTTTCGTATTCACACACAAGTTTCATTCATCAGTTGCTATTCTTAGTCCCGCAAAAGCTGTGAAGTGGACAAAAATAGCTCTGGAAAACTAGTGAGGGCAGGTGTGAATTTGTGGCTCCTGATAGAAAGCCTCTGAGAGCAAATGCACAGAATTCTATCAAGTAGGGCTGGGCCATATCACACCGATCACGGTAATACCGGTATAATGAAACAGATGAACCAGAATTGGTTTGTAAAAATGCTGCAACTTCAGTGGTGTGGAACTGGTTTAGCTTTCGTCCGTCAGATACACAACAAAGCACTATTTTTGGTAGAGCATGCTAGCGGGCCGTCGTTATTACCGTGTTGTTTGGGAAATACGGCACACTTAAAATCAATCCTTTGATTTTTCTGAAAATCGACAGTGCCCCTTATAACCCCGTGTGCCTTATGTATGAATTCTGGTTGTGTTTACTGACCTCGAAACAATTTTATGTCGTACACGGTGCTCGAAAATCTGTCAAATGTTTTAGTACGACTTTGCTAAGCTACGAACCCGCACCGCTTGATGGATTGTCAGAGCATTACGGCTATCGTAGGCAGGAGCCTCGCGGAGTGATACATACTGTGCTTCAACATAATATTACCGTATTGTGTGTGCATAACCTCTTCATTTTGTGGATATTATACATGGTTATGCTGAGGATATGTCGGCCACTTTCCACTGGAAATGCCTTTTGGTTAAACTTTCAGCAAGGATTTTGCATTTTCACTGTTAATTTTTTATATAACTTTAATGCACATAAAAAACAGCTGCTTGTTTAAGTGAAAATTATGTTGTTGTTTTTTTCACTAAGAAAGTTGTGGAGTTGTAAAGTATTTTGTCTAGTGTCAATTATATCGTCAAAAAAAAAAAAAAAAAAAAAAAAAAAACCCACACACACACACACACACACACACACACACACACACACACACACACACACACACACACACACACACACGGTGTGTTTTTAAATTGTTCATTATTTAAAAGCCACCTAACAAGCCCCAAACTTTCCTAGAATGAAACATCATTTGGTGCATCAGTCTTATGACGTCTCAGACCAAAGAGATAATTAAAGATAGTCTCTCTGAGATGCTATGGACCATTTTAGCATCATTTAGCTCACAGTTTGTCCTCCGGGCTTCAAACTCCACTAATCTAACACAGCAGCTAGTTTCTTCAACAACAAATAAGAGAGAGAATGGGGAGGGGGGGGAGCAAAGATAAGCACACCACTGACAGATGAACAACATTTTCCCTCCCTCTCTTAATCTGTTAAGACCCAAAAGACAGGTGAGAAATCAGTATTGTCTGCTGGTGTTATTTTGCTACGACTGGAAGGGAACTGTCTGATTACACATAATATGTAGGAAAACAACAACGTTATCTGATGCCCTCAAGTGGAAGAATATCCTGTCTGTATTTACTGCTATTGCCATCTATAGTGTGGTGTGCCACTTAAGACCGCATCTATTTAATTGGGCCCTAAAGCACGTTACTTTAGAGACTGGTATTCTTGCATCATTTCCTATTTCAGCCTTACAGATATAAATTACTGTAAATCGTGATGCATTTAAGAAACCTACAGAAGAAAGCTTTAAGGGCCATTTCCTGAGCTAAGATATATACTCCAACTGAGACTTTGTAGTCTGACAGACATTTTGGCCTTATTTTATTTATCTTGTTCCATATTCATGTGAGACTGAGAAACAGTATCGCATTAAAAGTTAAAAACAAGCAAAGAAACAAATAGGTTTCAGTGTAGTTAGTAGAGGTCCACAAGTATACAGTGAGATATTAAAAAGGAAGTCAAAAAATAAAATAAAAAAATTCCATGTAGACTTATGAAATAGGCACTTTACTATTGCCAACCATGTGTTTCTATTTGTTGTATAACATTATAGGCAATCTCAAGAGTGATGAAATGTACTTGGACTAATAAGTTTTAGATGTTTTATACATCTTGTTTATGTCCAATTATACATTTGTTTGAAAAGATGATTATTCCATTTCATGTACACATTTCATAATTTCTCTCTGACTGCGGTGCAAATAAAGTAAATTACTAAATTTAATTTCAATCCTACTTTTATGGAAAATGATTCCTCCATTTGTTATAAGACTTACAATGTGTGCTCAGCAGTTTGCAGTTCCTCTAAAGGAAAATGTTTATTTGATCACCTGCTGTATTTATAACTTTGGTCACTTTCAAAGAAATTGAAGGTCTAATTTTTATGGTATTTTCATTTTAATGGAGATAGAATAGAATTTTTTAAATTTTTTTTTAAACAAAAATCCAGAAATGGGGGAAGTTAAAATTTGATTTGCATTTCATTGAGTAAATTAAATATTTGGGCTACGTCCACACGTACACGGGTATTTTTGAAAACTGAGATTTTCCGTTTTCGTTTTAAAAAATAATCCCGTTCACACGTAAAGGCAGAAATGAGGGAAAACGCTGCTAGGAACATGCCAAAGCAACAGGTGGCGATATATTCCTAACCGTGCAGAAATGTTGGCCAATCAGAAGTCTAGAAGCCTCGGTGGGAAAAAGTAAACAAAGCTGGGGCATAGAAGCAGAACCGAGTCGCATGTGTGGAGGGACAGTAACTGTGTGTGTATATATGTAAGCATTTAAACACTGCAGAGAGTACAATTAACAGTAATAGTATAGTAGAAATTCATTTCACCGAAACAATAACGTGGCGCACAGTGTGACGTCAAAAAATGCGCACACCTTTGACGCTGCGTTTTCTCCGTTTTTATCGTCCACACGTAAATGCAAAAACGGAGTTTTCAAAAATATCCACCCTGGCCCGAGTTTTTAAAAATCTCAGTTTTCAGTGACCAAAAACGCAGTTTACGTGTGGACGAAAGGTGTAAACGCATAGAAAAATCTGCGTTTTCAAAAATACCCGGGTACATGTGGACGTAGCCTTGATCTCCAAGCAAATCATGACTCAGTACTTGGAGAAACCCTTATTGGAAATCACAGCAGTAAGATGTTTCTTGTAGTTGGTCACCAGGTTTGCACACCTCGCAGGATGTATTCTGGTCCACTCCTCTTCAGAGAAAGAAACTCAATCTTTCAGGTTTCTTGGCTGCCACTTAACTCAAAGTTTCACCTCCATTCAAAAACTTTCTACAGGACTGAGGTCAGGAGACTGGCAAGACCACTCCATGGCCTTAATGTGCTTCTTTAGACACACCTTTGTTGACTTTCTGGTATGTTTTGGGTCATTGTCATGCTGGAGATCTGTCCACCGACTAATCTCCAGTGAGTTGGTGCAGTAAAATCACCATGTACCCTTAGCAGACAAACAGCCCTGAAGCAAAATTCTATGCTGTTCCAAGTTGACACCACATAGATGAAGCTTCAGCTGTGGTACACAGAGACATTACTTGAGTCTCAGTGCACAAACTTAACATTTAGACTCGACAGCAAAGGCATGCCATCTTCTCTTGGATGGATTTGGACCATTCTCTAGCTCCTGTGACGGGGTGGACTGGTATGCATTAACTTGGTCAGTGTAGCCAGCCAATACTCCTGCCCCGCCACACAGCCTGCATCTAAACTCGTTTCCTCCGGCTATAGAACTAAACCAAGAACACACTGAAACCTTGTGTTTGAGCTACATTATAACAGCCGAGTGTTGTGTGTTAAAACAGCTACAGCATTCAAATGACTGCCGAATCAAACTAAAAACCCCAAAGCAGACTGAGCTGCAGTCCAGTCACAGTTCTAATATGTGGGTGCCAGAAGTAAGAAATTTGAAATTGGCTGTAAATGTATTTTCTCAATAATTTCTAGGGTAGTCCCAGGTCAATATGCAATGTAAGTTCAATAAATGCATGTTAATTGTTCATCACTACTAATTAGGCTTGAATGCCCTTTGGGCAGTCTTTATTATTAAAAAAAATAAAAAATAAAAAAAAAGGTGTAGGTCTTAAATCATCTTTTCCCGTGTTAAAGAAAAACACATTAAATTTCAAAAATACAGTTCATGGTCTTTAAAACTAGAGAAATATTACGAGTTGATATATCCTTAGCAGGTATTTAAACTACAAATAGCAGGGTAAGCCTCAAAATGCTACTTAAGCTGTAGAAAAGTCTATTTTGTTCCACAGTCTTTACAAATGTAATGAGTTTAATTTTCAATAAGAATGACATAATTTATGATAACTTGCACAGAGTATATCTGTGTTTGATAAAGGTTTTGAAAACTAAAAAACAGTGAATTATTTCCAGTTTTGAAAAAGTGAAAAATCTGTTTCACTTCAATTATTTCAAAGCCAGTGGATTTATCTACGAGACAAACCATGTTGGGAATAAGGAAACAAAATTAGAAGACTGAGCTCAACTTCAAATTGGAGCAATAAATCACACTGAACTGACTTGAACAGTTAGAGTGTCAGGGAAATATTGGTTGTTCAGACAACATCGCAGATACAGATGAAGATCTAGCAAAATGTGACACTGCATAGTGACTTTGCCCAAATTAAACTGCATTAACAGAAGGAGATTAGCAAAGATGGACCAGACCAATATTATAAAAGCTGAAGGACACATTCTGCCTCTAGACTGCAACATGTAACACAAAACCTTGTGAGCCTTAAAACGACTGACTTTTCCAATTATTAATCCTTTGAGATAAGAAACGCAATATTTGGGATGGTTTCTTGTAATCCTATAAATGCACAGCGTTTGTTGAAACATCTTTCCCTTCAGTTCGATGCAGAAGCAATTAATCAATGTCTCTATTTTGAGCTGGTGCCCTGTGATGTCTGAGGAAAAAGTGAAACTCAAGTCCTTGAGCTGCTAGATAGCAGGGATATCATCTCCCCACATTCATTTCCACAGCAAAATGTTTCATTTTATGTCAGTGCCTTCCTCTGGAAAACAATGACTTCTGTTCAACATAAGGGATATTAAGGCTTTGTCTATAAGCACTGCACGTCCTCTGAAACCGTCACTCATTACCTCTCATTTGAATTGTTGCCATGCAACAGCTCAATAATACCACAACATTTTCCTTTGTGGATTTTTTTTCTTAAATCATTACTCATGAGAGCATAAATCTTCTGGGAAACCAAGAGAATCAATCTCCTCTGCTTGTGAGAATGGCCAACTGCCAGGAAGACTCTGGAAGGGGCTAAAAATCCCATTCAGTGCCAGCCTACTACTAAAACAGTCGTGTGCACAACAAGCAGGGAAGCAGAGGGAACCCTAGAAGCTACAGCCATGCGACAGAAACCTGCATTAAAGTAAAGTCAAACACTCGTCACACACAGCTGAATGTGAAAGGGCACTCAGACGTGTGCACAGTCTTGTTTGGCTTTTATTTGTTCCATTAGAAAAAGCTTTCTCTCCAACAGGGAGGGGGGGTAGCAGCAATCACTGTAAACCACATGCCGACTGAAGGCATCCATTTAAATGACTGTGCACCCTGCTAGCAAGTCTACTGTTGTCAAGGCAGCGAGACATCCATTAAATCACCTGGTTCCATTAGAGAATCAATTACTGTGCCGCTCTCCTTGGTTGCACAGTTCTTATACCTGAAAAATCATTTCAGACAACCAAAGCAGATACACAAGGAAACTACGCTTCACCACCCTCATATCCTGCCAGGACCTATATGGTTCTTGAATTGCTCACAAAGAGCACAATTCCAGTGTCTCCGGACACATGACGTGGCTGTGTCAATGGAAGCTGGCACACTATTACCTTTGGTCGAGGTGGGCAGGCAGTGGCCAGTCGCTGCAGCTGTTCTGAAGTGTGGCTGCAGGAGAGGAGATCTGAGCAGCAAGCTGTGCGGCCCAGTCTCTTCATCAGAGAGGAGATGATGCTGCAGCCACAGCCACACATCGACTTGCTCATTAGTAGCCTGGCTGTTCTGGGGTGTGGAGAAAAGAGACTAGCTGTGAGCCGCAGCCACTTCCTGGTCCTTTCTGAATCCCCTCAGTTGTCCTCAAAGCTGATGCCTTTGCTGTACTGTGTTCCACATGGTGCTAATCCACAGGTACTCCCGCCAGAGATAAGGCTGGTTTTAGTAAAAAAAAAAAAAAAAACAGATGCTGCGGCTCACCTTAATCCACAGTGAAGGTACTTGAGTTGGGAAGTACAGTTTGTCGGTCCATTTCCCTTGTGATTGCTTCCCACTTACTCCACTCCCTCTGCTGTACTTCTATCTCTGAACAACACGCCTCCTGCTCTAGTCTCCCTCCCCTTTTTCTTTTTTTTTTTGACCAAACTCACTTCCATCCACAGAACACCTTCTTTTGGCTGCAATAATACACCGGACGCAGTGTCTGACACTACTCCCCTCTGTCTCTCACAATTTCCATCCGTTTCTTTCCATTCCCTTCACTGCCTTCGACTGCTGTGCAATGAGGATGCTATCCCCGACAAGTCTGTTGCCACCACTGTGCACCCCACCACCACCTCCTCCTCCAGCGGTAAGCCACTCAGACTGAGCTCCTCCAACTTGCCGATTAAAATGTTTTTCCTCATATGACATTCGAGCTCCGAGTTGCTCCATTAATTGAGGAAGCAGTGGACTGAATATTATAAGAAATCCAAGCCACTCAGCAAGCAGGAGGACTGATAAGCAGGATACAGTCAGGATGCGGTGGGGGAGGGGTCCAGCGTTTAGGAGACAATAACAGTGGAGGCAGGATTATTATGGTGATAAACTGTCACTGTGGTCAGCTTGCTGCTGATGATCACTGTAACAATCAAGGAAATAAAGAGCTGAAAATCTTCAGTGTGACAGTTACTTTAACTGATGAAGAAAAACTAAAGAGGAACTCTGCAATCTGTTGTTATTTTGCTCCACTGCAGTAATTTACAGTTATTAAGCTTGTAATGGAGCAACTAATAGAGCACAGTTTTACATGGCACATGCCACCTGCACATGTGCTAGTTTAAACACCTGCAGCATATTCAATATACATCCTTTTTAATTCCCTTGTGTCTCATGTCCCAGCTTTGTTGAACCCACACATTACCCACTCACCTCATCACAGATGCTCAACCTGTGGAATCTGTGCTCAGGGACAACCTGCACATTATTCAGCACTCAAGCTAATAGTTATCAGAGCTCATAAAGCCTGAGCGCCTTGAAAGTGGGAAAAAACAACGAATGGGAGGGGCGGGAAGAACAGCAAGACAAAGACAGATGCACAATAAAATGAGACTGGGCCCCTTTTGAAGGACCAACAATAGCTTTCTATTAATGGCACACAGTGTTATACAACTAGAAATCACCAACATCAAAGACAGTGAAAGAGGGAGAAATTTGTCAAGCCAAGAATATGCTAATAATGACCACCAAGAGTAGTTCTCTTTCATAGCATTCGTTTCGTGTCTCACTATGGGAACGCCTCCTGCGTGACCTCATCAGAAGCTCAAATACCATTACGCCAGCCTTTACAGGCTGGCTAGGTGACGCCCATGTCAGGAGGGGCCAGTGCCTCCCTATATAATAGGCTGACATAGCGTCAGATGTCATTCAAAAACCTCTTCTCGCTTCTCGCAGAAGCCTGTAGACAACTGTGCTATTGGGTGCTAAAGCTAAACTGTCCACAGATTCGAGTGAACAACTCGGTCGCCGGGCGCTTTGTTCCCAGCTTTTCAGTTGTCCACTAGCATACAAGCAGCAGCAATACTGTTCTGTAGCTAGCGCGGGTGCCAAGTAGCAATACTTTCACCCAGGGAAGTAGCAATACTTTGCTAATAAAGGTACCCCTAGCTTCACCATCAGGTAGCAATACCCTTTGACGCTAGCGGTCTTTACACATTAGGTAGCAATACCTGTAGAAAAGTAGCAACACTTTTCACCCCACGTTAGCGAGGAATAGCATTATTCTCCGCACTCAGTGTCAGTCTCGCTAACGTGCGCAACCCTCTAGCTAACCATGGCTGAGATGCCCGATGATTTGGCCGCAACGCCAGGGCCGAGATGGGCAGAGGCAGACCCTCAGCCCATCGCGACCGCTTTCCCGTCGCTGGAGGCACACGGAGATCGTGTGTTTTTCCCCCGATGCTGGAGTCACCTGGGGAGGAGATGCTAACAAGGACGGAGATGAGTCTGCTGACTCGGAGCTCCTGCTGTCTGACGACGGTGAGGAGGAAGATTTCACCTCCTTGGCTAGCATCAGCTGGGCTGCAAAGCTCTCGACTACCGGCGAGGTTGAAAAACCGACACCGCCGTCTCCCCTGGATCTCGACATGCAGGACATGTGCAAGCGCGCAGCCGCTAGGCTCAACATCCCGTGGCCCGCCATACAAACAGAGGTTGTAAAGTCTCGTTTTGACGGTAAGAAATTGCCGAAGGCGAAAAAGACGGGGAAGCATGCGTTGCCTGTTTTCCCTGAGCTACTCGATGAGATAGCGGTAACGTGGAAAGCAAAACCTTACAGCGAGAAGCACCCCATCGTGGGGAGCCCTCTGCTGGATTGTGAGGGGATGAGTCTATCGGCCTCCGCCAGATGCCACAAGTGGAGCCGTTGGTGGCGAGCCATCTTCACCCGAAGACGTCTCTGTCCACATCGGCTCCATCTCTCCCCTCCAAAACAGACCGCTTCCAGTCTAGCCTTACAGACAAGTGCTACAAGGCAGCGGCTCTGTCAGTAAGAGCCCACAACGCCTCTTCTATGCTAATGGCTTACCAAGCTGAGCTAGAAGAGAGCATGACAGCTAACCCAGATACCACAGTGTGGGAAGAAATCTGCGTTATAACTGACCACGTCCTCCACCTCCACAAGGTAGCCATACAGGCTACTAGAAGAGCCATGGGCCTCATGGTTCTTCAGGAGCGAGCACGCTGGCTCGGGCTCACCGACCTGACGACCAAGGAAAAAGAGGAACTCCTCGACACCCCTGTCGTCCCTCACGGTCTCTTCGGTGCGGCTGTTACATCCATGCAGAAGAGATGTGAGGAGAAAAAGAGAGACGATGAGGCTCTGAAACTCTGCCTGCCGAGAAGGGCCCAGTACGCCACCCCAGCAGCACCGCGCCAGTCATTCGCGCAGGCAGCGTCTTGCCCGGTCCCCGCTTTCAGGATTCCCAAGGTGCCTAAGACGCAGGCAGCCCCCCCAGGCTGCCGGGGCCCCTAAGAATCCATGGACTCGGAAGCAGTCTCCCCAGGCCAGACCTCAAGCGGCCCCTCCTCCTCCCCCCGCTGCCGCGATCGTGAGGAGGAAGAAGCGGCCGGCCTGACAGCCTCTCCTCTAGGCGGGAGCGAACCCAGTTTCCCCCCTTCATGGGCCGCCCTGCCGCCTCCCAGCTCCGTTCCAGAGCGAGTTCAACACACAGAGTGCTTAACTCGGGCCGGCGTTCCTGTCACCGGACCCGCCAGAGGGAAAGAGAGCCAAAGTTCGCAGTGTTGTTTCACAGGCACTTCTCTCGTGCATTCTGTATTAAAAAAGCCCCGACACGCGCATCCAGGCAGTTTGCCGAGGGCGCTGTCGAGCGTTGCAAAACACATGAAAAACTCAAACATGCTGAAAAACAGAGCACCGTCTGCCATAACGCAGCCCGTGGAGACTCGCTTTTCCACGGCTGTGATGATGCAGATGAGCCCGTCACCTCGCTCGCCTGTGACAGAGGTAACGGGACACCGAAATGGCGTATGTTTCACGCTGCGACCACAAGGGGGCGCCAAAACGCCATATTCGGTGGAGTGGCCAGTGAGCGCTCTGTCTCTCCACATGAAGAGCTGGGCCACCTGCACTCAATCAGCATGGGTGCTGAGGACATTGGAAAAGGGCTACAGGCTGCAATTCAGTGTCGCTCCACCACATTTCAAAGAAATCGTTTACTCTCGTGCTCTGGGCGAGTCAGCCAGTTTTCTCCTGGAGGAAATTTCCACCTTGAGAGACAAAGGAGCTATAAGAGTTGTCCCTCCCGAGGAAATGCACAGCGGATTTTATTCAAGGTATTTCCTTGTGCCAAAGAAAGGGGGGAGGGGGATGAGAGCCATTCTGGATCTTCGTGTCCTGAACCGGCATTTGAGGACATACAAGTTCAGGATGTTGACACACGCCTCGCTGCTACGGTTTGTACGAGCGGGCGACTGGTTCACATCAATCGACCTGAGGGATGCTTATTTCCACATCCCCATATATCCCCCACACCGAAAGTATCTGAGATTTGCTTTCCAGGGGATAGCATACGAGTTTGTAGTCCTGCCTTTTGGTCTCTCACTGAGCCCAAGAGTGTTTGTGAAATGCACCGAGGCAGCAGTGGCCCCGCTCAGGAAAAAGGGCATTCGGGTGGCCACATACATCGACGATTGGTTTCTGTCGCTAAAACACTTTCTCCCTTGGCTGAGAGGTCATCATGTTTTAGTGAGGTCGGACAATTCCACCGTTGTGGCCTAGATCAACAGAAAGGGGGGTCTGGGGTCCCCCAAGTTACACACACTGGCACGCAGACTGATAGTCTGGAGCAGTGTCCACCTGCTGTCACTGAGAGCAACTCACGTGCCGGGGATCTTGAACTTTGGAGCAGATCTTCTCTCCAGGGGCAACCCACTGTATGGGGACTGGAAGCTTCACCCAGAGGTGGTGAAGCAGATCTGGCTGCGATTCGGTCAGGCGACCGTGGACGTTTATGCATCCAGGGAGAATGCCTCCCTGTTTTACTCGCTGCATGATCAGAGAGCTCCACTCGGGGTGGATGCTCTAGCTCACGAGTGGCCAAGAACCCTCCTCTATACTTTTCCCCCAGTGACCCTCATCTCTCCAACTTTGGCCAGAGTGAGGGAGAGAAGTCACTATATGATTCTGATAGCGCCGCACTGGCCAGGGAAGCACTGGCTGGCGGAGATTTTTCAGCAGCTGTGCGGCCCACCTTGGCTGTTACCACTACGCAGAAACCTCCTGTCTCAGGCACAGGGGGAAATATTCCACCCCCACCCAGAGAGGCTAGCTCTATGGGCTTGGCCCGTGAGTGGTTTAACCTGAACACGGTGGGGCTCCCTCATAGTGTTATCGACACTATTCAGTGTTCTAGAGCATCGTCTACTAGGACACTATATGAGCACAAGTGGCATGTGTTTGAAAGCTGGTGCTTAGAATCATAAATAAACAGCGCCTCTCCCATTGGATAGTAGGAGCAATTGCCCTGGCCTATACTAGCAGGGGCCTTCAGCCACCTGCTGGCTTACGTGCGCATTCCACTAGAGGTCTGGCAACCTCATGGGCTCTCTTTAGGGGAGTTTCTATTCAGGAGGTGTGTGCAGCTGCATGCTGGACCTCACCTCATACATTTGCTAGGTTTTACAGGTTAGATGTGACAGCGCCTAACCTAGCACATTCAGTCCTCAGTGCAGGTTCTTCCCAGGTGGGGACCTCTCCCCTGTGAAGTGCTGTTGGGGACAGTTGTCTTCTTAACAGGCATGTCTGGCAATCCGGGAGTCAGTATTTCTCCCATAGTGAGACACGAAACGAATGCTATGAAAGAGAACTTAAGGTTATGTATATAACCCCGGTTCTCTGAGTAGCATGAGTGAGTGTCTCACCAGACCGCCCTCCTTGCTATGGAAGCGAGGAAGAGGTGGGCTTGTTTTGAATGACATCTGACGCTATGTCAGCCTATTATATAGGGAAGGACTGGCCCCTCCTGACATGGGCGTCACCTAGCCAGCCTGTAAGGGCTGGCGTAATGGTATTTGAGCTTCTGATGAGGTCACGCAGGAGGCGTTCCCATAGTGAGACACTCACTCATGCTACTCAGAGAACCGGGGTTATATACATAACCTTAAGTTATGCTTAATTAAGCAGAAATCGATATTTTGTTACAAAAAAGGTTTTTGTGGACTGGAACATGCTCTGACTTCAGAGCATGTTGATCCTTTTTCTGAGCAAGAATCCTGACATTCCTTCACTGTCCAAATGTGTTTAACTTCTTTTTTTTTGGCAGTAATAAACATGACAGTTTACTTATTTTAATTTAAGACATGTTTTATTTTAATTAAGTTTAAAACTTTAATCTAAAATTATATTTTGTTTTAATTTACTTTCAAATTCTTCAGTTGCTGAATAAGCTGCATAGTTTTCATAAATTGCATAGTTCAGAATAGCTATAATTGTACCAGATGGTTGCATTCAGTTAAGTTGGACTAGACTGTAATACAAACCGTTCAGTTTGTCAACAATAAAACTGACTGAAATGAGAGAAAGACTGAGTGTGAGACTTTGATATTAGATAAAATGAATATTGATAAAGTTTACCTTTATGTACAGAATCTGAATATCGCAAAATATTTTTAAAAATTGCAATAATATCGTATCGTGCGTTAAGTATTGTGATAATATTGTATCGTGGGATGTATGGTGATTCCCACCTCTATTAATTAAGTGCCAACATATGTCAACACAGGCTGCTGCAGCCCATAGCTGTCCAAGCTTCACATCAGCTAATTAGAGGAACTGAACTGGACCTCTCAAACGTTTATATATTGGTGGGGATTTTTGAATCTGAATATTTTATGAATCCCAGGAGTAAACAGCTTTGCTACATAAGATAGGAAGTTTCCAAATTAAAAAAAGAAAAAGAAAGAAGGAAAGAAAGAAAAACATTTAAGTTGTCAAACATGTTAGGGATGGACCAGACCATGCCCTTGGCATGTGACTGTTCAGCACATGCCAAGGGCATGAAGTACTTCCCGATATTCAAAGCTTTCCAACACCACCACCAGAGAATCAAGCTCTACACACACCATGTTACAGGTGATCCTGATCAGTTTGTAAAGCAGGTTTCTCTTTGCTACTCTCAGTCTACTGCCCCATAACACTACACCGTAGAGCAGGGGTGTCAAACTCCAGGCCTCGGGGGCCGGTGTCCTGCAGGTTTTAGATCTCACCCTGGGTCAACACACCTGAGTCAAATGATCAGTTCATTACCAGGCTTCTGGAGAACTTCAAGATATGTTGAAGAGGTAATTTCAGCTGTGCTGGATCAAGGACACATCTAAAACCTGCAGGACACCGGCCCTCGAGGTCTGGAGTTCAACACCTGTGCCATAGAGGATGGCACTGATGCTCAGCACAGACTCAGAACAGATATTAAAGGGCCTCAGCCATGTCCGAAAACAGAGAGAGCTGTGACCCTTGTTGTAGGAGGGCTTCTGTGTTTTTAGCTTAGTAAAAGCAAAAAGAGACAGCTATTGTTCATATTTACCAGCAGATCTCAGCTCTGTCTGATAACCAACACCTAACATTTGGTTATTGAAAACTGTAATGAAAGAAAGTGAAAAAATATGTAGCCATAAAAAATACATTTCATATTCAGTAATGACAAATAATATGCAAAGGCTGCACTCTTGGAAGAAATGAGAATGGGTTTTATGAGTTTCATATTAAAACCCAGCAGGAAGAAAATACAAATTCATGACACTCCATCTCCCCAGCTAACCTCAGTCATAACCAATGACTACTAATGCTTTTGTTGAGTTTTGGTGTCATTTCAATTTTAATCCGATGTAAATGTGCTTGTCCATCTATCCATCCATTCGCTTCCGCTTATCCTTTTCAGGGTCGCGGGGGCGCTGGAGCCTATCCCAGCTGTCATAGGGCGAGAGGCGGGGTACACCCTGGACAGGTCGCCAGTCTGTCGCAGGGCCAACACACAGAGACAGACAACCATTCGCACTCACATTCATTCACACATTCACACCTAGTGACAATTTGGATTATCCAATTAACCTATCCCCACAAGTAAATTTGATTGTAAGTTACTTATATTTTAGTTGTGTGTGGTCAATATCCTCAAGTGGAAGTTTCCTTCTCTCAAATCATCATTATCATCGTTAACACAACCAGCAAAGCTTTAATCAAAAGATTGCTCAATTTTTGGTGCCTCGGTCAAAGCAGTCACATGTATTACATCACCATAAGCATGCTGTGGACCATTCCTGTATTCATTCCCCTACCTGCCTTCTTGTGGTTGATTAGTGAAATCAAAACAAGTATGGCAGCATCAGCAGACTCTCGTTTGTTATATAAAACGCACACAGCTACGCACTGAACAGACTTTACTTCAATATTTAGCAGGAGGTGACGCTTCGCCTTCGTGTCCAATGTCAACTCTCAGTTTGTGCACTGAGCAGTTTTATTTTCCGTGTAAGCAGAACAATTCTGTCCTTCACTTTGTATTGCATTTCAACACACCTTGAAGTAGTACAAACTAGACTTCACCACAGAGCCCTTAATTTAGCGATGTACAGATCCACTCTACAAATGACTGTTAGTCTCATTTCGTGGGAATACTGCAAAAATGTAAAAACTGTTCCATCTGTTTATTCAATGAGGTGCATCACATTTGATGTACAGCTGTGACCAAGTACGAGCTGTGCCTAACATAAAAAGTTGCTGCAAAGAGAAATGATGAAGCACTTAAAGCTGTTATCAGTGCTCACTGGCACATCTCTGGGCTGTTGATGGGAATGATACTACATAAGACAGCTCACTGTGATTCAATGGCGCAGCTTTCCTTAATCACCGGGTTGCCATCTATCCAAAAACAAACGGCCCATCAGGAGAGAAATGAAACACTCCAAACACAAAAGGCTTTATCTGCAATCATCAGAGACAATCTGTACAGAAAGGTATAACACCATCAGCCCGGAACAAGGAAGCAGGCAAGCGTGTCAACACGTAATGCAGTCACCAACACTGAGGCAGTGTCTGGCAAAATGTAAGCTAAATACATGTGTTTATACTTTTGTTCTCTTCTTGCCCAGGAGTGACAGACAGGGCAGGGTGAAAGGGTGCTCTGTTCATTATTTATGAATATTGCTTTTCACTGTGTCAGCTCACTGCCTCAGTATTGATCTATAAAAGGAGGGTGGCTGCACCACAGCCCAGAATCTCAGACGAAGAAATAACGACAAAGCTTACACACTGCAGCTTTATAGAGCATCTAACTGGCACGTCGGCAGCTCACGGAGCTTTGCATATAACATAGCATGCATGTCATGGTTATATTTTTCCTAAGAATAACTGAATACAGTAATTACCAAACAAAGTCTATCCTGTACAGAGTTCCATCATGTCCTGCATTGGTGAATCTCCATTCATTTATCTCAATCCAAACCAATCTGCACTCTTAAAAAGTCCCATACAATGAAGTGGTATGAGTTTTTTATACTTTGAGGTAGGGCTGTGCGATATGACCAAAAGCTAATATCCCGATATAAGACATCTATCTTCCCAATAACGATATAAATCACGAAAATGTAACATTTTCTGTAAATTCTGTGAATCTCGGGCAGCTCGACTTGCGTGAAGTGTTTCCAGCTGGGCGTCGAGTACCTGGAGTTGAATGTTTTAACCGATGCATGAAACTATACATTTTTAGACATAAAAATGTTGTGAGTATTTATTATACGGCATGCTGCGGGTGAAGCTTGTTCTAACGTTTGAATCTAAGATTTATTTTTTAGCACCTGACGGCTCTTTTTTTGCTTATCATCCGTAAACTCTCTGCATACTCTTTCACGTGATTCAGTTTATTTTGAAGTCTCAACGGGATCTTGAGCTTTATAGTGAAAGGTTTATCTGGAAAATAAACAAGCGGACACGCAGTGGTTTTAACGTTGTTGTTGCTAACGACAACGCATAAAATCAGGCACTTGTCTGTCCGTAGTGTGGTTATATTAAATACAAGAGAAAGAGAGAACTTTAATTGATATAGCCACTACAGTGACCATCAAAATGATGGGGAAAAAATATTGCCGTAAACGGTGACACCACGAAACAAACGATAGCGTAAAATGAAACAATAGATGTTTTTATATTGTCATCCGAAATATATAGTTATATCGAGCAGCCCCACTTTGAGGTGTGAAGCATGAGCTACGAAAATCTGAAGTAGCTTACAGCCAGCAGTCTTCCAACCCATGGCAACAAGGTCGCCTCCCCACTTGACAAACCCATTACAGCTCCTCTCTTTTCCACAAAGAAACTGGGCAACCAGCAGGAGTTGCACCTGAACTATGCTTCAGTGGGAAATCTACATTGTAACCTGATGTGCCCCTTCCATTGAAATGCAACTACAAGTCAGTCAACACAACAACTGGCCTGTTCAGCACCACCACAGCACTTCCTCCGCATTCCCGGCTACTTTTTTGGACACATCTTTTAAATTTATCAGACACATCTTATTAAATTTATTGTTTAAAGAAGTGGAAAAATTAGAGGGACAAACACTTGCAGTCACCAGTGCTACCTCTCAGCTTCCCAGTAGATAGACGTATGATATCAATTTGAAAATTATAAATGCCAGGTCAGCCAGGAATGCTGTAAGTCTTTTTAAAAAAAAAAAAAAAAAAAAGGGGGGGGGGGGGGGGGGGTGATAAATCTACATTTCTAGGGAGACGCATGTTAGGTTACGGTGTAGACTAAGGTGTAGGGTTTCAGGGGGGTAGCTAAAGTAACTACACATTGAATCAACACAGCTTGCAATTACTGTGGTCTGATCATCTCATAATTCACATTTGTCAAATACAACAACTGTGCTGAGAATTTGGCATTTGAAAGTAAAGTGAGAGCTCAAAGAGAAGGATAGCTGCTTCCACTGGCCGCTTCTCGCTGTAACTCACCGTAACGGGTCTGAATTAAAACTCCAAACTCTGAAAGAGTCAATTAGAAGTGTTGCATAAAACCAAGGGTATGCAGACTCAAAAAAAACAAAACAAAAAACGAGTGATGTCATGTTTTTGTTGAAACTCAGTTGTTCATGGAGCGTACGTAAGAGACATTATGTATGTAAACTAAAGTCTTTTAAAAGCCAATTAATGTATTCTTTTTTCTCCAATTCAGCTTCAACATTTTTACAAAATGCTGCCTTCTGTGAGGTCAAGCACACTAGCGCAGTCTGACCGTTAAATGTAAACATTCTAATGTGGTGTAGACGTTAATGAAGAAACCTAAAGGGCAAAACAAAGACTCCAAAATAACAAAAAACTGAACATACTCAAGCATTCATGCAACATTATTCATAATACTCAGTGACCAGTCTGAATGATTTAAATCTCTAGGAGTGTACACACGCACACGCCCTTTAAAAGATCAAATTTGTTGACTAATTATTTCAGTGGTTAATCAAGTGGCAAATATGTGATAATTAACATGCTGCTATTAATCTCTTCAAACCAATTAGTGAAACATTTAAGTGGGCTTGCAAATGATGTCCTTAATTATCCTGCAGTATCCAAATGATGGCTTGCTGAGAAAAAAAAAAAATTACACTGATGAAGTCAATCTGTACAATGTAGAACCGACGCTCATGCTGAGTTTAGACAGCCACACATCTATGTGTGTGTCTCTATAGGTAATGTGATAATACCATACAACAAGCATATCTGACTAAGGATGCAGGCAGTCCTTTTTCCTCTGAGTAGGCTGCACTCTAGTGGGCAAAGCCGAAAATATCCAACAGCTGCTGATAAAAAGGCTGATTTAGGATCATTTCTCACTACTTGAGGCTGTGCAAACGCAAACGCACAAACCCACACCCCATTAATAACATACATTCACTCTAGGACAAAGAAAACAGACACAGAACAGTTACAACTTCCTGTCTCCAACACAGGGACATAGGACTTCCTGTTTTGAACAAGGAGTCAAAAGCATGAATAACTGATCAAGAGTTAACCACGCCCTTCAACAGTTAACAGACCCTTACATCAACAACTACTGGTGTTACACGTTTCTACACAACTTTACAAGACTAAACAGCACACCAGCAGCTGATTTGTTCATGAACAAACAGGTTTGAGGTATAAGCTCAATCGGTTACTTAAGTTTTATAAATACTTTTATTACAGTTTTCCCATGTCTTGATGGAAATGAATAAATCATTTAAAACTAACAATCCCCATACAGAACCATACAGAACTCATTTTAACAACTGGCAAGATAATCACCTAACTTAACCTAACTAAAATCATCTCCAAATTACAAGAAAAGATGAGACGTTAATCATGTTACAAGATGTTAGCTAAATGGATCAATATATGTCTAATTCAACATAGACTGCATGGACAAATGTATCAGGACATCTTTAGGGCATTCATTTTTTTAAACTGGTTTCATGAAAACAAACATTATCATCATCATCATGACGTAAGAAAAGTAGCATATAGCTCTTATTTTATTCTCAAGATTTTGTTGCAGACGAGAGATTAAACTTTGGTGTTTTAGGCAATGTTAGTTTTAGTCAAACATCGGGTGTGAAAATAAACATTGAGTCTGGCCTCATAAAATAGTGACCCATATTACTGTAACACCAAGTTTATCATATTTGATTCACGACTTTGTCCCAAAATGATAATTGGTCTCAAAACCTCAATGATAAATTGCCCCCAAATGCTGGATTTAGCAACACTGATTCAAATTCAAACTAATCTGTCAGAAGGTTCAATAAACACTTCAGGTTCAAAAACTCTCATGATTCAGCCTTTACAGGGTTTAACATATTAGAGTGAGTCCCGTTAAATAACTTTCCTTCTTTAATGTGAAAAATGAGAGCATTTATTTAAAGATCCAATTGAATCCTTTCTGCTACACTTTCACTCATGTTTTATTGGACCTGTGTGACTATCCTCAGATACGCACAAAGCCAATTACCAGCAGTGGGTCCCGATTTAAAATGTCACAGCCATTTAAACTTTCTGCATTTTTGAAATGTGCATTAGCAGCAATTTTTACTATCCCTGGCCATCCCTCATCATCATTGTGAGAATGCTCTTCTCTGAAGTAGGCAAAAGGCTGTTCTGAATTATTTACAGAGAACGAGTGGGTGAGAGGTGTGGGACTGATTAGGGAGAGACACACAGGATAGTGAAATCTCAGTCCTTCAGTCTGCTTAGGAAGCAGTTTTGCATTTAAATTTAAAGAACCTTTTCAGAAAATGACAGCAGTGTACCTCCTACAGATATTCAGCCGCATAAGGTCAGCTTTTGACGGGAGGCTATTCTTTAATATGCTCAACATAAAAGGCAAAAACTCCTCCTAGCAGGCAAACGCACAGCTCAGTGACTGTTCTACCATCAGAAATAACGATACATCTTTCTTCTGCAGAAATATTTGTCATTTCAGAGTCAAGTTCCTCCTTGATAACAATTCCATCATTCATGAAAAGAGGAAGAGTGTCACATTATTGCACCCATGCACTGATATTTATACAATAAGCCATCTCGTTACCATCACTCAGGCAATCACCATATATTAAATATACATATGCTTGTTTTATTGTTTTTGTAAAGGTCACCATAGCAAGCATTCACGTCTGGAACAAAAAGCACCAAGTGGCAATACAAACGACAAAGTTAAACTTGAAAGAAAATCCAATCCCAGACCATCAACCTGAATTATTCAAACTCCCTATCAAATGTCCTTTATCCGGTCCATGAGAGCAGAGCAACAGTTTTAGGAGGAAAGACAACGTTAACATTTGGACATTTGAGTGCCAATCCACACTTTAAAAATGCAGCAGTGAGCCAAGAAAGCCTCTGCTATGTGCTATCACTTTACCTTTAATTCACCAGCGCGTGCATGGGATGAATAATTCATGCCTTGCACTACACTCTTGGCTTTATGGAAGAGTCACCCGTACAGCTCAACGCAGAAAACACATTAACTGGGAGCAATGTGCTAAACACTTTTTTTTTTATTAAGTAAAAAAGGCCACACTTGAATGGAGATCAAGGTACAAAATGATCAATATTTGCATATCTAAAGTATTGTTTACTATGACTCAAAAAAGGCTGTCTCACAAAAAATACATTTTTCTGATCATCTGACAAGTTAGCCAATGCTGTTTCTTTTGATTGGGAAAGTTTCCAATAGCCAGAAAGGTTTGACGTGCCAAGCAAACATCAAGTTACTTTGAATTTAAAGAATTTTCATATGAAAGTTTAAGTTATAATACTTGATCATTTAAAAACCAAAAACACTGACCACCAGACGCTTGGCCTCAGGCCGGGCTCCAGGGCGGTGCCCCGGTAACCCCATCCCAGGCAGGGGGAACTGTTCCCTTGATCGTGCACTATCGGGAGTCTTCTGAATGGCTTTTTGTCTGGTCCCTCACCCAGGACCAATTTGTCATGGGAGACCCTACCAGGGGGAAAAAGCCCACGGACAACATAGCCCCTAGGATCCCTGGGACACACAAACCCCTCCACCACGATAAGATAACGATTCGCAGAGGGCCCTTGTATCCAGGGGTCTTGTTCTAGAGTGATGGGAGAATGTAGCAGGAGATCGACAGAGGGATTAGTGCAGCGGCTGCAGTGATGCAGCCGCTGTACCGGTCCATAGTGGTGAAGAGAGCAGAGTGTAAAAGTGAAGCTCTAAATTTCACGAGCTGTGGGTAGTGACCAAAAGAACAAGATTGCGGATAGAAGCAGCGGAAATGAACTTCCTTCAAAGGGCTGCTGGCCTCTCCCTTAGAGATAGGGTGAGAAGTTCAGCCACCCAGGAGGGGCTCAGTGTAGAGCCGCTGCTGCTCCACATTGAAAGGAGCCAGTTGAGGGGATTCAGGCATCTGATAAGGATGCCACCTGGGCGCCACCTGGGCACCTCCTGGGTGAGGTGTTCCGGGCATGTCCCCACTGGGAAGCGGCCCTGGGGCAGACCCAGGACACGCTGGAGAAATTAAATCTCTCGGCTGGCCTGGGAATGCCTTGGTGTTCCCCCGGACAAGCTGGAGGAGATGGAGGTCTGGGCTTCTCTGCTTAGGCTGCTGCCCCCACGACCCGGCCTCAGATAAGCGGAAGAAAAGGGATGGATGGATAGCAAATGCAATATAATGGCAGATTTATTTTCCACTTTCAGACACAAGAAACAATTGGATTTCTCTAAGATTAGTTATGCATGGAAAAATGTTTTGTTTTATTGTCAACAAAAGTCAATGCACAATAAGTGGTGGATTAGCCATTTAAGGTACCAAAGAAAAATACTGGTGGAAGCCAGTGATACCGCTCAGCTTCCTAGCCTAGTAGCTACCCCTATGGTATCCATTTCAAAGTCCTTCATCGCCTTGTTCTCAAGTTTTTGCATTTACAAGATTTAGAGAAAACCTGACCTCTGTCCCAGCTTCAAACTCATCCGAGGTTTTAGCAGATACAACAATGGTATCAAATTGAAACTACTCCTATGCTTAGGAGTTATTGCATTCACAGACTTGTTTGCTGTCCCTTCCCATCAGCCTTTTACAGGTGAGGGGTAAAAACTGATTACTGTGTATTTTGGTAACAAATGGTAGTGTTAATATTGGTTCAGAACTTATAAGCAGACAGACTGAGCAATTTGACTTGTTAACTTGAGCTCTGACCAACTGTAACATGGACATTTTCACTACCTCAAATATATGTTTAAATATAATACATACATTTTATAATTGAATTTAAATTTTGAACACTTAATTAAAGAAAGGTAGAGATGTGACAGTATTCACATCATATCCATAAAGTCTCTTATAGATTCAAAAAGGGAGCCATCTCTAAACCTCAACATTATCCAAGCTTGTAGTCAATAATTAATCCTTCATATTTTCAAATCATTAAATTGTGTTTCCTATAGGCTGAGAACTTATTTATGGTATTTGATAACACTGTGAAGTAGGAATGAACTCACTTGATAACAGACACTTTCATGGGAAATCTGTTGCTAGGAAACAACTGGGCTCAAGCTTACAACCCATCAGCTGCCGACAACAACAAACAGCATAAACTTGAGCCCATTTCTAATGTTTGTGGATGTGATTTGCAGCATTTCTGAAAATAAGAAACTGCAAAATAGTCTATACATAAGCAGAGAGGCGTTAAATGCTTACTGCATAGGCGACCATAGGCACAGCAGATTTCATAATGTGCTTGTTTATGTTGTTCAGTTTGTGTATGCTGTAACACACGGCATATGCCATAATTCAGCACTACATATATTTCTGTAACAGTAATTTATTTTGTTTCTTCTTTGTTACACATCTGCAGTAATGTGTGTTTCTATATGTTGATACAAAAATAATTGCATATCAAGATTCAGATTTACTATAACACACACACACACACACACACACACACACACACACACACCTTGTCCAAAAAAAAAAAAAAAAAAAAAGAACAAGAAAAGAAGAAAAGAAAAGAGAAAAACAAACAAAAAAACCGCACACTATGCAGTAAGCATTTAACCAAGCAGCATTTACTTACAGTTCTCTCTGTGTCTCTTAGTTTAGGCCACAACTGGTCTTCTCCCCCTCCAAATCTGACTCCAAGAGCTGATTCTTTCTGTGGACAAAGAGTGAGCAGTCAGTACAGCAATCTGAGGGATTACAGAGTTCACAAGCTACGGGGCTGTCTGGAATATGAGAGGAGAAAACAAGAGTAGTGAGGTAAGAATGATGGGATTTCAATTTCTCCTGCAAACCCCAGACAGAGCACGTCAACTCTTCAACAAGGTTTGCCAAAGAACAATTCAACCACCTGGCACAACATACAACACCTGCATCAGCATGTACCAGTGAGTCACCATCATAGATGCGTCAGTTCTTCCCGTCTCGTCCGATGGGAAATGAACAGAGCTTCTGGCAGCTGCCACAAAAACATGTTACTTTAAAGTTGAACTGAAATTAAAAATGTCTTCAGGAAATCATAGATGTAATGATGCTACAATTACATGGCATGTTTTTCCCCCTCATTTCAAAAAGAAGCTAAAAATATTTTTGGGGGAGAAACTGCATCTTGGTTTGAAGCCTCTGGTTGGGTGTTTCCTTTGGCCAACATCTGAGAACCAGCATTACCGACACAATCTCTACATGGCACATGTTAGCAAAGTAGCAGCAACAGCTGGTGCTTCAGCCTTCCATCTGTGTGTATACAAGATGAGCTCAGCCACAATACTGACTGTAGGTCACCTGCAGCTTGGCAGTAATCAGAGTACTACAGTCACTGTAGTTGTACATTAAGAAAAGAAGAATAGATTTCGTTTTAGGTTAAGGAGTGAGTAAAATGTTAGTCATTACCTGACTAAATTAATCTGATGAAATAAAACAAAGAGGTAACTGATCCTTCAGACAACTTTTAAAGGAGGCAGCTTAAACGGCTACTGCCCAGACAAGTTGGTCAGCCTCTTTGATGAATGGTAACTGACTTTTTCCTTCCGCTTAGGACCTGCTATGGCAATATCACGGGTCCTAAAAAGACAGACTTTAACTTTAATATTTCATACTGCCCCAGAAATAACACTGCACCATAATAAGTGTTCATAAAGTATATAGGGTAGGGGAGCCTAGCTCTGGGCACAGGTTTGAGGATAGCAAGTAATCACATGGTCAAAACTTAAGTCGGCAAGTATTCTTGCAACCCAAGTACTCAAGACATTACACCATGAGTCAAAGTATGTCATGGGGAGAGGGTTGGGCAACAGGATGAATGTGTCAGCTATCAAAATTTAATTTAATTTGTTTAACAAACCAAAACGAAACAAGAGAGGCATTTCAATCTGAGAAATTGTTCCTGCTACACTCCCCAGCACACTCCCAGGCTGAGAGCGAAAATGATAGTTCATGTAAATAAAACAAGATATTGACACGGAGTTGTGGGAAATGAACAGCTGCCAAGAGAGGGCTTCCAGCTGTTTGACACTTGATAACTGTGAGACAGAAAGGTTGCAGAGAGACCAGCTTCACGATTCAGGAATCTCACAGCCTTTATCTGTAATGACGTGCAGCATCGAAGTTGCACAGAAGGAAATCATTCACCGTGTAATGATGTCACAGACAGCTACTGTTGGACCTGTTCAGATATGAGAGGTTTTGAGCAACAAAATTCCTAGAAATATAAATTTTTCACAAAAAGTGATTTCTCCTTCAGGAAAGTGAATTTTGTGAGGAATGCTAATGGAGAGGAGATAATGACGTGCTTTCTCTCTCATGTTTGTTGCACATTACAAAGCGAAGTATGAATATCAGACTGTACGACTATTCTTCTTTGTTTAAAGTGCTAATTTCATACATAAATGCAGACTTGGGAAGGGGGGGGACAATCTCACATAGCAAAAACATGAAGCCTTATAAACTTCACTGAAAACTATGAATATGAGTTCAAAAGAGTGATATGATGTGGATGAAAGTTTATTGCAGACAATGCACTTCTGTTTTTAAGCAGAGCAGCATTTGCAACCATTTATCCACTTTGTGACAGTCAGGAACTTCTGTTAAAGAGCGTCTTACTCTAGAAATCCCTTTGCGATGGTCTCAGTCGCCCATAGGTTGCATGGGAGACCCCAACTTGTGAATAAACATATGTCAACTGCTCATTGAGCTGTAGTAAAACATGGAAGTGCAACTCAAACTGGAAACACAGAACATTCACCTTCAAGGTTTCAAAAGGTGCAACTTATTTTCGTGTTTGCAGACAGGTCAGTCGCTTCCATGCAAACTGTGGGCAACAGTGGAAATTTCCCAGCAACCAGCAATGGACAGCAATGGAAATGGACTTCACTAGACAGTCTCTAGGTCTGTGTTCAAAGGTATCACCCATACATGCACACAAACAAATAATCAAATATCGTTTAGGGTACAGTTGAGAAAACCACACTTATTGTGAGCCAACAAAGTTTGAATGCTCCCTCAAAGGCGCAGTCATCATCTGAACTTCAAAACAAATACCCATTAAATAATGTAAGGTGATTAGACAACAGTTAGTCTACTATTGACAAGAGTGAGGGTGAGTAACAATTTGCACAAAGGTCTGCTACTTCTGTGTAGCCCACGATACAGGTTGCATGTTAGCAAACTCTTGTATTCAGAAACAAATTAAGTTAACCTTTGACTCCATTTAAAAGGGAGTCAGTCCAGAGCTTTCTAGGAAACATTCTGAAAGTTTCTCAGAGTCAATTGAACACAGAGGTCATGGGTGCCTGCAACTTCAGGGCTGTCATACGCATCTAGATGCCAAAGAAAATGAGCTCACATGTAAGAATGCAACTGCTGTGTTTCCTGGCCTTCATTCACTCTGACTAACTCTGGTCAAAGTTTGAGACAGACGCACGAGTTATGCAACAGTCTTAAATTTACCAAAACCTCTGAAATACTTCAAAAAATAAATAAAAGGAAAATGTCCTCACTGAAAATATAAGAAATCATGTTCCAAGTACTTCAATTTGTATGATATAAATTTAAAGGAAACATCACATCGTCAGTCTCTCTTACATGTTTATGAACGCCACAACTCCTTCATATTACAATGTTATGTTACAAATTAGGAAACGTTACAACCACAGCAGCTCTGCGTTCTTACACAAATGTAGATAACTGCATTAGAGGACTCTTCAGAACAGCCTTCCTACTTTTGGATAATCTTCGTAAATTTATGCTACATCAGATTTTGGAAACAAAAACAAAAAAAACCCCCAAAAAAGTAAATTAAAAACAGCCAAAGTTGGGGGGGGGGGGGGGGGGGGGGGGGGGGGGGAGGCTTAGTTTGCAAACAGTGCTTCAGTAAGGGTGGGCACTTATGACAGTCTGAACTCTTGACTTTATTATGAAACACTGTTGAGACCAAGCAAGGAAATTAAATGAACAATCACTGCTCCACCTTTAAAATCTTAATATAACCACCATTACCTGCATGTAACTACTGGCAAATCCAACTTCATACTGCAGACTTAATGCAACTCCTTCCACTCCAATCGATTTCCATTTACTGATACTGTACAAAGTCTTCAGTGCACTGACAGGTGTTGAAGGAAAGTCTTTAATTCCTGTTGTGAACTTTGAGCTTAGTGTGATTAACATGTTGTCACACAGCAGTGTGCTACAGATGCACAGAGATTATTAATAAAACGGGTCTAATCTGGTCCTACTGGTCCAGGCTTAAGACGTGAATCATTGTGTAGTTGTTCTGCATTTAGTTTCAGTTCCAAGTTTTGTGGTCTACACCAGAGCTTCATTTGGGATATTTATTTAGTGAATGAAAACCACAGATGATGTCTTAGTGAAAAGCAAAAAGGAAGGAGGTTAAAATAAAAAGGAAAAAAGTCAAACTTACGGGAGGATCTTTAACTCTGCCACATTTACTTCCTCAAACCACATTGGCTTTGGTTATGTGGCAACATATGACTGGCTTTGAACATGTAAGCTGAGATGGATACAGCTCTACTGAAGTCAGTGACAGCATCTGGAGCAGCTGCAAAGTAGCCACTAGTACAAAGAGAATAAAGACACTTCATAAATCATGGCTGGAATGCAGCCTCATTTCCTATCCGAACCCACCTCCAACAGCAATAGTTTTTTCCTTCAACTCTAGGAGCTCTCTACACCAAGTAGCTGAGACCTGAACATCCCAATCATGACTTGGCTTATGACTCTAATTGTCTGTAGTTTTCCCCACACAAAGAAACCCCATTCAGAGCAGATGCTGGGAAAAGCAGAACTAATGAGTGGGTAAGATCACATATGTCTGACCTGACAGTTGATTCAGAGCTGATTAATGTTATAACAAAGATAGATGAGTCTGTATGAACCTCGATTTTGGAATTACAGTTTAGTATCTTGCCAGTGCTGCAGAGAAATTGGCCAGAAAGTGGCCATAGATCTTTCTGTAACAGTTAAAGCACTAAAAGCACTCCATGCTGTCAAGAAGAAATGTTTACTCAAGTATAAAATTAAATAAAAACATCCATTAGGACGAGTGCAATAGCTTCATTTGTAATTTGAACAATTAAAGTCAGTGTATGAATGCCACTTTTAAGATGGCACAGAGCACACTGGACAAAACCAACCAGGAGCTGTGCATCTAAATTTGGCAGGCAGCAGAGTAGTTGCTGATTCACTCAGGAATGCTGGTTCCAGTCACACAGACCTAGAGACTGGTCAGCAATCATGTGGCAACCAGTGGGGACCATGTTCTGTAACCAGTTGGTGAGCAGTTGCTGGTTGTTTCTTTCAGTCAATGGATGAAATCACAAAAAGGGTGCTGCACCACAAACCAATATTGCATTTGCTTTGGTTGACAGTTTACATGGAAGATGCCGATTTGTCTGCAAACACCAACTACTTTGAAGGTGAAGAGTCTCAGTTTCCTGTTTGACTTCACTTTTCTCCAAGTTTCACTAATAGCTCAGAAACATGCAGTGCCCAGAGTATGTGGTACAACTGGGGCTACTCTTACTTAGTTCTTCACCGCAAATACTCATGGACACAACCATAAACCGAGAGAGAGAACGTATGCAATGCTACAACCTTTCCATTGAGCTCATTCTTGTAGCAAGAGCATAATCAAACATGAATAGGACACAATTCCCTAACTAGATTTGCTAGATTACCATTATAGGAGGAAACACCATTTTCATCCTCCAGTTCAACATTTAAAAAAAAAATATTGGCTGTCGCCAGTGCTACCACTCAGCCTCCTAGTAGACACACGTATGGTATAAATTTGAGAATCCTAGGTGACTTTCTTCTTCAGTCATCGCATTTGTTCATTTTGCAAAAACTTGACTTCTGACCTCAAGATACAGGTCGCTGAAATTTGAACACATCTAAGATTTTTAGTAGATATACTCTTGTTATCAATTTAAAAATCCTACATCACCTCTTTACGGAGTTATCGTATTCAGAAACTTGTCCATGCAGGCTGGTGGTGCCAATACCCCATCAGCTGCGAAAAAAAGACTCCGTTCACAAAAGTGAATGGAATACAGCTTGTGTCATTCCAAGGTGCATTACATCAGTATTCACCCTGTACAGAGGTGGGTAGTAATGAGTTACATTTACTCCGTTACATTTACTTGAGTAAGTTTTTTTAAGAAAAAAAAAAGTACTTTTAAAGTACCTTTATTGCACCATACTTTTTACTTGTACTCGAGTACATTTGTGAAGAACAAACGGTACTTTTACTCCGCAATATTCGAATCGTTACTTTTTTTTAATAATTAATTTCACACATTAGATAATGCTACTAATAATAGATCATGCCGCCAGTGGAGTTTCCTGTAACTCTTTCACCAATCAGATGTAGCCATGCAGTCATGACCAGTTATGAACCATGGCGGGCAGAGCGGCCCAAGTCTTTCAAACTAGCAGACACACAGAAAGAAGAAACAGGAAAACAGGGCAAAGGCAACCATCTCCGCTAGAATTGAAGAGGATGAACACCCCTGGCCTCATATACAAAGCATGCTTTGCTTAAAAGCAGTACAAAAGAACAGCTATATCATGTGGTGTTTTCAGTATGAGGACACCAAACTGACATTTCAGCGTGAAAAAACTCAACTAAACTGAGGAAAACATGTTGCGGTAAGTTTACTCTGAATTTCTTTTTAGCTGTGGTTAGGCAGATGTCAGTCAACGTTACAGCAGCTATGTCAAGCTCAATTCCTTGAGGGTCAACATTTTGATATGTCCATAGTCCAACATGAATTAAATGGCTGAACTGCCATGGGGTCAAGAAAGTCAGAAGCATTGGAGCTGGACAGCTACCTTTCATGTCCAATTGCTGGAGGTGTGGCTCTATTGCATAGCTTTCCTCACATCAAGAAGCTGTCAATCAAAATCAACACAGTTCTTCCTGCATCTAGAGCTTGTGAAGGACTCAGGCAGGACTCCTTGTTCACTGCTAAACAGTTACAGCTTCACAGCAAGAACCTTTAGAGCAGAGTGAAGAAATGGCACATTTTTGCTAAATGTACAGAAAAAGATGCACACCCATACAATTTATGGTAAAAGTGAGGTGCCTTTTGCTGTTGAAGTTGTGTCGTTCTAATGTTTTCTCTGAGGCTGCTGTGCCATTTAGAGTAAAAGTGAATATAAGTATACAGTATATCTTCTCACTGGAAATAGTTTGCACTGTTCATATATTTATATTATTTACTGTATGTATTGGTTAAAAAAGCGTTGTTGTGAAAAACTTAATCTGGAAATTAGAATTGTTGTGCCTTAATGTTTTGATGTTTTTACATATGTTCTTTTTGGTCTATAAAGCTCTGAATGGTTTAGCACCAAAATACATCAGTGACCTCCTGACCCAGTATGAACCTTCCAGATCCCTCAGGTCATCTGGATCTGGTTTTTTATCAGTTCCCAGAGTCAGAACCAGACATGGAGAAGCTGCATTCAGCTTTTATGCTCCATATATCTGAAACAAACTCCCAGAACTATTGATTTTATCTACTGTTCCTTTTTTTTTTTTTCATTTTAAATCATTTGTTTTTATTTGGTTGGTTGGCTGGTTATTAGGACAAGACAGCCAGCTTCATCTCACGAGATGGATGCCACCTCCCGCCTCCCTGTGTTTCTATATCTGAGCTTCTTTAGGTTGCACTTTGAACCACCTCGTTGTTGAATTGTGCTATATAAATAAACTTGCCTTGCCTTTTTGAAAATACTACAATTTGTATATTTATTTAAAAAATAAATCAGATATTACAAATAGTTACTCGCTACTTGAGTAGTCTTTTCACCAACTACTTTTTTACTCCTACTTGAGTAACTTTTTGGACGACATACTTTTCACTTTTACTTGAGTAATAATATTTTAAAGTAATGCTTCTCTTGAGTAATTTTTGGATACTCGACCCAACTGTTACCCTGTACATAAAAGTCATCCACCAAAAAACTAGACAGAAAAGAAACTATCCTAGGTAAAACTCGAAAAGGCCACTTTTTTTCCTTAAGTGAATTTTGGTCAGGGTCGCGGGGGGCGCTGGAGCCTATCCCAGCTGTCATAGGGCGAGAGGCGCCCCCCGCGACCCTGAAAAGGATAAGCGGAAGCGAATGGATGGATGGATGGATGAATTTTGGTCAATTTCGATCCACAGCACAGTGTTACATTGACCTAAAATGGTAGTTCAGCTTCAGTTGTATTGTAAACACTTAAGTGTAAATGAGCTTCCAATAGCTAAAAAATAATGAGCAATCATTTAAACTTACAAATAGCAAGTAGGGGTGGGCGATAGAAACGATATATGATAGAAACAATACAAATTTGGCCAACGATAGAGATTTTGACTATACCGCTCTATCGCGATAGCGCATGTTGATGATGTCATCGAGCTGCGCCTGTTTTGGTCGAAAGCATCACAGCGGTTACAACCATCATCATCTGCAAATTATGCCGGGCGACAGTCATACCAAAGAGATGAAGCACTTTTGAAATATGGGGAAAGCCAAAAACTGCGCTTCCTCCACTTCCATAACATTGATTCATTAATGTTGAATTCTTTCACAGCTGTTCTATTCCCATGTTGTTGCAGTATATTAATAACTAACCTCGTATTGTGGATGAATAATCTCAGTTGTTCTCCTGACTGAAGTTTGGCCCGTGTATAGCATCCTGCTATGCGATTGCATTGGTCCCTGACCACCAGAATCCCTCACGTTAACTTTTAATGAGTGGAAAAAAAGTTGGCGTTCACCCTCCAGCTTCACTGTGCTAATGTTATGCTAACATAGCTGTGTCACTAGCAATCACGTAGCACAACATTATATACCAGGTAGTCCAACTTCAGTAACGAACGCCACTGCTGTTTAGTTTTCGGTCTTCATTTATGTTGGAAGTGGTAGCAGAGCTGTACGTTTTAATTAGTTTCAAAAATCTCTCATTCAGAACATGGTATGTCATGTTTAGGTGGAAACTAGCGAGCTAACTTCCTGCTAACTTCTAACTCCGTTAAATTTAATAACTTCTGTTTTCATGGATGCATGGATGTTAAACTTAATTGTTACACCTGGTAAAGCAGCAACGCTGATGATTTTATTAAAGATTAAAGAATTTAGACCGTTTTTAACTCTCAGTGTTTGTTTGACTTTGGGACCTGAAATGGACGGAGTTTTGGACCCAGATTACTCCGCGAAGCTCCTCACTATGGCAGCCATAATGCTCTGACAATCCATCAAGCAGTGCGGCTTACCAAAGTTGTACTAAAACATTTTTTAACAGATTTCTGCACGCCAAAATCGGTTCGAGGTCAGTAAGCACAACCAGAATTCATACATAAGGCACACTCTCGATTTTTGAGAAAATTAAAGGATTTTAAGTGTGCCTTATAGTGTGGAAAATACGTTATACAGAAGAAGAAAAAAAAAAAGAATATATCGTGATATATATCGTTACCGCACATGCTTCAAATTATATTGCGATATGAATTTCAGGCCATATCGCACAGCCCTAATAGCAAGCATGTAAATGTCAGTGAGAGAACTGGCAGGTTATCAAAAAGTTATTCCTGTGGTTATCATCGTATAATTTAAAGGGTGAATTTAGAGGATGATCAATTTTCATGGAACCAAAAAGCATATGCCAGAGTAAAATGTCACAACAGCAGCAGCAGCTGTGAATGCTGAGACAACCTTTAATTTACAGTAGTTTAGCGGAGATCTCATTAGAGGTTAGACTAGAATTTAAATGTATTCTTCTCTCTCCATCCTTCTCTCCACCAGTGCCATAATGTTACATGCTTTTCATATATTTGGTAGGATTTCATCTGGCTCCTGATTACATAAATGCATGCTTGTATAACAGTCTTGTATCTGCAAAGGCCGTGCGTGTCAGAGTAATCAACAAGCTGACAGAGATGTTCTTGGAGTGAGAGGTGTTTCATCCCAGAGGAAATCATGAGAAACCTGAACAGCACTGGGCCGCTACCATGGAAACATTGATAGGCCAACAGATGCCATGACTAAGTATTAGCATACACTAACACTGAGTGGTCAACCATATTCTTATATTTGCGGCGCTATAAATATGTAGAATGGGATGCCACAGTAGTTAAATGAAGTGAAGTGTCTAAAACACCATCCCTCACTCCTCACCTATTTTAACTGTGAGCTTGACTAGCAATCACTTTAAGGAAAGATGACATGGAAGTTTAATTTTAACAGCTACAATCGAATTAATTGACGTTAAGCGGTACACCCACAAGTACTGAAAGCAACTAGCTGGCTTTTGTACTCTACCTGTAACAGGTGATTAGCTGGAAGCCCGTGTGCATGTGTCCATGATGCTGCTGGTGGAGCCCAAAGTATTTACATAAATAGAACACAAAGAAAGAATATTTACATAAATATAAACTCCTCCTACTATATAAATAAATTCAACACCACAGATGCTCAGGATGATTATGCAAACCAGTATTTTCAGGTAGACGAACTTCCAGTCCCCACTAAAGTATACCTTTACTTTAACCCCTGTAGCTAATTTTAAAACTATTATATAGCATTTACACAGCTCAGCGCAAAAGAGACAAATGTAAAAATAAAAAATAAAAATAAAAAATCAGGGGGAAAAAATATATATATCAGAGAAAAGGGAAAGAAAAAACAAATGTCAACCACTGAATCATGCATTGAACGGTTGAAACAAGTAGTTAATTGACAGGTCAATTAATCATCAGAAATGAGAAATACAGCTGTGATAATTTTGTGAAGCTGTTTCGTAATTAACGAATAGCTTTCAAACAAAGAAAACATGTAAAGACTGGGCTTTTGGAAACGCTAGTCCACATATTTACTTTTTTCCTATAGTTGCAATAAATGGATAAGAAAATGACCTGGAGATGAACAGATACTGAAAACTACTCAAAGCCATAAAGGAATGCTAAAATAGTTTCGTAGGGTGGCTTATAATACAGTGATCATGTTTCAGTATAAAAAGATTTGGTTGGATTTGTCAGTTTCTTTCTCAGGGGAAAAAAAAAAAAAAAAAAACTTGACTCTGGGCCAAGGGTGAACAAAATGCATTATTTAAATACAGGTGTCAACAGCAAAACAATCTCTCAAAGTATTCAAAACCATGTTACACTTACGAACCCCATTACATAAGTGCACATATGACCAGATATTCACTTGCCATTTACCTATCGGCTAATACGGCCAGGATTACAGTCCCTTGGAAACACAGACAACTGCTGCCACCATGGATACCTAGTTTTTCTTATTGTACTCCCTAATCTAGTAGAAGAACACATGCCAACATGTCTCATGCCCATTCACTGGCGACCCCAGTGGGTCCAACTCAGGGGTGCTGAGATAATGAAAGCCATTATGTCCCTGTTAACTCCAGTTTAATTTTTGTTTATTTGGTGACACTGATGAACTGAGAAAAAAAAGGAGGGGAAAAAAAAAGGTAAAAAAAACTCCTTTCCCCTCCCCAGAACAAAAGTGAGGGGGAAAAAAAAGATAAAGTGCTATCAGCACTGGCCAAATTGTCCAAACACTGTCAGTAGTCTAGCGCATTTACAGGAATATATTGGACTACAACTCCTCTATATTAACAACATATCTTCTCCTTTTAAAGTTTCATCACTGCATGAACATGTTTCAAGCCAACAATGCATTTCAAATAGAAGTGGACATTTAAACCTTATGCTCTGCACAACAGTTAAAAATTTAAATCATTCATACTGGAGAGGAGGAAAAAAAACAAAAGTCAGTAAAGTAGTAAGGAACAACAGTTTTCTAAAGAAAAGAAAATCTGTCAGTCAATGGATTGCGTAGTAGCTCTGGAAAAGCTTGCCTGTGCTTGAGGGGCAGGGGGTACAATGTGTTATCTGCAGCGCCACAGACCTTCCTCCTTTGAAGTGTTGCTGAACCACCGACTGCGCCAGGGACAGTGAAGGTGGAAGGCAGGAGGCTGGAAGGGGGGGTATAGAAACCAACAAAGTGAGGTACAGAAAACATCAGATGCACAAACAGTTTAACTTGCGATGTACTACATGCACCTCAGAGACTATTTACACTGTTATTTCTGAAGCAGAGCAAAGGAAATTCACATGATTATTTTTCCTCTCCTTTTTCAAGGTCTTGTTTGGGGCAGCCGTGTTTCCTTTGGCGAGTAATGAAGAAAGCATATGGTGGCCATGTGTTGAACGATTGGCTGCGAGGTTGGAGAGGGGAAGTACATGGGATGAGCTGGATGGCAAGGAAAGTGAATCGACTGACTGTTCTGCCTGTTCCCTCTGTTCACCGAAACTCTCCCTCAAGGATTATCCTCTCTAATAGACTTAAAGGCACTTTAACTGAGCTGCCAGCTGCCTGCGTCCCTGGTGGAAAGCAACCCAGGTCAAGTCTGAGGGAGGATATCCTACCATGACAATGCAACACATTCCTAGAGTGCCTCAAACTTGCATCAAAGTAAAATAAATGTAACCACTCATACCAAATACTGAAAGTAAATTAAATATCTAGTAGAACAGAAAAACAGCCTTACTTCACATTTAACGCAAACACATACCAGAGCTTAAACACTAACAGCTGCAACGACAATGCCACTCACGACTATCATGAGATGTGAACCTTGGGCAGTGTTACAATATGTATTCTTAAAATATGTGTATAGAAGAAAAAAAAAAAAAAAAAAAAAAAATCACACTGTTAAAGTATTACAGAGCTACAGTAAATGTGACCAGAGCTTAAGCAGCTACACACTCCACACCTACTTTTTTGATAAACAGTAAATAATTCATCCATGAGGAGGAGAATGTGGGCCAGAGAACTGTAATCTGCATAACTCTGAATTTCACTGCACAGTTTTAAGGCAATTTCTGTGTCACACACTGCCATGGAAAAAGAAAAGACTTTGATTTAATATAAATGTATTGAAATCACACACACAAAATAACTTGAAACCGCAGATTGTTATGTTGTGTTGGTGTCATGTAGAACCCACATCATATGGAAACGCCAACAATAAACACCACATTTATGGCGAAACTAAGATTTACTGTTCTCAGCCAATGTGAGAAACTGCATCAAGATGTGAGGTCTGTGCCAAGTGAAGACAGCAGCAAAAGACGAGCGCAGGATGCTGCAATAAACTCAGCTCTTTTGTTAGGAAAAAGAAAATGAATAATTAGGTCAAGGCTTCTCTGTTGTGGTCCACAGGGAATAGAGACCTGTTGATTTTCTTTCATGACATCTAATCATGGACTAATTTAGACACAACCTGCATTCCTTTGTTGAGTTTATTCATTCTGACCTCTTTTTGGGCTGATGAAATGCCAGCTTATTATGAAACAGTAGCTATTCAACAGTTGTAGGCCTACGGCAATATGAGGATGCTCAATGTCTGAAACATTTCATTTTTATCTAGAACGTCAAAACAATTGTAATAAAAAGGTCAGTATATCTACCTTTTAACTAATAGGTCATTAACCTACAGGGAAGCCTGCCAAACTGTATGACTGTTCCACAAACAAATTACTCAGTATGGCCAATTAATCTTTAAAATACTGTATTATGTATTTAAAAACAAAACCAAAAGCCCAGCTGTGATGCTCAGGATATTATCCTATTTCAGTAATGTGTAAAATGCTCATTTTGTTGAGGGATAGATGCTCAATTAATTAACCAATAGTTCTAACCAATGAGCTTCAGTCTCTGAGCAGGAAGATAAAATATTATTTTCTCGCTACATTTTATAAATATTAGCAGAAAGGCACTAATCACAAAAGTTTAGCCAGATTTCTGAACCCGTTCCAAAGTGAAGTGCTGTGAAACTAGTTCAAACAAATCCTGCAGGACTTTGCACAAACTACTCCCTCCCAAATTTTATTGTAAAGTTCTCTAAATTTTAGCTTTCAGTTACTACAGCAGGACATGATTGAGAGCACTCTAGTTCATGTAAGTCAAGTCGAGACTTGCAGTAACACAATGTGAACAAGGAACAGACACAACTACAAACTACGTGAGCAGAAGTGCCTGACTTCACGACTTCAACACAGGCTTGGTGATGTGGCACAGAGGTCTGGCCAGGTCCTCTTGGACCATGAGACATCGGGAGACCTCTGACCAGGCATGTAAGGGAAGCCTCCATTCACAAAGGCAGACGTTTCCATGCCAACAGCAGAGAGGCCTTTCAAACAGGTTTTGTGCTGCACCTCTGCTGCAGTCTCAGAGAAGGACCGGTGGGCATTTGAGAGGAAATGGGTTGTGGGAGGCAGTGAAGAGATGCAATTGTGTTAAGGTGAGATGGAAAAGGACTGAACAAAATGACCCACAGCCTGAAGGCATTTTGTGATGGGAAATTACAAAAGAAAGGCTAGACGGCTCAAATCACTTTTGTCCCTTTTAAACGTATGAAGACACAGGAACTTCATCAATCTGTCAAAGTGATGGCATTCTGTCAGTCCGACAGCAGACCCACAATATTGGCAGAACAAGCCGCAGTACTCAAATCAGTGTGTAGTATGAGTGAAATTTGACAATACAAGTGCTGTATAATCCATTACAGGGTTTAGGCTGTATATTACAGCCCCAGCAGCCTGCCTAACTTTAGTTGACTCCAATAACAGGCTCAAACAACCAAGTAAGCTAATGTTTATTATTAACATGCTGCCATGAATATTTTTCCCATATTTTTCAAATGAAAAACAAATTTTAAAAAAATAAATAACTATACACAACACTAAAACAATTTTATCTGGTCAAATGACAGACATCCACATATGTCTACTAATTACCATCTTTCCCCATTTCCCCAGTGTTGCCAGGGTTAATATATCCTAAAGTTCTTATAATATCATATTACCCTTACACTTCACTCTCATACTTCAGGCTTACTTGTGGTTTCTAAAAGTAGAATGGGTGGCAGAGCCTTCAGGCCCTTCACCTCAGGAAACAGCTCCCAGTTTGGATTTATACCCTCTTTAATTTCCAGATCAGACTCAAAACTTTCCTTTTTGATAAAGACTATAGTTGATGCTCATTTAGGTGACCCTGAACTATCCCTTAATTATGCTGCTACAGACACAGACTGCAGGATTTCATGTGACGCACTAAGCACTACTATTCCACTCACCTCTTTTCATTCGTCATACATTTATATCCTCCTGAAAACTGAGGAAAAGAGATTCTTCCGATTGAACTTTTTGATTTCCTTCCTCTTTGTTGCTAAAAGAGGCCACCCAAACGCATGAGATATCAATGGAAAGGATGTCCTCTATTTAGCACAACAAGACTTATTAGGGTAGCTCAAATAAGTCAAAATATATAGACCAAAAAAAAAAAAAATCCAAAAATGTCTATTGCACAGGCCATAAATGAATAGGCTGGTTCTCAGGAGGATATACCATTGCAGCATGTCATTATATTTGTGTCTCGTCTCCCCCTTAGTCTAAGTTTTGTCCTGTTCATCTGCCCCTACCCCTCCATGAGCCTGGTTCTTCTGGAGATTTCTTCCTTTTAAAAAGGGAGCTTTTCCTTCCCACTATCATAAAGGCCTTGCTCACAGGGGATTGATTGTTTGATTGTAGGGTCTTTACCTTTTAGTATAAAAGAATCATGAGGCATCTGTTGATGTGATTTGGTCCTATATAAATGAGCTGAACTGAAAAAGTTTCCTGGCAGATACTGCATTGTAGCAGACTTTTCATACCATGGAGGCTCTATGTTTCGCTAGTAACTACTTCTATGTGTAATGAGGCATTATAGATCCACATTTAGTAAAGGTTACTTATTGAAAGTTCAGGTCTTCAATAGGGACTTATAAACTGTGACTACGTGGCACCTTGTGTGCCTGAAGTGACGTACAAACGCCACGTCAATGAAAAAAAAAAATATATATATTATTGATGTGGAGATAATTTTTAAGATTATAACAAATCTGTAAAGTTACAACTGTTACAATTATGTAAATCTGAGCGACTCTCACTTTCAAAAAGCTCGTGAAGCGATACTGCTGTAAATTCTCACCTGGGCACAAGCACACACATGCACTTTGTTCCAGGGTGCTGGCAAAGTCTGATCTGGCTGCCTCTAACACTTTTTTCTTTTCACATGCACTTTCAACAAAAAGTTCAAGGGGGTATAGTGCATGTGTGAAAAGTGCTCATTTGTGTTTATGTAAAACTTGCTCCAGCACGTAACCAGTACATAGATATTTAGTACGTAGCCATCAATGGGGTGTGAAAGCAGCTCACTGTTCGAGTTGTGCCTGATCAACACTTCAAAGAAGAAATAAAGTATTCCTTCTCAGAGGACAAAGACAAAGAGATGCTATTTGTACTTTCATATCTTTGGCTGTTGACAATACGCTCTGCTGCAGTATAATTTTGGACCCTAATATATCCACTCTTGACTTTTGTCCCAGACTGCCACTTTCTTCTGTCCCTGCACTGTGTCACCTAGTGTTCAAAACACAGCCCACATCAAAGCAAAATGCCTGGGAGATTTCTCCCCATGTTCATTACCCAGCTCAGAGCTACATGGCACAGCACTGAATTATTAACAGACTCCTTGCGCCTCACAGATACTGAGCAAACGGGCCGTTTACAAGCACAGAATAAACCCATACTTTGCTCTTAAGGCTCCAGTAAATCCTCAGAGTAACTCAAACTGATAAAGCAAGTATTTAGAAGAGAGCATTTTTAAAAGGCACAAAACAGAGGATAGTATCACACTGCTAACGACAAAGTTACAGATGATGGAGGTATGCAATAAGCCGAGAAAGAGAATTCAAATATTATAAATATTACATTCTTCATGAGTATAGGAGGAAGAGAAAATGTGCAGGAACGTCTGATAACATAAGATAAGACAGCTAGGGAAGGCCTGAAGCTGTGAATTAGATATGTTTCATAGATATCATGCGGGGATGTCGTGGCATTGACATCATGGTCATATTACTATAATGATCGTATCATATATACACACATACATATACATCGAACCAGGTAACTTTCACTTGTGTAAGCAAATTCTTAATAAAGCCCTTTGTCGTCATCGTCCCACCCCACCCCTATACTCCACCTGTGGGAGTCACCCACTGTTTAAGAACCACTCCTCTAATGTGTCGATGTGACTAACTGCAGCTGCATCAGGAAAGGCCTAGCCCAGGCAGCGGACACGTATACAGAATTCTTCATATCAGGCCACAGAATTAAAATCACCAGAAATAACTCAATAACAGCTATTTTACTTTTCTGGTTTCATGTCTACTCACAACTCCCAGTAACGCCCCCAAAAACAATGCTAATTTTAAAACAAGGTAAGCCATCATTACAAAGAATTGCAGGTTCTCAAGCTGAGGAGAGGCAGCAGTGGAGATAAAGGCTCTAGTGTGTGTTGTAATGTCTGACCCTAATAACAATAATTGTGCCCTTTTTTCTTTATGTTGCTGAACTTTGTTGCCACAAAGGACCACTTGATGACTTTCTTAAGTTACTCTTCAAGAGATTTCCTTGAGACTGGAGATCCTCTTGGAACTCCCCACGGAAAAGCCCCTTTAATGTCCTTCCCATGCTTATGAAGACAGCTTCAATTCCCTCCTCATTTCCCAGTTTACATACACAGCTGAATAGGTCTTTAAGTATGCAAACTACACAGCACCTCTCTACACATTTGCTGCTGTCACCCCTTTCCCGTTTCCCTCTGTGGATTGCACCATTTAAACCTAATGTCTTTCAACCATCTGTCCCCTCTGCTCCAAATCTGTCCATCTGTAGAAATCCCATTACCCTCTCAATTTGGTATATTAGACACAACTCAAAGATTCAAGCACACTTCCCACTTTTAAGCTTTCCTCCAAACATAAACAGTGGCTTGAACATCCGTTTACCACTTGAAAACATAACCCCCACAGAGTAACTGACTTGTACTATCTCTCTCCATATGTAAGGAGTCTTAAAACTAGACAAGCAACCCTGAGTAGTAGCTTTGTTAGGAATAGCCAGCATATGGACAGCAGACTGATTCACTCACTGGTTACAAAATATGCATGTTTTCCTCAGTTATAAAGATTTCAGACTGAGTGTGGATTTACTAAGGCCAGTCTCCCCATATGCAACCTAAACAATGTCCACTATCTTCATGCTTTGCCAACACAAGTGTCAAAGACAGGAAATCTCACTGTCCATGAGAACAGTATTAGGAAAGCCCTGATGTCAGTAACACAGCAACAGTAAGGAGTGTGGGAATGTGAAGCTTTACGCAAACAACGTCCAGGATACCCTGTCATAATCTTTAAGGGCTTGCAGCAATCCCCAAACTAAACTTCCAAGTAATTTTTTTAACCTAATTTTGTGTACCAGTTTTATTTTACTGCAGTATGAGAGGCTTTACCTTGTTTCTGTCATTTACCCTGTACTCATACCAGGTTACAGATTTCTAGTTTTAAAGAAGCTAAGCTTTTGTCCCCCCCCCCTCCTCTCTCTCTCTCTTCAACAACCTTGAATCTTGTTTAAAGCTAGAAGCTCTGCTGCTGGTGGTGGCAGAAAAGTTGCTAGTCCTGACCAGAGAGAGATGCACAGAGGGGGGGGGGGGACACAAAGTTGGCAGTGAAGGCAGGTGGGAAGATTGCTTGCATCTCTCCCTCTCCCCAAACACAAGAAAAACAGGAATCAAAACAAAGATAAAGAATTTGACCTTTGGACACAATCGATAATGGAATAACTAAAATCCTATCCTATCAATACTGATCCATATTTTTGTGTAAAAGTAAATTGAAAATATGCAGTTCTTGTCTTAAACACTTTCAGCCTATCCTTGAATGTGAATTCTCTGATCTTCATCAGCGTACACTGCCCTGCTGGAGGAGAGAGGAGAAAATAGAGAACCCCCCCCCCCCCCCAAAAAAAAAAAAAAAAAAAAAAAGCATACATTTAACTGAAGGGTTTAATAATGTTAATAATGTTCTCGTTGCAACCATTTTCAAAGGGGGTACATAATGGGCTGGCTCTGAAAAACAAACCCCAGAGAGCAGCTTAGTTTGTACATATTAAAACAGCCTCTTCCAACACAGTTTCAGAAGCGCTGCCAAACAACAACCTGTTCAACGCAGTAAAAGACCAAATTAAAACTGTCTTCTCAAAACAACTACATCTGCCATTTCTATTCATCTGCTCCGCCGCCTGGCTTTTTACAGACAAAAAAAATCTGAACATTCATCACATGAGAATGCAGAGCCTCACACACTGGTATGATCAGGCAGACAGCATCGAGTAAAGTGGTTGTACATGTCATAGGTGTTGAAAATTATTTTAAACTGCAATGACTGCTCACCTGACAGAAATGATCATGTTATCGTTTTATTGCAATTAACTTTTTGCAGTGCACAATAACAAACTGCAATTTATCACCTTTTTCAAACTGCTAATTATGTTAAACTTAGGCAATATCCGTTTTATCAAAACATAGTTATCCCACTATATTTTTTTTTGCTGCAAAAATCAACCCTGTCACTAAAACCTGCTATAAATGTTGCCATAAGATGGAGTCAGTCTGATATCAGTCTGAGACTGAATAGGGGCTGCTGAAAAACCACATATCTGTTGCTGTCTACATAGACAAAAATCCAACTATCACATCTGCATTCTGCAACTGTTCTACAGGAATACAGCCAGAATACAACCAGCTGGCAGCCAGTCGAATCAAGTCTCTTCAAGTTGTGCTCATTGACAAAGACTCAGATTAAAAGGCAACGTGCTTGCAATCTGTCTGCATTTATAAGTCAGATAGTAATTATTTGCAAACCTTCAATATCTCTCAGAGTGAGTACAGTCAGTCCAAGTCAGACTGCAACTGTTTGCTGACCTGTGCAATCCCCTTGCGATCAAAAGTGGCTTTGAATGTGCAACCCCTGAAGGCGTGGGCAACCATTTAGTTACCACAAATTGCCATCACTTGCAGAATGTGAAAAATTCAATACAGTCACCAGACACCCACCACTTCTTCTGGTAAATGTAAGGAGGTTGCCGTCCTGTCCTATTCCTACTAGTGTGACTGAGCTTGCTCTGAATTAAGAAATAACTTTGTCAAGCTAAATGCATCCAGTGTTGGATGATTTATTAAATGTAAATTTGTTCTGATAACCTTTTCAGGATGTTGGTGCAGGAGATTCCCGGATTATTTTAATTTATTTAATAAAATATTGATATTTGGTGTTCTTGTATTGATACTATATCGGCACAAAAAAATATCGAAATACTATGCTGCATTGAGCCCCCCCTACTATTTAGGGAGATCTATTAACTGTCAGTCATTTTACAAACTCAAGTGTTAAACATTGGTTGGCTTCAACTTCTAAATATGAGGATTTGCTGGGTTTGGGGTTGGGTTTTTCCCCTCCTCTTAAGGATTATGCAACAGTAAATGACCTTATCTTTGTGTTTTGGACAGTTGATCGGACAACAGGACACAGCAAGAGCAATTCTCAGAAACAGATTGGCTAATCAAAAAAATAACATCCAGATTTGTTCATAATAACAATACAGGCTATTTGCAGTCTGATCATAATTAGTAATACTATGGGTTCAGAAAGCCTTCGTCTTCTATACAATAAATGTTTGCAGGCACTTAAAGGAAACTGAACAGGTACAAAAAATTAAATAAAATATTGTCCTTAACAGATCTCTGATCGTCAATCTTGGGCATGCGTACATAGGTCACTTCAATATGACACCAAGTTAAGCCAGTACTAACAAATGAGACCTATTTTATGCTTCCATTTCTAATGATTAATCAACACCAGTGCTGAGAAAAAGAACATCATCAATTTTTGATAAAACAGAGGCAGATTTCCAGCTGCTGGCTGATCGGACCGTTTCATCTGTTATGTGCAACCCAAAGCACATTTTTAACCAGCAATCAATACAACAGCACTGAAATAAATGCTCCCTTTATGAAGCTTCTGGTGCTCAGCTTTTGTTGACACTCTTCCAGAGAAATGTTGTATCTACTTTTTTTTTTTTTTTTTTAAAGAAAGCTGTAAATTATGTAATTTGGCAACTGAATGATAAAGTATCCTATCAGCAGTGTGTCCACACTTCTGCAGTCAAATTCAGTATGGCAAAAGATATGCAACAGTGCTGCTGCACTTTTGTAATCAATGTGGTGCTTTATACTGCACAGATTACACAAGTATGTGTGTGCAAAGCATCACTCTTAGAATAGCAGCGTAACAAATATAGAAGGGAAGTGACAGAAGATTCATTCAAATGGACTGGCTGACATTTGTGCATCTTAACCAAAGTTGGTCATCTGACCTGACCTCACGACTCCCTTCCAAACTGAACTTAACATGAGCTGCACAATTTGATCCAAACTGACAAAACAGCACAAGAGAAAGACGCAGCATGGTTAAATAAGAGAGAATTGAATCTTAAACTGTTTCATGGTGCGCTTCAGTACTGCACTTCTGTTGTTTAAGGGAAATATGTAATGAATGCACACCCATTTGGGTTTGGCGATCGTTGCACATGAGGGGTTGTGGTCAAGTTTGAGTTTAAACTTGATGCACTCCAGTTTTACACAGCGGAGTAGAAATCTGGGTAGTTCCAAGTTCATGTTTGACTCGAGTTACATTGCATTTAATCAACTATACAAAACAAAAAAAACTATGGTAAAAACAATGTAATTAAGGCTTACACGATGAAACACAAGCTAAGGTCTCACAAGCATAATGAAGAACTGAAAATAATATGTATTGTTGGGCTGGTTTGTACTCTGCTGTTGCGACTCTGTTAGAACTGAAACAATTGGATGTCAGGGACACAAAGACAAGCCTGTCCACCACAGGAGAGTAAACATTAAGGCACCAGTAAAAAGAAATGGCCATACAGTTTTAGATCAACAACTTTCTAAAAATGTCTGGACAAAAGAGGAACATAATATTCACAAAGGCTTGCAAGACTGTTGCATTAGGCCGCATTTACAGCATGTTAGGTGACTAACTGAATAAGGGATGTGGACTGTGCATCAAGCTGTCAGCTCAGTGTTGGTTTAACTAAAGCTGCCTCCTGTGACAAAACAATTTCAAGTCCTGTGATTTGCAAGAAACCAGAGCACAGCCACAATAACCTTAAAAGTCTTAAATCTCTCAGCTGTCAACATCCCATGAATTCAGTCCTCTGTTCCCCAAGATAAAGTCTGGATTTGGATAACTTTATAAAATTATAAACATTTTTTAAATAGAAACCCTTGAACAGATGAAGAAATAGGAGCTGCCATACTAAACAGCATTTTTCTACTACACTTTGTGCTTTTGTGCTCCTTTCTCCTTTATATGTGAATAGTGTGGCAAAGTTGCCTCTGGTGTGTTTAAGCTGCCTGGCAGCTGCCCAGGAGGAGTGGAGTTTGTGCAGCTATGTGTTTCATGGCATGTCTCAAACTGTTCATACAGGTTTGCAATCTATAATTTGACCATCCTGACGTCCATACTTTAGATTCATCGTTTGCTCTGCACACAGACATCATCTTGCTCTTCCTGTGGCTTCTTCCCAGTACATTGCTTTCTTTAGGACGTTTCCTTTTTCTGATCGAGGGTTTAAGAACAGAAAGTTGTATGCTGTACATTACCTCAAAACCTCGAGGCAAATCAGTGACTTTTTAAAGATGTAGACTGACTGAGTTAAAGTCAAGTTAAAGACTCACGGTTATCGGGTTAATGCGTGCACGGGCATTAAAGTCCTCGCACTCTGCAGCTGTTGACTCTGTTTGTTTAAAAAGCCCAGCGCTGGCCGGAGAGGCAGCCGAAGCAGGCAACAAACTTCATCCAGTGCAGCACATTCAGCTACACGAAGCTAAATTTGCTAACTTAAACTTCAACTCTGAGCGCTACCGAGCTCCACATCAACACAAGCTGGCTAACGTTAGCACTGCTAATAGCTAGCGACTGCGTTAGCAGGCTAATGCTAGGCCCTTTTCCCCACCGGTCCACCGCTGCAATATCCCCCAGCTGCGGTGCTGTACTCTGTAATTCGCATTGTTTTTATTTACCTGGGAAATGTGGCGATGGACACAAGTAGCAGGACTTTCCAGCGCTTCCTCCCGGTCGGGTATCCACAGCGAGGTATCCTTTGAAGCTTGAAGAAGCTAACGCTTGGAGGTAAACGCTCCTTCTTGGGTCTCCCAGCAGCAGCAGTCACTGCACCTGACCAACCGAGGCTAGCACGCTAGCACGACCTGCTAACTAGCCTCCACAAGCCAAGTTCGTATACTGTTAACTGGCTAGTCAAACACTGCTAACGCTAGCTGCTCTGCCAAACTGACCAGTGCACTGCTCGACCCGCTGACTCTGTGCTCTTACACGGTGATTTACGATCATTACAAGAGGCAGAAGAAACCCACGGAGCCCATACAGCGCGTCAGTAGTAAAAGACTTGCCGTCCGCAAGCTCCTCAACAGGGGCCAGGTCTGCTCCTCTCCTGGCTCTCCACCGACTGGAGAGAAGGGCTGTCGCAACTTGATGATGGCACGTTTTTGTTTGCTCCTGTGCGCGCTTACGTGAGATATACGTCCATGTGAAAAATAAATAAAGTAGGATAATTTTTATAAATGCAACCAATGGCGGATCTTACGAATTGATTCGTGTTGCGTTAAATGTTAAAATTCCACATTTTATTTTGAAAATCACAAAATAACTGACAAATTTATGGAGACAATTATAGAGACATTTATTTATGGAGACAAATGAGTTGTCTTTTGTTTTTTGTTTTTTAAAGTAGAAATTAAAGCTAGTAGTTGATTGGGATTTTATTTCGAAATATTCCAAACATATGCCCCTGTTGTTTATTTCTCCCTCTCTGCAGTACTTTTAGTATTACGTTATTATTTTTATTTTGACAAGGCTTCTAAGAGAGGTTTGTGAAAGCATTTATATTATGGCCTTAAACCCGACTTTAGCAACTTTAGAGCCAATGCAACATGCATAGGTCCGGAGAAAACATAGATACACATGTGACGTGCGTGATGTACAGACCTTCCTGGGGTGGGTGTGTCCTGTAAGGCTCAAGCAGTAGTTCTTCCTTTTATGACCTTTTCCTGTGCCTAACGGAGCTGGGCCCCTGGTGAATGTGAGACACTCTAGATAAGCCATCAGATTAACTTCACCTCGTTTTTCTTTTCTTTGTCTTGTCATCTTCTCCTTATTATTTATATGACAATTAATATTAGAATTATAATTTTTGTTGTTAATGGTCGTGATGACCATTCCCAGGTCTAAGCCTATGGCTAGAATATAGAAACGTATTTGCCCCATTCCTGATTACTTGTTTTTTTTTATATTTGTCAAGTTTCAGATCATCAAACAAAATTTAATATTAGACAGAGATAACCAGAGTAGATACAAAATGAAGTTTTTAAACATTACATTTGTTTACATTATTAAGGGAAAAGGCTATCCAAAGCAACCTGGAGCTGTGTGAAAAAGTAATTGTCCTCTTCTTGTTAAACCGTGATTCACCACTTATTTATTTGAAAAGTTGATTTCAGTTTCAGTAGCCACACTCAGGTGTGATTACTGCCAGACCTGTTAAATTAAGAAGTCACTTAAATAGCACTTTGCTCTCGCACTGCTGGCTTACTTGTTGTTCCTAGAGTATTTAAAAGTAGAATTGGAGGGAGAGCCTTCAGTTTTCAGGCCCCTCTTCTGTGGAACCAGCTTCCAGTTTGGATTCGGGAGGCAGACACTATCTCTACTTTTAAGATTAGGCTTAAAACTTTCCTTTTTGCTAAAGCATATAGTTAGGGCTGGACCAGGTCACCCTGAATCCTCCCTTAGTTATGCTGCAATAGACGTAGGCTGCTGGGGGATTCCCATGATGCATTGAGTTTTTCCTTTCCAGTCACCTTTCTCACTCACTATGTGTTAATAGACCTCTCTGCATTGAATCATATCTGTTAATAACCTCTGTCTCTCTTCCACAGCATGTCTTTTATCCTGTTTTCCTTCTCTCACCCCAACCGGTCGTAGCAGTTGGCCGCCCCTCCCTGAGCCTGGGTCTCCCAGAGGTTTCTTCCTGTTAAAAGGGAGTTTTTCCTTCCCACTGTCGCCAAAGTGCTTGCTCATAGGGGGTCATATGATTGTTGGGTTTTCTCTGAATATATTATTATACGATCTACTGTACAATATAAAGCGCCTTGAGGCAATTGTTGTTGTGATTTGGCGCTATATAAATAAAATTAAATTGAATTGAAATCAAGCCTGTTAGACAAAATGAAGCAGGCTAAAAAACCTCAAAAAGCAACACATCATACCACAATCCAAAGAAACTCAAGAACAGCTAAGAAACAAAATCATTGATATCTGTCCATCTGGAAATGGGAACAAAGTTGTTTATAAGGCTTTGGGATTCCAGTGAAGCACAGTGAGCCATCTCCACAAACATAGAAAACTTGGAACAGTGGTGAACCTTCCTAGGAGTGACCAGCCTACCAAAATAACTCCAAAACATGTTGATGACTCATCCAGGAGGTCATAGAAGAACCCAGAACAACATTTAAAGGACTGCCTGCCTCACTTGTCTCAGTTAAGGTCAGAGGTCATGATTCCACTGAAAGAAAGAGACTGGGCAAAAATAGCATCCATGGGTCAAGGAGAAAACCAGTGCTGACTAAATGCATCTTGATGATCCCCAAGACTTCTGGGAAAATATTCTGTGGACTGATGAGACAAAAGTTTATTTTTGGAAGGTGAGTCCCATTACATCTGCATAAAGCTCAGCACAGTATTTCATAATAATAATAATGGATTGCATTTATATAGCGCTTTTTGGGCCCTCAAAGCGCTTTACAATACCACTATTCATTCATTCTCACATTCATACACTAGTGAAGGCAAACTACAGTTGTAGCCACAGCTGCCCTGGGGCAGACTGACAGAGACGAGGCTGCCATATCGCACCATCGGCCCCTCTGGCCATCACCAGTAGGCGGTAGGTGAAGTGTCTTGCCCAAGGACACAACGACCGAGACTGTCCAAGCCGGGGCACAAACCGGCAACCTTCTGATTACCAGACAAACACCCAACTCTTGAGCCACGATCGCCACACCATAGCAAGAGTAAAACATGGTGGTGGTAGTGCAATGGTCTAGGGCTGCTTTGCTGCTTTAGGACCTGAAAGACTTGCTATAATTGATTGAATCATTCTGCTTATATATCAAACGAATCACTATAGCATTACTGAGAATTGAAAAACTGTCTAAAGTCTTTCATCTTTAATAAAATGATCAGCATTCTGCTCTACCAGGTGTAACAATTCAGTTTAACATCCAGGCATCCATGAAAACGGAATTTATGACATTTAACGGAGTTAGAAGTTAGCAGGAAGTTAGCTCGCTAGCTTCTATCTAAATACAATATAGCATGTCCTGACTGCGGGGTTTTGGAAACAAATTAAAACGTACAGCTCTGTTATCACTTCCAACATAAATGAAGAAAGAAAACTAAACAGCAGTGAGGTTTGTAGGGTTACTGAAGTTTGGCTAGCTGATATATAATGATGTGCTACCACAGCTATGTTAGCATAATGTAAACAAGCTAACTTTTTTTCCATTCGATAAAAGTTAACGTGAGTGTTCTCGGTGGTCAAGAACAAATGTAATCGCATGGCAGGATGCTATAAAAGGACCAAACTTCAGCCAGGAGAACAACTGAGATAATCCATCCACAATACGAGGTTAGTCATTCATACACTGCTGCATGGGCTGGGCTGTAGTTACATCCTAAGGTTTTAATAATAATAATAATAATAATAATGGATTGCATTTATATAGCGCTTTTCAGGGCCCTCAAAGTGCTTTACAATTCCACTATTCATTCACTCTCACATTCATACACTGGTGCAGGCAAGCTACAGTTGTAGCCACAGCTGCCCTGGGGCAGACTGACAGAAGCGAGGCTGCCATATCGCGCCATCAGCCCCTCTGGCCATCACCAGTAGGCGGTAGGTGAAGTGTCTTGCCCAAGGACACAACGACCAAGACTTTCCGAGCTGGGGCTCAAACCGACAACCTTCCGGTTACAAGACGAACTGCCAACTCTTTGAGCCACGATCGCTCTTTAAAAACTGAGCTTAAATAAATGATTAGTGGTAATAAAAGCCGAGGGAGGTCAGCAGTGATCACTGACTGTTTTAGGAGCTTTTTGAGATTAATTATACAAAACATTAAACATGTTAACAACACAAAAGCCATATTAAACGCAGACTATTTTAGGCCCGGAAGTAGGATTCGTCACGTCATCACTTAACGACCGGATAAGCCCACCTCTGAATGGCTCAAAAAAAACAAAAATGGGGTTTGCGAGTGACCTAAAGTTGGTACCTTAAAAAGTCTATGTTGGAAAACCCCTCAATGTGGTGAAAATACTTGATGTGAATGACTCATTGGCAGTTATCACAAACATTTGATTGCAGCTCTTATTTTTTCACACAGGTCAAGGAAGGTTTGGGTAATTGTTTCACTTAATAAATTAATTCATCATTCTTTTTTATATGAATAAATTAATGATTTAATTAGGTCTCCCTCTGCTCTGTTTCCTCCTCATTCACTGTAGCTGGAGTACTGTGATCTGGTTCAATCTGGGTGACCTTTGGGAGGGGGCTGCAGGAGTGGGGGCTCCAGATCACTGTTCCCATCCTTTGAACCTCTGAGTTACACAAGACATCAAAGTTACTTAACTGCTTATAAACAGGCTCCCTCCTCTGGGTCTGGGGGCTGTTTTGAAGTAGCTCACACCCCCAGTTGGCTGCCTCTAATCAAATCCAGGGGCGACTCAGAGCTGTACACTGATCTAACCCTAACATGAGAATGATCCAAATCATAGTAACCAATAAAACAGAGGAAAAGTTCTGCTTACTAACCACAGAAGAACATCACTGCTGATCAGTAAAACCTCTAGGTTACTCTAGGTTTGGTTTTGTATAAGTTTTTTCAGTTTTATGATGTATAAAAGTCATGTACAAAGCATCTTACCCTCATACAGCACTTACTTGCGATTAAAGCCTTTGTTTATCGTTATATGAAGAATTTTTACAGTACAAAAGTCTTGATCGCCCCCTTGTTTCTTCTAAAGAGCCAGTCTTTCTTGTAGTTGTTTTTTTGTTTTTTGTTTAATTTTTTTGTTAAGCTCTAACAATGACCTAAGACTCACTCAAGGATAAAAAGGGCACCTAAACCAAGAGATGAGTGAGTGTTGTGTCTACACATAATAGACAACTTAGTAAAGATCTAATTTTAAAGTGTATCTTTAGGCAATTTATATGTATTACATTGTACATTGTATCTTTACAATTAACATGCAGCCGGTCACAAATAAATATAACTTGAGGAAACAGGACAAGAGGAGGACAAAAGGACCAGTGGAAAGCCTAAAAAACAATCCACCGCAGATGAACAGTATTTGGAAGTCGTCTCCTTATGAAATAGGAAAAAAATCTTGCAAAGACCTGACGCAGCTGATCTACTGTTCACTGAAGCTTCCTCACAAATGGTCTCAGTGGAAGAGTGGCTTTCAATAAGTGATTCTTAAGAAAAGGAAACAGGGAGAAAAGGCTGCGATATGCCAAATTACACAAGAACTGGACTGAAACTCAGTGGCAATAGGTCTGATCATTGTCAGTGAATGGGTGTCTACAACCATCTGTAAAACACGATGGAGACTCTGTCATGGTTTGGGGCTGCATTTCAGCTACTGTTGTTGAGGATCTTGGTAAAATTAATGGAAGTGTCAACGTAGAAAAGTAGAGTCCAATTTTGATCCGCTATGTAATACCATCTAGTAAGAATATAAAATCTGTAAAATCAGTACTGTAAAATCAGACCTGGATAGAAAAACAAACAACTGAACACCATCAGTCATGGATCAGCCTCCTCAGAGGCCCAGAGCTCAACATTATTGAAGCAGTCTGTGATCATCTTGACAGACAACAGAATAAAAGGCAGCAAACGTCCAAAGAAGAGCTTTAAAAACCCAGATAGATAGATAGATAGATAGATAGATAGACAGACAGACAGACAGACAGACAGACAGACAGACAGATAGATAGATAGATAGATAGATAGATAGATAGGCAAAACCAATGCTTAGGTGAAGATCAGCAACAATAATACATGTAATAATATTTTTATATATACTAATAAAACATTTTTTGTATTCATGACTGGAAACTGAAAATATATATTTTCTAATCATTAAAGTTTGAGTAATAACACAGGAAGTGAGAGGCTATAAATGGAAATTTACACAGCACGTCAGAAATCATGTAGGCTGCCCTAATTCTTCCCAGAATATTGAGCCGCATTTATTCAAAGGCAAAAAAAAAGAGAGAGAGAGAGTTATTGTGGATTAGTGTGAGGCTGCTCCTGCTCAAGTTAGCCATGTGGTGCCAGCTGTGGTTAGCTTTGGCTCATGGTCATTTTCATGGTCTGTATCTGGATCCTGCAGGGAGAGTCTGAAACCCTGAGATATCACTAAGCACCAAGCATGTGATCATGAGAAGTGTGGAATCGAGGCTGGCATCCGGTCAATGAAAGCACACCCTGGAAACAAAGAATGACTGTAAATATCCACACTTTCTAGCTAAATTTTCTCTCAAATAGGGTTTGAAAGCTGCTGTAGCTGGGCTTTATGGAAAGAGGTCCTGTAAGTGAGTTCTCAAAGAAATCTGAACCACAGCTTGAAATTTTTGTGTCAGGGGGATTTCTCTGCCTGCTGTTGTGGTCATCACCACACCTAAACATGGAACTTTCCCTAGAGCTTCCTAATGATTGTTTAAAACAGTGATTTCCAGGCCTTTATGCCTTGTTTTTGACTCCTTGTCACAGGTTACAGCCTTTAGAGGTAACATATATTATTAGAAGCAAGGAAGCATTTTTCCTCTTGAATTGTCTTAATAAAAACCTTTTTAGAGTTCTAAAGAAGTATTTATACACAAAAAATAAAGCATAGCAAATAGTTTAAGCACTGCAAACACTCACAAACTAGAAAGCTAGAGAGGCATTTGCAGCCCTGGCAGATGTCTCTGAAGCAACCTTTAATGGGACGCAGAGGAAATAATGTGCATTAAATTGTGCATCACGACTCCAACGTATCGAAATCAGACCTGAAAGTCTTCTTTTAATGACACTCGCAGACTTCCTCGTCCCTGTTTTCCACTCAAACGTTGCCCAAGAATGGCTGAACGCGGCGACTGCAACAGACAGACGACGCTCTGTGACATCGCACACAGTTTGTCAACTCTCGAAGGCAAACAAACACGGATGCTGGTGCGTCTGTGAAAATCGAGCTGATCGAGTGTGACAGGCAGCAACAGTGCCTGCTGGGTAGACACTGATTCAGTCAACAAAGCCTGTAAATTTGGAGAAGACGGGGGCTTTGGAAATATGATGTTATGAGTGAATCCTGGAGGGGATTACATCACATGTCTGCTCACCGTGACAGACATGCCTTTAAGCAAAGTTATAAACGCACCTGTCCACCCACATATCTGCAAATATACACACCTGTGTGAGAGATTCCTTTGCCACAAGTAGAAGATGAAAGCGCTCCTCTTTCTGCTGTTCGCTCAGGTCATGTTTGATTTGAATCACTTTGCTGTTTTATTCAAACCAGTTTAACCATAATCTGATCCTCTGATCCCACCAGTAAATTAAATTCCACACCTGCTGCTGGAGCACATCGGCCTGAAAGCCAGAGTCTGAAGTGCATCTTCACTTTGTCATCAGGCTTTCACTGGATCACAGTGTAATTATAGCATAATGATCAACTTCATTTGTGCTGCAGCTTTCAGTAATGATGATTCAAAGTGCAAAGAAATATTTGTACTTTCTACTCATTTCAAAAGAGGCTCATCACTTCATATAATGGAAGTTTTTATTTCAAATATCAAACTGATTTGGGCCTAAATCACAAGCCTATAGAATTTGGACAGAAGTTTTGGTGCAGATATCAACAAGATTCGGTGGGCAGAATCAAGCTAGTGCTGTCCGATTGGCCTCCCTGCTGCTGCGGAGCCTGGGGCGGTCTGCTTGCCTCCACCCCGGAGGGAAGGGTAACATCTCTTGGGTCTGGGTGCTGTTTCACCCTCTGGGGGCGAGGATACCTGGACCCAGGGTATAGAGTATGTTTGGGGAGTGTGATTGTGTGTACATGTCCATTTACGTTTATTCCTACGTTGGGTGAGTGCTGAGTGTTTGTATATGTGTGCATGAGGGTGGGAATACATGTCTGTGTCTGTGTGTGCCTGTTTGTCTGTGTCTATATGTCAGGTCGGGTCTTAGACTCCACCTCTCTGGGAACTCCCAGGCCCTCCAAGTATGGAGGCCTATCTCCCCTCACCACACTCCCTGCCGGTGACTGATGCCCTCAGGGGTCGGTGCATTGTTGGTTCTTGGTGTCCGGGGCTGGGCGCTCAGGTATGTGCCAGCTCACTCCCGGTGGCTACTTGGCGGGGCCTGGCGCCTGCTGCTCGGTCAGGCCTCTTCCGGGGCGCGGGGGGCCCTCGGGCCTCCGGCCTCTGTGCCTGCGGCTCGGTTCACTCTGGCACAGCTGGCTGCCGGCGGAGCCGGCGGGCACGCCGGTGCAGCCCCCTCTAGCTTCTGCCCGGTGGCTACTGGGTGACCCCTCGTCTGGGGATCCTCAGCCCTTCCCATGAAGGTGGCACGGATGCCCCTCCAGTGGTCCTCCTTGGGCTCTTGCACTCTGGGGCCTCTGGATGTCTGGGGCCTGGATCTCCTCCATGCCTGTTTCATGCCCTGGGGGACAGGGCTATGGCTCTCTACATCCTCTTGCAGACCATTACATGGGGAAACCATTTGAATACAAGTGCGCCGATCCACACAGGTGTGCACACGGGTGTTCACTGTTCGTAGACTTAAATCACACCTTTCTTGGCTGCTACTTGAAAGCACATTGTGCGCTGTCTGTCCTGCGTGCTGCACAACAACATTCAATATTTAGTATTTACTGCTGTTTACACTTAGCTAGATTAATGCGATGGTGTTGTGTTTAGTATGTTGCTTTGTTTTGTTTTTTTTGCTTGTTTTCTATTCTTTTTTTCTCAACAGGTGATCCCGGAGATATTTCCCCCCCCCCCCCCCCCCCCCCCCCCCCTTCTCACTGTCCCTCTCCCCTTCTGTTTTTCTTTTCCTTCCTCTTTCTTACTCCCTTTCCTATCCCTCACTCATGTCTGTCCCGTCTGTAACAACTTAAAATAAAATAAAATAAATAATAAAAACAAAGGTCGATCAAATGGACCAATACGGCAATGCCATGATGATCCATTTGGCAAAATAAATCCATTGGGTATCCTTGTTGGTCTTCAGACAACAATTCTGACGGCTAAAGAACCAAATGGGACAGGCAAAAAAAAAAAAAAAAAAAAAAAAGAATCAAGCTAGTGCTAGCATAAAGGTAGGGATGATTTTTAAGTGTCTGATCATTTCAAATGCAATATTTCTCACTGTATTTTTAGTTGTGGAAGCAAAGTGAAAGAAAAAACAAAAATGTTTGTATTTCTATGCTCTAATATCATTTTATTAGCACATGAATATAGCATGAGGTTCTTAGCTTTGCACAAAAAGCTAACTGGCAAAAATGCCCTTCGAAGACTTTCTTACTTTGAGTACATTTCACAGCCCATGCTTTTCACTTTTACTTGAATTGTTGAAACAGTATTTAAATTCTAACTAAAGTATTTTTTGGAACACGCATTTGTACTTTTACTTACCTAAATAATTTGTGTACTTTTATCCCCTCTGAAGACAAGGACGAACAAGAAATCCTTACTTCTGAGAAGGTTAAGTCTGGGAATATTTTCCTTAAATGATACATTTTCCAATTAAAAAACAAAAACACTACTATAATTTTTAAATTGAAGAAAGAGAATAATAACTAATGATTAAATGCAGACTGGTGTATAAACACATGAAAAAAGGTGAGTGAAGAAGAACAGCAGCCTAGGCCTATCGCAGCATAACTACGGGATGACTCAGGGTCACCTGATCCAGTTCTAATGAAAAGCTTTATCAAAAAGGAAAGTTTTAAGCCTAATCTTAAAAACAGAGAAGGCGTCTGTGTCCTGAATCCAAACTGTTCCACACAAGAGGGGCTGGAAGTTCAAGGTTCTGTCTTTCATTCTATTTTTAAATATACTAGCAAGTTAACTAAGAAGGACCAATTGGAGAGAAAGAGTAAACAAACATAAGCAGTAGTGAAACTAGCTTAATCTAACGATATGTCTGTAAGAAAGTCATGAATTACCCTTAAGTGATTTAAACCCTGCAGCAAATAAACAATCTGAGGGTCAGAAAGAATGAAGGTTTCATAAGACTAAAGTGTCAGAAATATAGCAAAGAGGCAGGCCATGGAGAGCATATTCTAGCTCTGTTTTCAGCAAAGTCAGAGCAACCAAAGGTCAAAAATAGCATAATTATTAACGTTTAGGACCCAATAGTGAAGTTGCAAAAGCAGCCCAAGTGCCCTATAACAAAAAGCTCTCGAAACACTTATGAGTGATATCATTTTGACATTTATCAAAGCTCGTCCTGAGATTTTTTTGCAAACTGAAAGACCTCTTTAATGACTGTCTAGGAGTCAGTGTACAGAAGCTTATTTGGATTTCTTGTGAAGGACCTTGTGTGCTCTGTAGCACATTGTTTAGGATAAGTGAAGAAGCTGTAATAAAGGTGTGAGGCAACAAAACTCAAAATCCTGCTGCTGAGCTTTTAACACCTAGCTAAAGGAGTGACCCCCATTTGTTCTTACAGGCCTTCACAGGCCACCTGTTAGTTTTAGAATACATTTTAAGGTTTTATTGCTGTTTTTTAAAACTCCTGCCTACGTGTACCAGCTGCTGCGTCTATATGTGCTTGCCCTATGCCTGAGACCTTGTGGCAGGGCCTCGTCAGGGGTCCCAGCCACATGTTTGATCATTAAAGGTGATTGACCCTTTGCAGTTCAGCCTCCATGACTGAGGATCTGAAAATTGTTGTGTTAATTATTGTTTAGCACTTCTCTCTACAGGGTAGCGCTTACACATTCACCTAATGAGCAAAATCTCGCCAGTCTGATCACAGGAGGAGACAAAAACCTCTTTGGGGTGGTGCCATTAATCTGGCATCCAGCATTAAAAAAAAATCTAACAAATATGTAGAGCTACTTGCTGTGACGAACCCTTGTGAATGAGGGAGCAGTGGAAAGCTTCTGTTATGTTTTGAAGAGTGCTATTTAACTACATATAAAGTAAACTAAAAGCTTCTCTTTCTGCAGGTCTTAAAAACGTAACCTCGGTGCGATGCCCCAAACTGAAACCCTATCAAATAACAGCCAGAGAACGGCTACTTGATAATGTTGATACCAAGTAAGCTTGATACATGCATGTAAAGAGTAATTTTCTACTCTGTTAGCTGTTGATTGTCAAAATCACAGTGTTAAGTCAGCGCTGACACTATGCGTGCGGTGACAGACAGAACTGCTGTCTTGAAATTTAATGGAAAAGAGGGCAAACAGGAGCGGGAAAAGTGCTGTGAGAGACTTCTTTCTCATTTGTATTCATTGCTTTGCATGGATCGTCTGGCCTCGCTCCCTCAGACCTTCCTGTGGTATGAATCCCATCAGCTTTTCACAAGTGTCCATCAGACAAACAGAGCTTGTAGATGAAAACAGGAGAGGCTCATCAGTGGATTAAAGGCAGTATGAGCTAAAGCGGAGTGTAGGCCAACAGTGACAGAAACACGTGTCTTATTGTGCTTTAATCAGCTGTTATATACAGTTAGATCCAAAGGTATTTGGACCATGGCATTTTTTTTTCTAACTTTGCCACTAAACCACCAGAGAAGATTTTAAATCAAACAAATAGCATGTGATTAAAGCACAGACTTTCAGCGTTTAATTCAAGCTGTTTAACCGAAGAGGATCAAAAGTAATTGGAAAACCAGCCATCGGTTTCACAGCCAGGTGATTCCAAGTGTTGAATGCCTATTTGGTAGTTTTCCACTGTCCAAAGAGATATTATTGCAAGTGAAGGAGGCCATCCATGGCTGAAAAACCAAAATAAACCTATGAAAGAGACAAAAGGCTGAATCAGAGAAGCTGTGTCAAATACTTATGGGCCTAAATGAACATAAATGTCACCACTTTAAAGTGGTGCAATGAATGAAAATGTAACTTCAACCACTCTGAGTTTCACTAACATGAAGCTGAAAATAGGAAATCATGTAATCTGGTCTTGAATGTGCAATTTTTAGGTAAGTGGTGCTACTTTGGTGTTCTTTAACCTGACTTTCTTCAATATATACAGCGTGTGGATATGGGCGTAACAGGTGTTGGTGTTTACGAGCAGCAAACACTGATACAGCAGCAACCAAGCTCCTGGTGGTACCACACAATCTCAGCTTGTTACAGACCTTACTGCACTGACTAATGCCAGTGGTCAGGGGAGGGGATGCTGTAAGTGTTGTGCAAAGAAGCAGAACTGTGAAAAGAGGTACTCGCTTAAAAAAACACAACCCCCGAGCAAGCCAGCTCTCCAGTGGTTGCTTTAAAAGAGCTTTAGCCATTGTTGCATAGAGCTACAGTTTCATTTATGACTTCACGGGCTGCATGCTTTTCAGCACAATGGATAAAACATTAGAATCGCACACAGTATAAAAGGAAAAGCAGCTTTCTGTGCAGCGCTACATGTTTAGTGTGTTAGAAAAAGAGGCGCTAATTAGCCAAAACCACAGGCTTCAGCTGGGTTTGTTTTTACAGGTACTTAGTCATAAAAATGAAATGATTGCATCTTACTGTGTGTGTGTGTGTGTGTGTGTGTGTGTGAGAAAGAGAGAGATTGCGTTTATTTGTTTCTTCATCCACCAACTCCTCCTAGAACATCAGAAGTTGAGCAACCAAACTTGGCACACAGGTTCATCTCCCTTTAGGCTCCTGAAGGTTCTTATCTATATCAGATAATGGCATCATGCTGCCTAGCAACGGCCTCACAATGAGTTAAGACGGCCTGTTTATGGATTCGTGCACTGACAACATCTTATGAAAACATCCTATAGTCTTAATTTAATCACAGTAAAATCTACTTTATATCCAAAGTGTTGAACTGTGCATGATATATGACATCACATTGCTTGGCAACCACCTAGCAACAGGCTAAAATTATCTATTTTTAGCACCATATGAAAACATCCTGTTGTTTTAGTTTCACACCTTTGCAAGATTTCATCTATAGCCATAAAACCTGATTTATACATGCCTAGCAACCACCTAGCAACAGCTTAAATCGACCCACATTTAACATATAAGTCCTCCTTCTTTTCTTTTTTCACATCTATAAATGTGATTACCAGTAATATTAGAGTGCTAACACTCCAGAAAGGTTCAAGGACTACTCTAACATGGGCAAGCACTAGTTTAAACGAAACACACACACACACCAGATCCACAAATTTTAATTTCATGGTTACACAACAAGAGGAAAAAACCAAAATCACCAGGATACAAAATTTTACTGGGTGAAGTAAAAGGTTTGAGCTGCTGATATTCCTACAGTCAAATTTCACGACAATCAAAAATCTGAACTGAACAGTGGCACTCAATGAAACGTAAGCACCACCATAACCGGTACAGGATTCATCATCAGTTGACTGTGATGTCTAAATTTCAAGGGGATCCATCTTCGTGGAAAACACACACACACACACACACACACACACACACACACACAAAAAGAGACGAATTTTATAGCAAGGTCTTATTTATTGAAATTTTACTTAAAGCACCATCAGCAAATCAATGACACAAGTGCCTTTATGAAATATGTACAAACATCTTTTGGTATACTGTATTCTCATATTTACAGTGCAGGATCCCGCACAATACTGACTGACGCTATAAGAAAGTAGAGCTCACATTTGGATCAATGTTACAACTGCTTTGATTCAACACTTTCAAAGACAAAGAAAAGGATATAAAGTGTTCAGTCAACAAGTTATTTGTTATCTGTGGAGAGATAAAAATCTTATCGGGTGCAGCTTTCTGAGAGCTGCTTCGATGACGGGAAATAATTTATCCAAAGCTTTAGAAACAGGCTTTGAGATTTCAAACGAAACACTTAAAAAAGTTGCTTCTCTGTCATGGATTCAGCTGGATATCTCCCCTTTAAAACCTCCAGCTGGAGGGACTCATAGTGTAATGCAACAAAATGGCTTTGAGCTTAGGAAAAAGCCATAAGCAGAAACAAAGAACAGTGCAATCTATGATGGAGAGGAGAGAGATATTGACCTAATTGTAACATCATCAGTTACTACATTATGAGCCATAAAATACTGTACATGTACCTGGCAGCTTATTAAAGCAGAACACCATGGGGTGTAAAACGGATCACAGAGAGACAGTTTTGGTTCGGTTGTTATATGCTGCTGTATCAGAGGTGTTGCATTAGAAAAAATTTGAGGTTGAATTTTTGTTGCTGTTTTCCAGCAAAATTGTAAAAATGAGTGTTAAGTGTTGTTGTTTCCAGACAGTCACATGGCTGGATTATTGCTGGTGGAGGAGGTTCAAACATCAGTGCTGGCATTATTGCGTTGTGTTGACGGTGTCTCCTTTAACCTGCAGACAGGGAATCATGGGAAAGAGAGAGAGGTAGACATGTCAGACTTAAAGGTCAACCTAAAATGTAACTCCAGTGACCTGTGTTTGCAGGTAATGTGGTAAAACTGACACATTCGGGTAGTTTTTCAGCTGATATTTGAGATCAAAAGGGTTTAAATTACAGCATAATTCAGCCCAACTCCATCTCTAGTGTGCCACGCTCACTGACTCACAGTGCCGTACAGTCCATCACAGCCTCGCTGCACACGTGGTAAGCACTGGTTCACGCAGCGTCAAAGAAGGATCACTAATCACAAACCTCAGACTCTGGCAGCAACAAAACAATAAAACCTTCACTTCACAGCTCCTCTGCTACCCATGAGCTGAGCTGGAAAGGTGATGATCCCACACACGACTAAAAAAAACATAAGTGTGAAAACTCAGAGCGGAGGTGCTTAACTTGAAAGCAACGTTTGCAGTGGCCGATATTCATCCTGTTTTCCTGAGCATATTTGGCAATGAATTTATTCTTGTGTAGAAAAAAGGTTTCACAAGCTTTAGAGCCAAGCATCTGCATTTTGATGTTTTTCAGCTCATTGTTTTGCTTCACAAACATCAGAAACTTCCTGTTTAGCTCTGCTCTCAATGCCTTTCACAGCCTCCGTTCTTGCTACACACTAACCAGAGCTTCATATTTGAGTGGTAAATAAGCTGATGAAGAGGTTTGGTATGAAGCTGTAGTTGACTGAAGCACCTAAAAGCATCTACATTCATGAGCAACATAAATGAAGCCTGCTGGATCCTCGAATTAATCACTATGTTACAACTGGTCATATGACTGGTTTTCGTCTGAATGTCACAAAGGTTAAACTTATTCTAGGTTATTTTAACAAACTTGCTTTCAGCAACACTGCATATGCTTTCTTTTCTTACCAGCCACCATTGTGCTCGAGTCACCGTGGAAATTCACAGGTCTGACAAACAGGGCACAGCTGCCACGCTAGATGGCATCGCATTGAGCAACCGCAGCAACACCAACATCACATTTACTTCTGTTTTGAGATCTCTTGTGTAACCTCATGTGTACAAAGTGCCTCCTAGTTGAATACAAGTAACCTCTAGCCCTTGTACAGCTTTGGAAATAAAACCCTGGGAAAAAGCAATGTGTAAATGACGTTGGTCAACAGTTCGCGGAGCGGACCTTGACCTCGCCTTCCCGGCTCTTCCAGTAAAGGAGACTATTCCAGGGTTGAGTTGCACCACACTTCCACGCATGCCTGTTGTAATCACTAACAGATGTTAGTGGTGTTTGCGCTTTCAAACATGTGCAGTGACGAAAGGGTCACAGTTCATCAGTCACAGCTCTGCTGAAAACCAGCTGGTGCATCACAACAAACAGAGGCTGGCAGCAGAGAGGAAACGGCTTGGAAACACTTTTTATTGCCCGAGTCAGCTGTTGATCTGTGTTGTGTTAGCCTTGTTGTGCAACATGCTATAAGTAATTTGTTTGCGCAATGCTCTGTGTTTGTACTATGAGAAAATCAATATTAAGGTTTTGTGTTAAGTGAAGTTTTGTTAGTAGGCAGCAGGAAAATGTCACTCAAAACTCTAAACGTCTTCATGCTTGATCATCATTTGGTTTAAAAACACATTTTGGAGATCTGATGATCTAATATATAAACAAATCCTAAGTGTCCAGGCATATTATCAATATAAAATGTCTCTGAGGTTGCAATTGAGAGAAATTATTCTCAAAATAGTCTGTAAATGTTAATAACTTGATAATATGCACAGGTATGCTCACCTTAAATTCAGTTACAGACGTTTAGAGTCCTCTGCAGTTTCACCTATGCAAAGAATTCAAAGAAAAGTCATGAGATCACTCAGTGTGGAATAAAGCAACTTCAGCGTAAGAAGCTCTGCTGGACGATTACTTGATGTGAACAACAGCGACATCTGCTGGATAAACTGTGGAACCTCCTTCACGCCTCTCTCAAACCAGCTGGGTCTTTTCCTGTGCGGGTGGCTCTTCACATTGGTGGAGTGGTTGCAAAAGTCTGAGCACCCGTCACTGCACTACACTATGATGCTCTGCGTATTTTATCTTTCGGTTGAACCAGTTTTTGTCTGAGAGCGTTACTGGCACTTTAGCTCCAGTGACAGTGACAAGACAACTTTTTTTTCCACACCCTAACTGATGTGATGACTCATATACGATTAATGGCGTGTCAGTGACCTTCAGGACAACCTCCAAGGGCACAGCCTCCCTCGCTGGGGCTTAAATACCTGTGACTCTTGGCCAGTTGTTTCAGAACTGACAGAGTCTCTTGGTTAAGAGACAAAAAGAAGACCTGGTGCCTTCTTTTTAGTCACTCAAGACCACCAAAACCTGGATGTCAGTGAACTTCGACGTATTTCTGTTGTGATCTGTATTTCTATCAGATTTCTAGCCACAGTATTTTTGTTCAGAATTCTCTTGTTCATCCAGTGAAACCTACCATCCTTTTTCATCCACTCGTCCAACTCTTCCATTTCGAGCTCGAGTACAGAGGGCACGTCCTCTTCAAACATCGGCCTGAAAGACACAAAGAAGAAAGGACTGAGAGTCATATTTTTTTTCTTTTTTTATCATCACATCAAATATAATTTCAAAGGACTTCAGAGCCACATTTTTTAATCTTTAATAAGTCGGACTTAAATAAAAAAGAAAGACGTGCTTGTAGTATTATAGTAAAAGATTGCACAGAAGCCAGGGGGTAGTGTATGTTTTCTTTACAGCTCTCAGTATCATTCAGCTGCAGCCACAAGCAGGAAGTTATTCTCACAAAGCGCTGAACATCGAGATGATATCAGTTCTTTAACAGGTTCAATAAGCAGTTGTAGCAAAATCACATGGGTGACACTTACATCGGCACCTTCTCTGTACTGGATCCATCCAAATATGGATCTTCTTTACTCAGGTCTACAAGCAGAGAATATGCAGCAGTCAAGGCATAAAAGTCATAAAAAAACAAACAAACCAGATAATCTGTACATTAAAAACCACCAAACACTAAATTATTTCAGATACTTCAGTCTATCACCCCCAGTCCTTCACTTTGTTTGTTTTTGGACTTTTTGTTTTTCTCTGTATACAGGCCTTCTAGATTCCCTGCACGTCTGGATTTCTGTGGATGTGTGTGAGTGAGCGTGAGCATTTTGGAGTGGACTTTCTGAGTGAGTTGTGGATTAAGTTGAAGCTCCACTCCCTGTGTTATCTGTCTCACTGTATATATGTATATATCCTCACTTGGTGCCACATTGTAAATAAACCCAAACTTCAGAGTCCTGCGAGTGAGTCCTCTGCCTAATAATCTGTGACACCAGGATTAAGTGAGAGAAGTGAAACTTTAAAATATTCCCTCCTCTGATTGACATACCTGGATTTCTCTTTTGTTTGTTCCACCTGCGGTTGATGAAAATGCCACAAACTATCATGCAGATGATTATGACCACCAGCACTGCAGGGATAATGATAATGATGGGGTCCAGGCCTGGTGATTCAGTTTCATTCATGGAGTTTTTATCTATTGATGTGGCAACTGTGGAAGGAAGACAGCAGTTTAATCATTCGTTTCCCCCAGGCCTCATAACTGTCTTAAAATCTGGCATAAAAATATGCAAAGAGGGGATTTTCACAGGAATTAAAACCATGGGGCATTACTGACATTACATTCAATTCAGCCCAGTGACTACTACAGTTGCACAGGTGATGATTATTGCAGTAGTCTCATTACAAATCATTACTCATGTGGTAAAAGAAGCAGTCAGTTATACATACCACTACTGGAGGCATTGCCTTCTGCATTAACCCCGAGTAGAAACAACCAGGAATTGTGAGATGGTTTCATCCAAAATGAAAAGGGAGCAAAAACAGAACAAATGATGATAAAAAAAAAAACAACAAAGCAAAGCATCATTCACATGTAATGATGGAGAAAAAAAATGATTTAATGTAAAATAAAAGCTGCTGTGGACCCACCGTACAGAGTCCTATTTGAACTGGTCAGATTGATGACTATTCTGGTGTCAGTAACAACTGGGAACAACAGAAAGAACAGATGTGTTCATACTCCTGGACAAAAGTATGTAGATATCCAAAAAGTGTGGTTGCTAAGCATCTAATTTGAAAACCAAATACAAAAAAGATGCTGTAGTAACATCATAACAGTTTTTTTTATTGTAATATGAAAGAAACAGAGCAACAAAGAAAAACCTAATGTCGTAAAGCTAAAAATATCCAATGTCCAGATTACTGCTTAAGTAAAAGCAACACAATTACCCCAATACGAGGCCCGCTTTCACTTTTAGCAACAAAACGTAAGTAAAATTTCTCTCTTTGCAGAAACCCGAGGGTGTGTTAAAAAAAATTGTGTTATTGTTGTCGTCGCTAGAGTTGAACTAGGGTTCGGGCATCGTTCAAAGGGTCACAAGATAGATGCGAGGGATTGAGAGGCGACTGCGGGGAGAGGAAAGAAGAAGAATGAGGTTCCATACCATTTCCTGAAGCTGTCTTTTATGATGTGACACATTCAGTTGGAGGTTTGTGATGATTTTAAGTTTATATTGGCCAGGAAATTTAAAAAAAAAAATTGTTCCACAAGCTCACTTACAAAATTAACATTGATGTCCAAAAATGCTTAAATTCTTATTAATCTTAGTTTGTGTGTAGGCAACGCCTGCACAAGTAACTGAAAAGCACTCTCAAAGTAAAAACAAATATATTTAAATTAGGCAGACTCACAGAGATAAAGTACATTTATCAGAGCTAAAACCATAAACAGCAGAAATAAATCTTAAAAAAAGAAACTAAATTAAAAGAAAAAGAATACAATTCTGTGTTAATATGAAAAGCATAAATGCACCTCCCCTTCCTCCTTTACAGTCATTGAATGATTCATGTCATGCTTTCGATTAGTGTTGTACATTCTGAAATGATTCAGAGTTTTTGAGGGCAGGGACGCTAATACTCTGAAATTTTGTAAGAATCGCTGGCTGCATAGGTCATGAGACAGTAAAGCGTGTTGTGTTGTCTCTTTCGTGGGAAACTCTGATCTAAAAATTAGTCACTGCAGCTTTAAAATAAGTACAGGAACGTAAAAGCTACTTTAATACACCTTAGTGGCAGAAAAAAGCTATAAAAATGGCTGTATTGATAAGTAGAGGCACGTATGAGTCTCTGAGTGAACATCGCTGAAAAAACAAAACAAAACACTTGTAACACAGAGGAAAAAGTCATAAATACTCGCGATTTAAAAAAAAAATCATATTTTGCAGACGTTCTCCACAGTGTTGGAGATTCTGGGATTTTCCCCCATTCAGCCACAAGACCATGAGTGAGGTGGGCACCTGACGTTTGGTGGTGAAGTCATGCTCACTGTTGGATGTTTATCCAAGAGAACGTGTTGAAGTGGGTGACAGCTTCTGCAGAACTTTACTGTCACATGGTGGGATTTTCTTTCCCCTCTTTGCAAGTTCAGACTTGTAAATGCCTAATTTACAGCCCAGCCCACAGGCTCAGTGCAGACCTGAAGAGAAGTGATTCTTTAAGGATCTGGAGGACAGGGCTCTCCTCATTTTTGTCCAAAATTTCAGTGTAAGTGCACTCAGGAACTCCAGTACGACAGAAAAAAAGATTAAAATTCATACCAATGTATATAAATACATTGGTGTTAAGTTCTCTGTATCAACATGCTGTAAACTACTGCATCAAATAAATGCTTAAAAGACACATAAATTGAAGTAAATTTTAATTATATTATTATAAGATATTGTTTCAATAAAGGGAATTCAAGGCAAAGGTTATACATACATGCGTGCAGGTTATTCTCTATGGTGATCTTATGAGCAAATATCTCTTTTAATTTCAGGCCTTCAGTTGGAGATATCAAGATATCAAGATCGAGACAAACTAAGACATCTGTTTCTCAGAGCATTGAGACAACTGACAGAAAAAACATGTCCACATACTTTTGCAGCATATTATTTACACCTCACCTGTGGTTACTGTCTCATTCACCAGCTTGCCTGACCCGCTTTGTTCCGTTTCCATTTCTTTCTGGCCAAACCCTGTATTTGGACACAGCTCGTTACTTTGTGTTGGGGAACTGTTATGTCATTGAAATTGGACGGCGAACACTTGAAAGTAAAGCATCTGCAGCATTTCATAGCAAAAGTGAAACACACCTGGGGCTGAAGACTGTTACTTCTGCTTGACTTCATTGGCAACATTGTGAAAAACAGCGAACCTGAGTCAGATTGCACAGGAACTCAGCACTTCCGTCTAGTTTAGTCCAAATGATTGCAAAAAAAATCAAAACTGTTGCAAAACCGAGGACTAGGAGGTGATGATGTTGAGCAACTGGTTTAAAGCAAGTTTGTCACTCAGTAAAAAACAGTAATGTTGTGTTGAAACTGTCCTTTTCAGAGTGATACTAACTGTAGACTGTGACGCCTGTAAAAGGCAGCTTTGGCTGACCTTGTTATAGACTTATAAACTATAAAGACAGGTAACTGATTTCTACACATGGCGCTCATCTCACAGTCAAACCTGTGACTCTTCTAGCCCTGTACTGCCAATTTCTGCTTGTTACATTTTAACTATAGGAGAAGTTTTTTTGATTTTGAAAGCATGAACAATAGGAGCCTTTGATTTTCAGTCGAAAAGACGTTCTCAGAGTGCCCCAAAAGAAAAACTGAAGCGCACAAACGGCAAAAGCGGGGAGGAGGCAGGAAAGCGGAGAGCACTGCTTTGTTTGAATTCACTGAGTAAAGAAACTAATGTCCCCGGTCCTACCTGTCCCAGACAGCACAGTGGTCAGCAGCAGCAGCAGGAGCAGAGGGACCTTCACCCTCGGGGTGCTCATGTTACCAATCCAAGAGGCAGACATTGTGCCATTGTGCGCCCGTTTCCTTCTGTACTGTCACAGCATCGCACTTCCTGATATGACTTAACACGTTAAATAGAAGAAGAAGAAAAACGATTCTCTCGGTCTCACTCACACACCCTCAGACGCTCTGAGATGTGATGCAATCAGCTGTGTGCTTGTAGCCACACGCCTCATGGCATTCTTGGTGGTTAGGTATGCAGCTCAACAGAGTCAAGGGGGAAGCTGAACAAACTTTAAGGAAGGAAAAAAGCAAAAAAAACCCAAAAAAACCAAAAAAAACCCAAAAAAAAAACAGGTGGCGTGAGCTCAGCCAAGAGAAGAAAGCTGTCGCCGAGCTACCGCTTTAAATGATCCAAGTGTGAAACTGCTGCGTGTCTGCTGTGTCCACTGTAGCTGGAGCCACTGTTTGTGGTGAAACACTGATCATGAATCTCGGGGTCATGCTGCCTTGGTTATCAGTCAGCTGCTGTGGGTTCTTGGCCTACTTTAAAAAGACCACAGTTTCTCTTCTCATCGTTAGAAATGCGACGGTGATGTGTTTCAACATGACGGCTGGGCTTTGCGATTTCCATCAGCTTTATCTGTTCAGATCACCTCAAGAGTCACGTGGGGATAAAATGTATACCACAGAATTACTGTTCTAAAGAAGAAGAATGAGACTCTGTTAGCACAAACAAGAATAAATTCAATGATAGAAAATTAATATCTAATTGAATATAAATGGACATAGAGAAGTTGGGCTGCATGTTTTGAGCGTTCTGATATAAATGTTCAGTACAATTTTCACAATTATGGCTTGACATGATATGAAGTTAGCACAGGTTTTCTATTTGAGCCTGACTGAAGAAAAGTAAATGTCTTATCAGATTTTACAGCCACGAGTCAAGAATCAAACCCCTGCAAACCTCATGGTGCTGCTGAGAAGGCTTCATCCTTATGGGGACAAGAACATGCATTGCACCCACTTGCTGCCCAATACACACAACAGTGCATACACCCACCACATCACCACCTAGTAGAGTTTTCAGCATTGAATTGGGGAAATAGGTTGTGTTTTGGGGTTAAAATAGACGTGCTCAACCGTGTGAGCCTCGTGTTTGAGACTGTTTGGCCCAAAAACCTTGAAGACCAACAGGTGTAGCTGTGGCTAAAAACCATCAGTGTCTTCAATAAATAAGTCTTTTTAAAACTGCTTACAAAACAAAAAGCATCTGTCAGTTTCATCAGTAGTCACTAAAAAATATCTTTCATGTATCATTTTAGCCGGCCAGAAGGGGCAGAAGGGAAGAAGTTCTATGCAGGGGCCCAATCGGGCCCCTGCATAGAACTTTTGCAGAAGTCTTCTTCTTCGTCTTACTTATATCTTAATAAAATACAAAACCAGAACTGTATGGGTAATACGGTGGTGCAGTTGTTAGTACTGTTGCCTCACAGCAACAAAGAGTTCAACTGGGACCATTCTGGGCAAATTTCCCTGTTTGTTTTTTTTGTGGTTTCCCTCTGGGTTCTGTACTAATAGTGGTGTTGGGTTAACTGGTGATTCTAAATTGTCAGTGTGAATTGTTGTCTGTCTCTCTGTGTTAGCCCTGCGTCAGATCAATGATCTACGGTAGAGTGGCAGAGAATGAATGGAAATGTGCAGGAAAATTATTTTTATATCTCAGGAGGTTGTTTGAAAAACCTACGTTCAGCTGGTTTCTTGCCTCCGCAGCAGGTAGCTCTGCATGTTTGATGTGGCAGAGTTTGACCCTTCCTGACACAACACAAAAGATACAGGTGGTTTGAATAAACAAGAAGCAAAATACTGATGTTTCACACCCCTGATTTAAGACTGAACTGCAGAGCTCCTTCAGTGACAGACTGCTGCATCCTAGATGCATGAAGGAGCATCCTCCCTGCAGCTGTCAGACTGTACAATCAGAACTGCTCCCAACAAACATAGATGTTTACATCTGCGCTGTAACTGCAATAAGTTAATTAACCGATTCGCACTACAACCTGCTTTGCCTCTTATCTGTATTTTTTTTTAATTTAATTTAATAACTGTACAGTACTCTCTGTATATAGTAACCACTGTCCTTAATGTAAATATGTAAGAAAAATTGTGTATGTTTCTGTTCCATGTCCTGTGTACTGTTTGTTTGTATATTTGTCTTTTTGGCTGCTGTTACAACCAAATTTCCCCTTGTGGGACAATTAAAGGATTATTCTATTCTTCTATTCTATTCTAAGACTTTACCAGAAGCAGTGGTTAAAAGGCATGCATTTATGTGTTTAACAGTGAGCTTTTTTCCTTGTTTTGTTTTGCTCTTCAGGCCAAACCCATTTCTCATTAGATGCTTATTATTATTATTATTATTATTATTATTATTATTATTATTATTATTATTATCTATAAATCGGTACTAAAAAAGTTTGGAAACTTTTCATTCTTGCAGATATAGACAGCTCTATTATCTGCAGTTTTGGGTTATCCAGTCTTGCGCTATGTGATTTAAAAAAAAAATCCAAGCATGCTTTTACTGCATTGGCAGTGAGTTTGGGATCATTGTCATACCCAAAAACAACACTTTGGCCACCTAGATGCTTTTCAGATGGCATTGTATGATAGATAAAAAAAATCTGACTGCTCTTGGCTGTAGATACTCACTGTTGTACCTCTCTCCTGACGTCACCCATACATACTGACAACAATTTGAACCAAAAATCCCACGTTAATTCAAAACTGATTTCAATCCAGTTCTTGTGTAATCTGGAATACCTCAGCCTTTCTGCCTGAATCCCTTCTTAAGAATCTTGTTTTGACTGCTATACACTTCACTGAGATCATTTCTGATGAGTTACCATTGAACAACAGGTCAACTGTTTCAGGTCAGATAGATTTTTTTTAGATGAAGATGACTTTCAGACACTGTTTATCTGCTGTGGGGGTTTTAGGCACGCTACTTGAAAATAGTCAGGTACAACTGGACTGAAAATGAGTGAAAAGGCAGCCAGTGTCAAAATAAAGACCTTCAGAAAGCCTGGAGAACTAATGCTCAAGAACACTTTAAATATGACAAGGGAGTTTGGCTACTTGGAAATAAAATATATACAGATATTATTGTTGGCACAAGATCTTTGCACAGTACCTCAAATGGTACAAAAACAGGAAAACTTATGATCTCTATTTGTTTCACACAATCAATACAAGGACTTTACTGAGAATAGCCCGCAAGCTTCTGGCACTGAGCAAACTGAAGCTAAATAATGTTTCTGCTGAAGAATCGTTGTTTTGTGATCTTTTTCTGTGAGAAAGGAGCCATGTTAGCATGTGGTCTAATCATCCGTGACTGGCGTCTCTTCCTCAGAAGCATTTACGCTTACCATGAGTCATACCATCAGAGCCTCTCTGTTTTTCACTTCAGTATTTCTGTTTCTGTTAATAATTCTATTTCACTATTTTAGAGAAATAAGATTGCACATGTTGTTACTTTTTCTAAAAGAAAAATCTCCGGTGGAGACTGAATGTGTTTTTTAACATCTATAAGCAATCTGTGGTTCCACCCAAGAGTCCATTTGACTTCAAAATATTTCACAATAGGCCACATAAGCAGAAAAACAAAACTCCACCTCAGGGATCTACAACAGAGACAGCTGCGTCCATAATTTGTTGGACAAACACTTTTGTAGTTTTGCCTCTGGGGCGAGTTGAGACCAGTCAGGTTTGCCTGAAAAGATCAGATATGATGATGGGGAACAAGACTCTGTGTGCCTGCAATGCATTCATTTTCAAAATATATTTCAGTCCATAGGTTTTTGGGTAAACATAGTTTTGGTTGTTTTGTCTCAGCTCAACGATGACAGAATAATTTCCATGGTTAAGAAAAACAACTTCAAAATATCTAACCAAATTAACAAAACACTGTCAAAGTATAACCGGGCTTTCTGATACAAACATTTGGATTAGCAGAAAACAAATACTTTTTCTACCATGAGTGGGAGGCTCAGAAAAACTGCCCTGGGGACCCTCAAGATGGAAATCCAGCCATGATGATGACTGTGGATGAGTGAACAGTGAACTAAGTAATTCACAACATGTAAAAGTCTGAGCAAAAAGTGCAGTAGTACTATCAGAAAAAGTACACTTTAAAATCTGATTGTGTAATATAATAAATTAAGAACTAGTGATGATATATACATGCAGACAGTTAATGATAGCTGAAATAGTTGATAGTTTTGTGTATTCATTGGTTTGAATGTTTTTACATTTTTCAGTTTGGTTTCAATTAGTTTACAAATACAACACATTTAGAGGTTGTTGAATTTTTTAATAAAATCAATATAATATTTACATTTAATACTGATTTTAACTGGTAAGTCACACAATAGTTGTCCTGGGTTTAGTTGTGTATTAGTCAGTCTCTGTCTAACAGAATCAAAACCTCCTATGTATGTGTGCCACAGGATCCCAGACAGAATTAGTGTCTTTCTTCTGGCCGAGTTCAAATAAAAAACGCCACATAAGCCCTGTGTCACAAAAATGGGCACCAGGTAAGAAATACAACATCAAACACCCAACCCTCCACCTCCTCCTCCTGTTCCTGCTGGACCATCTGTCGTGCCTCAGCTAGCAGCAATGAATCAGACTGGAGGATCTTTCCTGGGATCAGCTCCATCTCTGTTTCAGGAGCAAGCTCCATTGATGGTCACTCCCATTATCCCGTTGGAAGCTCACCTCCTCACTCAGCCAGGAACTGATGGCCAGGTGAGACAGCCAGAGGTGGTGGCAGGTGTTTACTGATCAGTGTTGGTCAAGTTACTTGAAAAAAGTAATCAGTAACTAATTACTGATTACTTCTCCCAAAAAGTAATCCCGTTACTTTACTGATTACTTATTTTCAAAAGTAATTAATTACTTAGTTACTTTTTAAAAACACGATCTACAACCTGAATAGATAATAAAGCAATAGATTTTTCAGCCCAATTCTACTTTTTCTGCATAATCTATCATACAAAATGTAATGAAATGGAAAAGTCTCTTTTTTTTTAACTTGTTTTATCAGTTTTAATCTTTTAACTTTATGCATCAAGTAAAAATTTAATATATGCACCATTCTCTGACTTGAAGAAATTAGTTTAACATTTAAACCTATTTTCTGCACATTCCAGCACATAAAATAAAATATTTTTTGTGTTTACACTCAGTTTTTCAAATAGATGCAAGTAAAACACAGCAGAAAATAAATAAAGTCAAAGACTAGCGGTCCTTTTGCTCTATTTTCACCTGTAAAGCAGGAGTGGTGTAGGCGGAGATGTACCCTGGTGCAGGTGTGCCGCAGCGGTCAGTTGAAGAATCCGCGAGTTTCTCTGTGAATTTCCCATTACGTCGTTGCGCACTCGGTGCTTGCTCGGAAGTTAAGGTTTTTTTTTCTCTGTAAAAATAAGTTTTCTTCCCACGCAGTGAACAGCGGACACTAATGTTTTTGTCACTTTCTATGGAATCAAACTCAAAATAAGGTCAGTACTTCCACGCTTTAAACGCTGCACGCTCATACTCTCTCCCGCACTCGATATATTATCCATTGTTGATCTGCACACAGCTGTTGTCACTAACGTTGCCATTGTCATGAAACATTCTCACGGTTTTAGTAACGCAGTAACGCAGCGTTCCTACAGGAAAGTAACGGTAATCTAATTACCGTTTTTGCGATAGTAATCCCTTACTTTACTGTCAGATACTTCAGGTCAGATGAAAGAAAAATTGTTTTTCTGCTGCCACCTTCCTTGTATTTTACCTTTGTATAACTGTGGTGTGAAGCTTTGCTGATCAGTAAACTTAATCACTGCCTGTAATCATAATTCCAAAAATAAGTGAGGAGAGCAAAGTGCAGCTATGTATAAATGTAGTTTTACGCACATGTTCTCCTCCCACTGATCACTTTGTTTTGTTCATGCAATCTTCTTTGAATCTGGTGAACACACGTACATGTTTCTGTGGCGCTCATTATTAGCCTCTGAAGTGCTGGACTAAGTGACAGCATCGTGGGGTTTTAACCTTCTCCCTCCCTCCACAGAAGCTACTGTATCAGTGGCCTGTAAATGTGGTCCCCAAAGCACCACCAGACACTGTTCTTGCTCCTCCACCCACCAGGTCCACTCCAAGGTGAGTTTGCTGTGCTGCTTTTTCTCACCGTCCTGCAGGTTTCTCACAGTGTTGACATGTGCTCTTACTCTGTGTTTTATCCCTGTAGAAAATGACCGCATCAATCCCATCAGGATGACGGACGCCCTTCTATTAAGAAGCCACCAAATGCCTTCATGGTCTATCTGAAAGAGCAGAGGCCAAAGGTGGTGGCTGAATTGAACATGAGTGGGAGTGCAGCTCTGAATGCAGTTGTGGGAGTGAGAACAAGTGTGTAACTAACTCTACATACATTTATGGATCTGTTTGTGTTTTGTGCTCGTGTTTATGTATGTATACCAGCTGTCCTGTAGTAATGTGTAGTAACAGTGTAGCTGTGCATTTATATATGCTGACAGTGTGTTCCTGTGCTCTACTGTCCACAGTGGAAGTTGCTCTCAAAAGATGAGCAGGCAAAATATTTTGATCAGGCGGAGACAGAAAGATGGCGTCACACAAACGAGCATCCACAGTGGTCCACTAAAGACAACTACGTATGTCCAAAGTGCCGACATTCATACATGTGCCTGTGACTGCACTGAATGATGAAACATTCACATCAGACAGTTTGTATCAGCTCATGAAAATTTGAATGTGTTTGTTTTTAGGGCAAAAAGAGGAAGAGAGTCAGAAATCGGAGCTGTACCACTGGTGAGAGACTATTTCTGGTAATCATGGTTTCCTTCATGTGAAAGACAAACATTTGTTTCAAAAAATAAGACTCATTGTGTTTTGTTTGTGTTGCAGTGTCTGCATCTGACCAGGAAGATCAACAGGTCAAGAAGGCTTACATCACGCCAGCTCAGCAGCCACAGACACAGCCAGGTGTTACTAGCCTGCCTCACCAGCAGGCAGTGTGTCTGCAGCTGCCAAATCAGGTCCTCTCCTCCTCGCATGTGGATGTTCCTACAGACCTCTGCGCTGGTCCTAAACTAGGTAACACCAGCCCTGCTTTTCCTGCGGATTCCACGCCATCGACATCATTTGCCTCCCAAGCAAGACTGTTTCAACCCCGAACAGAGCCCATCCTTTACACCGACACTGCCATGTGCTCAGTGCTTGACCACCTTCCCATCATGGCACAGGGTGATCTGATCTCACCTCAATCAGACGCCTCCACTGGTCCTCAGCTAAACCAGAGACGCGTTGCACCCACTCAGACAACGGCTACCTCCCAAAGCTACGCAGACCTCACTACTGTGGACGTCAGCCAGATTGACTGTTAAAAACTTTTATTGAACTTTTTGAACGTATCACCACAATAGAGCACACAATCTAAAAATAAAGGTGGTGCAAAGAAGTGGCTGTGAGATGTGATTATTGTTTGTGAGGAGAGAAGGCTTGACATATGAGTGATTGTCATGTCCTGAGAGCTATATAGTGATTTAATTCCTCTTGTTCGACTACACTTGTCTTGGTCTGCCTCACTGTAAATCCAACCTCCAAAGGTCGACTTGTTACATATCACCAAGAATTAGTGGCAAATTAGTGGCACAAGACACGGAGGGATAGAGAGGGAGCGAGAGAGACAAACATGGAAACAAGACACAAAAGGAAGATGCAGAAAAAAGCTAAAAAACCTGGGCTACAAATTCTGGGATAGGTTGGGCCACAACGGATACATCTGACCCATCCTTCAAATTCGGGGAAATGAAGGAGCATTTGGAGCAGCCTTCAAATTGGGACAGCCTTCAGCGCCTGGCTGTGACATAATCGGCCTTCAATTGCAGCCTCCGAAGGTAGCAGCCCCTGAATTGGGGCATAGTTAAAGATAGCCTTCCTCAAAAAATTTATTAGTGTGTTTAACAAAGGCTTGAACTTGTGACACAGCATCACATAAACTCATCACCTTTTGTCAAAGTAACAGTGGCTGACTGGCTAAGGAAGCAGGCAGGGAGAAGAATCTGTATCTCTCCTTGAGAGAGAGGAAGGGATCACAGCTGGTGAGTTTCTATTGTTGCACAAAAGGACATTTTATTGACAGGTTAACCAACATCCAGCAGTCATAGTAAGGATAACGGCAGGCAAAATTAATCAAGCATCCCTACATAGACTTCTGCGCTAAATTCATCTCTTAGATAGTTTCCCATTCACTTCGAGCACTCATAGATTCCAAAGACAAACACATTTTGGGGCTCAAACCAAAGCCATCAAGCTCAATATTCCTTTGGGGGAGCTCCCAGAAACACTTCACTTATCCACATTAGTATCTACATTCCAGATATCACCCATCGTACAGAAGTGGTAGCTCTCATTATCAGCCAACCACTCCAAACATATTAAGATGCATCTCTTTGAAGACCCTGGTATTAGGACACCCTTGATTAAGCAACCACAATCCTCACGTGGAACAAAAGCTCTTCTTCTGGTTCAAGCAACGATTGCTGTGACTATTTAAGTCACAGCAATCGTTGTCGGTCCTGCGTGCTGCACAACAACATTCAATATTTAGTGTTTACTGTTAGCTAGATTAATGCGATAGTGCTGTGTTTATTATGTCGCTCTCTTTTTTGCTTTTTTTCTCTTTTTTTCTTTTTCTCTCAACAGGTGATCTGGGAGATTTTTTTTCCTTTTTAAGTGTCCTTTCTCACTGTCCCACTGCATCTTTCTTTCTCTCTTTCCTATCCCCCAGCCATGTCTGTAACAACTGATAATAAGATGAAATAAATAATAACAACAAAGGTCGATCAAATGGACCAAAAAAGGAAGGCCGTGATGATCCACTTGGCAAAGTAAATCCGTTGGGCATCTTTGTTGGCTTTCAGACATCAGTTCTAACAGCTACAACAACAACAGACAAGTCCCTTTGCTGTTGCATTGATATTTCGAGATTTGAACAACATTACTGTTAAAAATAAATACCCATTACATCTGTTTTACTCTGCAATTGAAATTTTGCAGGGAGACACTGTTTGTTATTTTGTTTTTGTTTTTTGTTTTTTTTAAGTGGATTTATGCAATACTTGTAATCTTGTTCATATCAGTCAAGGAGCTGAATAGAAAACAACATTCAAAACCCAACTTGTTCATTTTGAATACTTAGTAATGCCATTCTGACGCACCAACAACTCTGATATTGGTAAATGACATCATCTGAGACTTTCTGAACTAGTTTGTGTTTACCTTTCTTGAAAAGATCTGGATCTTTTCCAGGAACCTCTCTGAGAGTCAGTCTGTCATTCGTCAGGTTTTCCAGCACTTACTGGAGAACAAATTGTATGTGAAAAGTAAGAAGTTTAAATTTTCATCTTCACTCTGTCTTGTCCCTTGGCTGTGTCGTCAAATGATCAAATTAGCACAGACCCCAGCCAGAGTCCAGGGAGTTATGGACTTGCCCTGAACCAGTTTCCAGAAAACATTTTCAATGTTTCCTTGGCTTTGCCAATTTCTACCGTAAGCTCATCCATAAACACAATAAGATTGTACTGCCACTAGTGTCAGGGCTCAGTAGCCAGCAATGAGAAAACAGACTTGTCAGAGAAACTGTGGCTCAAGAGTCGGCTGACTGGGGCACTGAAACAGAGCGAAAAGAGAGCCAAGGTGGTTCTGAGAAGTGCGAGCAAAGTCCAGGTGAAATGTCTAAAGTCTTACCTATTTGCAGGTGGAGTGAGCTGGAGGGGAAGGTCTTGGTTGGAGTGGTTGTGGTCTTGGTGGGTCCAGTGAGGATTGATCCTGAGGTTCCAAGCAGTGAAGCAGGGGGGCAGGCAGGTGTGGATGGATATCATTCAGTGAGATATTACCGGCTTTGATGGAGCAGAAGTGACCAGCATCCAGGTTGGAGAAATTATGGTAAGATGGAGAGAGTATGTCCATAAACTGACAGAGAAGACAAGAGAAGGTACGTAACAGGCACTATGATTAACACAGGATACAATAGCTGCAAACTAACATAGGTTAGCAGACATTCTGGCAAGGGTTAGTTGGTCTTAAGTACTGCCGGTCTAATCAGCTCCAGCTGGAAGCCCTGGGAAGAGTGATGATGACCCAGACGAGCAGCGCCAGGCACTACAGAAAAACACTAACTCACCCAGACCATGACAGCAAACCACTCTCACCTCTCCAAAGTTTCCAATCAGCTGGCATGAATCTGCTCAGAAGGCTTTCAAGAGACTTAAGGAACTGTTTAATCACATCTGTGTGTGTAATAAATCTGTAAGCGTAGGAGATATTAATGGTTGAAAAGTCTTGACATCTTGCTCAAATCACTGAATTTACACACAAGTCATCAGTTTCACATCACTCAGCTTTTAAATTGGCTGTTTCTTTACACCTGGCTTTTGCAATACTTCTCCCACAGCAGATCTGTGCAGCAGTTTGTACTTGTATGGAGAGAGTAGTCTATAATTGAGAGCTCATTAACCCAAGTCAGACTCAAGCTTTCGCAAATGCTCAGCAAGTACCACCAGGTGTCTTACTCTTAATGGAGTATTATCCTAGTATTTTATTATTTTACATAAGTAAATGAATTCTCCTGTCACTACTGACAGAGGAAAAAGACTGTGGCAGAAAGGCATCCCACCTTATTAACTGTGACTAGGCTTGGGAGACAGAGCTATTCATACATGGTTAGTCTGCTTACTCACATTTCATAAATGCTTTAGTGTGATAAAACTTACATCGACCATATTTTTCTATTCTATAAAAATCCACGAATGTAGATGCAAAATTACAAAAACAAACACACGCAAAAAGTATAACTGTCCAAAAACTTATGGGCCTGCCTGTAGCTCCAAAATGAGACGGAGGCTCGCTCCTCTCCTCATATCCAATCTTTTCAATGAAGCCTGCAGTGCAGGGGGAGTCCGACTGGTCTCAACTGGTCCCACTAATGCCGCTGCATTCATTCAGCACCTGCGTGGACATGAATGTTGATATTATAATTTCCTCTTCTCTACACACATTAGATACTTATTCCTGAGTCAAGGAGTAACACCTAAATCTTGCCAAACACAGATATAGATCAAATCACGGTACACTTGTTTTCTCAACAATAAACGCAATAGCAGATCCAAACGTCTGGGTTTTACTTTTTAAAAAATGGATAAGAAGGAGAATAAAGCACCATCCCTTTATCATTTTAATTTCATTCATGGAGGGATTACTTTGTGTAATTTAGCTACAGAATTTGTAATGTATCCATATTTGTTGTGCAGTCTGTTTCAGTGTTTACATTTCTTTAATTATAAAAACATGAAGAGGAAAAATTCATTAATTTTCATTAATTTCTTATAATATATATATATATGTATAAATGTCTCAATTTATTTTTGATCGCATCTTAAAATTGTATTATTAGTAGTAGCAGTAGTAGTAGAAGTATCTCATTAAGTTGGAGGAACCTCTCTAGTTTCCCCGCACGACGTCCGGATTTAATTTGAAGACGGACCACTTCCGGTCCAGCTGTCAACAGACCCTGCAGCACACGTGTTTCCACAGTTAAAATGGTGAGTATGTTGAACTGTGGGGTTTTCTGTTTGTATAGCGTTAATAAAATGCCTCTAAATGATCGGAGCTCGTCGTGTTTTTTAGCCGAAGATTCAGAGGGGAAAACCTGCGGAGAAAGTGGTTCATCCGTACAGCCGGAAGGCAGCTTATATGGCCCGAGAGGAGTGCAGACTTAGGAGGAAAGAGAGGTTTGTGGATGGCCGCAGAGATCAGCTCACCTTAACGAATCAATAGCATGTTGTTAGCCTCACATTTGAGCATTGTGTTAAACTCTTGCCATGTCTCCGCTTCCGCGCTGCGAGTCTGCAGATGCAAACACAAGCGTGGCTCCAGGGACATGTTATTAAATGTAACTTAGGCTGATTGAGACACTTCATCCTGCCTTGACAGTTTTCTTTAACCTCTTGTGTGAAGTAAACAGCGTCTGTGTGGTGATTTAAAGGAGGTTTAACTGGTTTCTTTCTGATGCTGCAGGCAGAAGACTGAGAAAGCTACTCGTCTAAGCAACATTGGTGAGAGCAAGCTTTTCGTTCATGTTATTGCAAGAGCAAAAAAAAGAAAAAGGTGTTTATTGATGTTTTCTTTCCTTTTTTTCTTGTATCTCCAATCACAGGTGAGAAGCTCTTGTGGTTTCAGAGTGAGCTGGATCCAGCTAAGGCGACTTACACAAAAAAAGATGCCTGCGACATCATTGAGAGGTTTGGCTCTGGGCTTATGTTCATTTTGAATTTGGAGTACATTATTTTTCATTTGGAAGTGCACAAACAAAAAGAGAGAGAGACCGTACATGCATTAAACTGTGAGCCCATCAGCCAGTCTGTGAGCTGCCCCAGTCTCTGGTGAGAGCGGTTCATGTTTTCAGGGCTGAGACTTCATCATCCATCAGCTGGCCATTGTTTACAAAACACTACATGTCATCAGACAGCAGGTGATGATTTCATTTGGGCAAATAGAGCCCTCGTTTTATTCTCCAGCCTGCATGAACCCAACCCCCCTCTACCATGATTGGTCGGTTCCACTCCGACTATAAACAGAAACCATCACCTTCAACAATCACAACCAAAAGTTTGAGCCGTGGCGGTAATTTTGTGCATTTTGCTCTTCCAGTTTTTATTTGAATGTATTCCTTTTTATGTAAAACTAAGATACAGATCAATCATATGTGTTTTATGAGTTTCGGAGTCTTTTGTGGTCACATAAATTTAAAGGATAAAGGAATACACATAAAGGAATTTACAGCGCTGACTTTTCTTTATAACTTCTGCAGTTCTCTACGGTGTGCTGGATATCCATGTCAGGGGAAAATCCTGATTGTGTTCCCAAGTCGATCAGTTTGTCGCCAATAAAAACATCTTAAAAGACCAGCTTCTTTTATCGCTCCCAGAACAGTTTAGTGACAATCTTTGCATTTTCCAGCACAAAGGAGCACCGTGTCCCGAGGAAAAAATGGTAATTAAGCGGCCTGAAGATCATCAAATTAACTACCTAGATCCTAATGCCACCATATTCTAGTTACAGTCCTTAAAAGAAAAAACAGGTGAACAAGCAGAACCCCAGAAACTCTGATGAACCTGGAACACTGATGAGCCAGGAATGAATCGCAATCAGTCAGGATTTTGCCCGGACACTGATATCCAGCACACCACAAAGAACTGCAGATCTCATGATGAAGAAGGTTAAACACTGTAAACATTGACTTTATGCATAAATTATATTTTCCCCCCCAATGAAAGTGTTTTAAACTCATGAAATACTTGTATATGTATCCTAAAACAAAATGAAGCAACAAAGTGTATGAACAGTAGTATGTTTTCTGTCTTCAGATACCTCCACAGATTTGACTCTGAACTTGAGCAGATTGAACTCATGAATGGGATCAAAGGTCGGCAGGGTCGTCTCCATGGCGCCAGAGAGGCCATAATCAAACAGACCATCGAGCGAGAGCGGGCACAGTTTGAGGGTGTCGGTTTCGGTGAGTCTTTGTTTTTAAAAAACGAAATAAAAAAGAAACGAGTAATTTATAGACACCTCTGGCTGTAAAATTGACTGATCTTCTGCTGCGGTGTTTCAGAAATCCCCGACATCATCAACGGAAAACATCTGAAGACCTTTAGGTGAGTGGACGAGCTTTAATGAGCTAAACTCAACCTCTTGTTTCTCTTTGTTTGAGAAGATGTTCTAATTATTCAGCTTCCATCATTTCACAGATTGGCTGATCAGCTGATAAAAGTACATACATGGACTCTTAAGTCTGAACTTGAAATGATTCGATTTTGAAGACTGGTCATTAGTATTGTTGCATTTTTAAATTTTGCAGAGAGTGGACTGGGGACCTGAAGAAACTTCCGAATATTAAACTGCGCAAGGTCTCGAACAAAAGTTTAGAGTCAAAGAAGGAAGGAGAGGAGAAACACGAGGGCAAGGAGGATCAGGAGGATGATGATAATAAGGAAGATGGAAGCGATTTGGACAGTGAGCAAATGGATGCGATTTCAGACTCCCACTGAGACTCTTCATGTTGGAGCTACTGGAGTATTAAGACTTAATGTGATGTGTGAGAAGATGCTGCTGCTATTCCTGGACGGTCCACGAGATGGTGCTGCAGCCTCAAATAGCAAAGTCAGATTTTTTTTTTTTCAGTCTGAACTCCTGCTAAAAGTTTCTCAGTAACTTCACACCAGCCTTTCAGAGGTTTCTACATTCATCATTTATTGCACAAATAAATATGTGTTTCATGTAACCACGATGCTCTGTTTTATTTAGAAAAACGCTGTTGTGGTGGGTTTAAGACATAGAGGAAACTGTATTTTCTGTGAGGTGAGAAACCAAATCGAGACTATAAAAGTGGTCATGTGTGAGTAACAGTCGCTTTGAGTAGGCCGACTTTGTGTCGGTTCAAATCAAGTGAAATGCTCATAATCTAATGTAAAAACATGAATGGGGGGGGGAAACTATGAAAGCTCTAGTTACATCAACATAAATAAAGGTTGTCCAGCTCAGGACCTCCGAAGCTGCAAACGACTGGGCTACTGTAGACTTTCTATTTTAACAAATAATCTGACGATAACTTTCAGACTATTATGTTTTTAGATCTCCGGCTGAGCTAAAGTTTCCGTTTACAGTCTGCTTCTCTATCTATAACATCTGACTCTTTGGTGTCTGAAGACCTGATTGTCCAAAAGGAGAGTAAAGGCCTCAGTATGCTTCAGAGCTTGTCACACAGGCCCGATCAGGCAGGTTTAAAACAAGCTCAAGCTATTGTATTTTTTAATCCTGCCTCACTCACTTTTGACAACTTTTCCAAATTCATTAAAAACCTTTGAGTAGTGTGTCTGCGGGTTATAGATCTGCACTTCATGTAAAGTGATTGGTCCATATGTTTTGTTCAAAAATATGAAAGCAGCTCAACTTCTAAATGGGGAAGTCTCTCAGTGAGCACCAGGGGCACAGATGTGTTACAGATCTCAGAGTCAGCACCGTGGCTACAGTGACTGAATCTGGAGCGTTTCAGAGTAGCCCTCATCTGCTACAATGTTGCATCTCTGATTCTACGATTCATGCGAGGCTTCAGCTGGGCCAATCAGGACTGTGTAGGCTCTCTTCTGGGACTTCCCAGCTCTCAGCAAGAGCAGCAGCAAGTCCCCCTTACAGAACAGTGGCAGGATCAGTGAAAGCAGAACCGAGAAGCTGGGTGGTAAAGGCTGAAGCAGCTTAATTGTCCCGCCTTGTGGATATGTGTCAGTGTCAGCTGAGCGATCAGCTGATGTGGGGACTGATTACGAGTCATATGTGTGATTCATTTGAAACATACTGAGACCTTTGATGAGCATCTGCAGGGTGTTCACATCTGTAACTCATATCAGTGCAGGTTGAGAAAGTGCATACAGGGATAAAATGGTGTCGGTAAACCACAAAACACGGTCTTTACAAGCGTTCTGTGCCGATGGCTTTGTTTTCTGTCCTCTCTCCACACTCTGCCCCTCTTCCTTTCTTCGTGAAGCCCTTCTGACCCCAACTTTTCTGGATCACCGAAGGACCGGATCAGTTCGTTTGTCCAACAGCACCCACTGGAGTTGAGAACAACATTACAACACCGCACAAGTCCAAATCTCACTGTGCTCATTGACATTACCATGAGCAGAGTGGGATTAGGGACTGTTCTCGGAGCAGGAGGAGATAAGTCAAACGGGGTTTTGCTCCGGCGCCACGGCAACTTCCACCGACGTGTCAGAGTCCATCGCCGCTGCCGGAGCTGGGGCAGGGGCCTGGCTGACCGGCACCTCCACGGTTTCATGCCTGCCATTGGCGATGGTGCTGTGCCGGGCCTGGGGGTTGTGCAGGTCCTTCTCAGGACAGTTCTGCACAGTGATGATGCGGTTGAAGGCCTTGAGGCGGCGCCACAGCTGCAGGTAGACTTTACACTGGATGTACATAAAGATGAGGCCACCCGTGAAGCCAATGGCCACCACAATCAGCTTAGTCCAGAAGGGCCACTCCAGCACACCTGAAAGGACACCGACGCACACACACAGCAGCTGTTAGTGCCCTTCTCAGACGTGTGAGGGGTCAAGATGGTGGCATGCGCAGAGCTGTGCTTACCCTGCGGCGTATAGTACTTCAGAAGAGAAACTCTCCATAATTCGGCTGCAATCAAGAGCGATTTCTCTTTTTAATCTCTGGAGAAAACTATTCTATTGTGCAAACACTGTAGAAATACTCTAAATATTAATGCTTATGATTTTATAGATCATATGTATAAAGAGAATATCTCTATTTTTCTGCATCTACTCTTACGTCCTACATCGTAAACACAACACGACACACACCACCACTGAACACAACCATGAATGTAGAAGAGCACTGAGGGGTGTTAACTGTGGATCAGAGGATAGTGATCAACAATCGCATCATCTTCACATTCCTGAGAGTGTTAATCTCACAGATTTCAGGTATAAGTAGTGTACCATGCAAATTACTTTTGCATTAGTTTCCAAGTGGTTTTCTCCATCCGGCTGTTTTTAAAAAATGATTATTATTATGTTCTCGAGATTATACTCTGAGGCTGCAGTGGGAACCTTGCTGTCTTTGAAGTATAACATCTGAAACCTTATTGTTGCAGACAGTTGGTCTTTGGGTTTCACTTTCCAATAAATTTGGTAGCTGTTTCTCTTCGAATTACCAAAAAATGTGTCACCTTTGTCAAAATAACTTCCTGTAAACACATCGCAGACTTGACAAAGATTTTCCTGCAAACAGGCGTAGAAAGACTATTTGGCCAGTGTCAAAAGAAAAAGCACCAGCGTTGACAGTTTACTTGAAAAATGCAAAGATTTCTGTCACATTAAACTAAAAGCTCTTTTATATTCGTTAACACTGACTTTCAGCTTCGTTAGGTACAGCTGTCTTGATTCTTCGTTGCACAGATTCAACAAGGTGCCGGAAACACGTTTTGGTCCATATTGACACGACAACATCACACAGTAGCTGCAGATTTGTCAGCTGCACTCTCGTGATGTGAATCTCTCGTTCCACCACATCACAAAGCTGCTCTTTTGGACTGAGGTCTGGTGACTGTGGAGGCCTTTTGAGTACAGTTAATACATTGATTTGACCATTGTGTGACATGGTGCGTTATCAGGAGATGTGCACACTGTTCTCATAAGGGGAAAAAAGCAGTCTGGCCCATCTCCTCTGATCTGTGGCATTAGCAAGGAATTTTGTTCCAGAGAACCGCTGCACACTGGTTGTGTGGGAAAATCTTAGTCCATCAACAGTTTCTGAACTACCCAGATGAGCCCATTTGGCACCAACAACCATGACGCGTCGCGTCACTTAAATGGCCCTACTTCTTCTGATGCTCAGTTTGAACATCAGCAGATGATCTTGACCATATCTAATCAGCCAATGTGATTGGCTGATTAGATATTTCTTTTAATTGGCAGTTGAACACATGTACCTAATAAAGTGGCCTGTGAATATGGCAAGCGCGATGTAGTTACTTGGCCACATACCACAAGTATTGCTAAACATGTTCAGTTCAGCAGCTTCACACATTTATTTTGAGACTTTCAAATGTTATAAACTGTCTGAGAAACTGAAAGTTAACTCTTCAGAGTACTGAGGATGTCTAAAAGCAAAGTCCGTCTTCCACACTAGAGCAGGACGCCTAATGTGCAGAGAGACCTTTAGGGATGACTATCACAGTAAAACACCTAATGTATAATGTACCTAATATACCCAAACAGGCAAACATTTTAAAATCACTTAACCAGAGTCAGGCATAGCTACAGGTTAAATGTACCCTGTGGGGGCATGTTGAGAGTGGATTATGCACACTGTATTCTTTGACATATTGTACCAGTAGAGTTGAAGCTAATACACTTTTCATGGTACAATCCTGTATAAATCCATTCCACCCACATCAATACCGGCCATAAGTAACTGACTACACCAGAAAAGAAACATTAAAGAAGTTAAACCTACTCGGTGTGAGTGAGTGGAAACTCCTTTCCACTCACTCATGCCATCTGTATGAATGAATCAATGAAAAGGAAAACAACACCCACACATTAATGCACCCATTTTAGGAGTTCTTACTAATTCTGTGTATTTGTCGGTTATTCTATAAGAGAAGAGGTGAATATGAAATCTGAGGGATTTTATGGTTCAGGGTGTATTAACAAATGCCACGCACACCCAGAAAAAGAAAGTGAAGTTAAAGAGAAAGAGAATTATAAATATAGATCTACACATTGATCATAGTAGACGATAATAAAAAAGAAGGCTTTTTGTTCATGTTACATGTGGTGAGAAATAGTATCCAACATGTAACTATAGACACACGTGATCACGTGCAAACAGTGAAGGAGACACCACAGGGACCGTACTGCATGCTGCCTGACTCTGGCGTGTGAGCGGCGGGGAGGCGAAGGGAAAGCACTGACCGTTCTTTCCGAGTCGGATCTCTTCAGCAGTTCTCCTCACCAGAATGTAGACCGACCACAACATACACACTATCGCTATCAGGTGAAACAGCACTGAACAGAAGATCTTCCTCCTCTCGCTCTTCGACATGTGTAGCTTCTCCCACTGGAAGAAAGAGGGGCGAACACAGGAGGGAGACAGAGAAACACGCTCAGAACTGCCCTGCATATCTCAGCGCTTAACGCTTTTGCAGGAAGACCTAAGTGTGTGCGTACCTTGCTTAAAGGTTTGAGCTTCGTCTCCATGATGAAGTCAAATTTGCAGAGTTCACAGCAGCGAGTGTCGGAGGATTTGATCCACTGGTTGAGACAGGCCTGATGAACAAAACTGAGGCTTCCCGTGCAGCGACAGGGCATTATCAACGGACACTCGTCGTCCCCCTCACAGTGGCAGATCCTGCACACAGACATAAGGAGAAATGACCTGCAGTCTCTGCACTGTTTTATTTTAGTGCCTCTCTCTGTCTTTACTTGTTTGGCCTCATCTGAGCAATGAAGATAAACTTGGGGTCAGTACATGATCAGTTTTCAGACTTATGTAACTAACCTGCAGACCTCCAGCTCAGAGTCATCAGAGCAGGGATGCGGTGTGTTCCCATTCGCACCACAGTGTTTCTGGAGTGTGGGCACTGACATGTCCCCGCCCCCTGACCCCTTCTCCTGGTATCTCTTGGTGATGAGCTCCTCGCCGTCGTCGGCCAATGAGGAGCTGCCTCTTGGGCTCTGTGACTTGTAGCTCTTCGTATCCTTATCTCTGCCCTGCGATCGATCCCTCTGCGATGCATGGCCGTCTCTCTTCACTGAGCTCCCGTGGTTGTGGCGCTTCTTAAGGCCGCTGCCGTCCTCCATCAGAGGTTGACTCTCTTTCCCTTCATCTGAGCCCACAGATTGCAGCTCCATGATCTCGGCTTTGTCTTCTCCTCCTTTGTGTGTGTTTATCACATCCCTGTCCCGGCTGCTCCCGCTGCGGCGGCGCGCTCTTCTGGCTTTCTCTTTGCTCCAGCTGCGGCTCTCGCGGCACGCCTCATCCTCCGAGGAGTCTGAATGCGGCGCACCTGTGCACCGGAAGCGAGGCGGGAGATCCCTCCGGTTCCTGAAGGAGTGCTCCCTCTTCTCGCCCAGCTCACTACGGTCAGAGCTGAGGCTCCGGTCGCTGTGGTCGTGCTTGCCATTGGTTTCCACGCAGTCGATGGCCGTGCAGCTGCTTCTCTTGCGGCGGTGACGTCGCTTCACCTGCTTTTTCTGTGCCTGAGCCGATGAGCCCAGAGTGGTGCCAGTGACTGTCATTGCAGAGGAGTTGTGTGTGTGCTTTTTGTGTTTGCGTGACTCAGACGCATCCTCCTCTAAGCGGGTCAGCTGTCCAGAACTAAACACACACACACACACACATTCGCACACAGATGGAGATGAAATAAAGTGAAACAAGATGGAAAAACATAACTCTGTCATAACTAAAGCAATGGGCTGAAACATAGCTGCATGATTTTAAAGATTAAGTTTAGTCAATTTACTAGTAACAATTTATGCTACCATTTTTGATTTTGATTACTTAACAAGTAAAGGATTTAACTTGTGCTATGCAATCATACAGACTGAGAATGAAGATGAACAGGTCCATCGATACGTTAGCCATAGAAATGAGAGAAAGTAACCTGTGAGACTCCAAAGCACCACATCTGTTCCTCTGAACAATCCTGCACAATTGACACCCTCATCAACTCTAATAGTTTATATATCAGGATATAATAAAAATAATATTTTGTCCTAAAATGAAGAACAACATATGACATATGAGTGAGTTGTAGAACCACCTCTAGCAGCAATAACTCAAAGCAATGGTTTTCTGTCTCTCACATCAATGTGGAGGAATTTTCGCCGACTCTTCCTTACAGTGTTGCTTCAGTTCCTTGAGGTTTGTCAGCATTTGTTCATGCACAGCTCTCTTACAGCTCCACCAAAGGATTTCAATAAGGTTAAAGTCTGGACTTTGGACCATTGCAACACTGATTCTTTTCTTTTTCAGGCTTTCTGGTGTAGAAGATTGTGATATTGTGTAACGCACACCTCAACAATTCAGAGCAGAAAACTCCCCAAACTTCTGCTTTTATAGAGGTGCACACATGAGCACACTTGCTGATGATCAATTAACCAGGTGTATTTACGGTAAAATGACACTTCTCTTTATATATTTTCTGCTGTCATTCAGGTTCATTTCTAAGTGACAGAATTAGGGCTGCCCATGATTTCTTTCTTATACTTGGAAACACGTTATGATCACGGAATATCTCATTCTTCTTTAATTAATGTGGATAACAAAGAGTTATTTGCTATTAGAGGTTGCTAACACAGCTTCTGTTTCATTTGAAGGTGAGAGTAGTTGGACAGAAACTGCCCCTGCAAAACAGGAAATGGATAACAGGAAACAGAATGGAAACTAAAGCTTATGATCAGGCTAAATAATCAAACAAGCAGGCAGTGGACATGGACTGAACTTAGGACAGCAAATTGAGGTACTAACACACACACACACACACACACACACACACACACACACACACACACACACACACACACACACACACACAGCCTCGTTTCGGCCATGAAGCCAAAGGACTGAGCCTGTCAGTGTGGCCAACACGGCACCAGTGGATATAACAAGCTGAAGGTTTCCATTTCTGCAATCAGTCATCTCCCCCTCCATTGATTGCACTATGGGAGCGCCACAGCACACATTTTAAGTTTGTTATGCCCTCGGGGTGCAGCCGACCATGCTAATTCAGTCTCCCACTCAGAAGAGAAGTGTGCATGTTAATATCACAGAGAGAAGCTTGGCTGCTCCTGGCTTTAAAAGAGATGTTTGAACAGATATTTGCAGATAGTCAAGGAATGGAGTCTTTCTTCCCAGGTAACTGTAACTGCAAGAGAAGCGAATCTTACCTGCATATGTCCTGAGCGGATGGTGTTATGGATGTCCTTGAGGCTGTAGTGAGCCCTGCAGTTGAGTTGCTAGCCTGCAACCACCAACATCCTCTATTTAGTGCATTCTACAATTACTTATGAGTTACTAAACAACCAATCACACATAGTTTTATGAATCAGGTGCCAGTAAATGTTTACTGGTGCTCAAATGTGGGTGCATTTTTATTTTTATTTATTTATTTTTGTAGAAGGTACTCCTGAAATACCCAAAAACCTAAGACTTGAGTATCAAACATACTCCTTAATGTACTGTCATTTGTCATGTGGGCGACCCCTTACTGTAACCCTTACTGTAGGTACTGAGCATTTAACTTACCTAATGTATAAAATATAGACAGTAGATATATATAAAATACTACAATAAAATTTCTGGGTTTCTCCCAGAAAACGCTACGTCCAGATGAACAGAATCAACTTTTGGAGATTTATTTTCCTGGATGATTGAGAATGCATCAAGATGTGCTTGCATTCATTAATCAGTGACACTGAGTAGGTTGCACCTCATTTATGCACCCATTATACTGTAAATCGCTGCCACTTTTTAAAACTCTTTTAGCTAATATGTGAACAAACAACTGCTTAATTCCGCCTCTGGCAAAAGTAGAGTAACTAAAGTTATTTGAGCTGCATTTCTGGTCACGTAAAAAACGTTACTTCCGTGTTATGATTTCTACTTTCAAATCGGGTTTAGTCTCAGATGATTCATCGGAATACACTGAAGAGAGTCTTCAGCCGGTGAGGTTGTTTTTGTTAAAAACAGCTGCCTAGTGCTGCTAAAAACTAGCGTGAGGGTGGTGAGCCTTCTTTATTTGAAGGCCGTGCAAAAAAAAAATAGAAAAGACTTATAGATGTGATAAAAAAAAATGAAGTGATCTGTAGCTTTTCAAATGATGATTGATGTTTATATGAGAAATCTGAACTAATGGACCTTAAATGAAAATTGAGTACTCTGTGTGAGTCATGCATCAGTGTGCACTTGATGTTTTGTGAACATCCATCTCTACTCTAAGTGGGACACACACCCTAACCACATTCTCGCACATCAAACTGTGCTTTCCTATGCAATGCTACCGTACACTATGAACTGTGACCTTGATTTTAATGCTTTAAGCACCGATATTTAACAGTTACCTTGGAGATGTTGCTGGATCGACTCCCTGAGCGCCCAGGTGCCTTCCTCCCCTGCAGGGGAGATGGAGAGACAGAAAATCATTAGAGCCCAATAAACACGCTGAAGGATGTGATGCTTTAATAGTGCGCAGCAGCTGTGGAGCCTGAGGCTTTTAAACCAATGATTTCTTTGGCACACAACACCAGACAGAACCATAAAATCATATTGGAACAATATTTTACAGCCCTTGTCTCGACTTCAGCTAATGGCTGATTCACCCGAACATGTTTTAGTACAATCTGCTGCAGAGCTGCTGCTGCTTTTTTTTTCTGTGTATGATAATGATAAATAAAGTCTTTTAAACTACTCAAATATGCCCATGTCAAGTTCAGGAAGGTGAATATTAATGCACAGAAAAGCAGCAAAAGGTTTTTTTTTTCATTTATATTTGTTGATTTCTTTTCTTTTTTTTTTTGAGAAATGAATGCTGTATAATAGCTTTAGCAATAACTTCTAAATCACCTGGCGGCTTCACCTTCAAACTGCAATCATTATAATTTAAATCAAACGATTACACACATCAGGCATGCTGTTAACGTTCAAACTAAAGTTTAAATCTTCCCCGTGCCCCCACCCACCCAACACCAAGACTTCCAAAAATAGGCGAGGTGAGAAATGTGTCTGCAATTTTTGTAGAAAAGACACTAAAGTTTAAATCTGCAATAAAAACAAAACTCCAATAATCAAACTAAGCTGCTTTTAACACCAGCAGGTATTCAGCGCTGATCAGTCCTACTGTGTTTACCGATGAAAATCCAGCATCAAGAGTCGTGCACAGCCTCATGTCCTTGCTGCTTCATTGTGACCTGAGCTAAAGCCAGCCAATCCCATTACCTGGTTGTCCCGCTAAGAGCACAAGATGCAATGTGTCTCTATTTAAAGGCAACTTAAGGCACTTTTTCTAGAATCTGTCCTGAGCGCTGATTGTCTGAACTCACCTATTAGACCTTGGGCTTCGCCAGCAGACATCTGTGGCCTGCAGCAGCTTTACTTACCAATGACATGGTGGCGAGTGGGAGCTACCAAGTGACGACCAGCTGGTAAACCACCAAGAAGGAAAATATCTTCTCCATAATAATTTGGTGCCAAATTATTTTCCAGATACTTTGAAAATAATTTGGCCTGATCCCAAAATTCTTACCATCATATCATTGAAACCTAGCTTCTAGTTTACATATGAAACCACATCAACAACATGGCTCAATTCTAATAAAATCAGCTGGTTGTGAGTTGGGAAAGCTACAGATTGCTGAATAAGTAATGCAGATGAACCGAAGCAGTCACAGCGAGCAATTATTTTTCTGGTTCGCTTTCATCCTCAGCCACATGGAGCTTTGCACCTGCATTATGGGATTAAATCTGGCTTTGTTGCAGATATTTGTTGGATACAGTTTTAAGTATCATACATGCAATGAGCTCAAGCTAATAACCTACCAACTGTCTGCTACTGCAGTGGGTGGGCAGTGGAGAATGAACTGGCAGGAGTTAAAAGGACAATGGAAATCGTGGATAAAGCTGGCTGTATTTTTCTTTCTGTCAATAAATCCTAAAACCAAAGATGTAACTGCAACTTTTCCCAAAACCAGTCATATTGTCTACACTGAGGTGTTAATTAAAATCAGAGAAGATGCTTTCATTCCTCAAACGTCTCTGTCCAGGGCTTGCATCAGTTAATGCAGCTAAATATTAAAGTCTCCCTGAATTAAAATTGTGGCAATATTCATGATTTTCAGATTAGGACTGCATTCAGAGGGAATTAAAACCCGCTTCTGTCTGAGTGTGTGGCCCCGCTTTGGGATATTCGTTTTGGGAAAAAATTATAAAAGTATATGAAGTCGGTTGTGTTGCTGGGATTTCCAAGAGTAATAACTATTAAAATATTTCACAACCCTGATGGCCTTGACACTAATAAACAAAGAAAGGTTTCAAAGAAACAAAAACAAAAATACAGCAGCTGACAGCACATATATGTAAAGATAGTACACCATAAACTCCACCATCAATGTCTGCAAGTAGGGTATCTATAACACCTGTCAGTATGAAAGTGGACACTTTAAAGGGCTGAGATTTGTTAAGTTTTATGTATCTTACAGGATGTTTGTGGAGTTCAAAGTTGGAATGTTAAATGTGGGTGGTTTTTCCATAGATCTATTTTTTTAAATACTTGACATAAAATAGGAAAACCTGAGCTTGCAAGTATCAGCCCACACACAGCCACAGTTGTAGGTACACTCTGTGAAAATCACTGAAATAAATAAGAGACACTGACAAGCAGAGAACTGCATCATCTAAGCTGATCAAGGGATTTTCTGATGGCCACTTTTAAATCAGTGCAGTCCTGCTTGGAGTCAAAGCAAACACTCCTCTGCCTTTTAGAGGAGATGGACACGTGTTCACATGTATGTGACCAGTTATAATTACTCACATCATCTTTCCAAAGTTTCATAATAAAAAGGGTATTTCTAAGAAGATGCAACTACTGATGCCTGGTAGTCGTGTAATTCCTTCCAGTCAGGTTGGTTTTTGTGTTGTGGTAAACCTCTAATGCGTCAAAAAAACTAACAAAAAAACCCCCAGAAGTGGGTGATCAAAGACTACAGCTATGAAAGGAAATAATGAGATCTTGATTTTGTTTGGAATTTTTTCCATTAACATTAATGCTTACCACCAAAACACAACCAACATCAGCTACACAACCAGTGGGCTAAAGCAGACGTTCTCCAACAAAACTGATTTATTTTACCAAACTAGAATATCTTTTGGAAAAGATGTGCATGGACATGTATGTGCTGTTTTATTATTTTAAAAAAGTAATAGATGGGATTAATACCAATTTCCTCCTTGCATTCTGTTGCTCTAAATAGTGTTTCACATTGCTTATAACAACAAAAAAGAAATCAACAGGAAACAGACTTGAGCCTGCCAGGCTAACTGTTTCCTCCTGCTTCTAGCCTTTGTGCTATGCTAGGCTAAACACATCTGGGACCAACCTTAACTCATAGATAAAGTTCAGTGTTCCAAAACACGTCATGTGTGAGTTGCTACAACGTATCGATACCCTGCTACTGAGTCTTTAACCCTTCTAAGGCCAACAAAGCCCAAACAATTCAAGCAAGCATGACACATGCTTTGATGGAGCGTACGTACAAATAAAGAAGAAGCACCTCTCAGGTAAGAAAAGAAGCTAAAAACAAGGGAGGCAGCACAAGTTTGTCCTACACCTAAAAATAAATACTGCACAGAACCAGTCAGATAAGTTAACCTGTCTTTTATAAAGCACATGTGCACAATATGCTTTACATGATAAAGGGGTGAGATGTGTCTAACTGCACAACAGCAGTCTAGCAGACAAAATCACACTTTGTGTATTTATAGACGTTTTCTAGGTTGCTCATTTTGTGAATATGTAAAACAGTTTCTGGCCTTTCTAAACGAAAGGACATTACATCAATTCGAAATACATCTATGTGACAACAAAGGTTAATCAAGAGAAGAGCAAAAAGAAGCTTTACCCTTTGCAGACGAGCATAAAGCACCATAATACCATAATAATGACTGCATTCATAGCACTGGTACAGTACTGACACTTCAATTCTTTGGCTGGCACATAACAGAGATTAAAAAAATACTATTCAAAGATAGAAGAGCAAATGCTATTCTACAATTCCTAATATCAGGGCCACACACTCACAAAAATACTTTGGTCATGAATTCCTAGAGAAAATACACAACATCTAATTTTTTAAGTGCATCAACTTTTAAATGCCACAGCAAAACAGGGCAATAAGAAACTGACCATCATAAGACTCCAGCAAAACACATAATTCCTCTAGATTTAGCTTCTATAAGCTATAACTGATAGCTCTCCAGTAATGAAGTGAAGTTTCAGAGGTAGCGTACTGCTGTCGCTCACCTGAACCTCGAATCCTCTGTTGGCACTCTGGCTCTGATGCACAGCAGAGACTCTGGCGAGTCTGCGTGTGGACATGTGCATGTTTCTTCAGAGGGGATTAAGTGATGTAGAGTTGACTGAGGGATGTATTTTGGTTCTGTAGTTTGGCATACGATCAAACACACCTACAGCCACATTTAGACAACCAACCGTGACACTGCACACTTTATGTGCAGCTGCAGCGGTGCATTTGACAAAATCCCAGCTTTAAACAACCTCAGAGCATTTGTGTCTTTATAACACAAAGTGTTCACTGAGCCACAGTGAAAGTTCAGGTGAAAACAACAGATACAATTCCATAAGAAACCCAGAGTCACAGACCAAACTGACCAACAACTGTCAGCAAATCCTGACTTTATTATCAAGTTCTGATTGTTCCAACAATATATTTTTTTGTTTGTTTTTTGTTGAAACTTCAGCCAAATATCAACCATAAACAGATCGTCTTAAGATGCTAATCAAAATGGTAAAAAGGAACAGTGTTTCAGTGCTTTACGAGCACAAGCCACAGCATTTAAAAACATGGAAATCCAAATGTAACAACTATGCATCTCACCATCTGGAAAGTGTCAGATTAGCAACAGCATCGTTTTTCAGCATGGCCAAGATCCCCAAAAACACTGCCAATGCAGTGAAAACATACATGGATAGAAAAACAGACGATAAAACACCATCAGTCATGGATCAGAGCCATGACCTCAACGTTATTGAAGCAGCGTGATATCTTCTCAACAGAGAACAGAGCAAAAGGCAGCCAACATACAAAGAAGAGCTCTGAATGTCCTTCAAGAAGCCTGGAGAACTATTCCTGAAGACGACTTGAAAACTTACAAGAAATAGAGAGTTCAGGCTGTGCTGATGATCAAAAGTGGTTATACCAAATTCTGACGTACCAGCTTGCCAAAATTGTACAAACTCTGTTTTTACTTCATATACTGTATTTTCATTTATTCCATGCAGCACTGCAAATCCATCAGTTCTGACAAGATCTCCAACACCACCGGCTGAAATGCAGCCCAAAACCATACAGAGCCTCCACCTCCACATTACAAAAGGCCCTAGACTCTCCTGACCGCCTCCTTATGTAATGATAATTTGAACCAAAAATGTAACATTTGGATTCATCACTCCATGAGACCTGTTGCCCCTGATTTTCAGTGCAGTTGTTTTTCAATTTTACATACCTCAACCTTTTCTTCCCGTTTCCCTTCCTAAAGAATGACTTCTTGACAGCCACCCTTCCAACAGTAGATGGATCTGCTGAAGGTCCGGATGCATCTCTCAGGTTTTGTGTCAGGTATTTGCTGGATTTTTTTCCATTTCTTCAGTACATGACTCTCAGTTAGTGTTCATCTGCTGCAGATAGTTTTTAGGCCTGCCACTTCTTCTTCTGCTGTTTTCTTATCCATTTTCCTCAAACTTTTAAGGACACTCTGCACACCATGCCAAGAAGTTTTTGGCTAAGAGCTCACTAACAAGGAATCACACTGTTGGTGCAAAAATAATATTCTATCCCTGTGGTAAAAGTAGAATCCATTTTTAAACAAGATCAGAACAGCTTACTGTACAAACACCAATGTTTAGATATTACAGGTATTGCAGGTGTTTCTGCAATAGAAGCAGGATAAGGTTCCTCTGGTGGAAGTGTCCCACCAATCCAGCCTTAAACCACTGGGGTAACCAAACAGTAATGGTACACATGATGTATCATGGTTGATTTATTCACATTAACTTTAAGTCCATTAACTGTATTTTCTTTACTGGATTGTTCTCAGCTGCAACTGAAAAAAAGAGGAAAATTGCAACAAAAAACCCCCCACAATGTAATGAAATAATGAACATTTCCAAAAGTCTGTATACCTTTGGGACTGCCCTACAACATTAAGAAGAAAACACAACACTGCACCAACCTGAGGAAGCTGGCACAGCTATTTCAGCAATTTCTCGCTTCATAAGCAGATTTGTAATGATTAGTGGGATATCAAAAACAAAGAAACTAGCCTGGGAAGACTTATTCAACAAATTATGCATGAGTATTATTTGTTAGATAATGTATGGGTATTATACTCATCCTGTTCTTTATCAGTACTGTCAGAGAAATACAGCACTATGCTATGCATCTGATTTTATCACCTGCCCATTCCTGACATTATGAAACTATTGCTCTGATGGTGGAAAACTTTAATCAACAACTGAAGAACTGCAGATATCAAGGAATATTTTAAGATGGAATGTTATTTTGGATAAGTTGATGCTATATTAAAATTACATACAGCTTAAATATCAAGATGACTAATTTGACCATTCAATTTGTTTAGCGAGCTCTCCTGCATGAAAAATGCTTATGTATATGAGCTATGCTTCAGCAGCTCCTACAGCTGTGTGTGTGCCATGATGTGTCACTGTGGGATGTTTTACTTGCTGTGAACTGATGTGATGTAATTTAATCCTTCAGTCTGTGATATGATAGCTATGATGTCAGGCTCTACCTCAAAGCTGAAAGCACCAAACCCCAAGTGAGGGATCAGTGATACGTCTATACTGTACATGTGTGTTGTTTAGTGAGTGAGCTGAAAAGCCTGGGAACTGAAACTGGAGGCTGATAAAAACACGCACAGAAGCGCGCACACACACACACACACACATACAATGTCCACAAGATTAATACTGAATCGATTTACATCAGCCTTCTGGCAACAGAAACAACTTTTTTGCAATCTTAAATCACCAACTTTATGCTACTTTTAAGCCTTAACCAAAAAAACAACAACAACAACAACATAATGGTCACACAAAGCCTTTACTCACCCTTAGTGAAATTTCGAGTTACGAGGTCAAAGACTCACCTCGGTCTTGTCTTTGGAGCGAAGAGCGCTCTTGCCATTGTTGGCTATGTCCCTGGACGGAACCACAGTTATCTGTTGTACTGGCATGCTGCTGTTTCCAGGCAACGCTCCGGAGTTACTCCCACAGCATTCCCAGTCCTGTCCTCCAATCTGCGTCCCTGCGTGGGATCTGCTCTCGCGTCCGCAAGCTCGTTCCTGAAATAGGAAGAAGCACTCCCGGATCGCACTTATTTATCAAGCCAATCCGGATCATCAAGAAGAGCGGAGATGAAACGGGATCAGGTCACCGTGGTAACAAGAAGATAGCAGGATGGTGGGGTGTGAGGTCGTCATGACAACTGGGAAACTACTCCACAGTGCCCACCACCACCTCCTCTTCCTCCCCTTTTTTCGCTTTCCTGCTGGGAGCGAGACAAGAGAGGAAGAGTTGAGATGGAGCTGAGCAGTAAACAAGGAGGCAGGGAAACTGTGTTGTTGTGACGCACGTGTGTGAGACTGTGTGAGAGTATGTCTGTGTTCTTGTGTGTCTTTGCAAAAGGGGTGGAGCCAGGATTTTGTCGCTGTATAACAAGCATAAGGTCCACAAGGATTAGGGCTTAGACTAACCTCAATCTCCTCCTCAGACCAGTGGCGCTGCTAATAAGCTTACACAACTTGTGCACATGGACAGCACTCACTCATACACACACCTCATTCCTTCAGTCATGTTAGCCAATTAAACGAACATTAATATCTGACTCGCTATGAAAGGAGAAATCTCCAGCCATATCAGTCTTCACTTCAAAGAGTGCGTTTGTGTGTGGGGGGGTTGTGTGTGTGTGGGTGGCAAGGATGTAATCCTATTTCACATGGTCTCGGGTCACGAGGATTATGATTGATATAACCGGAAAATGTGTGACTGAAAGTGATTACTGGAATGCAGGGGCATCTTCACAGACATGCTCAGGTAGTATTAGAGAAACTAGAGCCAGGAGTTAAACCAGGAGCAACTAAAGATGCTTTTTAAAAGTAGCTCAAACTACTTTGTGAGACAAAAAGTTACAAAATACATGTGACACATTTAAAAAATAAATAAAGCACCCCAATATTCACAGGTTACACATAAACTAGGGCTGTGACCAAAATCTCATATCCCGATATAAGAATTCTATCGTCCGATAACGATATAAATCACAAAAATGTACCATTTTCTGTAAATTCTGTGAATCTCGGGCAGCTCGACTTGCGGGAAGTGTTTCCAGCTGCGCGTCATGTAGCTGGAGTCGAGTGTTTTAACCGATGCATGAAACTATACATTTTTAGACATAAGTTGTAACAGCCGCCGTTTCCTGTCTTCCTTCTCTCACCCCAACCGGTCGCAGCAGATGGCCCGCCCCTCCCTGAGCCTGGTTCTGCCGGAGGTTTCTTCCTGTTAAAAGGGAGTTTTTCCTTCCCACTGTCGCCAAAGTGCTTGCTCATAGGGGGTCATATGATTGTTGGGTTTTTCTCTGTATCTATGAAGCGCTTTGAGGCGACTTTTGTTGTGATTTGGCGCTATATAAATAAAATTGAATTAAATTGAATTGAATTCTTTGTGAGTATTTATTACACGGCGTGCTGCAGGGAAAAGCCTGTTCTAACGTTTGAGTCTAAGGTTTCTTTTTTAGCACCTGGCGGCTCTTTTTTACTTCTCATCCGTAAATAATCTGCTCTTTCACGTGATTCAGTTTATTTTGAAAAGTCTCAACAGGATCTTGAGCTTTATTGTGATAGGTTTATGTGGAACATAAACAAGCGGACACGCGATGGTGTTACCGTCATTGTTGCTAACCACAACGCATAAAAACAGACGCTTGTCTGTCGGTTGTGTGGTTATATTAAATATAAGAGAAAGAGAGAACTTTAAGAAATTAATATAGCCACTACAGTGACCATCAAAACGGTGAAAAAATATTGCCGTAAACAGTTTATTTTGTGACATCACGAAACAAACGATAGCGTAAAATGAAACAATAGACGTTTTTATATCGTTATATCGAGCAGCCCTAACATAAACCCTCAAAAGTAGGCCTAAACAAACAAAAAAATTAATCTGGGCTTTTGATGAGGACACATCACAACTTCTCACATTAAATTCTTGTTGTTAACAAATACGCTTTCATAGGATCTTCTTGGTTAAAGACTGAACCAGTTTTCTTAGATTATATTGTAAGGTGAAGACCCTGCAATATTATTAAGAATGAGTGAATTAGAAAAATGTTAATCTGTTGTCAGCATGTGCTCGTTTAAGGTGGACTGAGCCGAAGTGGAAAGCTGTCCTTTGGTCTGATAAATCAAAGTCAGGAAATCATGGAACAGCCATTTCTGGGCTAGAAAGAGACACCATATAGCTTGTTATTGGTGCACAGCTCATAAGCAATCATATGTGACTATATGGAGTACCATTAGTGCGCAGGGCACCACTGTGTTGCATCATCTCTTCTCCTTCTCTGAGTGTTTGGGAGCTAAGGAGTCCAAATGGTTTTGCACTGTTGCAGCAGGATTTCAGCTGCTCAGGAGGTAAGAGCCTGCTTTGTTGTATTATTCATTTTGTAATGCTCCAAATGTTTTTTCAGTGGGTGACAGCTCTGGAATGCAGGCAGGCCAGTTTCAGAGATATTATGAAAGACAAGGCATGAAAAGAATCCCGAACTGTAATAGGAGAAGAGATGAGGGTTAAGAGAAGCCTTTTGAAAGACCTATTTTGGGGCAAATAAAACTACATTTCATGAATTTTCTTGCAAGCTTTAAGTTTACTCCATGACTTTATGCAGAAAAACTAATGAAAGATAACTTGTTTACATGATTATCTGTGTGAACACCTATATCAAAGCAGAGGTTTTTACAGTTTGCTGGTTTGGCCTCTTCAGGTGCGTGTAAACACAATGCCACAATCGCCCCAGGAGTGGATGTCCAAGCAAATCCCAGCATTGCACAGTCAAACCATGCAATACTCAAAGAAATCTAGGAGCTACATCTCAGACTCTACAGACTCTAAGTATGGCTTGTTTGGAAAGGTTCACTCTCAGTAAAAAGAACATGGCAGCATGGCTTAGCTTAGCTTATCCTAGCAAAGCTGCATCTGAAGAAAACTGCAAGACTTCTGGAACAATGTACTTTATTCAGATGAAACCAAACCAAACTGGCCTAAAAACCAAACTCAGCATTTCAGCACCCACAGCTCACACCAGCTGTCGAGTAAGGTGGTGGAGAGATGACCATTTGGGTTTGTTTCCCACCCACAAAAGCTGGGTACCGGGCAGTCGTTGAGTTGACCATAAACTCTTCTGAATACCAAAGTATTGTAGAGTCAAATATGAGGTCCTCTCTGTGACACAGAGCAGCAAATCTACGACAAAATGTCTATAAACGGAAACTAGCGGTGTTGCAGTGGCCCACTGAAAGTCCAGACCACAAACTGACAGCACATAAACAAATGTCCACAAACCTCAATGAACTGAATTTTAGAGAAGAGTAGGTCAAAATCTCTCCACAAATTCAAGTTATATCAGCTCAAGCTGGTTTTACAAGCTACTGAAACATGGGTTGTGACAAAGTGGCTAGGACTGAATTCATTTACCATTTGTCACTTGCATATATTGTTATTTTGTGTTCTGTTATGTTTTAGTCAATTATAATGCTTTAATGTAAACACAGCACATGTAACCTTGACTCTGCATACTATCCCGGCTCTGTTTGTGGTAGCATTGGTTACATTCAGTACATCTGTGTTCCTGAAGCTAAATGTCACTTAATCATTAGTCGATTTTAATCTTTCATTTATGTAGTTTGGTTATATTTACCACTGTGTGTTCCTTTGTGCAGGTCCTATATGTGAAACAGGTATATGGGAAGGGCCGCCCCAGTACTTCCTGTTTTTACAGGATATTATTGATCATGTCAATTGGGTGTAATGAAAATGAAGGGGTGTTTCTTTTGTGTAAAATAGTTTATTTCCTTTAAACTAACCTCATGAGTCGGACTGTGTGAAGAGATTGACTTTTCAAACTGTTTAGTTGGATAAATGAGTTTGTTGAGTTGAAAAATGATTTTATTCCTGTTTCTTTGTCTAGACTGTGTTATTTCGTCTACCCTGTTTTCTCAATGGTAGAGGTTAAGGAGGTTCAGATGTGAATGGAATTCTGTATGAAGCAGGTGAGGTTTTGACTGGCAGGCTCTTAAGTTTTGGTGAACAATTGTTGAAAGGCGACGCCAGAAAATAAAGAACACTTAAAAGAAACTTGAACAGTGTGCAGATGCTGTTTTCCTATCACTTTCCATGCTGCTTATGTTATGCTACCTTCAAAGGATTGCACAGAGCTGTATAAAACGTATTTTTACACATGGATGCATGTGCGTGAAGGTATCTTGAAATAGCTGTAAAATTACGAAACACTCGCTTTTAAAAGGATTTTAGTAGTTTAACACAATATAGCTGCAATCAAGTATAAGAAGAAAAAATAAGATTTATTTTTAAATACATTGTTTTTGCATTATTTCTAACCAAATACGGGTTTTTTAAGACTTGCAGAATCACTGCATGCCACCATTTTTTCAACAGAGTTAGTGTGGAGTTCACAAACTGCCTACATGGACAATAAAATTCAGAAGATTACAAATAGCAGCATTCAAGCTGCACATCTCAGGGGACATAGAAATAGTTCTATGTTTGGCTTTTTACAGATAATCAGCAAGCATTTATTCTCAAAAGAAGGTGTTTTTGTGTTTTGTTTTTTTATTAAAGCATTCAAAACTATATCCTACATCCAAACTACATTGGGATGTACAGTACTTTATTTATTATTATTATAGGTTATAAGTTAAGTGGTTTGAATCTTTTAAAATCCTTCTTTTTTTAATGAACGTGCTCTTGTGCTTTGGTTGAACTGAACTTAAACTTTCTGTCTCCAGTTTGTTAGTTTCTCACTTCTCCAGACTGCAAGATTTCCTGTGTGGAATGATTTTCATGAGCAGTGACCCATTAATAAAAGTTTGTCAAGCAGCAAGTGTCAGCATTCAGAAGCTTCCCAAAACCACTCCAGACACTTATTTGTGGGTTTATTTTAAAGCACCATCTAAATTAACTTTAATGCACAAAGTCAACAGTTACATTTGCTTTGATTTTGATGACTATGACCCTGGGATACAATCTTAAAACCTCTATTTTCATTCTCCTGTTCTGCTTCTACCACCATCTTTGCTGTTCCAAAAGTACCCTAAAAGCTTTAAATTCAGGATTATTGCTCCATCTCTATTGCACCTTAACATCTCTGCTCAAACTATCTGTTCTTATGCTTTTATTTCCTGATTCTTTTGCAGAAAGCACATGAGCTGTACCACAAGAACATCGCCTGCATGCTAAGAGCAGTGACAGCCTTGGTTTTAAAGAAGTGGTGGTCAAAGAAATGCCCTAGATAAGCCCACCCACATCCTTTTTACTGACACATACATACTAAAATAAACATCACCACAAAAACATATAATGGCAATGGTAATCAGAATTAATACTCATTGTGGTTCCACATTTTCCAAACACTATTCCTTTATCAGTTACAGTCTGCAAAGCTTCAGTTTGTCAGTGTACATTTAAAAGAATACAAGCATGTTTACTGGATGCTTGCACTGAAGATGGGCATGGTTTCAGCATACAATTGTACCACATCACAAGCCTTGAGAAAAAACATTTTTTCCACAGAAAGTTTCAGTTACTGAGGCATGTCTTTATTGAGGGAAGGAAACACGAAGCTCTTCATCTCACTGTTTAAGACCCAAACCCAGGAAAAGCAACATGCTTGAAAACAAAATGCATGCTTTTGGAGTTAGAACTTTCTGTGTAAAACACACAGAGACACAGACACACACATTCAGGGGAGGCTCAGGGCACCATTAATAATTACGGTTAATATGATCTCACTTAAACTTGAGAGGGGACGTGTAAGTCAGCTCTTCACAGCTCTTGCAAGTGCATGACGCAGAGAGAGAGAACGAGAGAGAGTGTGTGAGAGAGGACATAAAGTGTATGTGTGTGTGTGTGTGTGTTGTGTAATGCAGCTGCTGCGTGATGATCAACATCCACAAGCTTCTTTACCTCGCTAAGTAAGTGTTTCTCCCTCATTTTCAATTGATGTGTCATATGATGTTGGATGATCTCACTGATGAAACTATCAATGTACAGCTGTGGGAGCAGGCGTAAATAGATGGCCTCTTCATTAGCTGAGCTGGAGATGCTGACCATCTTGTTTTCTCTCCTGGTTTTTGCCCTCTTCACACTTGGAGGGATGCTCAATGAGGAATGTGGACAGTCAAATGGTACAACTAAGACACACACACACACACGAATGTCTGGACTGTGACTTAGCGTCTGCACTCACACTTAGGTAAAATAGCAAAATATTAGAGCACCAAAATACTTCAAAAATGATTACACATTTCAAATAATAATAATATATAAATACATATATACATTCATACATATAGGGAATTTTTGTCATCAACTTAGTGAAGTTTGTCAACTCTGCAAGCATTAAGCACGTGTGGCACACATGTTTAACGAGATTTGGATTTCCACATAACAGAGTTATTTCCACATAACTGAGACAGTTATTTCCACATAACTGAACTTAATATATCTTCCTCCAGTCAAAACAAACCCATCTAATTATCAACCTCAGATTTGAAGCGTTAGCTTTAACCTTATTTTCACACAATAAGGTTCTCTTTGTATTTCATTTGTACTTCCTTTGACTGGAATTGCTGCTTTGTTTTATATATTTTATGTTTTAGTGATATTAAATTATTATTATATTAAATGTATTATTATTTTTTCCATTGCTTCATTTATACTTCCACTTAGAGAATGCTTCAGATAAAAAAACTACCACTAGATCACAAGGCAAACTGTCCAGGCAGGATATAAGATTCTTATATATCTATTTACAATCTACTATCATGAATGAACCCCACACAATTTCTATCAAATGTATAAATCATATTTTATAGATTTATGTATATATACATATACATACATTATTACATTTAATTCTAAGATTCGATTATGATAGGTCCATTTTTTTTAAACATTTATATTTAATAGCCTACAACATGAAAGATGGTCAAATTATTTTGTTTGGCAACACATTAATTATTAAATGTTATTAATAAATCATTATTATTTTATGTGACCAGATCTGTGATAAAGTATTGCATTTTGAGGTGAAAAACCAAAGCAATTAACTTTCTGTTTCCATTTTCTGCAGAGACTAACACAAACCCACAAAACGATGTGCTGACTGTCTGACTTTGATGAGGGTTATGATTCAGATACAGAAGATTCACAGGGGAAAAGCAGCCCTTTGAGCATGTGACAGTCAAAGCCCCCTCCTGTGTGAACCTGTTGGTTACCGGAAAAAAGGTTGAACTGATAACCTCTGAACATAAGTGCATGTGTACTTTGTTAAAGGATCTTGCATTAATAGCCTCCAGGATGAGGCATAGGGGAGTGGCCGACACTACACATTGTAAAACAAAAAAAAAAGACTGAACAAAGAAACGCCTGCTTTAACAAACAGTGTCAAGTCAGTATCTCGCGCCTGTGAGAGTGTGAAGACAGAAGGGTTTTATCTAACCTAGATCTGAAAGCAGCAGCTGTAATTCTTCTACCAGTAAGTTTTAAAAGCCTAACCGTGCCTGCTCTTCTTCTTCTTCACTCTTTTCTTGTACCTCCTCTTTGAGTTGCTCAAGGATGTTTTCTTCTACCCACTGACGGTTACCTTTGATACTGGTAGGCAGTTGAAAAATCTAGGTCAGAAACAAAAGGTGTGTTTGGCAGGTTGTGAACGAGCCATCTGATCACTCTGTTGAAATGAGAAGTATGAATCACTTGTGCCAAGGCTCAAAGGCTATTGTTAGTGTGAATGCCTACATTTACAGAGAGAAAAATGTAGGGATCACAGGCCATCTGTGGTCAGCTACACTGATTCATTCAGCCTGTCTGTGACAACATAAAAATGCTCTCTCTGTTATTCAGCACCAGCTCTTCATAAACATGTAAATCTATAACTATTTTGCTTACCTGACACGTGATGGCTAAAGAGTTAAAACAAAAAGAATATAATAAAGGATGTTTGATTCTGAAACTGCTGAAGATTAAAAATGTATTCACTGATGTTAAGTTCACAGAAAGTCCCTGAAACTTCAGTGACTGTACTTTTTTCTTTGATTTTTCACACTGACTGTTTTATTCATGGGAACCCGGCCTGGAGTTTCAGCCTGCCACTCATACTGCGATACCACTGTACATTTCTTAACTTTCTAAACCCAGCAGGTGATACTGCTGAGGTTGTGTGAATTCTCACATTTCAAGCTGAATATAAAGCAGAGAAGTCTCGAATGTAATGCCAATTCCAAGTTTATACGGCCCTCTGGTGGCAGTGCACGCAGAACTGCACTCGAAGGATTGCAAAAGCCTTTAAAAAAAGAAAAAATCGTCTTCTGAACTCATTTACAGCCTGATTTGCTGGGCAGTTTACAGAGAATTAAACTGTTTAATATTTAAAAATGCGCTCCATTTTCATGAATACACACGGTCCATAACTTAATCTTAGAAGTATACACTTACCAGCCACTTCATTAGGTACATGTTAGTATTCATTTTGCGGTACAGTACCGCTTTAATTCAACCTGACATTGATTGATGATTTGTTCATACTGACACAATAGCATCACACAGCTGATAGTTGTCGGTTGCACATACCGATCTTCCGTTCAACCACATTCTATCGGATTCAGGTCTGGTGACTGTGGAGGCCACCTGAGTACAATGCGCTTATTGTCATTTTCAAGAAAGCAGTTTGAGATGATTTGACCTTTGTGACATGGTGTGTTATCATGCTGAAAGCAGCCACCAGAAGATAGGTCCACTGTCAGCATAAAAGAGTGGACATGGTCAGCAAAAATACTCAGGGAGACTGTGGCATTTAAAAAGATGCTCAGTTGGTACTAATGGGGCTAAAGCATGCCAAAAAAACATCTCCCACCACCAGCAGCCTGAACAGTTGATACAAGGCAAAATGGATCCATGCTTTCACACCACACCAAACTGTGACCCAAATGTTGCAGATAAAATTGATATCCATCAGATCAGCAACATTTTTACAATGTTCTATTGTCACATTTTGGTGAGCCCGTGTGAAATATAGCCTCTTGTTCTTAGAGGACAGAAGTGGCAGAAGTCTGCTGCTGCAGCGCATCTCTTTCAAAGTTCTCACCATTCTCTGTGAACCGTAGAGATGCATTTAAGCAGTTTCTGAAATACTCAGACCCCCATTTGACAACATAACACATTTGAAAAGATTAAAACCGCCTTTCTTTCTCATTCTGATGCTCACTTTGAACTTCTGCAGGTCATCTTTACCATTTCTACATTCCTAAATCCACTGAGTTGCTGCCATCTAACTGGCTGACTAGAAATTTTCTATAACAAGCAGCTGAACAGGTATACCCAACACAGTGGTTGGTGACTGTATAATTAGAAGCAAGAAGTTTAGTGAGCTCGATTCAAGATTGTTTGTTTGTCACGTGCATGGTTATACAGGTATAACACGCACTGAAATGTGACCTGATACGCTCCTCGACTGTGCAAAGAAATAAAATAAAAAAGATCCTTTCTATGAGTAGTCTGCATGTTCCAGCTTTGCCAGTGTGGGTTTAGTAATTCCAGCTTTAGGCGTGGAAATGAGCCTGTGTGGTAGTTCTGTCTGTGCCCGAGCATAAAATTATACAGTGAAGCTACACTGTGGCAAAGAGTAATTTCTTCATTTCTCTGTATAAATGAGTCCTGTTTTGTGTTGTATAGTTGTGTAGATGGAACTGCTATTCACTGGCTTTGAGCTGACCTTCATCATTGTTGCCTTCATCATCTTCACTCTCTTCAGTTTGGCTTCAGTCTGTTTTCAACCACAGGCAGCCGGGCCAGGTACACATTTAGCCTCTGATATCACCACAGAAACCAACGTCAGCCTCTCTAACGCCGATTATCTATGCTCTATCTCAGAAAAAGATGTCTATGAAGTGAAGAAACTGCGGCCATGTAACAGGAAGCAGAGAGTGATCATCAAAGAAGCTGGACAGAACACATAAAGCAAACATTATAAACCCCAGCTGAGTGAAGGCAAAACTGAAAACATCGCTTACTGTTCTTTTTTTTTTTTTTGTATTAGTGTTGACGCAATGCCCATTACAGTAGGTTCCCACAATAAAGATAAGGTGCCAATAAACTTGTACCCTATTAATTATACAGCTTCGTGAGTTATGAGTATTGTTATAAGGCTGAAGGTAATCATTTAGAAGTGTAACACAAATTGCTAACAGCATAACGTGATCTCAGCATATTTGTTTAGGTATCTGGAGAGGACGATTAGCTAAACTTGTAGAGCAAAGATCCTGTTTGTACAGTTTATCACTGTAACACCACATCTTTTCTTTCCTCTATGATAATTTGCTCTTTAGCTCCATCTACAGTTTTAAAAAAGCATCAGCTGAATTCTGAACTGAGGCCACACAAAAAGAGGTAGAGTTAAATGCCGTGGAGCTGAAGAACCAGACAGAGCCGAACACTGATGCACAGATCTCTGACAAGCCGTGATGTCTGAGTTAGGATTTAACAAACCAAGTGACTTTCGGCCCCTGCAGCCCTCGTGGGGTGACATCCCAGGGGGTTAGAGGCTGCTCCCTGTGGAGAATGCCCCTCGACCCTTAAGCCCTCCGTCACTCCTCTGCAGTCAGCCGTCTAGCGGTTGACATGAAGCGGAGGAGGAGCTCCAGAATAAAGCAATTGAGGAAGATTTTCTTTAAAAGGCAGCGTCTTTGGTGTGTAATGATGATCCTGTGTGTGTGTGTGTGTGTGTGTGTGTGTGTGTGTGTGTGTGTACTGGGTGTGTACTCCTGTTCATGTGTATATGCAGCCATTGAGGTTAGTATTGGGCTGTTGAAGAGATAAAGGGTCTTCAGAGTAATTAAGCTCTGGCTGGATGGCTACAGCCCTCATTAACACTGACGATATTGTGGCATGACAACAGACCCACTATCACTCTAATGATGGTCAATGAACTCAACAGGCCACAATACACACCCGTGCACACAGACACAAGGACAAGGACACACCCCTACAAATTCAGACATCACGGCACATTTCAACTATGACCACTCGTTTCATCACCTACACTCTGCTCCTGAATGAGAAACAGAACAAGCCACACAAGCTCCGGCCATCACGTCAGCTCTTTGATTCATAAGACCTTAGACTATGGAAACATCTCACGTGCAAACCGTCCTATAAAGAGAGGGGTGATCGTTCTTAAAAAGAAACAAACATAAACTCTTCCATATAAAGCACAAGGAGGTCATAATTATATGCAATCTTTGGACTATTTGTGAAATTGTGGTCTTATAATGCCAATATTTGCTTTTATTCTGTTTATTTTGGTTTTCTTGGTATTCATTCCCTCTTCTGTGCCAGATAACCAAATAAATATTAACTGTAAACATCAGCTTAGCTATTCAACCACATTGTCTTTGAACATTCACCCATCACTAAACTGACCGAGTCTTATTTTCAGGCCAGCAGTATTTGCAACAAGGCTTATAACAACCTATATGCCTATATTAGCCCTCATTATTTTCTCATGTAATCCATTCTGTATCAAATCACCCAGAAATTTCCCATAAATTCAGAACTCATTCACATTGTCTTTCTTGAACAACCAGCAGTGTGTAAAATGGAAATGTGTTCAGCTTTCTATCATAACATGTAGCCCAACTGCTAAATATTTACATCTGAGAACCTACGATGAAAAATATTTATAACTAAATATCTCCATTAAACCGACTGGTTCTGGTATCTTTGTTTTTAGCAAAATAAATCCTTGATAAATCATAATACTGTGTTATATTGGTCATGAAATATTTCAATATCACCATTGAGCAGTCCCGCTGCTCATGATTTTTTAATATAACTGTGTTCTAATGTAAAAGGCAGTTGTGTATGAATAGTAATGTGAAATGTGGTAATAAAAATGGAAAGTTTATTGGGTTTATTTTGTTCTATCTCTAATGCAAATTAAAAACTGTGGCACAGAGAATCACCAGATCCTCAACCATCATCAAATCTACAGCTGTACTGCCATATCAGCTAAACATCAGTATCGACCTATGTGATTGATATCAAGTATAAAAAAGTGGGCGTTGATTTGCCACATTAACTGTGCGCTAGATAAATGTTTGAAAATAGTGTGTTAAGGAACTGAGAGGATGACCTGTCTTTTGTTTATGCCTCCAGCGAAGTTGAAAAGACTTTCAAGAACAGTGATCTGGAAGCTCAATGGGGAAAAAAACTCACTAAAAAGTTCTACTGGTCACCCATCTACAGCATGTACCTTATATTACCATTTCAGTGTTTTAATGATATGTGCTAATGATCACCCAAGTCTAAAAGTTACAGGGGCATTTTATGGAGCACTGTTCTTCCGTGCAAGTTTCGTCAGAGATAAAGAAAGCTCCTTATCTGCTGATCCCGGTCAGGAGATGATGACAGGGGAAAAGAAGAAAGTGAAACTTTAAGAGGAGGGGAGGAGATGCTGTAAAGTCAGTACAGCTGCTGGGAAAACCAGGACTGCTGTTAACACTCGTAATAACAGCAGCCCTGCAGTCCAACTGTTTTCTGAGCTGCACACTAATTCAGAGCACACTGCCTGCTGAGTTCAGGCACACATTAGACTAAAATGTGAGCACGCTGAGCGACGGGATTAATAACGGGGCTGGTACTTGGGAATGTTTCAAATAAATGGTCACACATAAGGCTGCAAATAATTTGCTACCAGCTATTTTTCCTCATTTAGTCACATCATGGTTCTGAAATGTCAAAAAAAATCTTTTAACGTTCACTGCTATGCTGGACAAACTGCCCAAACTCAGACTTTTGAGTTTTACAATTTCAGTAGTCTGTCTAATTTAATTTATTGAGACTTTTTGCTTTAAAAATACTGACAAAAAAGTATTTAATCAGCCAATAAAATTCTTGCTCTAATCCAAAAAGAGGCTGATGTTTTAGCTCAGATACAAGTAGCAAGACTGCATTTTGGTTACTTTACACTCAGAGAGGTAAATCCGCTTTCCAAATGGTTTCCATCACACACATGAACACATAAAGCACACATCCTGATGCTGTTTTATCAAAGCAGGAAGAAACAATTTAGATAAATGCTCATCCTTCTCAGTCATTTCCACAGCAAAAGTGGATTTGCAGCTGTTCTGTTTTCTATCTATGTCAACTCATTATCTTCACATGTTATCTTGGGCTTGCTTGGGGATTTTGTTGTTTGATAAACACTTCATACAATGCAAAAATACACTGCACTGTTTAAGTAACCAAAGATGGCTCTCACGCCACAAAAGAACAAGTTTCACCTGCAGCCCTGCCAGGGTACTGCAGCAGTGTGACAGCTCGCCCAGTCTGTGTGTGCCTCTCTCACGGGGGTGTGTTCAAGCAGGCTGGGTAATCCTCGTAAACACGAATAATCCCTTTTATAAGGGCAAATTATTACAACACGCTCTGCAGCGAAGACCTGGTGGGAGAATCTGGTATGAATCTTACTCTCTTACTCCAAAGGGCAGGTAGACAGAAAGTGAGGAACACAGAGAGGCAGAGGTCTGGCAGGAGTTAGCGGGCAGTGGATACCAGGTGGCTGTGAATGACAATTGAGACCAAATAAGCATATTCAAATTGAGAAAATAAAAGTTTTTTAAATGACAAAGGCAGCTGATATGCAAAGTGCAGCTCACCACAGAAACAAACTACATACCTCAGCAGAGTGTTTGCAGTAGGATGAATGTGTGTGTGTGTGTGTGTGTGTGTGTGTGTGTGTGTGTGTGTGTGTTTGTGTGTTGTTGGGGAAGAATCTCTGTCATTTCAAGGAGCATTTTTGCAAACATCATAAAGCAATAAAAGGCAACATTTCAAAATGCGACACCGACAAACAACACTAAAAAACACAAAGACCCTGGCCTTGGCTTTATTCTTGAGAGCTGAAGGAGCTGACGGCCCAGGTGCTCGTTCAGAGACTCTCTGACTGTTTCAAGCCCTGCGGTCCATTAGTGTCCTGCTGCTCCTCTAATCCTCATTCACATGTAACGGCTGACATTTCATCTTAATGTGTTAATTCATTAGCTGGGTGCTGAATGGAGAGACTCAGTCCACAGAGACAGCCGTCAGCAGACACACTAATGAGTCCCACCCGCACGCAGCCAGTGACTGCAGAGCTAATGCCAAGTGAAGTGGGTTACCTGCTGCAGGAAACCCCAACGATGGGCTACCCGGATACCCACGCAGGGCTGGATATTTGTTGGAATGTGGCATAATAAAAACAGCGCTTATACAATACAGACTCTTTTTACCAAAACCAAACAAAAGAAGCAAAGCCGAGAGAAATGCTGCTATTGTAAATGAAAAACCTGTCAGCACCACTCTTTGGGCTTTTAAATGTGCAAAGTTCTGGTTTATTTGATTTATGTATTCATTTTTAATTTCGCTGTGGATCCATTGTAAAAAAAATAAATTATTTAATGATTATTTAATCATTTTTGGCATAATAATAATAATAATGTCTTTTATCAGTGGGAAAAGCTGTGATGCAGTTAAAAATCCAGACTTTATCCCTTCCCTCATATTTTCTAAAGCCATCCAGATTGGAGTCCTTGCTGGCCGATTCTTACCCCAGGGCTTTATGTTTGACAACCCTGCTCTAAAGTCAGCCAAATTTGATTTAAATCATGCCCCAATCCAAGGATGTGAACAAGATTAGATCTCTGAGAAGACTTTGCACAACATTTAACACTTTAATGTACAGGTACACCCACAAAAACAGCAACAAAGGCTCTAAAAATCCTTGCTGAGGTTCTGCTGCTCCCTCTCATCGGATGACGCCAGAAAAATAAGAATAACTAAACAATCTTTATATAAGTTAGCCACAGAATGCTTTGTTTACTTCTCTTGTTATCCTTGTGCTATAAGATATTTATCAAGTTCACCTGGATATTGTGGGGGGGGGGGGGGGGGGGGGTTAACTGTAATGGTTTATCCATGTGATGAGAGAAACAACCAACTAAAAGCCAACATTACAGAGGCAGGCCTTCATGCTGTCACTCAGAGACAGTACAAGATCTACACAGACAGTTAAGACGTATTTGGCCATCATTAGTCTGCTGTCCCCTAGATTTAATTCGGAGGACCGCTGCCCCCCAAAATGCTGGATGCAAACTGCCCCCACCACCTCAACACCCAAAAGCTCCAGATGTATATATGTGTGTGTGTGCATGCAAGTGTGTGTGTGTGTATGTGTGTGTGTGTGTGTGTGTCTTCATCTGTTGGGGGGCAGGGGAGAGCCAGGCGGGATCTGGTTCTTGGAGGACCTGCTATTTCCAGTCACAGCTTCTTAAATCTTTGCTCTAATGTTACAGGTGATAAATCTTCCCTGCCTGCTCGCTCCGCTCTCTTTGAAAATATCAGCCACTTGCGCACACAAAATACAGCATGCAGCATAAGAGTGTGTGTTCAAGGGGCAGTTCAGGGTGCACGGAGGGGGCTTCCTGTCATTTGAATTACCCCTCTACATGTGGGGTCAATATGTGCCGAAATGTGTGTTTGTGTGTGTGTGTTTGAGGGAAAGAGAGTTTGTGTGTGTATGGGGGGGCTGTTGTGGGAACTACCCATCCAGCCCCCCTCCCTCTAAAAAAGGCTGTATAAAGGAGGAAGGGGGAGAAGCACCTTTGTCACTTCCCTCTCAGACACAGAGACAATCACTCTGGACACACACATTCCTTCAGGGACATAGCGATTATTCTCAGAAGAGATCTACTTGTTCGTACTGGATTCTCCCAGAGGAGGATTTCGCGACTGAAAAGAGAAGAGGGGCAAATCTGAAAGACACTCAGCATCTCCAGTCCAGTCCGGATTTGAGCTACAGGGACTCTCCGGAATTATTTGTGAAAATTATCATTAGTTTCAGCTCCTGAAACCAGCTGCCACCTAACTATGAGGATATTCAACCTGCTCTACCTTCTCATGCTGCTCGCAGTCATGGCAGCATCGGTCTCCTCTGCCAAGCCAGGTAAGCGTCCTCAGACTTCAGTGTCCTTTTAAAGGGGGCGCCTATAAATCTGAACGTTAACGTTAGTAATGTCTGCTAGGTACAATAAAACAAAAAAACAACCATAAATAAAGCTTTACTACCAGTTACATGGACCAAAACATAGTCCCGGTCAGCAGCATTCTGAATCACTGCGCACTGACCCTTAAACTCGCATCCATAGCAACAAGCTTGGACTATGTTAGCTATAGTTAACTGTCACTAATAAAACAGATTAGCTTAACCCAATGAGTTAAACAGACTTAAAACTTTTAATAGAAAAGTTGAGTTAATTTTTTTAAGTTTGTTTTAACCTAAGCAATGTTAAAAGTGCGCGAGATAATTTGACGGCCAATTATTGACGGCATGTTGGACGTTACTTCTTTATAACAGTGGTGGTGCATTCACTGCTTGTTGTGAAAATTGTTTAGTTTTTTTTTTAAGTTAAATAGTCAATATTCACAGTTATTATCTCAAAGATTTTCACCCGGTAACTTGAAATTATTTTTCTCAGTTTTGAGTTATTAGGTCAAACTTTTTTGACTATTTTGAAATAAATAAATGAAACTTTTAGTGGTGGAATCAAGCGTCCTCAGCTCAAAGGCTCCAGTCTCATAAACAAATTACAGCTGAGTGACACTGATAATTAAGTGTCGATTTTTATTGATTTCGCATAATGCAGGAAAAGCACTTTTTAAAGCCTCCTTTCAGCCTGACCACAAATAAGTACCCCCATCTGTAATAAGGAAAAAAACGTTTTAGTGTTCCTGCCTTTTAGCAGGTGCGCTTTCCCCCGCAAATTCTCGGACTTTTTTTGCGGTTATCTTTGCGCAGATGCAAAAAAAGAAAAAAGAAAAAAAAAAGGGGGGGGGGGGGGGGGGCTGCTGTTTAAGGGGGAGGTTTTGTGCCTCGGGTCGTGATATAGGTTCATGTGCTGATGGCGAGGACACGATGATGAGAGGATAAAAGGAGGAGTGGAGGACAGCGGAGCGCCGCCGGGGGATCCGCAAAGAGGACCGGTGGGCCCTTTGTCCACGGCTGGAAGGCGCTCCGGAGCGCTTTTGTTAATGGCAGTGTTAAAACTTCATGCAAATACCCGCGCTTTATTTACATGACATGGAGTAGCAGTGGCAAGCAGGCTACCTTTAGGGTGGGGGGGGGGGAGCTTCTTTCAGAGGTACAGGCAGAGGGGGTGGGAGGGGAGTCATAAAGTCATCTGGCGGTTTATCTCTTCCTGGGCTTGGCTGGCAGTCTGGATTTATTAGGGACGTATAAAAATAATCACGTGTTAGGTGAGTGTGTCCCAGCTGTTTGTAAATGGGTTGCAATAAAGAAAAGAAACTCTTAAAGTGGTCAGGAGAGGTTATAGAGTTGCAGAAGGTTCAAAATGATATATGCCAGGCATCCACCTGCAGACCGCATGAATGAGCAGCTTTTTGCCTGATAGCAGTCTAATTTAATTAAATATCCGTTTACATCTACAATCAAACCATCTCTTTTACTCCAGATTTCTTGAACCTGAGGAAAAAACACCACAGACACCACTGCCCACACAGACGCTGCCTGCCTCTGCACTCCAGAGTACCCTTCCCTTGAGGTAAGAGACGTTCACTCATACATGTGTTCATATATAGCAGGAGGTTATGAACCGAGCCTAACAAAAACAGGCTACGTGGCCGGCAGGTTGGCAGTCAGGAAAAGCGTGTGTGTGATTAGTGTTTACGAAGAACAGAGGACATAAATCTCACAAACTGAACTGGGAGGAGGTGAAAGAGGGGACTCAAGGTGACTTTATGTCTAAGTGCTGTTTTTATCCATTACAGGTCAGAAGAACTGCAATGGGGAAGACTCGAGGAGAGAAATGTGAATATGGACCGCAGTTTGTGGCAGAAACATCACGGCTGGAGCCCAGGAAAGAAGGGGAGATATGGGACTCCACAAAGATGCCACCCACAGACTTTAATGTACATGTATCTGCTTCTGCAGCAAAAATCTGAATATTCATCAAACCATGAAAAGCTACAACAGCTGGGCGACCACGGAGCTGGGCTCGGCCAGTTTTGAGCTCCTTCCAAATGATAAAACGGGGAAAATAGGATGTGAGCGTTTAATCAATATCATCAAGTATATTCAATAATCCACTTAAAAAGCTGCGGACCAAAGAGCTGTAAATACCCCTAGTATAGCTACAAATTGTTTATATTGTATGCACTTCAGATGTTTATTGAATTACTTTTTAATAAAAACAAAACAAAAAAGAAAACTGTTTTGATTGTGTTTGTGGTAAAGATGCAATGCACTACATCCAGATTACACTTAACTCTTGACAAAACAGGATTTAAAAAAAAAAAAAATTATATATATATATATATATATATATATATATATATATATATATATATATATATATATATATATATATATATATATATATATATATGAATGTTAAATGCCCCGGATCAAACGGGGAATCCTGCTACCCGAAGGCCTCCTATTAAATCTGCACTCTCATTTCAAGCCACACGGGAAAACCCTTGTAAATATTGCACTCCCTGTGGAGTTACGGATGCCGGAGCATAAAGGAGACACAATGGGGAACAAACACCAAGGCTTCAAATGACAATCTCCACATTTCGTTAGTGTAGAGTCCCGTGACTGTTGGGAGTTTTATGCGAAGAGGGAGAAGGCATTTACTCCAGCTGATGTTGACACTGCTGTGTTTCTATTGTTTCGTGCTCTTGCACCACATCACACAAGATAAACACTCGCTGACAAAAACAAAGCAGTTGCCACATACTTGGATACTGTCTCAAATCTCACAGTGAAAAGGCTTTAAAAATCACAAGAATATTAAAGCTTTATTGAAATCTGATCACAAACAAATCCAGTGACTGAACAAAGAAACACACTCCCCAAATAAACCACCGTCACACACATTTTTAGATACAGAAAAAGCACTTACACGTTGTACAGCATGGTTTAACCGCTCTCGTTTAGTTTGATGCTGATAAGTGATAACCTCTCCCTGCTCGGTGAAGATGATCTTTAGAACAATTTCACCGCTCTGTTTCTTTCACAGCAACAAAAAGCGGCGGCACACGTGGGTCACCGGGGGTCGTGGCACAGTGATAACCCCCCCCCCCCCTTCACCTCTGATCTGTGACCCACGACTTCTCCCCTCTGCCTCTTTAACTGCCCTCCCACTTTCAGTTCACCTCCTCCTCCATTATCTGTCCATTTCAGGTGAAGATGCCCCACATGCCTCTCACTCAGTCTGTGTGTACAGGTGCATTTGCCCACAGCTTCCCCCTTCTTTTAAAGCCTCCAATTGCTTTTTTTAAATTCCTTGTAGAGTTAAATGATCAGGCTCTTTTCCCCAGAGCGTTGGAGGGTGTCCTCGTCTGGCATCGAGGAGGAGGCCAAACTGTGGTTAGTGCTGTGCGGTGAGGTTGAGCAGCCTCCTGCTCAGTATGGTGTTGTGCTGTTTCAGGTACTCGATCAGATCGGCCTGTTTCTCCACCACCTCCTCCAGATTAGAGCTTCCTCTGTAACAAAAATAAGAGTTTGTAAAAGATCCTCATACAAGAATACCAGCCTTGAGGGTTATCTCAAGTATTACTCTGTAAACTGTCTACTCTGTGATACAGTTCATTTCTCTGTGCTGTGAAGCTCTACTGCTGTCCAAAAACACATAAACACAACAAGATACATGTTTGCACTAAATTAATCCAACATGACTACGAATACACTGAGTCAATCACACATTTCCGCCTCCCCACTTCTAGTAAAAGAAAAAAAAGGCAGAAATCTTTGTAAATGTGAAACATGTGAAAATAAATTTCCTAATTAGAAGAAACCAAATAAATGTTTACCATCCTAACTTTTACACTGTGATTATGTATCAATGATGGATGACTCTGTCCTCAGTTTGAATTTGATGGAAAGACACACTGACACTAGTTGACAAGGATACTATTTCTCAAACTATACAGCAATAAAAAAAATGTCTACAAAATCTTCAAAAAGAGTGTGAGGGTCCAAAAATGCCGCCATCATCTCTGAGCCGAAGCTCATTTAAAATGGACTGAGGCAATGTGGAAAGCTGTTCTGTAGTCAGACGAATTGAAATTTGAAATTCTTTTTGCAGACAACACCAAAGAGCAGAGGGAGCATCCAGCTTGCTTCAGCGCTCAGTTCAAAAGTAAGCATCTCTGATGGTTTGGGGGTCCATTAGTGTCAACGTACATTTGGAAAGGCATCATCGATGCTGAAAGGTATACACGCAGCTTTTGGGGTGACACGCGCTCCCATCCAGGTGACGTCTTACTCGTGAAAGACGTTCCATATTTGAGCAAGACAATGCTAAACCACACACTGCATCCACTGCTACAGCATGTCTTTGTAGCAGAAGAGTCCAGGTGCTTAACTGGCCTGCAGGTCAGATCTTACCCGAATAAAAAAAACATAATATAAAAAAATTAAAATTGGCCAGTCATTAAATGGAAAATAAGAAGACCCAGGACTGAGCAGCTAGGATCCTGTATTAGACGAGAATGAGACAACATTCCTCTCCAGCAGCTCCTCTCCTCAGTGCCCAGATGTCTACAGACTTGTTAAAAGAAGACTGGATGCTACACATGACCCTGTCTCACATGTTTTGGTATCTGATTGTATATACACAGGTTTGGAAGCAACATATGCTGCCAGCCAGGGCTTGCTTGTTTCAGTAAGAAATTAAAGTCTGCACATATTAGAGCACCTCACTCACTGAAAACATTTAATTCACTATGAAACAAAAAACAAACAAACAAAAAGATCACAAAGGAAGCCTCAAACATATCAAGAAAGAAAGCTGTACTATTGCCACATCCTGTAAAACATGCACCAAGTCTCATGTTGTGCCTCATCAGGCCCACATGACTGCATCTCCAAGCACTAACATCATAAAATTGTCCTTTTCACCAAAGTTATTTTGTAATCTTTACAATCTGAATGTGAGGTAAATGGTAAACCAATCACGGGAGATGCTTTAAAACTGATCCCTTTTAAAATGGAAACTCATGTTGCTATGGCTTAAAATCACATTTATTCAATTCATGTGTCTCCACAGAGGAAACTTAAATCTGAGCACAGCGACACTTCTGTGGGTGCCTGAGTGAAACTGCTGTACCTGAAGCCCGTCTCAGTCGGTGCGTTGGTGACGCTGTAGGTGTGTGAAAGCTCTTCCTGGCTCACATCTGGTGCAGCGCGCTCTCTGTTGAACCGCATCACTTTAACTGGAAAAGCAAACAAAAAGCTCTTAGCCTCGCAATAAAATCATCAAACCCGAGTTTTAATGCTGCCGACTGCTTGTAAAGACACACAGACATTATTGAGCAGTGACAAGTTTCTAGCCACGATAATCGCCTAGGTGAGAAACATGACACTTTTTTTTATTTTTTTAAATTGTTTTTCATCCCTCTGACTCTCCTAAACACATAGAGGCTGTTATATCCTGCAGTTAGTTCTTATGGGCTGCCATATCCTGCACTTAAACCTCTAATTCTCACACCCTAAACATGCACCTTTACTAAGGGGTGGTGCTAGCAACAAGGTGTGCGTATGGTGGGTCCAATAGCTTACAGTAAGAGAAGCTGCAAACAAAATATGTGCTGGAGGAGTTTTTAGGGTCACAAGGCTACGGTTTGAGTACGTCTGTAAGCCTGTATGGGTGAGGCTGCGATGGAGGCCAGAGGGAGGAGCTGGCTGAGTATTGATAAGACTTGAGCGTCATTAGCCAGAGGAAATTGTCAGGGAGGTTCTAAAGAGCACTATCTTTACTTTGCTACAGTGCAGCATCTCAACATCAACACTCACACACAATCCAAAGAAATGCTACACATTCCTGCATAATGAGGCCCTAAATCTGTGTGTGTGTGCTCACAAGTAAATAAAGCAATAATAAGTAAGTATTTGTGGGAGAGAGACATTCCTACATTCCTCAGAAATGAGGCGGAGGAGAGAAAAGCAAAAGGGTATAAAGGCAAAATGTCACGATGAGCCTTTGTTTGATGCAGAAAAATCACAAACTGCTCTGAAATATTTACAATACCAGGAGAGAAAAAAAAAATCAACCATTTTCCCAGCTCACAAAACCGCTTTCATATATTAAAAAAAAAAAAGCAGCTTTTTTTTGTTCAAGAAATAATAAAATGAATAGAAATGAAAAAGGAAATTCTAATTTGATCAGATTTTGCGTGTATTCACTCTTGATTTTTCTCAATAATTAAAATTCCCAAGTTTCATACAAGAAAAACGCCTTTCAAAAATATATATATTTTAAAAAGCAGATGTATGAAAACTTTGCAGATTTCATTTTACTTTAAATATATTTGAACATTTAGCCGTTTTAACTTACATTAATTAGAATATTTAACAACGCAAATAAATCTAAGGAAAGCATGCACTGCATGCGGCAGGAAAAATCTTATTAACATCGTAAAATGATGTATTTACATTTAGTTTTAGCAGACACACTGTCAGCGCTGCAGGCATCTGCTTCAGTAAAATTCCGACTTCAACAGACAGACACACCAGGATGGATGGATTGGGCAGTGTAAAGGAAGTGATACATTTCACATGTTCCTGTTACAGACTCTCATGGCTGAGCTCAGGCCTGGTCTGCTCGCATCTGAGAAGCCTCAATGACCCATCCAGGAAGGCCCATTTCCAGGTGACAACAGCGAAGCTGCAGAAGTGCTAAGAGCGAATGCGCCCAGCATGGTAGTGCGCCGGTAGTGTCGGTGCGCCACGGCTTTGCAGACCCACGTCTACATTGTTGTAGCTATGCATCATCAGCAGGGGGCAGTGTCAAAAATATGTCCCACAACCAGTTATGTGGGCTACTCTTGTTAAAGTTTGTGGTGTTACAACTTCTACCATGAAAAGACAAGCGTTACAATATACCACAAGAGTCTTTCTAGTGAAGCAAAGCAAAACAATGAAAACTACTGACTGAAGCCAGTTCTTGATGCTTTTCAACAAAGCTTTGAGATTCTTAATGTTTTTGAAGGACCACATGCAAGTACATCTGCATAACAGCTTTGGTAAAGTTCCCACAATCCTCCTTCTTTTAGCCAAAGAGCATCAATGCAGCACCATGACCTAGCCACATAACAGAGGAACCAGGAAGAACACACTTTTGAACAGAAAGCATAAAGATAACAGAGAGAAGCAGCGGTGATGCCTTCTAGGTGTAGTATATGCTATGAAAGTACATCAAAGTCGAGCACAGAGTAGCGAAATGTGGTTGAGAACAGCAGAGCCGAGACCCTGTGGAACTTCAAGTTCCAGACACACGAGCAGCTGCTGACTAACCGGCCAGACACAGCGGTGGCTGACGAGAAGCAGAGGAGGCCAGCTGTGACAGATGTGGTAATCCCAGCTGACAATAACATCAGAAAGAAGGAGCATGAGAAGATGGAGAAGTAGCAGAGCCTGAAGGAACCACTGGAACAGATGGTGGACAGAGGAGTGGAATTTGGTATGTTAGGCTAGGAGAACACACAACAGGTTCAACATCTGAGATGATGAGCAGTGCAGTCCTGGGAACAGCTAAGATACTGCTCTGAATCCTAAAACTCCCAGGCTTCCGGTGTAGCAATCAGTGGGTAGAAAGAAGAACGCCAGTGCTCAGTTTCCAATAACTATAGATCTTTTGCAAGTAGGTCAGCCGAGAGCCTGTTTTCCCTTACGAGTAATGTTGTCTAAGAGTCTTTTCTATCATCTATCAGTAAATAGATAAAGTAAGCCACAGTATTGCAAACAATGAGCACAGGGTAATTTTTCATGCAAACCGACCCACATTTACTATATATAGCGAGGTTTGTTGAATGAGGCGCATTAAAAAGGCACATTAACATTTATCATTTACCTGCAGGAAAAAATATTCCAAGCATTAAACATCGATGATTATTTATCATTCATAAAATGGTGTGAGAGATTAAATATTCACTTTTAGTCTGCACTGACAGGCATCAAACAAATATATTCTAAAATAATAATAATACTAATAATGATAAAATAATGGAGGACCTCCTGATCAAAAATGTGGTTTGAATCTTTTAAAAGTGATTCAGTCTTGTTTTACTTCCCCCCCATCATGCAGTATATGGGGTTGGTGTGTGTTCGGGTTATACTGCAGCTATCAGCATCAATGTGTGTGTCTCTGTTGTGCCCTGCAGTGCTTACACTAAGTTCTTGGCCAGCCAGAAAAGAGAGATGTAAGGTAGGCCTTTGAAGGCCGGGGCATGGCTTTGATGTGCAAGGAGGTCTATAGAGGAGAGGGTATTCATGTTAAAATGAGAGAGGTCGAAACATACAGAAAACCTTCAAAGACACACACACACGAGCACAGACACATACCCACACACGCAATCACAATCAGGCACGCACTTCAAAGACAAGTTGAACGAGGCCTTCCTGCATGGACTTTATGGCTGCAGGCATTACATCTCTCTCTGAGAAAAAGAAGAAAAAGAGTTTGCTTTTTTCATTTTCTTTTTCACGACCTCACTGGTGCCACCTTGACTCTCTCCGATCTGTCAGGGTGCCTGTTTGTGCTCGGTTCGTGCTGTGAGGCATCATTCTGATTGTGCTATGCCTGACTGCACTGATCTGAGCAGGAATGCAACCGGTGACCAGGGACACCCCCCACCACACACAAACACACTGAAAAACCAGCACTGTAAACACAGGGACAATGTGCATGGGTCTCCTATGGGTGAAGAGGGTGAAGGGGGTGAGGGCTACCCTTTGGCTAGGTTAAATCCTAATGCCTCTAATCTTTTCTCTGTGGCTCTTCGGTATCTTCATCTCACATCTGTGCCCCTCAGCTGCCAAACACAACTTTAATATGGATTTCCTTTCATCACATGATTCTTCAATATCAGCATCCTCTGATTTAGCATCTTTAACAGGAGTTTTCCTTTATGCACTCAGAGGGAGGCAGGACTTCAAGCACACACACACACACACACACCATGGGCAAAATACTGTTAACTGCCGATTACGACAATATTGCATCGTGGTATTTTTGAAGGCAACAAATTGCAATTCACACAATTGATTAAAAAACAGATCTTTGTCATATGTTGCTGCGGTCTTCACCCTCTGACACTTTGGATAAGCCTCAGTTCCTCTAAGCTGGATAAGCAGTTAAAAGAAACGGGTGGATGGATGTAGCGGTTGCGTTTGTTAGGGGTTAAGATGCCAACCATGAGCCACAACGTCTCCAGATCACTAGCACCTGGGGGGACTTTAGTCACATCTCTCATCATTTCCTGTGGTTCCTCCCCATTCTTCAACAAAGGCAGAAAAACAAATCTGTATAACCCCGATAACTTGCCTGTGCCTCAAATGGAAAACTGGGATTTTCAAGAATTTCTAGAGATTTATATTAAAATAAGGCGTTGACTTCATTTACAGCTGTGCATGTACGCGGTGTATAGCTTCATCTTATAAAATACTTACGTACAATTAAATGAAGTAAATCTGAGTCTCTGCCCTGTAAAACCATCTGAACACAGCAGTGTCTTCTACTATACCCGGTCCTCCTGTATGAAAGCTGATTTGGTTTTAGGCATGCTGGGCATCACCTGCGTATTTCACTGCATGTGTGGAAAGCATGCATTTAATGCATTTCATGACTAGATTATAGTTCTGTGCTTTTTATTTTTTGCCTTTTTAAAAATGCATCACACTGTTTGCAAGTCTGATTCTAAAGGCTGTTTCTACATAAAAAGCAAACTTTTAGCTAACTTGACATTAAACAAACAAACAAAAAAAAACAGATGATAAAAAAATTTGTAGATTAGTTTGGTTTCACCATCCTAATCAACAATGAGTTTTATACTACAAAAAGAGAAAAGCAGCGTCACAGTGAGGGACCTTTCCGTTAATAGCCACTGCTTTGAGCCAACAAGCCACCAAAGCTACTTAATCTGAAATGTGTATCACAGGGTTAAATAACAATAGCTAAATTTAACCAGTTTGTTCTTGAGGGCTAAGGCAAAGGAAACGCACACAGTGGAAACACAGACAGTGTTCAAAGTCTGCAAACACCATGCTGAATCTGAAGCAAAGAATCAGCAGATCAGCAGAGAGAAGGAGGGTGGACAGAGAGTTGAATGGTTGATTGTCATGCTGTCGAGTCTGAAAAGGGCAGGGCAGGTATTGTAATGCAAACGCACTAAGACACAGTGTGGGGGTAGTGTGTGTGTGTGTGTAATGTAATCTACAGGGTGTGCCTCTCAATATAAAAAACAGCTGATGATAGAGCTGCTATCTAATAAGTGATGCTGCAGCACAAAAAAAACACACTCTTATTATGAACTAGTGATTGAGAACCAACAGTAAAAAAAGTGTTATTACATTAAACTCTACAAGCTGTGTGGAAGCCAGTGAACGTGGTAGAGATAAAGTCCCAAACGTGTCTCTGGAGGTCTTATATCAGCTGTTTTTTTTAAATCTGAGAAAAAACATGAAAAAAACCAAAACAAAACAAACTGATATTCGGTATTTAGTCAAGAGTTGTTTTCACAATGAAACTCTGGAAAATATCTGGAAAAACCTGGTCTGTGCATTATCTTACATGTGGCAGACACAGGACACCCACTTGCTCGCTATGAACTCTCTGGACAATTACTTGCTCTATTCCCACAAGGATTCAGTCAACCATTACACAGACTTTACTAGAAAGCAGGCAGGTTAAAGACTGTTTAATGTCTGCCCCGACTGATTAGGGCAAAAAAATGTCTTAAAAAAAGAAAAAAAAGTTTAGGGGCTGTAGTGCATGAGTGAAAACAGCTTTTGTTCACTGCCAGGCGGCTTTTTAGGAAAGAGAAGATAATGTCTTTAACAGTTATTTAAAAAAAGAATGATTAAGCTAAGCATGGACTTCCTCTTTATTTTTCCATGTGCTGCCTTTTTGCAGCTAATATACAATATGGGATGCTGTGTAAAATGTAGATGTATGTAATAATAATAATAATAATAATAATAATAATAATAATAATAATAATAATGATGAATGTACTAACAGAATTCACTGATATTGTATATCCGTTTTTAATGCAGTGCTGGCTGAGGGCCTGAAGCTCACAGGCATCCAGTAGTGACCCTAAGTCTTGTTCCTTTCTACAGAGAAATTTCCCCAGATTCTTAATGTACTCCAGATGAGATATAGCTATTCAAGGAACATTATTTTTTAAAATCTTCCACAATTTATAGATGCTGTGTTTGTGCAGATAAGTGAAACTCTGCTTTTCCAGTATGCTCATTTTTATACTAAAGTCACTGACCTGTTGCCAGTTAACCTGATTAGTTGAAAATGTTTTTGCAGCTGTTTGATTTTAGCACTACTTACTTTTCCAACCTTTTGCTCTCCCGGTCCCAACTTTTTTGAGATGTGTTGCCGCTGAAGAAATTCAAAGTGAGCTGAGATTTTTTAAGAATATTAAAACATCTAATTTTAAACATTTCATTCATCTTCAGTGTTCTATTGTGAATAAAATATTGGTGTATGAAGTTGAAAATGATAGCATTCTGTCTTTATTCACACACGTCCCAAAACACACCCAGACTGAAGTTTGACCACAACGAGTTTATCTGATCTGTACGTAAAGGAAGTTATATTTCAGTTTTTTCTTCCTAAAGAATTTTAAAACTGTATATTTTGTCTATACCTACCCTTTTTCAAATGTATATTTTATTTTTAAAATGGTTTATTACTCTACAACTACATTATTTTAGAAACCTTAAATTTGTCTGCAGTCCTACAAAAGAGTCAATCTTAAATCCCCGATTGAGATTCTTTTACTCAACATTAAAATAAGATCACTTTACCTATGTAATACAGCAGGTATGGCAATGTCAACAAGACCTCAAATCCCAGAATACTGAGCAGCATGTAGACGTGTACAGTCTGTGGTAATCTCGCAGCCAGAAGAGTCATAAGCAGAGCGTTTCCTGTTCACACACACAGAAATATAAACACTTATTTATGTTTTAGGATTACTGCCACCTAGTGGATAACACTGCCCATTACAGATTCATTCACTGTATCCTCATGAAAAGTTGTACCTGTAGAGTGTATGATGAACGGCACCTGTTTCAGCCTCTGCGTTTGTCTGTAAAACCGCAGGTATCCTCTGCTCCGAGCACGACTGTGGTGGTGATGCACGCAGCCCGTAAACACCAGCACCAGAATCCATAAACACGACTTTGCAAACACTATGACGCTGTCGCCTTGGACTGTCCCCAAAATACTCTTACACACTTCCTCTTGGCCGAATTTTAATACACATAGCACTGCCACGCAGACTGACAACACAACATAAACAACCTGAAAAGAACAAGAGAGTAGAGGATTTGAGACTTACTGGTATTTAATGACTTGATGAACACTGCGTATGTGCAAATGTGTGCATATCATACATTCAGCAGAGTCAGCAGGATGGCATGGCAGTGTGTTGGCACAGTCTGAAACTCTCTCCTGATGGCAGAGTGGAGGGCATCAGCAGAGATCAGGGGCCCATCCACCAAAGGCTCTTCCTCTATGCTTCGTGTCATATCTGCGGAGGAGCCTGCCTGCTAAAACAAACACATACATGCTTTATGCAACTGCCGCCAGGTCGCTTAAAAGTACCTTAAATTCATTAAGTGTGATCAGATCCTTGAGTTTGAGTTGATTTAGCAGCTGTTTACAGGAAGAAGCAGCAAATTTAAACCGTTTTTATCTCAAATTCACTATGGGCTTTTGGGTCTGATAGAAGTAATAAGTGGTGACTGAAAACAATGACTTCCCAAACTTACCCAGAAGCAGGTCTGCAATTAATTTGAGAGCAGACCAAGCAGGTCTGGCTTTAAGGTTTGTGTGCACTTCGAAAATGTATGCAAAACTAACGATTATTTAAGGCTAGTCAGTCAAGGTTTAGGCACTTAGAAGCGTAAAGACAACTTATGGAGTGCTTACTCTACACCACTTGTGCTGGCTACTAAAAGTAAAAAAGAAGCTAATATAGGGTTTCAGTTCTCAATCTCGGTTCAATATCGGCACTGAAAATAAGGAAAATGAGCATATATTCATGAGTTAAAGAACTCGGTAGAGATATGTAGAGCAAACATTTACTAATTAATTATTTCCAAAAAAACCTGCTGCGGAACAAGAGAAGCAGAGTCGCAGCTAATTCACGTCTCATCGTGTTGTTTTTAGCCGACAGCTTCAACTAGCCAGCTAGCTCACAAGCTAACTTCCGCGTGCAGTTAAACATCAGTATAAGGAAACAAGCGCGATGTTGACGTGGCAATCAATTTAATGTGCATTGAAAGGTACGTACTGCATAAAGAGAGGGTCCCTTTGGGTCCATCTGTCCGGACGTTCAGCGTTTTTAAAATAAAAACAACAAACTACATTGGCTTACAATTTATTTGCCAGACAGGTCAGGTGAATATTAGTAAACTTCCGGTTCTTCCTTTTTCTGGCGCCGTTTTCTGGCTACTTGCTCAATAGTTCCGTTAATGTTTTCATTTTAAAACCGAAAAATAATTACATCAAAACGACTTCAGATTGCGGTAAAGCCAAAACCGGACCGGATATGAAAAAACTTTTCTGATGTAAAAACCAGTTAGTTTTTTTTAAGGCTCATTGAAAAGAGTTTTAAGCCTCAAACTCACAAACTCAGCCATCTACGAGGTGAACTATGAACAAAAAAACTTGTGATCTGAATTTCTAAAGTGGGAAATGAAAAAAAAGGCGAAGGTTTTAAGGGTGAAGAAATGACTCATCCTTCTCACACTACACTACTCATAATGTACTGCAATCCCGGATTCCAATGCCAAGAGCTTCCGTAGTGCTGTCTCAGAACTTTTATATATATATATATATATATATATATATATATATATATAGTTATTTTTGTTTGTTTCTGTGTGTGTAATAAAATATAATACGACCTTCCTGAAACATTTGAACATTTCCATGGTAACAGCGAACAGCACCAATCAGAGACCTCGCTGGAATTTAGGCTTCTGGGTAAAGTAGTTTTCCCACGCTATCGCAAAACAAAACTGTTATTTGCTAAAACAACGCTGAGATCACAGAGTTTCGAAGGAAGCACATGCCGTCGTTTAACAGCGTCGAAGCTCGTAGTAAGCGTACTTTGCATGGCTATAACATTACAGCTCATAATCAAAATCGTTCATGTTGATCTCAGTATGAAAGTAAATCTAAATAAAGAAACAGATAGCATCCCATTTAAAACATTTTATTGATAAACATACAGTTACTATAAAAGACAATGAACTGTGCTCTATTCCTCTGAGAGATGAAGAAGCTGTCAGGTTTCCAGATTGAGGCGAGACAAGAGAGGATAGGACAGTTCAGATTATTCTCTGGGGAGGCAACGCTTGTGATACAGAGGCAAATGAGGAGAGATTTTAGGACACTGTGGATTACCTTAAGAAGATATTAAAACAGGGAAGCAGCAAGTAACATTATGTCATTGGTTTAGTTCACTGGAGGCAATGGAAGAGGACAGCAGGTGATTAGGAGAGGCTGATCCATTTAACATTTCTTTTTTGCTGGTATGGAACTGTGCATTAAGTCAAATCACACACTGCATTCACACACACACACACACACACACACACACACACACACACACACACACACTATGTGCCAAGACCCTTAGGTCTGTATGAGTGTGAAATACTCCTGCACACTCCACTCGCCTTCGCATTCATTACATAAGGCACTGATTCAGGTGCAGTCTGTGAGAAGAAACAATGGCTAAAACATCCTAAAGGGAAAATATTTAAAATTCAAAGAACAAGTGTTATTACTTAACAACATGCATTCTCATTCCTGTAAAATGACTTATAGAGGAAAAGCAAAAACAAAATCATCAGAATGATGTACGACAAACACAAGGATAGGTAAGAAAATAACAACTCACTATCCGTCTGAGCAATACTCACAAAAACTTATATATATATGTTACTTTTATCCATGCAAAACTGTAAACACAAAACCCAAAAATAAAGGAGAAGGTATGAGTAAGGCATTATAATGGTCAAGCTACTTCAGGTTATCCAACCTGAACCCCTTTTGCATCACACTCAAGAGAGTGGAGTCACATGATCAGTGCAGAAGCAGGAGTTAATGAGTCAAGATTTGGGAGGCCGATGTGTTACAGACAGTAGTGTTCAGCTCTTGGCGTAAGATCCCTATTGAATGTCTTGTATGGATGTGCAAACGCCTAAACAAACTGTTTTTTTGATTACATCCATGCTACACATACTAAAAACAAGTGTATACACGTGTACGGTTAACAAGTATAGCGATAGTCCTGCAAGTCCATGTAGTTGAGACTTTTGACCCACGTGGATTCAGACTCCTCGTTGTGAACATCCACGTGAACTGTTGTGCATTCAAGGAGGAAAAAAGATGATGACTTGTAGCGTCAAGACTGTTTCAGTGTGATTCAGGGTTTTAGAAGAGTTCTCCACCCAATCACTGAGGGTCCAGCTCCAAAACAGTGGTCATCATAGTGTGGTGGGCTGACCTCGGCCTGCAAACAGAAATAGACATTTACAGTCATATAATAAGTTTACACTGAAAAGGTTTGTACTATCTAAAATGTTTGGTATGTGAAATAAAGACAGAAACGATGTCTTCTTTTCATTGCTGTCTGTATATACTCATACTATAGAATTTACTCAGACACCACAGACATTACAAAAATCCGATGAACAAAAAAAAGATGTTAGCAGTCAAAAAGCTGAAGTCAAAATGGAGCCCACAAACCAACGGGTGACATCACAAAGGCTAGGTATGTGTTTTGTATGCCATCTGTGTGGAGGACAGGATGCAGTCCGTCTGTGCTGGTTTGTGTGGGTGTGCGTGTCTTCTCACCCCGAGATGCAATGTAGCACTCGTGGCAGCTCAGCATTCCCTTACGAATCCGTACGTCAGTCCCTGCAGTGGCGTCACCAAGCTGTACACCACACAGTCCACACTGCGTTTGGAAATACGGCAATTAACATTATGTACACACAGGACTGTCTTCATGTTGAAAACTCTCATTTTTACTCCTGTTGTGCATCAATTTTTTATGTGTTCTCTTCCTTGGACATAATTGTGATATAAACTCACCCACTTTATTATGTATACCTAACAGATTGGACCCCCTTGCCCACCCCTTATTTTTCCTTTCAGAAATGCTTCTTAAGCCATCAGTCGTCACAGATTCAACAAGGTGCTGGAAACATTCATCAGAGTATCACACAGTTGCTGCAGATTTTTCAGCTGTACAAATTTTGCAAATGTTTCTCTCTTTGAAATTGTCCCACCACTTTGGCAAGGTGCTCTGTTGTATTGAGATCTGGTGGCTGTGGAGGCCACTTGAGTACAGTGAACTCACTGTCATGTTAAATGACCAGTTTGAGAGTATTTGAGCTTTGTGATTTGGTGTGTGATCCTGCTGGAAGTAGCCAACAGAAGATGGGTACACTGTGGCCATAAAAGAATGGAGATGGTCAGCAAAAATTGTCAGGTAGGCAGTGAAGATGAGATGATGCTCAGTTTGAGGTTATTTCAGCTTTACGATATGGTGTGCTACTCTCGTCATTAAAGACTGGTACACTGTGGTCATAAAGAGATGGACATAGTCAGCAACAGTACTGAGCAACAATATTTAGATAGTTTGTGATGTTGAAATGATACTCAGTTGGCACTAAGGGGCTCAAAGTGTGCCAAGAAAATATCCCCCGCATCACTACACAACCCAGCAGGATAGATCCGTGCTTTCATGTCTTAATGTTGCAGCAGATATCGAGACTCATAAAACCAGGAAATGTTTTCCAGTTTTCTAATGTCCAATTATGACTAAAAGAGCAAATTGTGTCTAAGGTTTCTTAGCTGACAGGAGTGGCTCTGGAGTGGTCTTTTGCTTCCAATCAGACATGTTGTGCGTTCAGACATGCTCTTTTTCATACTTGGTTGTAACAAGTGGTTATTTGAGTTAGTGTTGGCTACCAGGCCACCTTCAAAGTCACTTAAACTACATTCATCCACATTCTGATGCTCACTTTGAACATAAGCAGGCCATCTGAGCGGCTGCCATGTGACTGGTTGAATAGGTATTCGTTTTTAGAAGCAGGTTGGTGTATTTAGGTGTACCTAATAAAGTGGCTGGTGGGTGTAGATGTGCTCAGGTGTTCTCTGCGTATCTGCTTCGATATGGAGGAAAAATAAAATCATCTAATTATTCTGCATGAGCGTGCTAACCTTGAAACAGTGCATGTGGAAAAACAGTCCCAGCGTATCTATGATCATAGCAGCGCCTTTTCCCAGAGGCTGAGAACAACCAGTGCACAGTCTCTTTCCACTAACACACCTACACAAAAAAGAGAGCAGGGGAACAGTTAGTCAGATACAAACTCTGCTTTCCCCACATTAATGGATCTTCAATCCGCTGATCTGTGGTAATATTTCAGGTATTCATTGGTGCATATGTGTGCTAGCATCATCACCTGCTGGGTGAGGGAGGCTGAGGCTTTGGAGAGGAGGACTGTTGTTCACTTGTAACACCATCATGAGATCCAGATCTGAGGTTAAGAAAAGAAAAATATTCACATACACAGCTGAAAGATATGTGCCATGCTAGCAACCCCCCCAAAAAACAAACAAACAAACAAAAGAAACGACTTAAATCTTCTGACAATTGAATATTAACACCAGACATGTATGTATAGGTTTATAATTGGGTGTTTTTTTTATGTTCAGTGCATTTTAACCTACATTGTATTGTATTTTATGATTTATGAAGTGAATCTCTAACCCAGTATCCACTGTTCAAAGTGTTTGCTTACAATAACTAAAATAAAACACAGTCATGTAATAATTCTAGCTGTTTGTTCTTAAAACTTTAACAACCATTTTCTTATCCCCCTTATCCAGTTCAGGGTCAGTCTATCTCAGCTGGCATGGGGTGAGATCAGGAGAGGTTGCCATTTTATCACAGGGCTCTCCAGAGAGAGCGAAGGTGCAAACTGCTGCTGCCAGAATTCAATCCAATAAATAAAACAACTGTAATTAAAATAACACAAGGGTGTAGATACAGGCATATACAGCCACCTGGTGTACCTTTTAACAACCTGTCCCTGGTTCAGCTGAGTATTGCGGTCCAGAGAGGCTGTTTTCCACAATTCCTGTTTCTTTGAAGGTTCAACATCAGCCCCAGAATCTATAAAAAATGAATAACATAGTATGATAAACTCTAAAGAATGCTTAAACTGTTCTCATTATAAACTTTGTCCTTTGGAGGCTAAAGCTTCTTTGATCCAACTTCTTCAGATGTTTGTGTTTTCCCTCTCCACGCTTCGTCGGTTATGTCCAGAAATGTAAGTACTTCATGCTCACCCTGGAAGAAATGCAGCTTTGATGCATGCTGATCTTCATTCTCTGTAGAAATTTTTTGGCCATTGTGCTGCAGAGGAACATTTTTTCCCTTTGTGTTGTTGTTTTCTGTACCAGGTGAGGTTGTCGCTGTCTGTCCTGACACCTGGTTTAACAGGCCGGTAGGATTGAGGGGTGTGACGGTCTCCTCCAGAATCCGTCTTTCCTGGGAGAAGCACAGAGAAAACGAAAAATCAAAGATGAAAAATAGGACGTGCAGAACCAGCACACATAGTTGGTTTTTTTTTAGCTTAAAGTGAGTCTGTCTAGATGTTTGCACCTCTTCATTGTGCTTCCTCTCCTCCTCTTCCACCTCGAGCTGTGCTTTCTCCCATTCCTTCATCAGCTTCTCTTGTTCTCGCTGGTATTGTTCCTGAAGTGAAACACATTCATGTTAATTTCTGAATGCTCAGAAAACACATGTGACACACACACACACAACATTTACACACGTGCCCATTACATCGCGTGCAGTCTGTTTTCTGCAAGGCATTCGTGCACATACACATCATTACACTGCAGTACCTTTAGGAGGCGCTCCTGCTCCTGTTGCCACCTTTCCAAGCGCTTACGCTCCTCATTGGGGTCCCAGACCCAGTGATTAACACGTTTAGCCAAGTTCAACATGGGGGTCTCAATCTACCCAGACCCGACCAACAACCACAGACACATACATGTATACCCACCAAAAGGACAGAAAGAGAGGAAAGGTGAGAGGACAAGTCTGACTACAGCGACTACAGTGACCACTGGAGACGAAGGGTCAGGACAGGATCATATTAAAGAATGAAGGAGAAACAGAAAGGAGGAGCTGGAGCTGCTCAGAGATACTCACGGTCACACTGCTCTCCTCAAGTCCTTCTGTGGAACGAGACAGACGCAAGCAGAATATTAGAGAAATGAAACGGGACGGCTACACTGTGAAGGATTTGTTTGAAATGCAGTTTTACCCGAGACGGTGGGAGAATATTCTTCCACGCTGCTGGGTGTGGAAGATGGTTGAGTATTTTTTTCATCCTCTGGTTTCTCAAACAAGCCAGTGGTCTCAACCTGTGAATATGTGGGGTGAATATTCAACTATATTTATAAAATATCCAGTGGTAATAAAAAGGCAGGACAAATAATTAATGAAAACTTAATTAACCCTGCTTGAGTGGCTTTGCATGATTCATAGTTCTAAATACTTATTTCTCTCATACTGGGCCTTGTGCAACTTTCTATAATGACCAATAAATTTTTTTTAAAAGACCTTCAGAAACCGTGGAGAACTATTGCTCAAGACTACTCTGATGAATTTTCTCTTTACACCCTATGCAGCTGCTGTTTTACGTTAATGTAATTGTTCAATAACGTGATCTTCTTTAAACTATACTTTTGCTTTACAAGGGAGATCCATCACTGGAAGAAATGACTGTAGCAGAATGAAAGTTTTTGTGTGGTATTTTTGCTAAATAGGACAAATAGGAAGCATCTTTTAATATGTCACTTGTAGCATTACCTCTCCGTCGTTTTGGGTGTCTGTGTGAAGCGGCTCCACAACCTTCTGTGTAAGCTCTGTCACAATAGTTGTTGTGATGATACAGTTTCGACCTTCGATCAAAGAGCTGATGGCAGAGCCTGAAGACGGCGTTGACTTCTCTGACTCTGTAGGCTGCTGCTCTGCAGTCTCGGCACTTTTAACAGCCTCCACAGGTGGAGCATCTTTCTCCGCCTCTTTGGATAAAACATCTTTGGTCTCCTGTGGTGAGTGCTGAGGGGAGGTAGGTGGAGTGGAAACAGTTAGCTCCTCCGTCTCCTCTCCATTCACTCGTACCAACCCGTCCTTGTGAGAGGAAAGCAGAGAAAGGCGATGAATAACTATAGCCAACCTATTTGGCATTTATTAAAACTGTACAAACTTTAACCCTGTAAAGCCTAAATCATGTTCACCAACTGTCAGAAAGTTCAATTTTTTAACTGGAGTGCTTATTGAACCTTCTAACAAGTTTCAATTTGTATCATTTTTGCAACTTTTGATTTAGGGCTCAAAAACCCATGTATTGAATATGACACATTTGGTGCTGCAGGGTTTAAGAAATGGTTTATAAAACTTATAATGTAGTTAAAAGCATATGTAAGGGCTAGTGTGTTCATCAAGACACATTATTCGTTAATAATAAAAAAATTGCTGCTTATAATGATCTGTTTTTACACAAGACTCCAATTATTGTATGACAGGAAAAGTCATACAGTTGTTGACACTGAGGGGGCTTTTGTGTTGTTTCTTCGTTTTGGATTCTTGTTTAATATTATTGAGATTTGTTTCTGTTTTGTTATCAATGCTGTTCTGCTGCTCGTGAAGTTTTTGATTCTTGCGTTTATCGAGCTTTTGGTCCTTGTCTTGCTTTTGTTATTGACTTCTCCTGCCTTTGACTCCCTCGGCCATGTCTATGCGTGAAAACACTTTCATCTACTTGTTTTTTGTTATGTGTCTCTTGTGTTTACCTCCTGTTTTCACATGTTGTTTCTGCCTGCTTTCTGCACACACCTGTGTCCCGTTCCCTCCTGTCATTTCCCTCTGTTCACCTGTTTGTCTCTGTAGTCTGACTACCTACTGCCTCCGTTCCCTTTCCCTACTTTTCAATTATTTTGGGGGGCTTGTACATTTTTCATTTCACCTTTTCTTGCTTAGTAAAAAATGTATAAAGCTCAGCTTTAGTTTTCACATTTTGCTTCCCATGTCTGCTGCTGGGTCCACTTTTGTTTTCATTCTTACCAGAACTGATATTTGCTTACACTTGCATTGCAATGTCTAATCTAAGCATTAACCATTTAGCCATGTGAAGGCTTTAATTACTAATGGCAAAATTTAGTGTTATTTACATGTAAACAAACATCAGGACTACAGGGATATTTTAGAGTTGTTTTTACCTAGACTATATGGATGGGAAAATACATACAGTTTTACATTTTCATTAGTGTTTAAATCTTCATAATGAATACTTTAAAAAATAATACTAATAAAAAAGTCGCCCATGATATTTTCAGAAAATTAAGGTTAAAGATTAATTAATTAATGATTATTCTAAAAGTTCTTCTCCAGTGAGAAGCTGAGATGTTATAATTTTTTTCATGAAGACTATTACAAAAGGTTTTGATGAGCAAGAGGAAAATAATAAAACTTAACCCATAACCCTAAAAGCTACAAACAACACAGGCACCAGCTATCAGACAATCCTGATGGATCTGAGTCATTACCTTAATAGGTTTGTGCCCAGGGAGGACGGCCCCAGGCTGGCAGTAGGGTTTGGCTGCCAGCAGGGGGATGGGCCTGGAGGACACAGATGGTGGGGAGGGGAGAGCGTTTGCCGACTGTGTGGGGTGAGGCTGCCCTTGCGCACTCTGAGGTGAAGTGTGTTTTGTCTGAGGCTGTGGATCTCCTATGATCGCAGCCTGTTGCGCAGTCGGAGACTCCATTAGTTGGGTCTGGAGTTCATTAAACTCCAGAGACTGAGGTGACACACTCTGTGAGTCTGTGACTGTAGACAGAGGACTGGTTGGACTGCTTGGTGTTAGAGGGCTGGTGGCTAATTTTTCTTGCTGATCTGCTGTGTCTGTCTCTATCTCTTCAGGTTTCGTGTGCTCCTGATTTGTAACTACATGTGATTCTGGTTGGCGCAGAGGCTCTGACATCTCAGCGTTATTAACAGGTGATTCTGGCTTCTGCTCTTTGTCCAGCTCATTTAGTTCATTTTTGGGTGTGGAGGTGGATCTGGGTAGTTTTAGGCTGTCCAGTACTGCATCACTGATGGTGAAGCGGAGAGCATAGCGCTGCAAAACCAAGGCTGCCTCCTCTGGAGTCGCTGCGCTTCTGTAGGCTTCACACAGATCTGCTTCTCTGCGCTCCCTAAAAAGAGCAGCAACACAAAGCATTTGTCCAAAGGTAGAAATACTGTCACGACACTAAATAAAGTATGTTTGTAAGGAAAGCAAGAAAAATGGTCTCTGTATAATCCTTACTTCTCCTCTACGATCTCTTTATAAGTCTTAATGCTCTTCCTCTTATTGCCGTCACGTCCCTCCCCCTTCATCCTCTTTTCTATTCTCTTCCTCTCCTCCTCCTTTCTGATTAGATCCTGTGACGCGCTGCGGCGGCGATTCTTCCAGCGAGCCAGGTCCTGTCACAAGTTCACATCATTAATATGTGGTTCTTATTTTTCCCAATGCACCCTAAATGCTTCCTCACATCTCTCACATCTTGCCAGTGGTCCTCATCCTCCAGAAAGTTGTTGTACTGCTCGTGCATGTGTTCATGTCGTGATTGGCTCAGCGACGGTAAGTGTCCCTCCTCCTCCTCATTAAGCATGTCACCCATACTCACACTCCTAGAAAAACGAAAGCTATAGTGTTACTTTAGATAAATCCCTAAAACGTCACAGTTAATCATTTTGCCTTATTTGGCTCTGAAAAACCCCTCCAGCAAATTTAATCTATTATTTGCATTTAGTGACATCAACGTGTGTATAACACAGAGCCTAAAATAACACCCAAGCACTAGTCTAAAACAACACATAGTCCATGATAAAAAAAAAGCATCAAAAACAGGAAAAAAAAGTCTTGAAAATAAATGCAACTGCGATTTTTTTCTATAAATAAACACAAACACAGAGAAAGACATGCACAACCAACAACTGTCCACTAAGAATACAAACTGCTCTCCTTAACCTTCTTTGCTACTTTGACAGAAGTTAGAAATAAATGTTGTTTTTTTTTTGTTGTTTTTTTTAAATATTGTTCACGGTAACAACCTTTCTTTTTAAAGTCTGGATAATGTCCATATGTCCTATTCTGGATCTGGGTTCTTTTGGTTCAAGGATGAATATATTATTTATACATGAAAAAAAAAAACAAATACAGCATGATGGAAAAAATGTAATAAAATCAATCTTTCTGTATATTAGTTGTGTATGTGTTGCCTCAACACAGTAACATTAGCAAAGACATGTTACTGCTTCTGCAAACTAATCACGAACCAGCTAATAAACTGAGCAAACACAACCACAGACTGTATATAAAAGATGGACATGGCTTCTAGGTTTAAAACCTGCACTCCTGTTAACACCAGCAAATGCTGTGGATGGAAAAAGAGGCTTCCAGTTGTACACGGTAAAATAGAAAACGGCTGTGCTTCGTTTCTTCGTGACCTTTCCTGATGAATTTATGGGCTCACTTCCTGGTTTCAAGTGTGTTATGGGCCTCGGTAGACTGAGAAGCTGGTATAAACCCAGCTTCTCAGCCAGCTCAGCTACTTCTTCCTCATTGAGTACAGTTTTGAAACATCAAGATAGTGTTTGGCAAAAATGCTCATCTCCAAGCATATGGGACTTACTAACTAACCATACTAACCAGTGAGTGTGGCACAGTGGCTGTGTCCATCTTTTATATACAGTCTATGAACATAAGCTAAGAAACACAGTCATTCAAGTTTGCAATGTAGTACAATCTGATGAAGGAGTCTATGTTGATGTGTAGTTTCATATGTAAGAGCAATCAATGGAAACCAAAAGCCTGACTCTATTGATGAATTAAAACGTATCAAAGCACATTATTGTGAGCATATTTTTGGATTCTACTCATGAACTGTGGCATGTGTAGTGTGTCCATATTGTTATCATGCATGTGCTCATCCAGATTCACAGATAAACACTTACTCGGTGTCCTCAGACATAAAAGCAACACGTCGGCTCATCCTAAAACGGCAAGTAAATGAGAGGAAAGAGCAGGTGAGGGTATGGGTAGGAGCGGGGTTTGCAGGCGCCCTAAATGCACACAATATTTTTCAAAGCTAGCAATTTAACGTGTGAATCGCTAACAGAGGGAAATGTTTTGCTTTGCACATCTGAACAAAATCATAACAAATAAAACCTGCTAGAAAAGCAGAGCAACGATCCCATTCATCAAATCTGGGAGGGGGAGTGATAACACATGCACAAAAAGCTTAACAGTTATCTCACATCATTGGAGGAAGCTCGTCGTCCTCCAGCCAGAAGGGTTTCTTTCGAGGTTTCTCATTTACATCCTTCTTTCTCTCCTCCACCTCAGCTTTTTCCTCAACTCTCTCCTCCACTTTCTGCTTTTCCAGCCCTGACTTTACACAACAGACTTGTGCAGGACCAAGACTGGGTGCAGGCACGAGTGAAGGAGAAAAGAGGGGTTCAGCAGTAACTGTGGCAGAGGTATTAGGGACCATCGCACCTCCGCTTTCTTGCTTTTCCTCCTTTTCCTCACGCCTTTCTCTCAGCACTGCAAACGTGGGACTGGTTGGAGCTTTGGAGGGCAGGGCCTGTGGCTCTGCTACCACAGCAACAATACTGCTGGAACAGCAACCCAGTGACAAGGCCAATATTAACAGAAAATATGCTTATAGGGGAAATTAAAACTGCATCACTGAAGACTGAAAGCTGATCCACTCTGGGTCTGTTACAGCCTGCTATGAGATCACTGAGCGGGGATGGTTAGACAGTGCTTAAAGAGTCGGGTCACCCAAACGACATAATAATGCTTTTCTTGTCAACTTTTTATCTGATCTACTGTAAGTTCAACTCTGCTGTTGAACCAAGAAGGTGGAGTGTGAGTTTTTAGACTGTTTCATCAGGGGGACTAAAACAGCTCACTGATTCATTTTAAAGTCACACTGTATTACACTAGATGCTCTCTGTAGTAGCTACCAAGTCTCTTGCTGTTAAAGGGGTGTTCTTCCTTCATACGGTTGCCAAGTGCTTGCTTATAGAGGATTGTTGCAGTTCTCTGCAGTTGAAAAACTGAACTGAGCAGATTATTTCCAATTTCATTGTACTACTGTACTATGTATGACTGTGCAATGACAATAAAGAGTTATCTTATCTTATCTTATCTTATCTTGGCTCCATAATGATGTGGCTTAGTTTACATATTAACCTAAGAAGAAAAAGATCCCTGATTTCATTCTGGAAGACACAAATCCCTTTGGGGTTGTGTTCAGAAAGGCATTACGTCATTGGTGTAAAAATCTGCCAGATAAAATATGTGGAGCTACCTGCTGTACAGACCCCTAAGGAACACCTGAAAGCATCTTTCTTTATTGGAAATTGTACAATGATACAAATGTCATTATCAACAAAACAACCAGACTACCAGAACAATATATTTAGAGGGTGATGCAGAAGATTTAGGTAATTATTTGTAATGATGGTAATTGGATATTGAACATGGCACACAGGTAAATCTTGCTTCTACATGTTATATCATCTTGTAAAATGATACTTTTGCATCATTTCACTTTATTAAGATTCTATTTATGTTCACAAAACATGAACGTGACATATTATGAGATATATGATATATTATAATGCCATCATGTTGCATGGCAACCACCTAACAATGGACTAGAACAGTGGTCCCAACCCCCGGGCCTCGGACCGGTACCGGTCCGTGAGTCGTTTGGTACCGGGCCAAGAGAGTTGAGGCTCAGGTGTGAAATGTATAGTTTTCAGGGTTTTTATCGGTTTTCAGCGTTATTTTGTTATCGTTTTTATCGTTTACTCGGTATTCCTTGGTCTTTTCACGTGTGTTATGAATAAATTTTCTTTTTTTTGGTACCGGTCCTTAAAGGCCGGTCCATGAAAATATTGTCGGGCATAAACCGGTCTGTGGTGCAAAAAAGGTTCGGGACCACTGGACTAGAAGGATCTGAGCATTACTGGGGACCCAAAAATGGACTAATTACTATAAGTAATCACACTCTCTTAGAGTGATGAAATATATTGGTTTGCCAACAGCATGAAAATAATAAACAGTACTGCAGCATGGGTAAGTACTAGTTTACATAAATAGGCAAAGCTTTCTGGCAGTTTTATAGATTTGGAGAATTTTTATAATTTGCATAAATGTGTTTCTCATCCCTAAAGCCAGATCTCTGCCAAAGACAGATTAAGTATTTATAGACTTTTTCAAGTTTACCTTTTTACATAATTAGGGTGACCCAACCTTTAAGAGTTTCAACCTCTTCAGACTGAAACAGCAGCCATTTATGTGATTCAGCCGTGATTCATAGCCAACAGTCCTTTACACAACAACGACAAAAGTCACGCCAAACAAAGCCTACGTTAGATGTCACGACAAAACATTCAACCACATTAGTTCAACCAAAGCACAAATGAGCCAAACCACGTGGGAAACAGCTGCAAGAATCCGACCACAGCAGCAAATCAAAGTCAACCAATCCTTTCATATGAATGAATGAACATCACACTCCACGCTGCAGGCATTCAGAAACACTCACAGCAACAACGCAGGCAAGTCGGGACTGTAATTCACCCAGGACACATGCTAATGTTAGTACTTGAAGATGTAAAGTAAACATCATTAAACCTTAATCCTTGCCAGTAAACACTCTTTGTTAGTTGCAGTAGTTCACAAGTGCCACGATTTCTTTTCATTAAATACCTTTCACCCTCCTTCTTTTCTGTCAGCTTAGGCCTGCTGTGGAGCTGCTTCATAGCAGACACTGGACTGATGTTATACTTCACTGATCCAGGTACAGGCAGGAACTGATTTCTTTTAGCTGTGCTTGCTTTTTGGAACGACCCCGTCCTTCGAGCCATCATATCATCTTTCTCCGGGTCAGGCGCAGGCACATTTTCACCACACTCATCCTCATTATCACCGTATTCCCACTCTCCCTGAGACGCTGATCGTATCACTGTTGTCTCGACCTGCTGTTGAGGTGCTTCCATGGGCTGCTGGTGCTCCACTCTGTGACAAAAAGTCTTTTAACTGAAAGAACTAAACACCAAGTTTTAGAACCTCTTTTATGATGCAAACAACACCCGAGCTTGTTAGTTGCATCTGCACCCTGTTAGACACACTCCAGATCACAGCTCAGCCCACCTGACGTCCAGTTTCTTGCTCCTGTCTGCCTGCACTTTCTTCTTGTTCTGCGGAGCAGCGTCTGTGGTTACCTCCCCCTGTGTGCAGCGTTTGGAGGCAGGCAGAGGTAGGAAGCGGTTGTAAGTCACTGTAGAGGTGATTTGTTTATGGAAAACTCCCGTCCTCCTTGCCATCATGTCGTCTTTCTGAAGATCTGGGACTCTCCCCTCTTCTTCTTCCTCCTCCTCCTCTTCCTCTGTTCTCCCCTCATATTGAGCCAGGCAGGCATCAATCTCAGCGGGAGTAGGAGCGGCCTTGGTGGTCCAGGGTAGGAGGTCATCAGAGGGAGAGGTAGTTTGATTGGGGTTGGCTCCAACTACCTGGCTGTTGGAGTATTGCATAAAGGCTCAAACTACAGCAGCAAAAAACAGGTCACGTGCACCTGCAGATGACCCAGATATGGCCACAAAGCCCAGGCATCGACATGCAGAAAAGTACAGCAGCAAGAGCACAGACCAGAGAAAATATCAACATTCAAGATTTAGGGGGAAAAAGCACACAAACGTGACAAAGGTACAAAACTAAGATATTCAAGAGGAGTTTTAGTTATTATTATTATTATCATCTTGTACATTTGTATGTTCATGGCTGACGTATTGTGATAATCTCCCCCTTGGATATTAATGGCCAGAAAAGTGCACAACATCAACAGATGTTCAATTGATGATGAAAAATAAAACACTTTGTTTCATATTTTCATTTTCTATTTTATTATACATCTGTATAATAATATAATTAATTGGGACAAAAATAGACTGAGCATCAAATTCTAGTCCTTGAATGTGAGCAAATGTTTGTTCCAGGTTCGAAGTGACCATCTCAACGTGTTCGAGAAACATGATGAGACATCGCTGAGTCAACACCCTGACAAAACTGGTCAAAATTTGCTCATTAATGAAGTGAGGCCATGACTTTTCTTAATAACTAAATCATTTGGCTTTCATAAATCAGATTTAAGGATAAATCTGCGACAGGGTTTTTCCTGCATATAACAAATTCTGACAGCCTCTTAGAGAGAATGTAGTCAGAGCCAAAGGAAAATCCCTTCAGTTTGTATTTTTTGTTTTCGTGACTGCATTTAATTAAGCACATTTCTATTCATCACATGCTCATAAGCAACAGGAACTTTACTACATGTATGTGATAGTGCTTGTGTACATGGTCTTCTATTAAAGGCTCATTCTGAACCAGGAAAAACCCCTACAGCTGACGTATGAGCTGCCCGGCAGATTTATCAAGCTCCGTTTGCTGCAGTATTTACTACATGCATGTGTGTGTGTCAGTGTGTAGGCTTTCCTTGCCCATTAAAACTAAAAGCAAATCAGGACATTGCAGCAAAGACCATTCAAACTACCTATTATACAAATTCAAGTAGGAGCAATGCAACAAGTGATGCAGCACAAAAGCTTCCCTGGTGCGGTCCATACTAATGCAAGCGACTTGGAATTCAAACCACTAAGTTGCCTCTGTTTGGCCGCGTCCATACCTGCGTTCCCGCTCTGAAAGCTGGGAGCCCAGGCCAATGGTAGGCATGGCTACAGTTGCCTTGGAAAGGAGTCGTCTAAGTAACTCCGTCTCCTCGCCTTCACTCGACATGACTGTGTCTATTGGCTGCTCGATCTCAGTCACGCCCCCAAAGGTCACAACTTTGCCTTGACCTCGTCCAGCCTTTGCTGATCCGCTGAAGGGACCTCCATAATTTTTCACCAGGCAGGCCTGACACACGGGGCCTGGGCTAGTATCACTGTACATACAGTCTCACAAATTAAGACCCACAGCCACAAACACACACACACACAACACCAGCAACACCACAAGCAGGGGGAAAAGAAATAATGAGCAACTACAGACGGAGGATGAGACTGTGAAAACAAAAGAAGGATTACATGGAAATGTTGAGTCAGATAGTGAGGATGGATGCACAAAAGAGGACAAAGCATGGAATTTTATATCCAAATTACTCAAACACTCATGTTCGCACACAGACACAGACACACACACACACACACACACACAGTAAGCATTTGATCTATTCTAGGTGGTCACATTTTCTGCTCACTGCTGCTCCTCTGGGAACACAAAAAAGTCTTTATCCTATCTAATGACATCAGCACAGGCGGAGAAAAACAAAGCCAAGCAGTGCTCGCAGCCAACAGTCGCCTCTTTTTTAGTCTCACACATGGTCTCATACACACCGGCCAATTCCCTGCTCCCTTTCAAGTCCTGTCAAAGAAGACTGAAGAGGACTGAAGTGCACAATGATGAGGAGAACAAACAGCAGGCGAGAACACAGGGGGACAACAGAGACGAGGGAAGAAGGGAAAGTCCAGAGAGATGTAATTTAAAATTACTCTAAATATCTAACAGTAAGAGATTGTTGGGAGGGCTACAAACTTTATTTAATTTAAAGGCTTAACTAGTGACAGCTCACGTTGTTGATGATTATTTAATTGTTCGTAAATGTAATAAATGTGACTATGATACGCAAACGTCTGTCTGTTTGCTTGTTTGTCCGCAAACTCCTCCTAGACCATTAGGAGTTGAGCCACTAAACTTGGTACACAGATACATTTAGGCCCCTGAAAGTTTTTATCTATATCAGATACTATGATGTCATCGTGTTGTCTAACAACCACCTAGCAAAAGGCTAAAGGGACATTTTTTTCCCTTGCATAAACACTGAAAAACACTTCTAAGCCTAATGTTTTTAAACTTTTATTAATGTGATTAAATATGTCACTTTGCCAACAGCACGAATGAGCCAAATAGTACCATGGCACAGGTGTGTAGTAAAATTAGTGTTTGACATTTTGAGAACTATGCTCACTTGCCAGGAACAAGATCCAAAAACTGATACCACTGTGGTGTAAGGTTATTGTTGTTGACCAAAACTTAAAACTTAGTGTGAATTTTTTTAAAACCTAAATCAAAATAAGTAAAAACATGCTTTAAAAAATGAAAACAAACAGAAATGCTATTGTGCCAAAAAAATAATATTATAGAAATATGTCTTCAGAGGAGGCTTTGTTACATATGCTTATTGAGACTATGACGTCTACAACACAAGGTTTGTACTACAATACCTGTTCTGAACTTCTTGTCCTGACAAATCCCCTTATCAACTAAAATAATCAAAGTGACACTAAAACTAATAAAAGATCAACTGTAACAAAACATTTTATACAATAAAAAGCTGAAGTAGCTGAAACAAAGCTACTCTGAAACTTTTTAAACTATTTTTAAAACTCATACCTATCTCATTTATTATCATTTATTATCTCATTTAACAATCAAGTCTGAAACAAAATCTCTGAATTTTCCTCTGGCTGTTTAACGGGCTGTACGTGTTGGTTTTTTTACAACAATTATTTATTCTAAAGTTATAATTGCACTTGTGTTTTTGTTATTTGGGTTTTAGATAGCTGAATATTCACTTTATTTAAATTCTATAGAAAGCATCTCATTTTCAGTTTCATTATCCTCCACCTTTTTGATAACATTTCCAATTAAAACACCAGACGTGATACTCTTCTGTGTCACACCCTGCTGGGGGTTTTAAAGTGGCTGACACAAACTGAATCTATATTGCTTCAGCTAAAAAAGGAATTAAACACTTCTTTATATGAGAACTGCTTACCAATAAATAGTTTGCTGATCTGATGAAGACTAAAATAAAACAAGAAACAAACACACCCACCCACACCACCCATTCTCTTGTCACCTCTTAAAGATCACACACTTTGCATACAGCAGCATTTACATGCATTGTCTTGCGTGTTTGCTGAAACAGACTGTGTGTGTTTTGGGCACCTTGGTTCACTCATCCTGAGTCTCTCCCACTTCTGCATATCTGCCTGGCTCATGGAGGAAGACACAAAGCTGACCGAGGCGTCCCTGTGAGGGAGGGGCCTACTCTGAGCCCGTCTACGAGCCAGGTCGTCCTTCTGCTTATTAGGCATCGCTTTAACCTTCCCCTCGTGTCCCTCGTCCTCCTCATCCTCCTCTTCCTCGTGGCAAGAGGGAGAGTTTAGGAAGGGGTTGTCTTTGCGTGTAATGATGTCAGCAACCGCCTCCTTCTCACTGTCCAACCACAGAGCCAGTACAGCAGCATCACACGGCACACATCAAAGTGGAGCGCAACACATCAAACCACAAGTGACCGCAACAGGCAAAGAAAGAGTGAGAAGAACGTTTAGAGGTGAGCGAGAGGAAATGGAGTCAAAACAACACCACGCTTTGCTAACCTGATCTCCTTCTCCTGAAGCATTTGCTGCGAGGCTCGTCTGATGCCCTCCCAGCGCTCTCTGTCTTTATCGGTACATAAAGGAGGAGGGATGAACTGGTGCACTTTGGGTGCGACTGTGCCACGATGAGCTCGCCTGGACGCCAAGTCATCCTTCCGGACATCTGGAACTTTCCGCACCGCTGCTTCCTCTTCCCCATCAGAGGGGGAATCCCACACAGACTTCTGGGAGCTCAAAAAGTCGTTATCACAGCGGAGGATGATGTTCGGAGATGGTGACCTCGGTTCCTTTTCCTCCGTTTCGGGAGGGCTGGGGTTAGAGATGGGGTAGTGCAGCGAGGCAGTTTCAGAGGATAGTAATGTGCGGGTTTTGATTGACATGCGCCCAAACGGTTGTTAGTCCAGGTCAGTAGTCAGATGTGTCTTTATGTGTTTTAGAAACACAATGACACATGACACAACCACACAGAATTCCCATCAGCTGAAACCTCTATCACAACAAAACGTGACATGGCTTAACTCCTCCTATATGTCTCTTCTCCATAAAACCAGCAATGACAAATCAGTTAGTTCACAGTCACAACAGACATCAGTGGGCTATCACACAAACATTCTCCTTAAAGTAGCAAGACAGTTACAGGCAGACAGCATCACTAAGCCAAAGGTTCATCCAGAGCACCTGTTTCTACCATCAGAAGTTCATGTTAGTGCATGTAAACAAAACCGTTTCTCCACCACAGCAGAGGCAGGAGTTCTCATGCCCATCCTTCCCTGACCTGCTGTAGCGAACGACAGCAGGAAGAACTTTAATTCCCGCCTTCTCCAGCTTCTGCATCCTCCTCTGCTCCAACACTTCCTGGGTGACCACTTCCTCTTCCTGTTTTTCCCCATTGTTCTCAGGTGCCCAAGTGACAGTCTTGGAGGTTTTGTGGAGGAGTGTAATTTTTTTGCATTGATCTGCAGTAGCTTGTGGCTGACTGAGGAATGGCAGGAAGATTTTAAAAAGCACATTTGTGTTTTTTGTGTTTTTACCTCTTTTTTCACCTCGGTTTTTGTTTTTCCACTGTGACACTTGTATTGCTTTGGAAATCATTTAAAGCCAAATAATTTATTTTTAATATGTTGCTCATTACCTCCGCTGCTCTCTCTCTTCCGTATGTGGTTTTCGCCGTGGAGTTGGGATGTAGGAGGTGGCGTTGGTTCGGTTAGGAAGAAACTGGTTAAAGGGGACAGAACTTCTTGCTTCTTTGCTGGAAGTCCTTCTGGCCAACATGTCGTCCTTCCGCACATCTGGCTTCCTGTTGGGGGCATCGGCCTCCGAGTCGCTGCCTCGCCCTGGGCAACAAAGAGCAACAGAGCATTACAGAGAAAATAATGCTGAAGGTCATGCAGTTACTTCAAATTAGGCCTTCGATATAACACATAGAGACATACAAGACCCAGTTTTCACTGACACTGAGATGCACTGTAGTTGACTCTTATCAGGAGAAGAGAAACGACATTTAAATGCAGCCAATACATTTTAAAGGCCACTTCAGTTCCTCCTGGTAGCTTAAAAAAGACTCATCAGATTCTTACATAGCAGGAGTTTGCCTCCCAGACTGCAATCTAAGATGTGATTAATGTTGTTAAAAGGATGTATTTCAACGCAAACCATCTTTTCCTAAACTTGCTCGAGCAGAGCTATTTCTCAAATCTAACCAAACTGCAACGGAAAACTGAAAATAACATCAAAGAAAAGGAATGCCTTCTGCCTCAAAGCCCTGACAGCAAATATATCTCCCACTAGCCCAACCAGCCTTCATTCACAAAAAGTGACTGAAGGCAGTGACAATCCCCTTTAGCATGAATCCTGTTTGTCAACAAGTTTGACAGGCTCCAGATAACTAATTTGCACATTAACAACCACAATAAGTGCAGGATCAAGATAATGAGATTAGTACCAATTATTTATACCAGGTGCAAACACCCACGGATGAGATGTCATTACCCAGCTGAAGCACTCAGACACAGATCACATGGTAATTCTTTGTGTAAACGTTCTTTCTAAATGTTGCCAAAGAAACAGTAACACTGTATTTTTTTATTACTTGTGACATTATGATTATAGATACTTTTAAGCATTTTATCAATTTATAACAACATCACAAAGTCCTTTCTAGTCCTACCTCCGTGACCTAAAGGAAATGTAGGGAATAAGGCTATTTGTGGTTTGGGGGTAGTGTTTTTCTTGTAACCCTGCTGAGCATACGGTACATTATAGTGTCGACATAAAAGACACAAACAGGATGTCTGCAATACCCCCTCCCTCCATCACACACACACACATGGCGTGTGACAGGCAGGATGTTAACCTCAGCCTGTGTCTTTTCACAGGTCCAAACCTCTAGAGACTGCTACTGAGACCAACAGCTGCTGCATCTGGGATCCAAAACACACACATACATGCACGCACACAAACACACACAGGCTGTAATATTCAGCTGTTGCCCTCAGCCAGTCTGACCAGTCGCACTATATGAAGGTTAAACAACCAGCATGCTGTCGAACAGCAGTGAGTCTAATTCTGGACGAGCAGATTTGTATTTAAAGGAATGCTGTAGTTGAGTATTTGGGTATCTACACTTTTGCAGTTTTCCTTTGAGAGTCATTTGGGAGCTCTGCAGGCCATCAGCTTAGCAACAAAGGCTTGACACAGTAGAAGTGGTGAGAAGCAAACAGCTCTCTGAAAATATAAAAACAGGATCCACTTCAGAGGCATTTCATCAGAACTGACCGTCGCTGTTTCCTCGATTCACGACGTCGGGAGAAGGGCTGTGCTGCGAGCGTGAGCCAAAGGAATCCAGACTGGCAAGAACAAAAGGACACATACCAGAATACATTAGACATGATGTAACTGAAGTCACTGATGGGACACTTGTTTGAACACAAATGGAGGTCAAAAGCTGTACAATTCAGGGTAGACCAGGGGTGTCAAACATAAGGCTTGGGGCCCAGAGTTGGCCTGGCAAAGATAAAAGCAGTGCAGTGCACTCTTCTGATACACTCTAACATCAGAACAAAAACTGTGTGCCGGATGCTTCATGGCATGGGTTTCTGCGGGCTGAGCAGCTCTTGTAGGTGTGATGTGTAGATGGACCATTACTTTTGTCCATATTTAGATCCATGCCCCCCGCCTCCATTTAAAAATAAGGTGTGAACACCTGGTGGGAAGGGAACCTGTTCTTTCTCTGTGACATCATACAGAACAAAGCGAAAAACTCTGTATGAATGTCGAGAGCAGTCTGAAACCTGAGCAACAGCCTCGCAGGGATTACTTATACATACACTGACCTTTTTATTATAAACTTTGGCCATGCCTAATATAAGCATCTGCCATCGTTGGGAAATTAGGAATAGCATAATAGGTCCATTTTAAATACCCTTGTGCCTGCAACAGCAAATTATACAGCATGTTCAGGAGTGTTGACAGATGTGTCTCACCTGTCTAGGGAGTTGTCTCGAGTGTGCCGTGGTGGAGAAAGGGACTCACTCCTCTCAGAGTCCCAGCAGTCATAACCGCTGTCTCTAACACTGCGCTTCTGTGAACTGTCTCCTCCTTCCTCGCTCTCCTGCACATACATCAGGTTAAGTAAATTAAGTAAGTAAAATTGTATTTGTAAAGCTAAAACATAAAAAAGACGAGTTTTTAGCTGTTTTTAAAAGACACCACTGAGTCCACAGATCTCAAGTTAATGGTATCTCAGGTTAATATGCAGTCGACTGTGTGAAGCAGGAGCAATGCATGAAGAAGCTCAGTTATGGGTCGTCAAGTCTAAGAAGCAAAAACTAGAAAAGGGTATTTTATTTAAACAGACTTGATTCAATGGAGTCCACAGATCCAGTCTGAACAATTTTTCATATCCTGTCTGCAGGTGTTGTTGTGTAACAAAAACAAACCCATCTCCTGTTTCCCATCTCGGACACCCCAACAAAGACAGGAAACTAACAGGTCCATCCCCCACACCATCTGCCCTTTCTGTACCTCGCTGTGATTTCACTCACCAACTTCATCTGAGCAAGAAGCCCCTCGAACTCCTTGAGGTTTAGAGTAGGCCCAGTATAGGAAGCACAGCCACTGGCAGCTTTCCCCAACCAGTACACTGTGTTCAGCACCTGAGAGACACAGCCACGGGGGTTTAGGGTATATTTATAAATGCCAAACAGATTAATACTCAAGCTAATGAAAGAAAAAAAATGATAACAACTCACATTCTTTAGTTTGCGGTTGCAGTCTGAGTCCCTAACAAGAGAGAAGAATATTACTATTGCATGTTACTCTGCTACAGTAAAAAACAAACAAACCCACAAACCACACATTTGCACATTCACTCATTTACTTGAGGTTAGCTCGTATGGAAGTGTCCTGCAGGTCCCCTGGGTCAAACAGCTGGGCGCCCTTCAGGCCCAACTCCTCGCAGCCACGCAGAAAGACTGACAGGTTATCCTGGAGGAGACAGCGACAGCCGGTCAGTTCATCACTTGAACAGGGGTGATTTACAGAGATCAGTGTCACACTGGAGAGTGTCTCCTTACCAGCCCGGCGATGGGGGTGGGCAGCCTGTTGATCTTCTTGACGAGTCCTGGTTTGATCGCACTTAGGAGCCTGTGTAGAGGAGGAGGAGAGGCCGAGATTTATTGAGTCTTATGGGAGTTTGTGCATGTTAGTGATGCTTGAGACATCAAAAAGTGATATGAAGTTAGGTCAAAGGCTTACTCGCATAACAGGATGCCGTTCTCCAACGCACTGCGGAAGTCCTTGTCTCCAAAGCTCTTCCCGGTTACAGCCTGTGGAAGAAGGACAGGAAAACACAGATGTAAAGGTGGTGGATGGGGACACAGAGAGTGTAGCTCTTTGCATAAAATGGGTGAATATTTCTTTAAAATATCACAGAATAAATAAAACACCTGTGGATTGTTCTGTATGATCAGTTAAAACAGGCCAAAACTCATCAACATGTTCTATTTACAACATTATATAACACAGAAAAAGAGACTGGTATTCTATTACTGTTGGTAGAATTAATCAGCAAATATTTTTCAGCTCTTTGGTTAGAATAAACAAGCACTGATTAGCATTAAGATGCTAATGTGAATGATATCTCTGCTTTACCACCACTTGTCAGATCAGATCACTATCTGGTCTTTCTTCAGCCCACACATAAACCCTGTGTAATGGGGCGGCCTGTTACCACCCGCTCATTCAAGAAATTGTCTCTGGAGGCTAACGGGTGTCTTAGGGAGTGTTTCAAGTGCACAGACTGGAGTGTGCTGCTGGAGTCACAGGATAACAACATAGATGTGGACAATGACAGCAGGATGGACACCATCAGGGACTACATTAGCTTTTGTAGGCATGCTGTGGCTCCAGTTAGAAACATGTGGCTGCTTTCCCAATAAATAAATAAATCCTGGATCATGAAAAAGCTCCTTAACTAGAAAAAAAAACAGGCATTCGAAGAGGAGGACAAGGAGAAGCTCAGGTGTCTGGAGTGGGAACTGAAGAGGAGCCTGAAGCAGCCAAAGGAAAGTGGTCCTGGAATAGTGGAAAACATCCTCTCTCAAACCGGCGCTCAGAGTATATTGACCAGTTGAGAAAAATATATTACCTTAACCTACCAAATTATAAAGACCCTGGAGTGTCTGGCCCTCCCCCTCATGAGTCTAGGCTTCGTGTCCAGGACCCCTCCAGTTTTTGTCACCAGGACCACATTGTATGCAGTCCTTTACCTGCTGCACAGGACCTACACACACCTAGAGAGCCAGGATGCATGTGAGAATCTAGTGTATTGATTTCTCTAGTGTTTTGGACAAACTCCAGCCTCTCATATTGGAGGGGTTGGGTGTGAATCCCTTCCTGATGTCCTGGGTAACAAACCTCAGTTTGTCAGGCTGGTGAACTGTGTCTCTGGGACGGTGAGGTGTGATACAGCGGGCGCACAGTGGCCTGTTTTAGCACCATTCATGTTAACACTATAAACAGCGGACTTTAAATACATGCAAAAATACTGTTATGACACAGTTATTGTGACATGAATCAGTAGTGGACAAGAGCACTAATACAGGAACCTTGGTGAGGCCTTTAAGGACTGATGCAGTAGGAGCTGCCTCCCACTTAACACAACTAAAACCAAGGAGATGGTGATTGATTTCAGTAGAGCTAGAGCATCCCATCTGCCAGTCTCCATACAAGGCAAGGACAGGTCCTATTGGATGGCAAGTTGGACTGGTCGCTGAACACCAATGCTCTCTACAGGAAGAGACAGAGCCACCTCTTCTTCCCACTGAGACAGCTGGATAAGCTGGTGGAAAAAGCCAACTCTCTGTTTGGCAGAAGGCTGGACTCAATTTTTTACAAGTGCTCTTTAAATGATCATAACTCTCATTCAAATGTTTTCATAAAGAAGAGAACACGAGCTTTACATGAATATTTGGTTTATCATGGTAGCACAAGGCATTCATGAGATAACGCTATCTGAACACAGACAGAAAAAATCAGCTCCACAAAGATTTTATCATGCACGAGTCACAATACCGTGTTCTTCAACTGTTTTGGGCTAGAGAGAAAATTTAAATGGCTCCCGAATGATGAGAATTTTTTGGTAAATTTGCAGCAAAATTGATAAAATATGTCCATTAGGCCTGTATGAAACTGTGGTGAAGAAACTGAAACCTATAATGGACAACAGTGGACACTCTCTGGGAAGTGGAGCCACCTAAAACATCATCTCACACTCGTACACATTCTGCCTCCTGCATCAACCTGGATGGACTGCACCTCCTGTTTTTATCACAATTTCTTAAATTATTTTACACATCTAATCATTTTATGGTTATGACTGGAAGGATGATTGTTTCTTTAAAATGAGCTCCTAGGTATATGGATTTCCCCTTGGCGATAAATAACATAGTTCTCTGTCTGAGAAAGGCGTCACCTGGCGGTTCTTCCATCATTATTTGCAGCCCATATGTGAAGCATTTACTCACAGGACACATGCTTACACAGGCCCTGGATTTGTGCCTCTCTGTTTTCCTGACAGAGGAACCTGCTCCTTCCCTGCTCACCCTTCCCCCAGCATTTTTTCATCAGCTGAAACCAAATTAGAATGATGCCATGTCGCTGACACACTGCTCAGTGTCCTCTTTCAATTTTATCCAAAATGTTCCCATATGCCGCAGCAATAACCTCAATCCTCTAACCTAGGCTCTGATTTGGACTCTATCCTGTAGGAGAGGAGAGAATCAGGAAAACCAGAGGTGATTTACCGCCCTCACACCAATGCACCCGCACGCCATGCCTTCAGGAGCAGTTGTGTAACCAGAGGCCAAAGATGAATGAAAGAGAAGAGACCAATGCTGTTTAGACATTTAATCCAGATTAGCAGAGATTACAGTTAGCACCCAAACCGTTAAATGCAGGCCCACACTCTCTGATTCTGCTTTTCACATATACAGACTGGTGGCAAATTACAGGATACATACTAGATTAAAATTGATCACTGAGAATACATTTGAATTTATTGGCCGGCACCACTAATTAACCTAACCCCACAAAGTACATATACAAGTACGTTGGGTTGTGGGAGTATGCTAGAGTACCCACGCAGACATGGAGAGAACATACAAACTCCATTTACAATGTATTATATTAAAAAAAGAGAGAAATTGAAATAAAATACAACATATTTTATTTCAATTTCTCTTTTTTAGTTCCACTGCACATATCGTACTTGAAGAAGAGCACACACAAGCACAGTGCATCTGTAGCTATGAAAACAATATCACTTTTCTTTATTGTTACATAAGTGATGAACAGATGTTTCCCACTGGCATCCACTTCTTTTTCTTGTCTTTCATCACTCTGTGTGTCACCCTCTTACACTCACCAACCCACAGAGAAAAACACACATAAAGCTTATATTTCTATCTTTGTGATGCCCCTCATTCACACAAAACATCTCCGAGCCAAGTCCTAAACTCTAATTCTAAACTGACCCTTGAAGAAAAAAGTGTTAACATGAAAGCAGCTCTTTGAAGATACATCAGGAAGAGAGGAGCAGTCTCTCCTCAGTACAGGGTTTTAAATGCAGGCTGGTATTCGTTAGGTGTTTTAAAGACTGTAAAACATTTAGAGCACGGCCATGTATAATTTACTCTCAGAGTAGAGTACTGTATTTAGGGGAGAGCAGGACTACTGTTTGTGTTTTGTATAGTTCATGTGTGCGTGTGTGTGTGGAGGAGACAGCAAACAGACAGTGGGTGGGAGGTGGAGGTGGTTAACGATTGGTTATGTGAGCTGAAACTGAAATAAATGTAGCGATTAAACACAGTGACTAATGTAAGTGTGCATGTTTTTGATAGAGAGCTCAAAAATATTGAAGCAGAAGAGAAAAGAGAAGATGCCAAAAGAAGAACTGGTGCTTTATGTATTGTATGTATTCATGTCAGCTACAAAAACCTAAGCCAAAGGCCTCGGAGGTATTTCAGCGCCAGTAACAGTAATTCGACCCTAGCTCATAGTGGATCGCTCTGCTCACCCTGCGTGAATGGCAGCAGCAGCTACCACTTAAACCCTGAGGTGTGTGTGTGTATGCGCAGATGGGTAGGGGAGATGCAGAAGTAGGCCAAAGTACCCTTTACTTTAACAACTGAAAAGATGGAAAGAATGAGAGGGCAGACACATAGGAAGCAGAGGAGGAGAAAAAGATCATGTGCTGTAATCCATTTAGGTGGTAAAAGACAGGGTTTCACAGGTCAAGACTAAACATGATGATAATTTGGGGCCACTTTGCTAAAGATGCAACTGTCAGGAAACCTCCTCAGTTAAATCTACATATTATTTTTTTTCCAAATGTAAATGTTCTGTAATCTTGTGAAATCCCCCCCCCCCCCCCCAATTTATGTTAAATACAAATTCAGAGGCACTTCATTATGTAATTCCAGCTCACTTGTTACACAAGTATTACTTAATAAATGATTAGGAAGTGTCAGACCAATATTACACCCAAGCTTATATTCTGGGTTTAACATCCATCCATCCAACCATCCATATTTTAATGAGGTGATGCTTTTCTTTGTGAAAATAGACCCAATACAAATTGAACATATCAACTTATAATGAAAGAATTTCCAATTTTCCCACAAGATCCAAACCATGTCTAGCCAGTAATGAGAAATCAGGGTCATAGAGGAGCTGGAGTCTATCCTAGCTGCCATAGGGCCCCTGGACAGATCCCCAGTCTGTCACAGGAACAGAGAGACAGCCAATTTAGAATCACCAATTAACCTACTACACTCCACTCAGAAAGGCCAGATGGTGGATTTAAACCCAGGACCTTGTTGCTATGAGGCAACAGAGTTAACGATAGCACCGCCATGCATGAGAGTGACTTTCCAACCTCTGCTAACAACGAGCCTGTGCGAGTGTTTTGAAATTCTTTCATTCCCCATCTGATGCATGGAAAATCCATGAATCCATGCTCTCACACTCTCCCGTGCAGGTCCGGCTGGCTGTCTGAGACTATCAGCGTTAATCTGACTCGAACAGCTGTGACATCTGGCACACACACACTTATTCAGGCATACACATTCTTCAGTTTATTCCCCATGCATCTGACTCTATCTCTTGCTATGTGGTGTATGCTGATGAAAGCAGAGGCTCACGTTTGTCTCTGAGGTTCAAGTTGAGTTTAACCTGCTCAGCAGCTGAGACTGTGTGTATGAGCCCTGTGACACTCCTGCCTTGTCTTGTCTATAAACAGATAGAAAGGCCCTGTCGGTGCCAGCTGAATTTCCTGCTCGGGTCATTTGATGATATATAGCCTACTGCCCCCACTGGAAAGAGTGACACCTGAGAGCCTGCCCGTGTTATGTTCCCATAGTGACCGGTGTCACCCGACCGGGGCGTGTCCGAGGAGTGTGCAAGGCTGTCAGGAGTATCATGCATAGCTGATTGGCATGCGTGAGTGTGCATACACTTTGCATAGTTTACAGACATGGCAGACAGGCACTGAACAAGTTGCAGGGAGTGTTTGGTGGCATGGTCATCTCTGAATCCCCATCCCCACCTGTGAGAGTGTAAAAATACCCCACCAGAAATAGGTTGAGCCTGAGCAGCCTGAAAATAACTGGAGTATTAGGAGGCAGGAAGACGACAAAGCGAGAGGAACATGGAGCAAAGACGCAGGAGAGATTAAGATTAAGAGGTGGGCATTAACCTAGACTAGACTGTGCCTGCTGCTGAGGGAAAAGCTAACACAGTCCACAGTGGAGGGTCAAAAACTATCAGGTGTTGAAGCTGTATATGTAGTTATGAAAGTGACAGATGGTCCCAAAAAAACAAAGAGGACTCAGCCAACTGCAGAAGGGCTTAAAAATGACTGTTATCTCCGAGATTTAGAGTGTTAAGATAAACCTGAAAGTTGAAGACCTATTTTCTTCTTAATAAAGACACAGTACTGTGTTTTAAATTCTCATCTCAGTACTTTGAATATACTGCTGTCTTTACAAGTTTGGAGGCAACACAACAATGCATATGTAAAGTTATTTATCTAATGCTTATTAAATGATGATACAAGTCACAATAAATGGGGTGCATATAAATAAAGCACACACAGCCTGAAATACAATGATGAATACTCCAAGTTATGGAAAAAGCTTTCAAAATTTGCAACTCAACAAATCTGAGCTCATCTATGAATTATCTTTAAAACAAATCCATTATTCCCATGTTGACAACAACCAGAAGTACCCCATTATCACTAATGCAGCTAACGGACCGTCAGTCCTTTTACTCTTCTATCCTGTTAATCATTATGCAACCCAATGGGGTCCTGACCTCCAGATTAGGAGCCACTGTTACACTGAGTGCACTGGCTGGTTGTTTAATCTCTGATTGGATTTCAGTCTTATCTGTATGCACTCATTAAAAGCCTGTTCACTTAACTGTTTGGCTATGAAGCTTTTCTGAATCCAGCTTCTCCTCGACAAAAACACGAGTATTATTCAGTATTAGGTGTGCTTTCCTGTACAGATGTAACCCTTTGTAGCCTCAACGTCAGGACTGTCATTAAAAGAGGACAAGTACTACTGAGGACAAAATAGATGTAAAGCTTGCTGTGCTTCAAATTTGGTCGAGCTTCAGCGTTTTAAAACAGGTTCAATAACATCACTGTTTACTGACTCATTTTTAGGCTCTTATTTACTCTCTGATTTCCATTTTTGCTGCAGTTTTTCACATCTCATTGATGACAGGACACGGAGACTTACTCTAAAATAAAATTCAACCAAGTGTGAGCTCCAGTGCTGTGAAAAAGTAATTGCTGCTGTCCAACTGCAAAAGGGTGACTCGTGTAAATACAAAATGCAGTTTTTAAATGATGATTGAGGGAAAACAGCTATCCTAATTGCCCCCTCAGCCTAATAACTGGTTCTGTCACCCTTGGATGCAAGAACTGCAATCAAGCACTTGTGATAACTGGCTGTGAGTCTTTCACACCACTGTGGAGGAATTTTGGCCCACTGTTCTTTGCAGAATTGTTTTAATTCACCTACATTTGATGGTTTTCAAGCATACCTAAGTCCTGACTTTGATGAAGCTTCCTCCAAAACCTTCATTTTATTTATTTATTTATTTTTTGAAGCCACTCAGAGAAGGACTTGCTGGTGCATTTGGCTATTACCTATCATGTTCTTTTCATGAAATACTGTTAGTTTAATGCAGATGTAACAGGACTTAAAGCTTCCTAAAACTTTTGTGTTAGACTACAGAATATTTTTTGTCTCTGGGTTCATCAACATGTTTTGTTTTGTTTTTTTTAAATAAATGTGAGCCTTTGTGTTCTTTATGGTCAGTAGTGGGTTTCTCCTTTTTTTTCTCCATTTTTGTCCAGACTCTTTCTTATTGTTGAATCGTGAACTCTGACCTTAACTGAGGCAAGTGAGGCCAGCAGTTTTTTAGATGTTGTTCAGGGTTCTTTGTGACCTCCTGAATGAATCATCAATTCGTTCTTGGAGTAATGTTGTGAGGCTGGTCACTCCTGGGAGGGGAGTTTTCTCCATTTGTGAATAATGGATCTCACTGTGCTTCACTGGATTCCCAAAGCCTTAGAAATGGCTTTGTAACTCTTTCCAGACTGATATATGTCAATGACTTTGTTTCACAGCTGTTCTTGAGTTTCTTTAAATCGTGAGTTTGTTGAGATCCTTCAGTTCCTTTAGTTTGCTACCTGTCTTTATTAGACAGGTTCTATCTAAGTGATTCAACAGGTGTAATCAGGCCTGGCAGTGACTAGTGAAATTGTACTCAGCTTTTAAAAAAATGTGATTAATTACAGTTAATTCTTGATTTAACAAGAGGGACAGTTATGATTTCACAGATTTTCCTTTTCCCCTAAAAAATTAAATCATAATTTTAAAGATGCATTTTGTATTTACATCTGTTCTAAGTAGGACCGCGTAGGAAATAAAGTTAAACATTTTAAGGGTCTTTATCCATAACAGCATCCTGTTCTCTCTCTACCAGAGCCTGTTGCAATCTGGCTAATGTACAGGACAGCCCACAGCACAGTGTGTGGGAGTCTTGTGAAAACACAGCATGGTGTGAGGATAAAGCCAAAACTTAAGATTAAAAAATAAAAATAGTCATTTTGAAGCAGCTCCAGTCCTTTATCTCCTCTATCTGAAATGCTGGCTGGCAGGTAGCTGAGCCGCTCTGGAGGTATAAAATAGGTCATAAGGCAGCAGCTCCGCGGGCAAACCGTGATTCACCGCTCAGGCTGATGGAAGGAGGCACTGTATCCGAGCAGATGATGGTGGAAGCGATGCAGCAAATGATAATCTCATCCGATGCGATCAACCGTGGGTACAGTGAAGCATCTCGTGCGTGAACACTGGCCCGGTTTCATAACCATGGCAACCGGAATCCCCTCGCGCCTCAAAAAGGGGGGCGTTTCTCCTCCTAGCAAGTAGAAAACAGGCTCTCCATCGTCCCTACACAAACAGACACTCTGCGAGCTTTTACTTCATGATGACGGTTTATTTTCGAGCCCGAGCGGCGTTTAAAGTCCCTACAGAGCAGGTGTTGGCGTTCAGTGTCATTAGGACGACGGCACAGGTGAAAACTTTTCACACTCACAGTGGCTGTTGTCCCACACGGACACCGCATCGTCCCCCTCCTCCCAAACAGGTGACGATGCGCCTGGGGTGATTATTTATATCCCCGCTCACAGCGTGTGGCTATATGACCCGTTTATGTCCCCGGTGTGCAATAGCAGCAGGCCTCTGAGCCCCCCTCTCCTCACTTACCTCTATCCATTTCTGAGCCTCCCGACAGGCTGGTTCGGGATGGTGCTGCTCTAGCGGCTCCTGCTCCCGCGGGGCATTCGGTGAATCTCCAGAGGCAGCGGGGCTAGCCATCTCCGGACAGGCCGAGACCAAAGCCGGACGATACGGTGATACGTGATATGTGATAAGCCTCCCTTCAGATGGTCTGTGTCCGGAGCCCGTTATGTTCGTCCTCGCGCGCTTCCCCCGCAACTCCGCGCTCTGTCACGGCGGGTCCTCTCGTGCTCCGCGCGAGCTCTGCGCAGACTGTGGCGCAGAGACAGAGAAGCGGCTCCTCGCGAAACGCGAACCAGGCGCTAAAAATAATAACGACTCTTTTCCGCCGAACTGCGCGAGGCTTCTGTCCTCGGCCCCCGCCGCGCGTTTCGAGAAACGTGAACGCGCAGGCAGGAATCTCTGCGGGGGAGGTCGAGATAGATAGGAGAGATGCAGAGAGAGAGAGAGTGATGAGGGAGGTGGGGGCTGTTCGAAGGTGACCCATAATGTGTTTGAAGGGGACTGGTCATACCTGAGCACAGGTAGACTGTAGGCTTTAAAATGTGAAGCAAAGAGCACCATAAAAATGTAAAACTGCAGTATTTAAATCACAGGCAGCTAAAGTCAGCGCGTTTTCTTGTATCCAATAGGACTGGAGCCACACATGGGTACTTAAGGTTCACATGTTCGCAAATTTCTGTGCGAAATTTCACACGAAACTGTCGTCTTAAATTCAAGCTAAGCTTTGAGATTTTAAAAATGAATGCGGGATTTTATTTTTATTCAGTCTGAATGCCCTTTTATCATCATTTCCAATTATTCACAAAATCAGATTTGTTTGGTATGAATCTCCAAAGCATGATATAATCAAGATACAATACCTATATCACAGCTGATAAGTCTTTAGTTTAATAATGTGACAATATTGAAGTCTCTCCCATAATTAATGACATGACATCATGTATACGTTTAAAAAAAGCACTAAAACGATTGGGGGGGTGGGTGCAGGGTAACAGGCCCTTGCCCCCCACATCAGGTTGATCAGGTCCTGCTTCAGACTCAAAAAAAAGTCAAGAACCTGTGAGCTCCAGTCCCAGCACAGGTAAATTATAGCTCAATTTAAGTTGGATGTGTTGGAGTTAACACACACACAGACTAAAAATAATGGATTGGTCATGTGTGACTATCAGCACTGGTGATAAGAGCCGTTTCAGATCACTGAGCTTAAATGTGGCTTTTTCAGCTGGCAGGTCAAACCAGTTATGTTGGATCCAGTGACCTGTTCAGAAAGACATTCTCTGAGTAAGAAATAAATGCAATATTTCCGCTCTAACTGCCTGAGTGTACTGTCATGCTCCTTTGTTTCTTATCAAAACATGAAGTGTTGCTCGTGCCAGTATGCTGCTTGCTCACCTGAAGCACAGACTGATTTATGTAAGCACAATGATGAGGTGCTATAGACAGCTCTTTCCTCCTCTAGTTTCACCCTTTTGAAGTTGGACAGCAGCCAAGTGCAGTCCAGGATGAGCCTGAGGTCATTTAACCACATAAGACAAAAGTTTCACTTTGTGTTTCAGCTAAAAGCCTGTAATGTTAGAGTAATGGCAAGGATAGAAAAGTTCTCAGCAGTAGTTGATTTCCCTGTACTGTTTTCTTAAAGATACCCAATGGATATTAGGAGACGGGACAACAGGACAAGGAGACAACAGTTGCTTTATTATATTCCCACAGCTGTATTAACAGTATAACGACAGCAACATAGGATTTGAAAGTGCAGAAAGGTAAACAATTCAAACACAGCCAGACACCCAGCACTGCACAACAACCAACATACAGTAGCACTTCAGATGTTCCCTACTTTACTTTGGAAGTTGTATTATCTGTTAAACTGGCACAGTAAGGGTATGTGAGTTTGATCATTTGTGGATCCTTAGGTTTTTAAATAAGGTGCCTGTTCATTTTTTGAACACCACAATGAACTGAACTGATTTGCGCTCACACTAAACTCAAGCTTATCAGAAAGAACCTCAATTTTCCAGAGACGTTTCAAAACAGTGAGAAGGTTTCTTCCTTGCTCTAAACAATGGTTGATTATTCCTACAGATACATTTGGGCTATTCAGCACATCAGATTAAGAACTCAACCACACAGAAACTAAAGGGATTCAGAAACAAAACTTCCCTCAACATCTTTTGTCTCATCTGTCACACTTGTTGGCACAAAAGGTATTTTAACATCAGTCTTCTGAGCTCGACACAGATGCAGTGGAAAAAAAACTTGCAGACATGTGCACACAAGCAGTGGTAATGACCACATGCTGTACAGATTCACAGCTAAACCACATTAAACTGTATGGACAGGCTTGTACTGTTAGTGTCTGCAGAACAAAGGGCTCTGATTGTGTTTGTGTACATGTGTTAATGCTAAACAAGACTTTGTTCATGAAATAAGAGAAATGTGGAAACAATGTGCTTTAGTGCATAGTGTCTGCAGATGTATGCGCACACAGGTTGCCTGTTGATTGTTTGCCATGTGAACGCTCCAGGACATTTTGGTTTACAATTTGCTCAGTTTTGTGTCCTACTAAACATCTTAATTCTGACAGAGAGCCACCGCAGAGAAGCGCACTTCACCTTTCTCCCTCTCCATAAATCCACGGCACACTTTGGCTGCATCCTAGATATGATCAAAAGATGACATGTCAACTAATTATTCAAAACTCTATCCACTATATTTAAACAATACATCAATAATTTTAAAATGGGAGTGCACTATGCACTAACACCTTGTATTAACGTTTATTTTACTGCTGATATTTTCATATTTTAGTAGGTCTGGGCAATATCACTGATGTAAATGGCCTGATAATGAGGTCTAGTGCTGCCAGTTAACACAGATCCATGTTAAGTTAAATTGAACCAGTTTAGGGAAATTCATCCTCTAAATGTTTCAACAGCATTACATGCTGTGCACATAGGTAGCTCTGAAAGCAGCAGTCTAGCAAGTTCCACTTCAGTGCAAGTCTATCATAGTGGAATGAAGGTATTCAACTTCCTAGTAGCTGGGTGATTTTAAAACAATACTGTGGTATTAACTGGGAACTTGTTGAGCATTCGACACCATTGCCAGGTGCAATACTGCCATCCTCTGGTAGTAGTAATGCATTACTCGCAGATGTTCATAAAAACAAACCAGCTTGTTGCACTTCAATTAAATTGAATACTAATTCTTACTTAAGAGGCAAATCTTTTACTATAACTAGTTCTCAATAAATTACCACATTTAATGATGCGGTTTTATCTCACACACACGTGGGTTTGCCTTGTGATCATTTGCTGCAATCATAAATAGTCCAATTAAAATTTAAGAAGCAAATGAATAATTGCAAAACTCTCACACATTTTTGCATTTCCTTGCCAGGTTATGTAATAATTTAACCTAATTTTAAATGACTGCAATTTGTATATCAGATATACAAATTGACTAAGCCCAGTTTGACAGACTCTCATTCACACTCCCTCTCCAGTTTAATACATGACTAGTTGATATGCAAAGAACAATGACTGTTATTTTCAGTTTGTAAATGTTCAAAAACTGAAAATAACAAACTGAAAAGTTCAATAACTGGATATACATACCATTACAAAGGACTCCTCTTTGGTAGGACCGTGGTTCACTGGTCCATTTATTTTCCCATCTTAAGATATAAATAAGATATTAGAATCCACAATGTAAAACAAATACAGGGACATTAACTACAGGATTGTGCATGGGGCCAAATTCTTACCAAATTCATACAGCTGTCCATTTACATTGACGAAGGCAATAAAGTGGAAGTTGACTTTATCGGCTTCTGGCTGTGAAGGTTGAGACAAAATGAATAACTTTGAAAAAAGCAAAGATACCATAACTACTTCTGTTTAAATATATAGTCTGATCTCTTTAATAACCCGCACCCCATCTCACATGTGGTCTATAACAATGTAACTGCCTGGAAGCTAATGAAATAAAACTCTGCTCATAACAGCAATCTCATATGAAGTTGTCCAACACAGGTCTAACATTGACTTGCATCACATGTGTTTGGTCTGAATGTGGTACAGTGTGTTGATGTTGTGGTAAAATGCCTTACCCGACACTGGCCCTGTGCAGCAATCTCATTGTGAGCATCAAAGATTGCCTAAAAGGGGGAAAGAACGTGCAAGATGTAACTAATAAAACAATACTTTTTTTTTTTTAAATGGAAAAGTAGCAGGGCAGTCAAACCAGTTTGAAAGGTTTTTATAGTGTTTTGTATACAAGTGAACCCACCTACTACATCTAAAGAAAATTTGGCAGTATGTGGCGCCCCCAAGTGGCCTTAAAAACCAATTCCATTATGCAACATTCTAGAAATTCTAGGCCATTATATTCACTCATTTTCACTTTACTACAACTTTTCTAGCAGAGACTAGTCTCAGATACGACACTGAAATATAAAGACACATACACCTATGTGACATTAAAAATGTTTGCACAATAAAGCATTTTTTTAATACACAGAGGACAAGTCATTTCAAACTGAAGTTTAAAGCATCCATTTTAAAATGGACTTGCAAGTTTCCCTGTACAATTGATCCGATTTCAGGTCAGATGAGCCCTATATACAATAATACTTTGCCATTACATTTATTTGGTTGGTCGACACAAGTATACTACAGACAGACTATTGTACAAGTTATCTAATATTCCTAGATGTGAAGACTTTAGGATAAAAAGATTCGAGTCTCACTTACTCCATGATGTGCTGGCTAGTCACAGGAGCACATTCAGTGAGACACTGAGATTACCAAAAAGCACCACTGAATGACAGGAAATCATTCCTGCCCATCTCCCTCTACAACTCCTCCATATAATACACTGTGCACACTGCAATAGTTACACCCGTGGCACATGCTTTACAGTAAAATAACAAATGACAGAGTTTCATAGTTTAGAGTTTAATGTCAATCATATTTCACCTCTGTAATATTCTTGATATTTATAATTGAGCGATTTGTATATATTAGAGCCATTTCTTAAATGTGTAAACTATGTAATGTATCATATTATTTAATTAGTTCAGTATGTTACTGTCTTGGAGCAACCATAATCCTAATTTCCTTAGGGATTATTAAAGTATTCTGATTCTCATCTACCAAATCAGATTTATTATAGACTAAATAATTTAACTGCACTTTACTTTGTTTTTCTCCAGATGTTTGGCACGGTCATCAGGAGACATATTTGCAGTCTCATCCAGAAATTTCTTCAAGGCAGAGGCACCATCTGAAAATGTCAACATTAGCTTAGATACCAGGAAGATTGATTATGCACATCAAGCTGAATCATGGGGTAACAGCACTTTTTGTTGTTTAACCTTTCATTTAGTACACTTCCTCCATGCATTTTATAGAAACAGATTTGGAAAGTCCAGTAGGAAAATTTCCACAGGCAGAATTATTTTAGTCACCAATTTAAATATTTATTCATACATGTTCAGTTGGTGCACCAGATCCCTCTTGTACTCACCAAAAGTCATTTTGTCTTTGTTGTTGGCCACAGCATGCAGCAGGGCAATGGTGCCACAGGAATTGACTGCTGTCTGCTTCAAGAAATAAGCCTCAGAACCTCCTGAAATCTTATCAGCTTGCTGAGATCTGAAAGACTCATGCTGCCATACAGGGGGGAAAAAAAGAAAAGAAAAAAAAGCATGTCATCATCAGTCTGATAATACTGTGTAGTGGGTCTACCACTTAAAATGAGCCAAGTCAGGAAATCTCAACCATCAAAAAAAATCCCATTGTTTTATTAACTGCAGTATGTTTAAACTGTTTAGTATGTGAAAAAATATTAAACATTAGCATTCAAAATTAGTAGTGATAGCATCTGCTGATTCATTTCCTCATCGCCATCTCTCTCTCCCACTCCTCTACCCATCTAAATAACATTAGGAGTTTTTTTTTTCTATCCATGCCCTCCCTGCATCTCCGAGTCACCCCACTCGATGCGGCCAATATTCACTTGATCGACCCACCCTTCCAGGAAGTAGTCAGCGCCACCACCCTGGCGTTACCTGTTGCGTTAAGGGGAAGAGCAGCATCAAGGCACTGCACGGCTTCGGCACGGAGGAGAGCTGCTCACCCTCCAGCCCCAGCACGTCGACGAAGCGCCAGCTTTCACCAACGCCCAGCTTTCCCATCATCTGAAAGGCACAACGATGACGGAATAAAGAATAAGCCCCCAACAGTTGCACACTGGCAGACGATGCTCTCAGAAGCTGCTCAGAGATGCTGCGTTATGCTGGTTCACTCAGGCCACACCCTTTAGTCCAGACACTGGGACAGCCGCGGGAAGGATGCTACTGCCCGTTAATATGGGATAACGGTCAAACTCTTGTTAACCCCGATATTTCATTTTTAGTATCAATTAACGCTGTTACCTGGATAGTTGGCGAAGCAACTACACCTCTACTGGTATACTGGTGCTTCGTAGTGGCCTGATGGCGTTTTAATGTTGGAAACACGTTAACGGCCCTGTAAACTAATTAGCCCCTGTGAAACTTACCTGGCGGTTGGGTCAGTGGTTACTAACATGTCGCCATTACTCGGCGGCTAACGTTTAATTTCATACGCACCTTGTTCAGCATCTGAAACAACAAAAACAAACGAAAAAAGACAGCGGTAAGACAAAAGTCTGCTGTCTTTGAAAGCATTACTGTTGTAATTAAGCACACATTCCTTACCTCTGGATTGATTTCCATCGGGGTCCACTCCATTGTTGCTAAAGTTTAGCTATCACTTCTCTAGTTCAATCTGCTATCTTGACTACAGCGAACAGCCGCGCGTGTACCCGTATTTATCGCTGCTGATCATACCACTTACCGACAGACGCGGGGGTGCGCCCAGAGCAAATAACCCTCGGTGCACAGATTTAGCAAACAGACTTAAACGCCAGATTTAACGTTTTATACGCCCGAATACCAAAGTACATCTCAGAAAGACCTTTACGTTTATAAAAGTAGATATTCATGAAATGACACCTCTAAATACAAGATCATTCCGAGTAAATCGCGTTCTTTCTAGAAAGTAGGTGTGACGTATTGATGACTCCCTATCAACAATACTTGTGCAGCCTCTAACACTTAAATAAGATTTAAACTGCAGCCTTCTTATACCTTCTTATACCTGTTCAACGTTTTTGCTACTTGCACTTCTGTTCACTGCACATGCAACAAGCTAACAGTCACAGCAATATTAATTATATTTATTTGTAGTGCACAGACTACGTTTATTTCCCTTCTGTAGTCCTTGTTTCCACAGACCACTTAAGAGAAAACTAGAAACAGACTATTTTTTTCTGTAATTCGCTATGTTATATGACAATTATACAACGTGGAAAAAGTCAGTATGAAGAAATTATACTTTTTAAAATAACCATATTTAAAAATAAATAAATAACCAAAGCTAATAATAATAATAAATGATCAAATGTATTCCCATACCTAAATATTATTATTCTGGTCTCTTTACCAGAGAGAGTTATTATTATTTAGCCTTTCTCCTTTAAAAACAACCACTTATTAGTAACTAAACAGCATATTTACATATGAAATGAGGCTAGGAGTTTATAGCTTGTAGTAAGTAAAACCTGAATTGATAAAACTTGTAATCACATGTTGTGCCACACCTAGAACTGGATGGTTAGTCTGAAGAGTGTTTTTCTTACAACAATAATCTCAGTGTTTTTACCTGTATGAAATCTTTGTGTGCAATGTCCTTGAAAATCTGATTTTTTTTATTTCCTTTTTTTCCCCAAACATGGGATTTTCTGCTTCAGGATAATGTATTTAACTATTCATCTGCTTGTGTTGTTGTTCTTTAAATAATATTAAATTATTATAATTGTTATTATAATAATAAAGAAGAAAAACTCTACAGACTTTAGTTGCTAAATATGACCTTAGCCCAGGGTTCCAGTGGGATTGTTTCCTTGTGTCTTATATTCCCTGCTTTTCTGCATCTGTTTGCTTCGTTTGGTGTGATTCTGGCCTATATGCCTGTGTTAGCACCTGATTATTTATGCAGGTACTGGTCTGTTTAGGTGAGACTAACCTGCTGAGTAAATTGTATGTGCAATAGTGTCTTTTTCTCCTGCCTTCCACCTGATGGCACAATAACATAAGAGATGAATGTAATGTCAACATTACATTACATATATTACAAGTACACTTGTGCATATGAAAATTTTACTTGATGAAAATATGTTGTTTCCTTCATACTGCATAGCTCATGAATCATCTGACTCTGACATCTGATGGGTAGCTAAACTTTTTCACACTGATAGAAAGATAGAGAGACTGCCTGCGTCTGTGTGCCTTTTGTGTTTCATTTGTAGTAACTTCCTGTTGTATTTTGGTAACTGCTGTTCCTTGTGGGTCTTCCCATATTTTAATTCCTCTGTGTTTGTTTTCCTTCTCTATCAACTCCACCTTCACTGGATTCACCTGTAGTTATGGTCCTTATTTGTAGTCCTATTTTCTCCTCTGAAAGTTGTTGGCTAACCAGTTTTACTGCCTGCGATGTCTTTTTGGTTCCTTCTGTTTCGGTTTTGTTGATTTCTTCTTTGGACTTGTAAATCAGTTACGTTTTCCATGAAAGCTCAGCTTGTGTTCATCAATGTGCTGCCTATGTGTCCTGAAACTGGGTTCTTTAAGGTACTTGCGTGTACGAATGCACTGTGGTTACAGCATGCATGTTTTATTCATGGAGAATGGACTTTAAAATACACCCACTGGCCACGCCATGAGGTGCACCTGTTCAGCTGTTTGCTAATGCAAATATCTAATCAGCCATTAAAATAATATGCATAGAAAGGTTCAGACTCCTTTGGGCTGAGAGTAAGACAAACATAACTTAAATAACCACCCATCTCAACCAAAGTATATAGAAGAGCATATCTGAAAACATAACTATAGCAGCAGAAGACCATACCGGGTACCACATTATATGATAGGGTCAGAATTTGGTCTAAACAACATGAAGGAATGGATCCATCCTGTCTTGCATCAATGATTCATATGGGTGGTGGCACAATTCGTGCCCTTAGTGCCAACTGAGCATTGTTTAAATACTACAGCCTGAGTATTGTTGCTGACTATGTCCATCCCTTTGTGTCCACAGTGTACCCATCCTCTGATGGCTGCCTATAACAGGATAACGTGCCATTTAAAAAGCTCAATTCATCTAAAATTAGTTTCTATAACATGAACAGTGAGTTTATGTATTAAATGGTCTCCGCAATCATCAGATCTCAATTGGACTGATTGTTGCTGGATGTGGTGATTAAAATCATGAATACACAGCTGAAAATCTGCCATAACTGTGTAGTGCTATCATGTCGACATGGAGCAAAATCTCTGAGGAATGTTTTCAGTACCATGTTTGAATCTATGCAGTGAAAAAATAAGGCAGTTGTGGAGTCAAAAGGGAGTCTGATCTTTGGAATGTGTACCTAATAAAGTGTTGCAGTAAATGAGTGTACATTGTACTGAACCTACAAAGTATATGTTTTATTCAGACAGAATGGATTTTAAAAGTATGTTTTAATCAGATGTGATGATGGAAGTCACCTGAGGGAAGGGCGGAGATTTCATGTGGGTGGGCTCACAGGTCAGACTGAAATGGGTAGCTGGTGATATATTCTATATGTCTGCATCCATTTGTCTGTCTGCCTGTGTCGATGGCATATTTACCTGTGGGTTTAAAAGGGGAAAGCAAGAGTATATAGAAAATCCAGTCAAGAGGACAGAAGAAAGAAGAAGTGAAAAGAGAAATCGGATACATTTGGATGCTCCTCATATTTGTGGAATATTCCTCTGATCACACACTGGAGGCTTGAGTTAAGACCTTCATTCTTGGAACTTCCATCTTCTTCCATTTGATCTTGAAGAAATTTGACTGAAGCTATTATTTTTTTAGCACCTAGTGTCAGGACCTCACAGGATGGTCACATCTTCCAGAAGACAAGAAAAACCAAATAATTACCTGTAGACAACAGAATAAGACCCTAACACTGTTACTGTACATCACCATAACTCTAAGAGGCAACCGTTTCAGAGAGCGGTCTGTCCATCCTGGTGCATACTTGCTGAGATGAATGGTGTGCCTCCTTTAGGAGCAGGTTGGGGATGGAGCACGGTGGTGTACTGTTGTATCTTCGCCTCGCTCAGCATGCTGTTGGCTCTGTTACTCTGGTTTTTACTCAGACAATTACAACGTTTCAGAGGCAGAAAGTGACAAACACGCGGTGTGATGTACACCTGCTTCCAAAAGCGGCCTGTTTTTCTTGTTTTTTAATTAATGTGATCAATTTATGAATTGTGGTATAATATTTCAAATATATTAGGTGTCTTTAAATAGTAATTCAAAATAGTATGTTTATTGATGCATGTTGTATTCGTAGTATGTTTGCATCCACACGTGGATGCATGTCAGTCTGATTACAGTTTTATTAAATGTCATGTCTGTCATTCCAGGAGCGATTCTGCTCATAGTGTTCATAAATGTATGATTACTTCTAGACCTCAGCTTGATATGTGCTGGATGAGTGCAAAAGTGCAAAGAGTCCAGAAAAATACAAAAAAAACCCCAAGATTTCTAGATGAAGTTGAGAGTTTGCATGATGAAGATAACCACACTGGTGCACTGGTTAGAAATGAAAGAAGACTCCTCCAGCTGGCTGGGGCCTTTCTGTGTGGAATTTGCATGTTTTCCCAGTATCCGTGTGGACATTCTCTGGGTGCTCTGTGGGTTTTCCCACAGTTTGTGATTCTAAATTGGCCAATTTAGCTGTGAATGTCTGTCTGTGTTAGCCCACCTTTCTCCCTGTCACAGCTGGGATAGGCTCCAGCTGCCCCCATGTCCCTAAATTGAATAAACTGATGAATGGATGGAGCATTTCGGAGCTTCCAATAGCCAGAGTCGTAAGCAAATGTGAATGGGTGAAGCCCTCAGAACTTTTTCTGATAAACTGATGCTTAAAGTCATCCTCCAGTTAAAAATTCTTTGTACCAACTATGTTAATGCCAAGAAAATTGGGATGTTTGATCTTCACGATGCAGAACGGTGTGTGTGATATTTGTAAGTACTCACAATCTGTCATGCTGAAGGGGAAAGTTTTTATTCCTGTAACACCTGGACATACTGGCAGCATCAATCATGACGTCTCAGAAAAAAAACAATTTCCCACATGCAGTTCATATACAAGTGTGATGTTGGAAGTTCAGTATTTATTTTTACCCATTTAAATGTGAAAAATCAATTCTTTATATCTCAAAAATTGTGTTTATAATAAAAGCTTTCAGTCGTGTGCGGTGGTGTCAAAATCTGCATAAATCTAACCCACATAACTCGTGTTTTTTTTAACACACACACCTCTGTCTGTGTGTGTATAGCTTCTTTGTTTGAATCGATCACTCCCTCTCAGTTTACTTGGTAAATTATTGACATGGGATGAAGATTCCCAACATGCCAAAGTGGAATGCTACTAAATGAAGAGCATTCATGATCCCAATGATACAAATCAAATCCATATACGTGTTTCAATGGTGACGTTCTTTATTGGTCACATTTTTTTCACGGTGACAGCCATGTTTCTGTCAGTCTCCCCTGACATAAATACCTGCCCTTCTGTTAAAGTTCACCCGTGTTTTTATAGGTTGCATCATCAAACAGTAGCGATAAATTATCTCTGGCACCTTTTGTTCTGTCTCTCTGTTAAAATTAAACTACCATAAAAATTAAAGTTGGGTTTTTTTTTTTGCAAATCCGCAAACGTACAAATTCAGCAGAAGATGAAATAATCCTTTCGCCCACCGTATCTTCTCACATCAAGTCATGAAAATAAACACGTGACCGAAGCATTATCAAGGAAATGGACTAGAAGCTGTAACTTGTAAACACTGTCGAGTGCTGCAGAACATTTTTGTGAAACATCCCATGCCACGTTCACAGTTATAATTTCCACTAGGATGTAATGGACACGAAATCAGAAGGAGGTGGGGGGAACCACGCCTTCAGGCTAAACCAACAAGCATCTGTTTGCTTACACAGAAACTTTATAATATGTAATGTCAATATTGTATTTTCAACTTGCTCCGCTTCTCCAAGTACTCCAGAAGGAGCATGTTAGATGCAAAATATCGCACCTCCTCTTATAAACCATTATAAAACACGCAGCATGAAATAAAGAGGCGAGAAAGACCCTTGTCATCATTTCCCTGTTAGCAGCTTAACCATGTAAGGAAACGACATTTCCCAGAGTGCTCAAGGGCAAGGCAGCCCCGGTGCCCTGATCACTGGGGTGTGGCTCACTCACTCACGCGCATAGTTTTTCCAAGTGAGCTTCTCCTGTCTACTTCTCCTCCTCACTTCGCTCTCAGCGGGTCTCTCCTTCCGTCCTCTGAGCTCCGTTTCACAGCTGCGGCTCATCGGTAAGTTCCTCACCGGTGTTCACTCTCACTTATAGGAGACCTATAGAAAGTTCCGTTGTAACTACCAGGGTGTGCCAAGATAGGTATCCCGGACAAAATCTGTTTCCCCTGCGTTCCGGAGCGCTGCGAACGGAGAGCAGATCCAATTTATTCCGCCTCCATTACAGCCAACTAGACATGGAAGTAGTGATGTTTTAGTTCTGTGAAAAATGAGTGTCGTTACATTACCGTTCAGTTTGAGGGTTACAACAGAAAATATATATATTTATATTATTGTTCTCGTGTGGACGGGATTATTTCAACAAACTGAGGACTTTTTGCCTAATAACTATTTGTATCCTCCTGTAACTTTACTGAATAAAGAGCTAACATCTCCAAAATTACAGGAGTAGTTATTCAGTATAAGAAGTGTTTTTGAACTAAAGATCAAGACTATGGGATACTATCTACCTATCTATCAGGGGCACAGCCGGACCCCGTCTCCACCTGATGATACAAGACTTGTAGTCTAGATAGCAGCTGCTGTATATACCGTACAGCAGGACAGGAAACCCTAGCGGAGATGATTAGGGATGAGTTAATTACAGTGGAAAGTTTACCGGAAATAAAAAGTTTGTTTCGTCTCCTTGCCTGATAACATTTGTTTCTCTCCAACAGATCTGCACTTTTTCCTTTCGTTGGAAAAACAAACTTAAAAGACTGTCAAAATGGTGAGTCCTTTCCACTCCGCTCATTTCTCAGATGTCAGCGCAAATAAACACGCAGAACTGAATATAAAACGCTTGCTGATTAATCAGATTTTGCAGAAGTCTCGAGGAATAAAACCGTTATTTATGCAAATGTTTGATTCGCTGGCTTTTAGCCGGTCAAGTCTGAGACAACGCCCACTTTATGAAACTTTATATAAGGTTCTCGGTGAGCGTTGTTGTTGTTGTCGGGAGACAGCAGGTTAACCTTTGACGCTTTTACAGTCTGTATTGAACCTTAAACATCGTGAAACAGTAAAAGTTAGATCCGTTTTTATATGCGTGTTTTGGGTGTGCGCGCATGATCGTGAGGCTGGAGAGAAATCTCATTTGGGGAAGTTTGGTGTATGACTCATGTGGGCTCTGCTCCATTCGGGTGGGTCTCCTCTGCGGTTTTCCACCTCTCCCCCTCTTTCTGTGTGTAATGCACAAATGTCCACATCTGGTCTGGAGTTTAAAGCCAGCCTCCTCCTCTTAAAGGGGAATTTCTTACTTTTCAGCAGTTGAGTTACGAAAAAAGTTTTTTTTTTAATTGTCATCAGCTGTGCTGTTTTTTTGTTTCCTGGCAGTTTATTCTGAGAGTGTGTTTACTATGAAGTGCTAACAAAACGTTTGAATAGGTCTTTCTTAGACAAGCATTTCTACTACGTGTGCATTCAGATCTGATATATGTAATATTATCCCTGTCAACAACAGACCTCTACTATTCTCCCAACACGCCTGTTTGCTTTCCTGACTAGCGTGGACTTTATATTGACTCACACACTTGCACACAGTGCTGCTTCTGTAAATACTTAACTACAGCACATAATGTGGATCCCACAACAGATCAACTGTATAATCCTGTTTGCACAAAGAAAATAAAATGATGTTTCATTTAGTGAGCTTTTTAATTAAAGATGGAATAATAATGATACGTTGCATCTTTATGCGGGATTGGGTATCAGGCTAGAGCTGTAGTTGTGATCACCGGAGCTTAACTCTGTTGACAGCATTTGCACAGGTAACAATAAAATGGTACATAATGGAGGACATCCTTTTGCAAAAGCATTGCTAGGTGGATTGTGTACAGTCTCCATGGCAACAGCAGCCAATGAAGAAGGATGGTAAGTAATAAGAAGTGCTTTTAAGGAGAGACGCCAGCTGTGATGGCCTGTGGTGTTTACATACATCCCCTCCGCCCTCAGGTCATGCCTGGACCCGCTCAGGGAAATCAGTGAATCACTCGCTACAGACTCCAACCCCTAGCATTCCAGTGTGAGGGATGTGCATTGTGTTACGTTGTTGTTGTCTAAATACCTCCTTGTTCAGCTGTTTGTCCAAGGAGCCACGTTGGGTCACTTTTTGCTTGATTGGATGATTGGATGCGTGTCATTTTGACATTCCTTCCTGCAGAAACAGACAAAATTCTGGTTGTTAACAGCAACTCTTGTGCTCTAGATTTTTGACTTTTTAAAATTTTGAGGGTCAGAATTCCAGAAGCATTCCAGTAGTTTTCCTCTCAACGTTCCGCTGATTTTTATGAGCGCGGGAGTGTCTGGAATCAGTGCATTGTTGTTACAGAAAGGTTCTGTTTTACTAAAAATCAATGTTAAAGTCAAGCTGTAAGTCATTAGGTCATTAATCTGAGTACAAATCAGGAGTAGGTGTACAAAACTATGTGCCTAACAAAGTATACACATGTGACATTGTTCTGTTGTATCGCACAGAGAAATTAATATTTGTGGGCTTAAATCCAGTGATTTGAATTTTTTGCAAAGACCCAACGTCCTTGATGATACTGTAGACGTTAAGAATGTGCCCATATAATATCAGCAGTACTACACCGCACTGCATTGAGAATGATAACCTTGGATATAAACAGAATATATACAACTGACAATAACAATATGTGTAATGTAATTATCATAGCTACCACTCTATCGACAAATACTCAGCATGTGTTATTGCAGTTTTCACGGAGGATTTCGTACTTTATCATCTATATACTCACCAACCAGTTTATTAGCTACAGCTGCTTGTTAAAGCAAATATCAGCCAGTCATATCAGTGCATGTATGATCCCATAGGTCAAGATGACCTGCTGAAGTTCAAATTGAGCATCAGAATGTGGAAGAAAGGTGATTTTAAAGTGTATTTGAATGTGACGTTGGCTTAAACAACAGCATGGTCCATCCTGGCTTGTCTCAACAGTTCAGATTGGAGGTGGTGGTGTGAGGATATGGGGAACGTATTCAGCAGGATAGCACACCATGTCACAGAGCTCAAATCTTCTGAAACCAGTTCCCTTAACATGAGTTCACTGTATTCAAATGGCCTCTGCAGTCACGAGATGTCAAACCAGTAGAGCAAGATAGATGGGAAACCGACAAATGTGCAGCAGCCGTGTGATGCTGTCTGTGAATATAGATCCAAATGTTTCCACCACCTTGTTGAAACTAAACTAAACTCAATGAAGGCAGTACTAGCAAGGTGTACCAAAGTTGTGTACACCTTGGCTTTGGACAAAAGTGCAAAGACCAACTTTCTCTGTGCACATCTTCCATGTTGCAGGCCAACAGAGGAACTGTAAAACCCAGCGCAAATTTCAGCGCCAGTGCGGACGCAGAGGTTCTGCACAAGGCCATGAAAGGCCTGGGTAAGTTGATCATGTTTATTTATACATGCATTTGGAGAGCTTGTTTCGGGGAATTTCTTTTCGGTGTAGAAATCCCTGCTGTCTGGGTGGAGCATCGCACAGACAGCAGTGACTCACAACCACGTGAGCAGAGTAACTTGAGATGAGTCACTGTGAGCAAACACATCTGCTGACCTAGACTGCAGGCTGTAATTATGTGGGTTGAATAGATGTAAATATGAATCCACCTAGACAGCGAAGGACCATTGTTATGTAATTTGTGCTGCATGCAGCGTATCCTGTGACATAAAGAGCTTTGCTCATGAACCGTGTTTGTTGTCACTGTAGGGACCGACGAGGATGCCATCTTGCAGCTGGTCACGGCTCGCAGCAACGCCCAGAGGCAGGAGATCAAGACCACCTACAAAACTCTGTATGGCAAGGTCTGAACACCTCTTGGACAGCTGTTACCTCGCTCGAGCACATCTGTCACACCTTCAGTTTAACTGTCCCACTGTTACAGCCGAGCAAAGCTGTGGGCCAAAGGCACACTGCCCCGCATTAAGCCACTCCAATCTCACTCAGACTCATTCTGCAGTCTTGGCACTTTATCTATAATTCCAAATCTCTGTGATTCTCTATTACAGAGGTTTGGAATGCTCTAAAATGCAGATGATACTAAACAGAAGTGAAATCGGTCATCCACAGTGCACCAGTAGTAAAAAAAGTTACAAACTACAAAGAAACCCCAATTTTCCTATATTTTTATTGTTGAAATATGATTATCTTAAATCGCTAATACCTTCATGTTAACAGCTCTGTGTATGTAAATATTTATTTATCCCTCTAATGTTGCTCTTGGTCTTTAGTCAGCGGTCTTACTACAATACACAACATCTCTGCCTGCCTGTGATTTCCTCCTACATGATCAGGAGCAACAAAACCTGGTGCATCTGCGCTTAAGGCTCTTATCTATATCAGATGTTATGATGTAATAGTGTTGCTTAGCAACCATCTACCAACAGGATAAAAATGACCCATTTGTATTGTTTACACCTGCAACGTTTTATAAAAGTGCAATTTTAGCTTCATGACAAAGACAAAATTGTAAAAATGCACATGTGACATCATCATTTTGCCAAGCAATAGACCAGAAATACTAAACTTGGGGCATGAACTAGTTTAACAAATCTGCCATATTAACCGTAAAGGTGATGATGATATATCTGACGTGTTTACACCTGGACCCACGCTGCCAAAAACATCGAACAAACAGTCAATGAATTAGTGAAGATAAGAGTTACAAAAAAAGAGGTTCACATCTACACCTCTGTTCACCATACAGGTTATACAGTTAGCTGACAGGTCATTAAGACTGCAAAACAATACTTTAATGTGCAATAAACGAAGCTGCTGCTAGCTACTGTCATTTTGGCACAGCTTGACATAAAAGCTGAAACAACAAGCGTCATTTGGTTTAACATTAGCTTGACGTTAACACAAAGGTTTACTGAACCTTTGAGCAGAGCCAGGCTAGCTGTTCGAGCCCTAATCTGAATCTAAGTATATTTTGCAATTTTTTTAATTTTTTTTTTTTTGCTTAAATACAATTAAGCTTCAAAGTATTTGACAATACTATAAAGTTACCCTAGTTAAGTTTTTAGGCCACACAACTGCTTCACACTCTGGGTTTATGGTGATCCACACCTCGTTCAAGTGCATATTGTGTATCTCCACATCTGTCAGGACCTGATAGGTGACCTGCAAGGAGAGCTGGGCGGGAAATTTGAGACGCTCATTGTGGCTCTGATGACTCCACCCATTACTTATGATGTGACATCACTTCGCAATGCAATCAAGGTACGTGCGCCAGTGACAGATATAAACCGATCAGAAGTCTCACGCCACGATCTTCATGTACAGACAGAAATTTTAGCACAGATAGCAGCTGGAAACTCAGGCAGCATCTGTGACATTTCCCATTTTGGCCTGTAGGGGGCTGGAACAGATGAGAAAGTGCTGGTGGAGATCCTTGCCTCCAGAACATCTCAGCAGGTGAAGCAAATCATCGCTGCCTACAAACAGGGTAACACTTGCACAGACACACACACACAAGTTACACAATGTTTTTTCACACTGATAATGGTTTCAATATAATTTTAGTGTACTTAAAATGAAGCACATTCAACGTGCTAAGAAGTAAAAGACACCTGTTTTGATTCTTGGAGAAGACACAAATCTTTTTGGGGTCATGTGAGGGCATTGAGTATTGCAGTTTGTTTCCTTCAGAGTATGATGACGACCTGGAGAAAGATATAACGGGTGACACTTCAGGTCACTTCCAGAGACTTCTGGTTATTCTTCTTCAGGTAACTGTAATCCTCTCCTCTCCTCTCCTCTCCTCTCCTCTCCTCTCCTCTCCTCTCCTCTTTAATTAAAATGTTCTGTCCCTTCTCAGGCAAACAGGCAGACGGGGATCCAGTCGGAAAGCATCGAGAGTGACGCTCAGGTAGGCTTTTTAAAATATTTGATTCCTCATCCTCAGTGGCTTCTTTGTTTTTAGTCTCAGGGCATGACCATCACATGCGTTTGGTCAGGTGTTCAGTTAGTCTGTAAAGATGGTTTGATGACCTCTGCTGGACAACATGAGCAAAACTTCCCTTAAAATGTTGTCATGTTTTTGCTTAGAGAAAAGGTCCTGTGAATTTTTACTAGGCTCAGCTCTTTTCCTCTCTGGAGTTTTTACAGCCAAATCTGATCATAGATATCTTAGTGAAATGTATCTAGGTGTGATTTCTGTTGCAAATCAACTTTGTCACGTGGAAATCACTTCAAAGTGAAGCATAGAATGATTTGGATCGGACAACAACATGCTGGGTCTAGTACAAAGACTCAGTATCAGTGCAGCAGGATCTGAGGTATTCAGGCTTGGTAGTCCACAAAAATGGGCATTCTGGACCTGTAAGACTACAAAAGCAGGATAATCTCCTGCAGAGTTTACAGTAAAAATGTGTAGTTTTTTCAAGTTTTCTCCTGTACTCTGCCAGTTCTCCCTGTGATTTAAAAAAAAACACGCCTTAAATAATAACATGCTTGTGTGCCATTTTCTGGTTTTAGGCCCTCTTCAAGGCAGGAGAGCAGAAGTTTGGCACTGACGAACAATCTTTTGTTACCATCCTGGGTAACCGGAGTGCAGAACACCTCAGGAAAGGTTTGTGAGTGTGGGGTAAAAACAGTTTGTATGAGTGGGTGAAGACAGAGTGGTCCAGGGTGTGGACAGTGTTTGCACTCTGAAACAAATTACATCTGCAGCCAGTGATGTCAGTTATGTGTTGGCTAAATTAATATATAACAAGATTCAACTGAAGCCAGCTTTGATTTGAAGTTTACTCACCTCCACTTACTGCCACAGGTTCTTATTTGGTCTTACACACTTTCCCTACAAACTGTGGGTTGAGCTTTACTGAAACGGGAGATAAGCCATATAGCTGCACTAACATCAGACTCACTCCAAACTTTATTTGCATTCCAGTATTCGACGCTTACATGAAGCTGTCTGGATATGAGATTGAGGAGAGTATCAAGAGAGAAACGTCTGGAAACCTGAAGGACCTCCTCCTTGCCGTTGGTATGTGCTCTAGATGACTCCCTGAAGTTATTCTTTTGTCACTTGCTCCCCAAAAAGGAAGGCTTTTTTTCAATCCTGGTAAAAGAACACAACAATAAACTAAAAAAGAAAGCATCAGCAAAATGATGAAATAATATATATACAGAGAGAGAGAGATCATCAAAGCTTTTTTCCTATTTGGATCTTGCAAAAACCACATTTTTGTATCACATTTTAAATTGGGTCATGGCGTCATACTTGGACATCGGTTCAGTTCATTGCTCAGTCTTACTACTTATAAGTACACAGTGATGAATTTCCTTTCTGTTGTGTGTTTTTTTTGTACAGTGAAGTGTGCCAGGAGTGTTCCTGCCTACTTTGCTGAAACCCTGTACTACGCCATGAAGGTAAGAGCACAGACAGGTTTGGCAGCTTGAAGTGAGGCTTTCTGAGTCAGTGCATGTTTGCCAGTAATGGTTTAACCTGTCAAAATGGGTTTATGACATAATGGAGGCAAAAGGGCTTAATGCTTATCACTATGGAGTTATTCATGTATCTTTTACAGTTGTGCGTTGATGTTTGTGAGGTGTTTGGTCACTGCATTGTGTGTTCTCGACTCAGGGTGCAGGCACTGACGATAACACCCTGATCAGAGTGATGGTGACTCGCAGTGAGGTGGACCTGTTGGACATCAGAGCTCAGTTCAGGAGGCTGTTTGCCTGCTCTCTGCATTCGATGATCAAGGTACACACATAATATTTTTACCTCCATAGACACCTTGATACTTTTTGCCTTTTCTCCTAAATTGTGCCCGTCTTTGTTTGTTGCAGGGAGACGCCGGCGGTGACTATCGTAAGGCATTACTTGCACTCTGTGGCGGTGATGATGCATAATCATGGCAATAATCACTAACGGCAACCACACCTGAAGTGCCTTCTCGGCTGTCGGCTCAGTGAAACAACAAGCTAACCACAAGAAACTCAAAGTCTTGGTTCCTCTCAGCAAAGCTGTCTTGTGTTGGAGAGAGAACACATGAGATCTTTTAAAACTATGATTCCAAACCGTGTCTTTGAAAGGTAGCTAACATTTTGTCAACATGAATGCAGCTTTTATCCGCTAATATCTTCACTATACAACGAAATATTATGCTGAAGTATCAGACTTCAATTGTCTAGTTCGCACTTTGTATGGGAGAACATATATATCCAATAATAAATGCTTAATTTGATGAAGTTCAGTGGTGTCTCGTTAATAATATTGCAGCCAGTATGCTGTTTTTTTGTTTTTGTTTTTTACATATGTATTGACCTCTCATGACCACGAGAGGGAGTCAAAGGAGTTTTGTTAGAGATGAGGTGAGCTGCTGAGCTCTGACCCTCTGTAGGCGTCTTCTTCAGCTGATAGATGGGGAAGTCACTCACTACTCAGTGTTCATCTTCAACGTCACAGAAGAGCTGCATGTTTTTATTCCCGGGCTGTACTGAAACAGCTTTGCATGATTTACAATTCTAAGTAATTTAAAATAAAATACTTATTTATTTTAAATTGGGCAAAAAGGCTATTACATATAAGAGCCAAATATGTTCTTTATCTACTCATTGTATCTTAAAATTGAAATTACTTACAGATTCAGGTTTTACATATAAAAAAAACACTTTAACTCTTACCAGCAATAGAGAGTTTTATGTTATTGCATCATTATTAAAGAAAAAGGTCAGATTAAACCACTACTGCATGTATATCATATATATCATCTACTGGTGATGAGGCATAATGAAAAGCTTTACTGCATTCGTTGTACCAAACGATCTGGATGGATGTTCACTGTAAAGTTCACTATGCAAGTATTGACTTCAGCTAAGTCAATACCTGCATACTCACGATAAAAGTGAGAGGAATGTGCTTTTCACGCCTCAATGTATGTGTTTGATAAAGGAGGGATTATCCCAGGTCTTGTTATGATACTTTGTCATTGTTGTCATGGAAGAGGTTGGCATTTATTGTTGCCACAGAAACCGGCAGCCAATAATGAGGTCCAAACAGCTGGGTGTGGGGTCAGACCACCTCGAGTCACTGGAAGAACAATACCTTTGACTCCTCCTACCTGGTTGCCTTGTGTGTCTTTGGGTGTGGGAGACTATGAACGGGCATGTCAACAGTCAGCTTTTCAGATTTTGTCATGGGTATTTGGTTGAGCGTTGAGCTGTGCTTTGATATTTTTCCCATCTGACATGCAGCCCCTCCCACTCCTCCACACACTGACTAAGGCTCTGTGAACTACAAAAGAATCTGATGGGAAGTTTGTTTAAGAAAGAGGATTAGACGCTGGTTAATGTGTCCAGAGAAAGAAGCAAATCAATGAAAGATAAATGGCTTTGTGACAAATGCTGTGCAGCCTAACTGTATCTGTGACTGTCTACGCTTCAAGAGGAAAAACATGGCTCATTTATAATGTAAAATGCTAACAATGTCATACGGTACTGTCTGGTGTAGTTACACTAATGAAAAGCTCATCAACTGGGATAAAGCTGGAATAGGCAGCAAAGGTAATTGGAGAAATGTAATTGTTTCCTCCCTTCAGATGCTTTACTGAAACCTCCCTCAGTTGCTGTTTATTTGTGCATTAGTATTCAGTGTTGTATTTAATAACTGAAAAGCACTGAAGAATATCTCCTTTCTTTGCCTCAAGAAACCCTTGAACTGAGCAGAAGGTATGGACCTGTACATTTCACAAAATCATCCCGATACCTTTTTCAGCTGTCACACTATCAAAACACACTTTGAATGTGTGACATTTGTGCATACATGTACTGTAATGTTGCTTGTGCCATGTTTGAAAGATGATGTGGTATTGTTTGTATGATGAGCCGTTTCTTCCTACTTTTCTCTTCCTCTTTCTAATGTCCTTCCTGTTTTTTAGTCTAACCAGTGGTTTGCACCATTTTGTAAATCCTTTACAGTTACATTACAGCTGTGAGGGACAAATAGTTGCATCCATCCATCCATCCATCCATCCATCCATCCAAACGCTGACACTAATATATATCTGGTAAAAAGTGTTAGTATGTTCTTCTTGCAATTTGATAAGACACAAAACAAAATAGAATTAAAATCTTTTTTTTTTTAACTTTTACTTGGATTTAATAAGTCTGATAAAAGGTCACGTGGCTGCTATTCTCATCTGCTTTCATCAAGTCATGCTGAGGGTATGCGTCTGCATCTTTATGCAGAAGCATGGTAATAATGTCCAAAAATTACATTATGTTATTTGTTTATGTGGCTAATCTGTTTGTTTGGTTTTTTTTAACAGTTTTACAAGTCTATGAAAAACCAGCTGTTTTGGCATTAAAGTCTTAAAGTCTAAATGTTTCTGAGCAGGGCTAAAGTGCTGAACTGAAGACTTAGAAACGTGTTTTCACATGTCTTTTATTATTATTCATCAGGAAGACACTTGTACAAAAGGGTTTTGTGTCTTTAGACTGACTAAAGAGGAGATGGGAACACATCAAAGGGGTTTTCTAAAGAAGGCGATGTAATACTTTGAACCAAGGACTCAAAGGCTGCTGCTTTCACAGCTATAGCTTCCTCTATAAGACGAATAAACAAGACGAGACGTGCCCAGTGTAACCTATACAGGAAGGATAAGGAGATGCACATACCTGAATATGACTCAGGTGAGCTGATGATTATTGATAATAATGAGTCTCCCCCCAGGGGCTTCCTCACCTCATCAGGGCTTAGAGTAACAGCTTCAGATAATCCGACTTAACAGGGCTCCTCATGCTGTGAAGAGGCTTTACACAAATACTGTACAACATGTATTTACATTAGTATTTCATGAATTTTAAAGAAACAAAGAGACTACCATTAATTTTTGTTTAATTTCCTTTCTTTAAGAGTGTCTGCAAGTCTCTTTGCCACAAGCCCAAACTTTAGGTACAGTTTGTTCAACACATTTCTTTTTTTTAAAATAGATTTCTGTTTAAGGTCGAGGGGGCTCACAAAGTGACACTGGATTCACAAGAGAAGGACATATTATAATATTTGAATGCTTTTTTTTTTTACGTAATACTAACTGACTAAAGGAAAAACTTTGTGTGTGTGTGCCTGTGTGCTCAAACACATGTGAGGTGGGACTACAAGCAAATTCCTCTGAATACACCCATCTAATCACACCTACAGCATTACTACAAGCCAATACCTTACAAATCTTACAATCGCATATAAATTCATATGTGTATTTGATATACTTCATCAGTTTGCCGACCATCGAGAGTAACTTCAAGTCATCCGACAATGCCATTTGAGTGGAAGAATCCACTTACAAATGGCTTATAAAGTGAATTGGCTCTGGATACTGGATCACCTTAAGCAAACATTTAAGGATCTGATCCCTGTATCCTGCTTGTGGATTTTCCTTCTTATCTGCACTCACCCCTGGGTAAAACAAATTAACCCACAAGACGACTAAAAATAGAGGTGTGGAGACATTTTGGTGGTACAATTTCCTACTTCACCCTTAACCTCTGACTGTGTGGTGACACTTGATTGCACCCTTGAGCTGTGATGAAGGATTTGTTCGAACAGTTTGTCTTTGAGCATCTCTTTTATGGCGTCTGAGAGAGAGGACTGATGTGGAAAAGGTGGAAGTCACACTCCAGACAACTTTTATGTGTCTGTCTGAGGGAGCAAAGAGGTCAGAGGCAACACTCCCTTGTCCAGGGACCACACATATACGCACATGAGTGCACACATCTGTAACATTCGAGTCTTACTACTTATATTTTGTGAGAACAAGCGTTCGTGACACCGGTTGCTGTCACTGAGAAGATAATTAGAGGCTTCTGCAGGAAACTTCAGGAACAAGCCTCCTGTTTGGATGCCATGCACAACTGGACCGGTAATGCATTTGAGTCTTTCATGATTTTGTGGAGTGTTAACCTCAGGGCAAGTCATCTGGGTCTCAACTCTGTGTGGTGTAGTTCACAAATCATTTCATCAGCCGTACAGAAGTGTGCTCTGATTGTGAGGTGGAAGATGTTTTGTTCAGCACAAATGTCAGCTACAAAGTTCAAAATTGTTGGAGGGCTTTAAAACACAAGCTTAAAACACATGTAAGGAGTTTCCATGTTCCCCCTGTCCCTAAGTCTAGTCTAAGTTGGCTGTAGGTGTGAATGTGAGTGTGAATGGTTATCTGTCTTCTGTGTTAGCCCTGTTCTTAGCCCTGTGAGAGACTAGCGAACTTTCTGGGGTGTTCCCTACCTCTTGCCCTGCTAGTATAAGGCCCACACCCCAACCTTGGATTGGATAAGCAGAAAGGGATGGATGGATACAATAGATGGATATGTGCGCTGCACAGAGACTGTTTGTGTACATTATCAAATCCACATTGTTATTCTTAGACTTGTAGAGCAGCTATGCATAATTTCACAGATCATACTAGTCCTTATTTATCTCATACGGGGCTTAGACCAGTCCCTCAGTTTATTTATATTTTTTCCTCTATCTTTATCCCAACTTTCTTCTGATTGGGTGCCCCTCAAAAACAGAAGGTTTAAACAGCAGATGTATTGCTGTGTGCCCTATGATCATATTAGAAATATCCACTCTCACTGACATCATATGGAGCCAAGAACAGAAAGAACATTTTTAGTCTGAGCAGTTATTTGTACATGATGAGCAGGGGCGGTCCTAGCCTGTTTGGTGCCCTGGACGAACACTCCCTCTACATATATATATATATATATATATATATATATATATAAGGATTGCAAATTAACATATTTTATTGTGACAACTGTTGTCGGAACCATACTAAATTTGACCTGATAAATATTTTATATAGTGTGTGTGTGTGAGAGAGAGAGTATGCAAATGGCTAACAAACAGTCATTATAATTCGTCTTACATTGAGAATAGCAGACAAATCAACAACACACCTCTTCCAGTTAATGGCTAATTAACACTATGCTGAACACAGTCCGAAAGATTAACTAAGCCACATCTGTGTCTACTCTCTGCCTACTGTTTACCATCATAGCCGAGTGGCTGACAAAAGTAGCTTTTCCAGTCCCTACTGATGAATGTTATCTTGTTTCAGGATACATAATACATGTCATTATCCAAAGACACATCTGTTTACCTGTATCTTTTGCTCTTTTCTCCTCTTCTTTTCTCTTTTTTTCTAAACTGAGGACCTGATAGCTTTGACCTTTTCTTGTCCATCTTCCATCAGTAATTTTGCACTCCACTATCAACACCCAACCCACAACAATATCTAACAGACCTACACCTTAGTGGAATCAGTTTTGTGTATGTTTTTTTCTTCTTCTGGGATTTCAAAACAACCCAGAAAAAATAATTAATACATAATGGGCTTGGATTGATAACATTATGAATGAAATGTGCACTATTTGATAGCAGCACACCCCCTCCCCTTTCGACAGGTTGTGTGTGAGCAGCAGCAGCAAGCAGGTGCACTGAGGGCCCTCACGCTCACTTATATGTGAGTGATAGAATTTAGAAAACACATCGGTGCAAATTACAAGTCTATATCATAATGTCTTCTGGTTTTGTGTTTGTTGTAGGTCTGTCAACGCGTTAACGCTGTCATTACGATTAATGCAATAAAAAATTTTAACGCAATCAATCTATCTGGTGAGCAAAATAGACAAACTTTGAACAAACTGCCCAAAATGTGTTGACAGAGACATTTCAGGGATTTTGAAATCAATCTCCAGATGGATTAATTGCATTAATCGTGATGTTAACGTTGGAAGCCCTGGTTTTGTTTGTTTTTATTTGTTTTAGAGAATCCCCCGCTGTCCCGCCCCTCTCCTCCCTGTGCAGCAAGCAGCAGGGAGGTAAATGGAGGGCGTCCTTACTCCTCGCACATTGCCAATGCCATGATGCAGCATGGCCCAGGTTGCCCATATCAAAAAACGCCACTGATGAGTTCCTTGACTATGATTAATGAGACTAGTAAATGGACTTGAATATATAAAACACATGGTTTTACTGCTCTTACTGAGCACTCAGAGCTCATTTAGACTATGAGCCACAGTCACCCAGTGCTTGTTATTCAGTGTGTAAGGACATCTCAGAATGTACACTGGTGAACCGGAGAAATAACCACCAATCTTCCAATCAGCAGACACAGTCACTCCAGCCAACAATAATATGCACAAAAAGTCTTTGAGTAAAAAGTTTGAACTGTTGGAAACACTGTTTTAATGAAATAAGACTTAGTGAGGACAAGAAAAGACAAAATCTGACACGTTTGCTGTTTATATATTTTTTTTTATCAAATTGCTCAAGGACTAAAAAACACAAATGTGGAGAATAAACACACAGATTCTTCCATTAGTGGTTGAATGATGACCAGAGGTAGAAGAAAACAGACAACTCATCATAATGAGCACTTCTGCGAGACAAACAGCAGTGGAAGAAGCATTCAGGTCAGTTACATTAAAGTAACAACAGCAGTGCGGTTAATCATACTTAAAATGTTTCCTGTCTGCAGGTCGGGGACTAGGTTTTAGATCCTAGGATCACAACAGCGCTTCAATGACACAACATGAGGTGATTATACATAAACACACAGAGAAACTGACACTTTATACACAATCTATCGCTCTGACTATGTCTGATCATGCAATAAACGTGTCTTTTTTGATTATACATGTACAAATTATCACAATGTTATATTTTAATGTATTAACATGAAAGAAAATATTCAAAATTAAAGTCCATGGATGATGAATGTCTGAGCAGCGTTTAACAGTGAAGCTAATTAGAGCATGTCTACTTTATGGGATAAAACACAAGGATAAAAAATAATCCCAGAGTAACACAGAAAATCCTTACTTTTCACAATTGCCCATAAATTATGGCATTTCCAAGAAACTAAAATCTTCAGCTCTGATCTGTTGAGTCAAACTCAACTCATAAATAAGATCACCTGAGTAAAATCTGTAGACTAAAGCTGGTGCGCAAGCGCACAGAGAATAATCTGATTATTGCTTATTAGAAATAAAAGACACACAAAAAAGCCGCTCATGCGTCCTGGAGCTAGCAGTCCTCCTCGCTTTGCATCATGGACAGGAAAAAAGAGCACACGCTGGCCCAAGAGCTGCTGCAGTACTCTTCAGCCGTTTTGCCGTGGTCCGCGCGCCGCCTCGTGCACGCTGTCGTTGCAGTGGAGGTGGAGTGAGATGATGGGGGCGGTGGGGGAGGCTGAGTCCCCGGGTCTCCGGACTGAGCGGAGACACGGGAGCTCGAGATGTCCAGCTTGAAGTGCGCACTTCGTGGCGCGCGCTTACACATCCCGGCCCTCACCAACGCGCGCTCGTCCTTGCACACTTTACCTTGGAGCCGTTTAAGCGCGCGTGCCACCTGCTTCCAAAAGTTTTGGGGCTCGGACAGGTAACCCGGGCAACCCCGGGGTTTGGCGTTGTATTCACAGCGCAGGTCGGTAATCCCGCCTGTGACACGCGCCTCCGGGTTCTCGCATTTGACCAGTAGCTGGACCGCATCCCTGACTTCGCTGGCGACCCACGTGCACTGCATCCTTTCCTTTGTGGAGAACTTTCCCCGGCCACCCGCTGCACCCACCTTGGACACGGCTCTGTCCGATTTTCGGGCACCGCAGGACAGAGAGACCAGCTGTCCGAGGAAAGCCAGCAGCAGCCAGGGAGCTGAAGCCTTTAGTAGCTGCATGATGTGTTTCAGCAGAGTAACTTTTCACCTGAAAGCAAATATATGTCTATAAATGGTGACACTCAAAAAAGTGCAGCTAAAATGTCTCAACACTGAGATGCTGTTCCTAACTTACGATGGCTATAGTTGCTGTGCGTAAAACCTCTTCTTGTGCTGCTCCTGGCCTGCCACATGGCTTTCATACATAGGTACTATCACGCCCACTGCTTCCGTCCAGCACGCCCACACACATACAGAGAGAGAGAGCTATAGAAATCTAAATGAGAAAATGTGGCAGCAGTTCCTTATCAGATTATGTTTTGTTATGACATGCCCCCAAACGGATTTTTCCACCTCTTACAGTGAGTAGAAGTGAATATGATCAGGGGGTGATGTGTCAGCATGCCAGTACACGTTCTTGGTTGATCCTAAAGAGCCACCATGAGCCTGATTACCATTACAACTTCCACAGCACGTCCTGATGGTCTTCCAATTCCAACCCTCCGCTGTCTTCAGGAGATACGTCCCCAGATTATGTTCGCAGGTTTTGTGTTTCTTCTTCTTTTGTCTTCTTTTTCTCCTGCTGTTATAAAAAGATTCTTGATCTTCTAATAATAACCAAGATTTAAAAGAGGACAATAACAATTAAACATGAGGAAAATCCATTCTTATGAAAAAAGACTGTATTCTTTGGATCATAACTTTAATTTTCCATGTTAAACTCAAAATACCATTACGGATTATAAAGCTGCGGATCATAGTTCCCTATAAAGAACCAAATATCCATCTTCCCTGGAGTTGGTGGAGATCAAACACAGAACTAACGGAGTCTTACAGAGAGACCAGAGGCACAAAGTTGCTGTTCTGGATTTTAAATAAGCAATAGTCTGGTATGAGTTCTCTTGTGATGCACACATATGTGTCTAATCCAGACTAATGTTTTATGGTCTTTTTTAAATTTTATTTTACTGCATATATTCTGATTTCCCATCATAGGAAAAGATTGTTTTACCTACACAAGTGTAAAATTACATAACTCCATGTTACTTGTATATAGTAACTGACCACTCCTCATAGCTCACATGTGAATTGTTCCCATTTCTTTAGTCGGTTCTGTAAAAAAATACCAGGTAACAGTTTGACAGGGAAAAAATAGTGTTTTTGCACCAACAAGGTGTTTCCCAAAGAGCTATTAGCTGAAAATGTGGCACAAGGTGTGCAGTGAGTCCTTAAAAATATGGGGAAACTGGATAAGAGGAGGAAAAAAGAAGAATCAACAGGCTCAAAAGCAACTGTCCACTGCAGATGAACAGTATCTGAAAGTCACATCCTTAAGAAATGTTGTGCAGTGTCCTCCAAGAGGTTGTACCTTTTCCCCTTTTTTATAATATAGAGAAGTAAAGGAGGACTCAAGAGGTTTGCACAATACTGTAAATTGTAAATCATTTAAGGTGAGTGGACTGAGATCTGAAGTTTAATAATCAAATTAAGGCAGTGGTAAAATCTAGCTTCTTTCAGCTCAGGCAGCTGGCAAAAATAAAGCCAATTCTTTCACGGCAGCACTTTGAGACAGTGATCCACGCCTTTGTTAGCACTCGGCTGGATTACTGTAATGCACTTTATATTGGGGTCAGCGCATCATATATTACTCATCTACAGAGGGTGCAAAATGCTGCAGCTCGTCTTTTAACTGGCACTCGAAAGTTTGAGCACATTTCTCCTATTTTAGCTTCACTTCACTGGCTGCCCATTTCTTTAGGATTCATTTTAAAGCTCTCCATGGCCTAGCCCCATCTTATCTCTCTGAGGTGCCACAGCCTTATACACCCACCTGCTCTCTCTCAGGTCAGCTGATCAGCTGCTCCTGAATGTACCCGGGACTGGGCGTAAACTTAGAGGAGATCGTGCTTTTGCTGTAGCAGCTCCAAAACTGTGGAACGAGCTCCCTTTAGAGATTAGACAGGCCACTTCTTTACCTGTTTTTAAGTCACTCTTGAAAACCCACCTCTTTACCCTGGCCTTTGACACCACGTGAGATGTTGGTTTTTATTTTTATTTTATTTTTTAATTTAGTTGTTTTTAGTTGATTTGATGCTGTTTTATCTTGTTTTTGTTTTTATATAGGCCTGTTTTAATTTTATGTATTATGTGTTTTATTTATTTTTGCTGTTTTCTGTTATTCTATTGTTTTTAACTTATTTTCTGTACAGCACTTTTTTCCTGTGCTGGGTATTTGAAAGTGCTTTATAAATAAAATTGGATTAGATTGGTGAGGACTTGGTTTAGAGAGTTATCATATGCTTTCAGGAAATGATTGCAAGTCAGTGTAAAGTCCTTTAAAGTGATGCAAACTATGACTTTGTGTTTGTTTGTCTCCATGTTTGTTTTGGACACATTTTGGGGAAAATCTCACTGCGAGGACACTTCTGCAGCTCTACAACTTTTTGATTGCTCCTCTTCACACCTTCATGGCACCGCTAGAACAGGGCCTCAATCTGTTTTTGAGCTCCCAGCTCAGCAGCATCATCTTGTGTTCACCGCAGGTTAAACAGCCTAAAAACAGATCACAAGTACAGTACTTTCTACTCCACGGTAGTTAAAGGCAAAGATTATACAGAAAGTAAAATGATGAACGTTTGACTCCAGCAATAATAGTTGCAGGTTTTTTTTATTTATATTTGTGCTTCCAATTTCCTCTTTAAATCTGCACACATTTCGGTGTTGTAATTATATTAAATCAGGCCTATAATAAACTATAGAGTTTGTTTTAGTCTTATATTAATACCTAAAACAAATTCTATAGTTTTTTTATGGTCAGAGAGCACAACACGGAGAACACAGGTCTCACTTTGATTTGGCTCGTTGTCATTCTCACTTTTTTTTGCTTAGCTTACTCTTTTCCCAAACATATTTTCTGCTATTTATTTTTACAACAACACATTTAAATTTCAAAGACTTTTTCCTATACTTATAGAACTTATAGTAAATGATAGAAATTTGCAATATCACACAGGACTTCTACTTCCTCTTTCAGCCCTGTATCAAATCTTTATCTTTAAAGCACTCTATGGCTCTTGTCTGTAAAAAAAAAAAAAAAAGAAAAAAAAGGAAAAGAAAAGTTTAAAAGAAAAATGCTGAATAAATAAATATTTTTTGCTTATTCCGTCTTCGGGACTGAAAAAAAAAATCAAAGTGCTAAAAGTGACGTAACTCTTCCGTCTTTATCAAATTGTGTGTGTGTGTTTCACGGCCACCACATCCATTTCCACTCGTCTTCGGCATGCGCACAGACCCCCTCTGTTCCTGCACACTGCTGCTCTCAGGACTCAATTCATCAGCTCATACAAAGAAGTTTTTAGCTCTGCTCAGAAACCTCCTGCACCACATGGGTTCTTTCAGACTTCGTGTCGCATGGTAACAGCTTCCTCAGCTGGACAGCAGTCGCGGTGCTTCAGCCGAAGGGTGGAAAGAAACAAGATCTCCTTTAAATAAATGAGCGTGAAAGCTCTCTGCTTTGTTTCAGCTCAGTAGAAGAAGAAACAGAGGGACACAGAAAAGAGGAGGGCCACCACTCAGATTTTATTCTCTTCTGCAATTAAAGCTGGAGTGAATTTTCCATCATATACAAACAGAAACACATGCCTGCTATATTTTCTCCTTTGTCTTGCTGTCATTTTGACACATTCAAAAAAAAAAAAAAAAGACACTACAGGAAAGAAATCATCTGCTAATTGCACACAGGTGTAGTTCAAGGGTTTTGGTCTCAGTCTGTAGGGTGCTGTAATGCGAGGAGTTTGATCAAATGACTCCAGGAGCTTCCACACAGAGGTCAAAGATGGAAGTGTGGATGGGGCACTCCAACTGAAATAAAAAGAAAAAAGCACTCAGGAACATATTGTACTAGCATTTTCAAACTTAAATGACAAGAAAAAGTCACATTTTCACATTAAAAATGTAAGTTTATAAGCTAAGATCGCTCCCTCTTCGCCCTTTCTTTTCCTTCATTCGTCACTCACCTGTGGCTGCGGTATCGTCTCAGTTTTGGAACCAGTTGATGACGTAGGTGCAGATGCCTTGGAAGCTCTTCCAGCAGTAATCGGATGCGAAACGGGAAGCTGTGGATTCAGGCAGCTCCGTCGGGTGATCACTGGTTTTCTCAGGCTTAGGAGTAGTCTTCCTGCTCTGACGCCCCTTGCCTGGCTGCTTATTGGGCTTCACAGGTTTAGCAGAAGTAACAGGCTTGGTCTGAGCAGGCAGTGCTGGTTTACGTGGTTCCTGAGCGGATTTGGAGGGCTTCAAGTTGGCTGTTTTGGGCCAGGAGGCCAGCAAGGTCATCTGAGTCTCATCTGGGTATTTCTTGCACATGTGCGGGCGGTAGATTTTAGTTCCCTGGCAGGCGTGGCTCAGTTTCCTCAACTCCCACATCATCTGCGTGAAGTAGTGGCGAGGGTTCTGGTTGTAGGCCCGGCACAGGGTGGGTTTGCCCTGGAAGTCGCAGTAGTAAGAGCGTCCTGGGGTTTGGCCCTTGCAGGAGACACGAAGGCGGGTGTAGTTCCCTGGTGCAGACACCACCATGGTGCAGGAGTCTTTGGTCTTCGTGCTGAATCTGATGGGTTCATCCCAGATGCTGCGCTGCTGCTGCTTGTCATTGTCGCTGCTGTTGTCGGTTTGAGCATTTGAAACACAAACAGCTGCTGCCGAAACCAGCAGCAACAGTCTCAACCCAGCTCTCATGGTGTTCAGCGTGGACTGATGGACGGGCGAGGGCTCAGGGGTGATGTGTCCGCAAAGAAAGTTAAGGTGTGGAAGGACGGAAAGCATGCGGCTGTGAATTTATAAAGCTGAAGCTCACAAAGAAGGCATTATTCAGGTAAGCTGAAAAGTTTTAACCCCTCCCTTATGCTACAGACACACACAGAGCAACCACAAGGTTCGTGTGGTACGCTAAAAAAACACCAAGGAGTAATGTATGGAAGGAAAGGGTGAACATAAACTTAGAGATGAAGACAGGAAAAGGAGGGGGTTGGCTTGTGGGAGCCGAGGGAGAATTAAGAGGTCTGAAGAACACGCATGAGGCCAAATAGCTGCAAGTCATTATGCAGTGTCACATAAGAGGTTCATTGACCATTGATCAGGAGGGGAGAGCAGTGAGGCTCCAGAGCCACACTGCAGGCTCAGGTTACTTGGTGGAGATTTAAGAGTCGATATGTGACTCAGTAAAACAACAAATCTTTAGATGTTTGATGACTTTTGTTGCAGAATTAATTGAAATGGACTTCTAGGACGTCTCCCAAAGTTTCCAAAGATGGTAAATTATGTTTTACTTGCAGTACATATGTTACACTACAGGAGTGTTTTTGGTTGCACCTGGAGAAAATGTTTTATCCTGATAGTTTGAGAGGGTCTGACTGCAAACCTCACATCCGGGGGCACCTCTAGAGTCTGCGGGCGGAGGTAGAGCAGGTCATCTGCTAAGTGGAAGGTCAGCGGTTTGATCCCTGTGGCTCTTCCAGTTAGAGATGGGAATCTATCTAAAGATAGTGAACTCCAGACTCCATAAAGAAACAGCAGTCCATTTATCATTTACCACATGCACACAGCAACTCTGTTGGCGACTCTTGCATACATGAGCTGTTAATGTTGTGAGCTGTTTGGATTGAGCGGGCATGGCGTAGGTCTACTGCCTGGTAGTTTAAATGTAAATATCCCCCTTCCCCCCTACTGCATAAGCACTCCCATTCCTTGGGCACCACCAGTCTGGAAAGCCTGAGTTCAAAGTCAGACCAGACTGAAAATTTCCGCATTAGCAAACGGGTTTGTTTGCTGAGTGAAAGAGTGTGTAAGTGCACGCACAGCCTCAGTGCATTCTGGGAGTTTTTATTTTTATGGCGGTTAGCCTGGTGAAGCGGAGAAAAAGCTCAGCTGGAAGAAACGCCGAGGATCTGTGTGTTTGTGTGTGTGGGCTGTCTGCACCATGTTTTCCTATATTTAGTTCTCTTCTCATAGGGTGCAACAGCATCACACCACCTCAAACACCACCAGCACCATCACCATCATCACTTCCTGCAAACCTGTGTACCTCCAGCTGCTGTGTGCGCATTGCAGTTATATTTTTGTATTTTCTAATTAGCTTTTATCATTAAATTTTTTTACTTGTTTTAATTCAGTTTAGTTTCCAGGATGGATTTTCTCATTTTCAGTTTAGTTTCTGTCTTTTTAATTATTACGGAGCGCATGTCAGAGGCCAATTTTCAGAAAATCAGGACAGATGTAATAAGAAAAAACACTTTTAAAAAAGTTCATAGAACCATTTCCTTTCATTTGATTTTAGCTAAAATATTTTGTCATCTAGTTTTAGTTAACTATAATTCATCTCTGCATGTGCCACATGAGCATCACGTGTGTTCCTGAGCACGTATCAAACTCCTTTTAAGTCATTTTTTAAAGGTTTTGCACACAATAAAACATTTCCTTTATATTTAGAAACTTGCGATTTATGAACAATGTTTATGCAATAAAAACCTGACGACACTGGATTTGAGTTTTTATTTAGAGATTTGCATCCTCACCACAAGCCCAGTTGTGTTTTTCAGACCTTTAATATTGCAGAGGCTTCTGGGAATTTTATTCGACAACACAAGCAACAGGCCCTCATTAACATTCTGGTGAAACATGATATTTTGTGTCATCGCTCCTTAAATCCTGTTAAAACAGCACTTACCAAACTTTTGAAGCTGATCAAACAAGTTGACAGCCTACATACAGTTTTTATGAACAAACAACAACATAAACAGGAACTTAATTAAATTTCGTTAAATAAAAGCTGATTCAATAGAATAAGCACATGTGTGTATTTAATAGCTTGTAACACTTTGTAGTAAACTGCGCAGTCTTCATGTTTCAAGGATGTACTGAGCTGAGCAGAGCTGCCGCTTTGCTGCTTAAATGAATAATTCAATACCTTTTTCGCTTTTGTCTTGAGTTAGCTGAGAATATTAGCACTTCTGCTATGTGAGGTTAACTGAGATTTGGACATCAAGTGTGGAAACAGCTCAAAACATATCTAAAGTCTGCTGTGACACATAAATGCTTAGAAAAGACACAGATTCTCACCGAATGTAAGCTGATTCAACTCTTTGGTCAAAAACACAGCTGCACAGCTGTTTGGTAGATTCCCATGAGAGATGTGATCTGTGTCAGTTTCACCTGAAGCAACAGGAGGTGTGTGCTTTTGTTTCCTGGTGATATATATGGGTGGCTACTTGATGAAGTTTTCTGCAGCCTAAATCAAAGCTGGATTACTTGTCCTTGTTTCAACATTTATTCATAAATCTGATCTGTTCAGCTGTTCGGTTTGTGTATTATTTCAGCTAATCCACTTCTATGAAGGATGACATGTACACTACATGCTTGGCTGCAGAGCTCCTGAATTTTCACAATGTGATGTGCTTAGACTGAGCAAAGCAAGTTTTGCACTTACTGGAAAAGACGATCCACCGTTTGACCACCATCGTCTTTCTAGCTGCCGAGTTTTACAAATATTTAAAAACTGTGGATCCTCTGATCGCACGAAGTATATCGACAAATTCTTTTACACTCAATACGATGTTTTGCCGTATTTTTTTTTGGGGGGGGGGGGGGGGGGGGGGGGGGTCACAGACACCTGCTGCTTTCTGAATTCCCTTCCTGAAGCCTCTGTCTCCATATTCGTATTTTAAAACGAGATATGATGACACATGGGCGGGTCTGACTGAAACTGCACGCTCACTGGCTACCAACTTACCAATCGCAAGCCAGTGAGCAGATCCTGGATAATCCTTCTTTCTGAAACATAACATGACCAAGATTTACAAAATGAACTTAACTTGTTAGTCAGTATTAACCCAAAATAAGACAGAGCCCATGAACTCAGCAGAGACTTCTACAGTGTTTTTAGCCACAGGTGTGGCCCCCTGGTGGTTTATAAAAACAATGCAGCTTCTTTGTTGACTTCACTTTTCATACCTGGAAGCTACATCCATGTTTTATACTGTGTGAGTGACATCATGGTCATCGGTGACCATACTCTGATGATAACTCTGTTACCTAGCAATGGCATTTTCCCCCTATTGGCTGAACTGTTACGGTGGTTCCTCCCTTTTTTACTTTTGCCAATTTGGGCACTATTGAGAGTGCACGTAGCACAAGTGTTAGCTTGTTTTTCTCTTCGTCTTTTTGCTTTCCAGCTGCTTGAATTTCACATAAACCTCTCATCGAACCCTCTGAAAGAAAGCGAGTAGCTACTTTTTTTTTCAAATTGTGAAACGATTCCTTAAATAAACACCTGCTAAGTGCAACCTGTTTGATGCAAATTATGTAAGCTATATTACAAATATTCACAGAGAAAAAGAAAGCTATTACTACAAAACCTACTTACATGTTATAAAACAAAGTTTAACAAAAAAATATATAAAACTTTCAAAAGACTTGAAAGTGTAAAAACTGTACACTTGTGTTGCCTTGTTTAAAACTGATCATGTAAGTACAAATTGATTCTCTATGCAGCTAAATATGCAGCTGTTGGTGTACATAATAAAATGGTAAAGGGGTCGAGAAAACACTTCATAGGATTTTGCTGGCATTAGTGGTTTTGTCAAATGGCCTGAAGGACTACTGAAAGACGCCTTCATCCCAGAGTTCATGATTGTTCTTCCCTTTTGTCCTTGGAAGTGTTAAAAGATCTGAATCGGAAGCCTAACCAGCCCGGTGATCCTGGAAAAGAAGAAAGCTTTAAGAAAAATAAAGTGCACTAAGAGTCAGGTATGAAATATGTGAAGAGATACAGATGAGCGCTTACCACAAAGGGAAGATCAGTTCCAGTTCTCCTGTCCACTGTGGAGGGAAAAGAAAAGGTAATGTTTTATGTTAATGACTGGAACCTCAAATCATCAGGAAGAGCATCTGGAGCTGTTGCGACACCTTGTGACTGTTACTGTCATTGCTATTATTATAAGTTACAGGGTGAGGATGATTGAGGATGACATAGTAGATGATTATAAAAAGCAAATGATTTCCTGTGGTCCACACAATCGGAATCACTTCCACAAATCTTTGAAGATTGGAGGGTAAACATGTACACAGGTATACAGGAATTATATTCATATTTCTATAGCTGAAATATGTAAGAGTTACACACAGAATAATATTTATTAATTTATTTTCCTTTGAGGTTTTCACCTGCACACATTCAAAGCCAGGACTTGTGTTTTGGGGCCTTTACTGTTATTTCACAACTGGTGGGGAAAACATGAGTTTTCCAAAATTTTTGTAGTGTTTGAAAATAGTTTTGGGTGCTCTGTTATTCAGAAGGAAACACAAATCAAGCATGCAGAGTACGTGCGTTCGTGACTCCTTCCAGGATTAAACCAGGGACCTTTCAGGAATCTAAAAAATGATTTTCTTGTTGTTTTTTTTCCCAAATAATAGATTGATTCATTTTTGGTCTTAACACAAGAAAAATGTTTCAGAAAAATAGTGTAGCATTAGGTTTCTTCTGTTTTGTCCTGTTGAGGCTCATTTTCCTTTAACTGGAGAACACAACAACGCTTCAAACACAAAAGCAAATATTTTTCTCTCTTCCTGTGCAGCTTTGACTGAACACTGCATATATCCAAGGATGAAAACTGATCTAATTGAGGCACAATCTGGATGCCTGACACGTGGCAGTATCATGTGGATATAAGCAGTTACCTCCATCACAGAAAACTTCATTTCAGTGGGCTCTGATGTTTGAATGCAGTGATGGATGAAGGATGAAGAAGATCAGAGGGAAGTCAGGAAAAAGAAGGATGTTTTTGTCAAAGTGAAATCAGCGGGGTGATGGTGGGATGCTGGATAGTCTTACATGGCTGGTTGTTAGCGTAGCTGTAAGGGTTAGTGGAGTCATCAGTGATCGTCAATACCTCATCAGCAGGGAGAGAGTTCCAGTGGGTCACCAGACTGAGTAGCTCGGGGGGGCAGAGGCCCGAGGGAACCGAGTCAGAGTGTCACAATAGGGAGAGCTGAATGCACGCGCACGCACACACACACACACACACACACACACACACACACACACACACACACACACAGGGACACTATATGTGGTAAATAAAAATTTACGCTCACAGGACTCCAAATATCCCTCCACCAATTAACACTCCAGCATGCAAGTCAGATTTAGCTCCACGCGGCTCGTACCTGATGGCAAGGTTTCCATGGATATCACACACCTGTTCACCGTGATTACCTGTATTAGCCATACTGCAAGAGAAGAACGAGGGGAGGGGCAGGTGAGAAAGGGGAAGACTCCTGTGAAAGTGACAGGGATGGAGTGATCCACAGAGAGCGACGCTCGCATCGGAAAGAAAGAAAGCGCGAGCAGTGATGGGAAAGTCCATGTTAAGAGCTAAAATGCCGAGCTCGTGATTTCAGAAGAAAGAGTGAAAAAGCTCAAGAGATTCGAAGCTGAACAGTCCCGTTCCAAAAAGCGAGTAAGTGTGTGGGAGAAGATGAGAAAGTGCGTGAATTATCGATTTTAAAGTGCAACAAGCCATGGGTAAGAGGAGCTGGAGTGAGCGGATACAACACAAGGAGAAAATACGAGGAGAATCCGTGTCCGTGAAAAGGAATAATGGACAGAGAAAAGGAAAGAAAATTATTAATGAATTTGGCTTTGATTTACATCAGAAAAAAACCCAGGAGGATAATGAGGAAGGTTTGGACTCACTCTTCAAAGACGTCCTCTGTGTCCATCCTTCTGTAATACTTGGCCAGTTTGACAGAGAAGATGATGCTGGGGATGAGCAGGACGCAGCAGCTGCCGAGACCAAACCAGAATGTGTTCTGGAAAATAAAAGTACCAGTAATCACATCTTATTAGATTTCATTCATTGCTGTTACTTTTAACTAAACACTGATTTTTTTTAGATTGTTAGTGCTAAAACACTGTCAAAAAGATTTCAAATCTTGATATTAATGTGGGTATAATAAGAACTCATATTTGGTACAATGGCTGTACCTGTTTCTCTGTACCTGACAAAAGTTGCAAAGACTGAAACATTGCAATTGAATAAAAATAATGTTAAGCGGGACATTGTGTGGAGGTTATAATAAGATAACGAAACCACTATTTTATCGATTATTATCATTTATGGTCCACCTGCTTCATAATATTCTAACATTATTGTAACACAGTACAGTCCTGTGAAAAACTAAGTACACCCTTTCAGTCCATAACTTGTAGAACCATCTTCAGCATCAATAACTTGATACTTTTCCTGTATGAATTTATTGGGAATTTTGGCCCGATAACACAGGACTCTGTGTGAGAAGTTTGAGTCCAGCTTTATCTTTCACACAGAAAGTGGAAGATGCCCAGTTCCCGTGGCTCCAAAACAAACCCAATTCATCATCCATCCTCCACCGTTATGAGGTGTTTGTGCTGCTGTGTTTGGTTTTCATCAAATGTGCATTAAATACTTTCACTTTGATCTCAGGAGTCCAGAGGACATTGTTCCAGAAGTCTTGTGGTTTGTTCAGATGTTACTTTGCAAACCTCATTGTGCTGGCATGATCATTTTAGAGGTAAGAGGTTTTGTCCTGCAACCCTTCCTAAGGAAGTCACACTTACTCAGTCTTTTTCTAATCTGAATATCATGAACTGAGGCCTTTAGAGTCTGAGATGTAGCTCTTGGATTACTTTCAGTCCTTCTGAGCCTGACTTGAGTGTGAGTTTGCTGGGACATCCATTCCTGAGAGATTGCAGCATTGTGTTAACACACATCTGAATATCCAGATGTGTGTTAACACAACACCTGTAACATCTAGACCAACAAACTACCAAAATGTCTGCCTTTGTAATGATCTTCAGACTTGCTGATGATCAGTGAATCAAGTGATTAACAGTGAGTAGCAGCATCTGGCAGCATCTGGCCTTAATTCCTTTTGAAGAAGTAAGGGTGTATTTAATTTTTTAGGGCTGTAGAGAGTCCCATAAAAACTTGTTTACCTCAGAAATGTACTGATGTACAAGTTTAAAGTAGACTAAAAGAGTAATTGTAAATGCTTGAGCTAAGGTACTTGTTAATATGCAACAACTCTTAAATCAGGGGACTTTTTATTTGTAATCATCACTGAATGAAATGTCAGGACTGTGACTTTTAAAGACATAATAACATCATGGACCAATGAATTAATAATAAATATACTTGTTGTAGTACTGCTAATGTCACACGTTTTTGCAGCTGAATTTCACGGACAGAAGCCTAAAAAATGTGTGCACCGTGCACACAGACACACACACATGCACACACAAAGCATCTAAATGTACAGTAGCTGCAGGCAGTGCATACATTAAAATCCTGTTTATATTGCTCACAGTCTTTGGCCTGTTTGGGCTCATTAAACTCTCAGGAAGTCGCATGCTTGATATACAGCAAGTATAAAAACATAAACCTTTATAACTCCTCAGGGTCAGGAGTGAAAACACTGAAGAATCCATGTGTGTGTGTAAATCCCCAGCCCAGACACAAAACAGGCTTTATTTAATCTCAGTGTTTGGTACATTAAGGTACATGCACTGTGCAAACAGCTGGGAAAATACTCAGCACACATCCACACATACAGGTAACCACAATGACATCTTACCAGTGAGTCGATTATGAAGCTGCATCCTACTATTTCCATACTGTCCACAATGTTGCTGATGGGTTTACACTGGGCCACCTCTGCAGTTAGCTGTAGGATAAAAACACACATGCTGGCTGATCTCTCTTCAGAATCCAAATTTATTCATTAACTTCAAATTAAACCAGCAGTTCTTAAACCATACTAAAACTTAAACACTAAAACTAAATTAAACACTGACTCAGATAATCAGAAGAGGCAGAGGAAGGATTTACTATACTGCAAATTTTCTACAAAGACACTGAAGAAAACAACAGAGAAAAATGGCAGAGTACTCACAGAGTTTTTAACCCATTCTGTGTACTGTTTGAAGTATCCCACCAAGCTCTGCACATACGCCTTTGTTTCCTACAACCAAAAAAATGAAAAACACTTATGAGTACTCACTATGATCACGATTGAGATTTCAAGCTCTGGAGTTCGTTTCCCTGTTGGATCAAGATTAGCTCTTTATAAACTTTTCTTTAAAATGGAACCTGTTTTGAGCACTACGATAATGACGTTCTTGGCCAGTGAATTAAGTTTGGATTGCAAACACAAAAAATATTTATTATAATGTAATCAGTCTGCTTACAATGGGACTCTAATAAGCTACAGAAAAACAAGTCGTCTTTATTCTGAGGCAACACGTTTGCTACCAGAGAACAAAATCACAACACCAGTCGCCTCAGAGCCCTTACGATTATAAAGCAAAGACCCTACAATGACAGATGGAATATCACAACAATCATACAACCCCTCTATGAGCAAGCATTTGGCAACAGTAGGAAGTAAAAACTCCCTTTTAACAGGAAGAAATCTCCAGAAGAATCAGAGAGGGGGATGAGGGGAAAGAAAAAAAGAGAGAAAAAGGAGACCATAAGGACACAAAGACAAAACGCACACTTTGGCACAATTTAATGATGTGAGTGTTGGTGTAAAAACCCCTGAGAGAAGACAGGAGTGGAGCACAAATTCCCAGTGCATAATGGGAAGTTTGCAGCCTGTTGTGGCATGCTTAAAGAGCTTTTTGCTGTGTGTTCAACATTTATCTTTTGATGCTCCATGTCACCATGTTATGTTGAAGCCCTAATCGATGTACCTGCTTCACCACGTGGGAGGCATTATGAGTGAGGAGATACTCTGCTGCATCAATGGCGCTCAGGACATTTGTGACTTTGACCTCAGAGAGAGAAAAAAACAAAAGAAATTAGTTCACGAAATGTGGATAGGTTGCTAAGGAAATAACTTTTTACACTGCTATCTGTGGTCTATTACAATAGTTTTAGTATTTACTGGCAGGTCGTTGGATGTCTTCTGCAGCTGTTTGATACTCTGTTGCAGCGTACTCTGTGTGAGAAGATTAAAGCACAAGCAGTCCCACGGTGAAACAGACACACGCACAACTCCCTTCTTATTTACAGATACACATTCATCAATCACATCACGCCACCGCTGTCACAACATGAAGGATGTTGCTAAGACAACACACACAAAAAAAGAAAATAAATCACTGTCACAGTGCTGCACATCAACAGCAGCTTACCCGTGCTCTGACATATTTCTGTCACCACATTATGAAAGAAAAGAACAAAAAGAAGGAACACTAAGGAACAGAGCAAAAAAACAGACCATGTAGATGTGTTTTGTCCCTGAAGACATCCTCTGTTCATTAAGATTACGTAATTACTACTATTTCCCTATTAAATAATGGTAAAAAAAAAAAAAAGCTTGGGTGTAATGCTACACGTTTGCCTCATTCAGTATGTGCAGATGTGCAAATCCTCCCTAGGCCACTTGCCACCAGCTTTCCTTTGCTAGGCCAACTCACAGGTTCTCCTTCTATGTGGGGTGAGACGCTGCTGAAATACGTGCTGTTGTTTTTTTACATGAGAGTCACTGCTTCATACTAACTCAAATACTATTATCTTCACCTCCTCAACCCTGTGGGTATATGTTTTTGGCTCAACCACTGACAGTTTGTTTCAGTAATGGGATCAAAATGATTTTAATTTTACCCAAAACTGGGTAAAAAATTAAAGTTTTTTGTTGTGATGCCTGAAATAAAAAAAGCCTCAATTCAAAATCCTCTGTTCATCTAGGACACTGCTAAAGAAAAATAAACAGGTGATCTTCATCGTCTTGGTAGCTGAATATATAAAATAAGACCTCTATCTATCAGCTTATCCAAGCTATGAGAAATAAGTGTTGAACTGTTAATAGTGCTGTTTGTATTTGTGCTGTGGTTAGTTGATTACCATTGCTTGCTCCAGTGGCACCACCTGTTCTCGGTGAATGAATCTAATGCTGCTGGCATGGCCTCTCAGTGCGTTCTCCAGAGCACCACGTGGCTGTAAACAAACACAGTTTTAAGGATACAATATGTTATTACAGATGTATATTGTTTAGGTTCCCATGAAAATGTAGAATAGATTTTGAGTCTTTCACGTAACTGAGAACAAATATTTTGTCATTGTTTTATTATAAGTTTCACTACAAGGGCACATGCAAAGTCAAGTACTGCCAGAGATGTGCCATCCTTCATGAAGATGAAATTAAAAAATCCACTTTTAATCAGATCATTTAGACAGATGTGAAGATTCACTTTAGGTCTGTGGTGAGAACCTGACTAATTCAGCAGCTCAAGTGTTCATAATTTTAACCAACTGTGACATCGTGGCTAATAGTTTTTCACCATATAGGCCTGTTTTGGATCCATAAGAGAGCAATAGTGGGACCTCTGACTGCCACTGCTCTACAAAAGGCTGTAACCGTGCATGCGTACAATGTGTTGATGCTGATCTACAACACATGTGCAGACATTAATGACTCACCAGCTGGTCAGCCTGACCCTCCAGGTCGCTACAGAAGGACAGCAGATCTATTAGAGTGACTCCTTTATTTACCTAAAAACCAGGAATTCACACATGAAAGATGGTTAGTATAAAAGGTTTTCGTTAAGGTTTGTTTGGGGGTGGGGGTATTTTTATTAGGGATAGCTTTTAAAGTTCCAGAATCACTGTTTCAAATTAAATGCATTTTATTTATGCATATTAACAAAACTGGGAGATGTTATGATTGTATTCAAAATATTTTACATTAAACAAGAAAAATAAAATTAGCAGAATGATGGAAATAATTTTTACTGAGTGTATGCGCATGTAAGCGGAGTGAAGGGCTTTTTGTGCACAGATATAAAGGAAGTAAACAGTGTGCATCGTGCCATTCAACATAAACACAACCACAGATGCACACAGCTCACCTCAGTGAGATAAACCTGAAAGTCAATCTGTCCAATTCCAGAGTTGGCAAAGTTGATGAGGTTGTCTCTGCCAGCCTGCTCCAGCAGCGTGATGCCCTGCAGGTCCACCTGCACACTATCAAACACTTTGGCCAGGTCCCTGTTGTACTATTGTGAAACACACGTGTAAAGTCAAACTACCATTCACCTTCTGCCATCAATGCACCTGTAATGGTGACATACAGTAACATAGCTCTTACCACTGTTCTGTTGAGGAAGGAGTTAATGTTGAACATGGTCTCCAACTGTAGAGCGTGATACAGACCGTTGTTGTCATAGCACTCCCTGTGAGACAAAACCATGATCATCACCAACACAGTGCTGTGATGTTTTCTGCTTAACTACAGGTAATGAGTTTCTTACAAAAACAACTAGAAAAATGGATTTAGTACTTTTTCGTGATAACTTAAATGTTACCTGTACATGCCGCCTAGAGTTAAATCAATATTTGGATTCTGGAAAAGCATCCCAGGAAGGAAGTTCCTCTTTTCAGGATGGACCAGGAACGGCGTATCAATGATCTACAGACACACACACAGTTTAAGAAAGCAGTGTTGTCCATTTTACGGCTCAGATAAAAGGTGAAAATAATAAAATCTCCAGAAGAATAAAAATAAAATACAAAAGAGAGTTAACACCTTAAACAGCTGTCTGTTAGCCAGAGGTTCACATATCAGCTTTTCCACGTTGCCCCCGACAACAAACAGGGTGGTAACGATGACCATCAGCACCCAGGCAAAGATAAACGAGAAGCCAACACCACTGCAAGAGTAAAAAACAGACTCTGAGAGACAAAAATAATATTTTTGCTGTTATTTCCCACCATATATCACAAGAGATAATCCCGTAAGGGTCCACTTTTGATAAAACCAGTATTAATGTGAGGAAACTCTCTGAACTTGAGACGTTTCTATAATTATTTCATGCATTTACTGTTAAATTTAATCTTATTTGAAGAACACTATTGTGAGACTTTATTTTTTGTAAAGTAAACCTTTACTCAGTGTTTATAATGCTTCCTTTGTTATATGACTGTAAGCTAAATGGATCACAGCCACTTTTACAGTTTGAACTCCACCCTGAAAAAAAGATCCCTGAGTGATGCCTTCAGGTGAGTGAGTGTTGTGATGGAAACCTACGCCATCAGCAGGTTTCCCCCAGTGTTCGACAGGCAGCCGCGGGTGGTCGGGCTAGCTTGCTTGTCGTAGCCACAGTTACCACACAGCAGGCCGAGGATGTTAAAAGCCATAACCAAGACGACCATGCAGAGCACCGCCACGCAGGCGATCCACCTGAAGGTTAGACAGAGAGGTTTACCCACTTTAACCTAATTCATTGTAACCTAGAGTGAGATTATTTCTCACAAGCTGTGCAACTAGTTTGGTTCTTTTTATTTATTTATTTTTTAAAAGCAGTGAGAAGGACCATGTGTTATAACTAGAGCTGAACCTTAACAGTCTTGTTTCTATCTATGACGTTTTAACATCCTCACATTTTCTTAATAGATTTTTAAAGAAAAACACACAAACCTGTAAAAATCCATCTGATCGATTTGGGGGTAATAGGACTCAATAGCTTTGTGTCTTTCATTTAGGAAAATGGTGAAATTTGCCAGAGAAGCTTCCACGGGGAACATCTTGGAGAAGCCGGTGATCTCTGCACCAATCTTATCCAGCATCCCCTTTACTCCTACAAACACAATTGCAACAATAAATAAGTCAGACAGAAATAAACTGGAAGGCTGGGGGTTTTAAGGTGAAGTGAAAAAGGGATAATGTGTCTGACACAGAAGAGAAAAACTTACGAGGCAGAGCTGCAGTTTCATCATCCACAAGTATGCAGACAGAGATGAAAGAAGAACATGAAACACTTTGTACTCACTCTTATCTCATTTACAAAACAGAGCTCTAGCTCACACACACACACACACACACACACACACACACACACACACACACACACACACACACACACCTGCAACAATGTTTTTTGTTTGCTCTTTAACCAGTCTTGGTGTGTCGTTAAAGGATGCGTAACCCTGTAGATGAACAGAATAAGAGAAAAGAAAGATGGCAGGTGAGACAAAAAGTTTTAGCATGGACAAGATGATGATGATGAGTGAGAGACGGCCACTAACCTTTTGTACAATGTTGCTGAAATCTGTTTTCAGGACAGTATTGACATTGGCCAAGGCATGATTAACATCTGGGATCTGACAGACAGGAAAAAGAAGCAGAGTAAACCTGGAAATATTTCTCACGGTTAAAATGTTCCAGTATTAGATGGCATATTGCTTCTTATCACCTTGGAGAAGTCAGCATTGATTCCCAGCTGGGACAGTGTGGAGCGAATGGTGCTACAGGTATGCGACACAGCTCCGTTCGTGCAGGCGGGGTCGGACAGGGTGTTGGACAGAGAGGCACGCTCTCCTGACAGGCTGGCCTGAAGCTTCCCCACCCCGTCCTGCAGCACCTCCAAGGATGAGCTGACGTTCTCCAGGGCCTCTTTGGTCTCCCGCATGGCTACAAACAACAAGAAATATGACACACAGTGAAACTATCTTTTCTTGAGACAACAGCGTGCTGGGCTTTTTTACACTGACCACAGAGGCACAACCCACAGAGGAAAACTATAACAAAAAACTGTTTCCAACTTAACACAAAGGTTCAGAATCACCATCTGCTTCTAACACTTTTGCAGACACAGCCACGAACACTGCACCACTGAGTCCCACTCAGCTCACTTTACCTTTGATGGCACTCTCAATTTTTGCTTTAGACAAAAGAAAATGTGAGAGAATCATAGAGGGGAAAAAAGAAAGAAAAAGAAATGAAAATAAAATGGTGAGGACTTTTCCTTAAAGACTGTCTTTAGTATTAAACCCACAAGAGAAGTTGTGGCATTTAAATGGCAGTCATTAGATGTAACCGTAGCAACTACTTAAAAAACTCCTGATTTTATTAGAAACTTAAATTTGCTATAAAATTGAAAATTGTACGTGTATTACAGTACATCTTTTAAAAAGAACAACTGAGTTTTGTTTAAGAACTTGCACACTGGTTTGTGAGTCTCCGTCCGAGTTGTGTAATCTCAACGGGAGGTTTATACAGAGACGTTACCTCCTGCCATACGCAGGGCGGTGTCCAGCGAAGGAATCACTGATTTCTCCAGCTGAATGTGGATCCTACCCCCCAGCAAAGGGCCAATGTCTGTGAGGAAGCAGAGAAAGGTCAGAAAGTTCAGCACAGTTATGTAAAGTGAGAGATATAAGACAAACACTGTGTGCAAACATGCAGGGTCGAGCTTACTGTCGAGGTCTGACAGGACTTTGTTCTTGGCTGTGGTGTACTGGGCTGTCAGGTAATCGACTTGCTGCAGCAGGAGACACACAGTATTAATAGATATTGGTTATGTTATATTATTGGCTTTTGTTTTTTCAAAAATAAACAGGGTTATTGTGAGGACATACTGCAGGCGTGTTGTTAGCGAACGTCTTCAGGTCTCTCATGTTGGTGTTAATGAGCCGCCGAGTGCTTTTGACCTGTGAGCTGATGTTGTGGTTTGCGGCGAGAGCAATGAGAACACCCACACTGAAAAACACATGCAGGATCGATTAGGAGAAGAGCAGTGCAGTGACCACACTTTAACAGCAGAGAGCAGCACAGCTACATAATGGGGACTCCTGCATTATGAGTTTTAATTCTTGCTCACTGAAGATTCAACTCTGCCCTCCACAGTTAGTGATGTAAGAAAAACTGTACTGCTGAGTGTACAAGCTAAACATGCAAAGTGAAGCTAAGCATTAGGATTATGTGGTTAGAATTCACTTTGATTCACTGCAAAAACACCTTATTAGTTTTACAGAGCAGGTACTCCGCATGCTCTCTGCATATGAGCAAATAAAGTTATTGGAGTTTTTTTTTTTTACCCCACATAAAGGCAAGCATTTTTACATATGTGAAAAATTATACGTGTAAATCTGTGGTGCCAACATTGACCTGCTGAGATCTGTTCATTATTACAAGGGTTGTTAACTTTTTGGTCAGACTGCTTTCAGGAGCATTTTTGTTCATAATTTTAAGTCGTAACTAATTTTAACTAATAGTCTGGCATGACACCTGATAGTCTTTTAGCTTGTAGGTTGTAATCTATTTGAGAAAACAGATAACTTGTGTAAAGTTTTGGGTTCATATGCAGTGAAGAAAGCTATCCAAACCTACCTGGCACCATGTAATTTGACCCCTAAGCCTAATAACTGGTTGTGCCACCTTTGGCAGCAAGAGCTGCAATCAAGTGTTTGTGATAAATGGCAATGGGTCTTTCACATCACTGTGGAGGAATTTGGCCCACCCTTCTTTATTTAATTGTTTGATTTGGTCACATCTGAGGGTTTTCAAGCATAAATGGCCTCTTATATGATTTTTGAGCCATTCAGAGGTGAGCTTGCTGGCAGGGATGGGAATCGAGAACCAGTTCTGTACAAGAACTGGTTCCCAGTAGTCAAATTCTTTGGAATTGTTAGTCTGTTTGCCTATCAATACCATTTATCGGTTTCAGTTGCACTTCAATCAGCTAATTTCAGTTTGTGTGCCGGAGATGGAAGATAGTGGTACGGTCTACAGCCTGGATATAGGCATTACATTTAGTTTTACTACACAAAAGGACAAGAGCACGATGGTAAAGTGGAAACTGCATCCAGGTCAGAAAAAAAAAATGCATTATGCTGCCAACACAACTTCGGCTCCTTGCAAGCACCTGCACAGACAGCATGCTAATGCTAAGCTAGCCAAGAACCCAGAGTGACGCTATAAAGCTGACTGAATGCTGACCTCAGCCCAGCAACCAGACCCTGAACTTCAACAGATAACAAAAGCAGAAATGAGCAATCAGGCTTGTAGATGCAGTTTCCATCTGTTCATTGACTGACATATGTCAATGACTTTGTTTTTCAGCTGTTTTTGAGTTTCTTTAGATCGTGGTATGATGTGTTGCTTTTTCAGATGTTTTAGTCTACTTCACTTTGTCAGACAGATTCTGTTTATTTCTATTTAACCTCTATTTATGCAGGTAGTCCCATTGAGACTCAATGTCTCATTTACAAAAGAGACAAACATATTAAAATTACAACAATAAAATTAAAATTGTCTAATGTTTACACAGTCGTATCAAAAACAGGTGCTTTAAACAAGTGTTTAAATGATTTCATGATTCAGCAGGTCTGGCAATAATCATAGCTGGAAATGACTAATGAAATTATACTCAAATGTGATTAATTGGAGCAAAGGGGGTAATGATTTTTTCGCATAGGGCCAGGTAGGTTTGGATAGCTTTTTCCCTTAAAAATTGAAAGAATCATTTAAAATCTGCATTTTGTGTTTATTCTGGTTACTGTGATAATTTTTAATCATCAAAATGTCTTTGATGATCTGAAGTGTGGATGTGTGACAAATATGCAAAAATAACAAATCACCACAGAAGGTGAAATCTTACAGGTACTTCGCGATACAGAAATCAAAGTAGAGGAGAACCAGTGTCATTAAAATCATCCTCATTTTGGAGTATAGCAGACTGATAATGATAAAAACTGTGAAGAAGAGGAATGACGACTCACATGATGAAGATGGTTGTAGCAACCAGCGAGGCGGTATAGAAACCTCTGTGACAGTCTGCATTTTTCCTCTGTCTCTGATGCATCTCCCCTCCACAGTTATCACAGCATCGACACATGCAGAAGCACATAGCTATGACGGGGATAAGGACCACAAACACGACGCCGAAGGTTGCACATATGAGAAATCCGGACTCGTACTGGATCCACTGCGGGAGGAGAGCATTCACCCAGTTATCAATCTGCTCTCTGCCCTTTACTTTTGACAGAGATATGCAGTGAAAGCTGTGTTGAGAGGAGTTTACCTGCAGCAACAAGACGACGTTTTCTGGCTGGAGCACCAAACCAGATGTGGAGGTGTGCAGGAATCAAACAAGCATGAACAAAAAGAAGACGTGCAAACCAGGTCAATGTGACAACAGAGGGATTAAAAAAAGGAGAATCCTCATTTCTAAATGAATAAAGTTTTTCATGATGTGACACAGTCACTTTGTGGTTCTTGCTGTGAAGTGATATTTTAATTTTATTAAAATTATCCAAACATAAAACTAATAAACTTTAAAGTGAGACACAAAACATGTTTTTTCATACGCTGGTCAATTGTTTTGTGTAAGTATAAAATTCAGATACTGAACCCTGATCCATTCATCATGGGAAAGTTATAAAGCACTTCAGTGTAAAAAACAAGTGCTTGTATGAATGAGGCATGTTTTATAAAGTGCTCTCAGTATTCAAGTAGAATAGAAAAGCACTATAAAAGAACCAGTTCATTACCATTTGCCAGTAATTTTAACACTTAACATACCTTTCTCCATTCCTCTATTTTGATTCCACCCATGTTTTGCTGAATGACTTTGACAATGAGATCTGCAAAAAAAAAAAAGAACACACACATACAGACGAGTGCTTACATACAGAAAAACTGCCGCACAGTGGAGATGCTGTGTTTCAGTGATTTACAGGCAGGTATGTGATGACAAGCAAATTTGGAGAGGGTAAAAAAGAATCCATTTATGTGCTCACAAGCAGACAACGCGGATTACGTGGGATCGTTTTTTAATTTCCGAGGAGAGGACGGCACTGAGACCGTGTTTTAGTGTTTTTAACGGGAGCTGTTTGAATTGTGTAGTTTGTCACCAGTGACTTCAGTTCAGTCCAGCTGTCTGTGTTTACTGTATATAGGTCAGCCAGCGCTAAGCCTACCTGCACTGTGACTCACAGCAGTGTTACTCAGCATGTAAAAGATGATTACGATATGCTTCTATGGACACAAGCTCACACATACATATTACATGTATGCCTATTTGACAGCATTAAAAGCAGGATATCTGTGCCACGTATAGATACAATCACATCCAAGCGTTCCAATACACTCACATCAAAATACTGTATTTGAAAACTCAGCAGAGGTTATTTGAAGTTGTACAATTAAATGACTTTACAGCGTTTGTTTGCCAGATTTCTCACATTAAATCAGTAGTTCACAATTTCTTTTTTTGGGTCACACTTCAAAAAGATACAAATGTCGTTTACACACATTATTTAACTCAAACACTCAAACGGCATTATTATAGTTTTGCATTTTTCTTATTAGTTTTTATTTCTGTTTAAAGTTTTTGTTTCCAGACAGTCTCCAGAGCGGGTTTAGTTTGTATTCTTTTCAGTGTAGGGTTTAGTCTTTAATTATTCTAATATGACAGGTGATTATTATGGGCAACCTATTAGACATACAGAGTACAATAGAAAACAAAACAACACTTTATGAAAGCAGCTGACTGTCATTCGTCTAGAGATCTCAAATCTCGGTAGACATTTGCATCTGGGCCTTGTTCGGCATGCTGTGCTGATACATTTCAATCACATAGTAGCTCATGATCCAGTACAACTCCCAGGCAACCCTAATATGTGAAGTACAGAAGAAAGTTATGTTTTTCTAGTATTGCACAAACTAATGAGAATTAAAATCTACTGAGAAGTGAAGGAGTCCTGTAAACAGTCATATCTCGTTTCACTAAAATCTGACCAGTACTCTAGGAGGAGGAGTGGTTCTTGTGAAAATGGTGACAAGCTCCTAGGAAACAACAAAAATACGATCTTGAGCATAATTTGGGTGAAGACTCATTAAGTGATTAAAAAAAATCGGACTAAAAATCAGTCCTTGTGCCGGGTGGGCTGAAACTAAAAGCGAGAGCATTTCCACTACTTTTACTTTGTTGTTAGTGCACAACACTGTTTGCTATTTTTACCAGAAAAATCTAGTTTTTATTTTAGTTAACAAAAAGCATTTTTTAAAGAAAACTATTATAAGGTCAACATAATGTTGGCAAAGTTGTTTATTTTCCCAAAAAGAAAAGTATCCAACTTAATTCCAATCATGTTATAGATGTACCTTTTCCCTTTTTTTCCTGTCTTTTAACTTAATATTATCTCACAGCAGAGCTTCTCAGATTAGTACCGTGTCATGTGCCACTGCACACAACAAGCAGATGGAGACCAGTTTAGCAAATAGATGTCTCTCTCTCTCACGCACGCACGCACGCACGCACACGCACACACACACACACACACACACACACACACACAGATTCTGGTTCCAGCTTCTGCTTGCACACCTGCTGATCATCAGGTGAGGTGATAAAGTGCACTTCACAGTGTCTACATGGTTTTTAACCTTCTGTTTGTACAAACATTTAATTTCTCTTTCTTTCCCGTGGAAAGTGTGCAATAATGTCTGTTTTCATAGCAGATTTAATTGATCACATGTCAGAAAATTACTTTTGTGAGTCTGAGGCAGTTTCTTTACACGGAGAATTACACACACACACAAAAAAGCAGCAAATCCATCCACATCAGAGAATGTTTAACATTTCGTGCTGGAAATTTTTTGACAGAGTTAATTATGAATCAACAAATCAATTAGCTACCTTATCCTAGATCTTGTATTGAGTACTATCAAAACAAAGGAACAGATCTTCCAGATTACTGAACAGAACACTTTGTTTTTTGTGTTTAAATTAATTTTTTTATGCATTTATTTTTGTTGACTGGCAACAAACTGTCTTTTTCTTCTTGCATTTTCAGACTTCCTGAACATTTCTGCTCAGTCAAACAAAAGTAACAGTGATGTGTGCTTTTCTTTTGTAACCACGCAGATAATCCTCTCAGTACCCAATACTGTGTTTCTGCTCGTGGTGGGAGGGGACTCGCATTTCTGTTTCTCTAATCTCTGTGAAAATGCTGCTAACATTGACCGGCTTGTCACATAGTGTGAAGACATCTTTACTGGTTAACTCTGCAGATGCACCATATGAGCACCTCACAGTAGGGTCAGTGCCACCTGCTGTTGCTCAGCTACTTAGTTAGCATTAGCCACTGAGGGCAGTTAAGCTTACACAGCTTAGTTCAGTGACCCAGTATAGGAGCTACCTACGGGAAATGAAAGGAAGAGAAGGGATAAACAAGCATCAGACTTATACCTAAAAGGATGAACAGACCACTGCCCAACATGATCTCATACAACCTCAGTAGTCCCCGAGGAAAACAACTCTTTTTTTTTTTTAAATGAGCAAATATAAATAGAAAAATTACCATTTTCTTGCTTTTACTGTCTTGTGAGAGAATCTTTTGATTGGTTTAGTGTAGTTACTGAATATTTTGTTTTTAATTAAAGACATTTCAATAAATCCCAGCCTGGCCTGAGTGTTTTTCTTACACTATAAAGGCAGTTGTGCATCAGAACTGCAAGAAAGACACAGGTAAGATCAAAAACAAATTATAATAAAAATAAAAATCTAAAAATAAACCCTCTAGTTAGCTAATCTGATCTACAAATCAGAATTTACAACCATCTTACTGTAATCTGTAAATGTAGGTAAACACAATCCTCTACACTGACCTGCTCTGAGAGATTACTGGAAGATGTGGGCAAAACCTTATGCAACCCAACCACCACCTCTGATGCTTTTAGGAGACATTTGCATGCATGAATCATACATTTAACGACTATATTAGTCAGTTTCTATTCATAAGTGTTTGCCTTTGTGTTGCAGTTAACAAAATAATAGACTCACCATTTTGTATGAAAGTTTTTTTATTTTTTATCAGAGGGTTTTTAAATTTAGCCATCTAAAGCAATCCAAGCTCGTCAATCGCTTGTTAGTATTATATACTTTTGCTTTGGTGAATAAGACAACTATAGTGGAAATCTGCAATAAGAAATGTAATCAGTCCCAACCACGTTTTCTTGTCTTTTCCTCCAAGATTTATCATCCGACTCCTTCATCCTGACCAACCCCCACTTTAGGAACAACTGCTTCCAATATTAGCAGCTACCAAGAGCGAACATATAGACAGACGCTGACTTGATTCAATTTCTTTTCCTTTTGAATCCCTGAAATTCAAAAGCGCTCATTTACTGCATATAAGTGCATCGGTGCCTGGGTTGCAATGGAAAAGGTGTCGCTATCGTGATATAAGATCTTCCAAAAACAGAGAACTTTTGTTACTTTCAATAAATGATGGGTTTTAATGAGTGTTACACGATCCATTAAGCACTGTACTTCATGTCAGCATGAGACACTGAAGGAAGTCAGAGCCAACTGTTTGCTACAGCAAAACTACTAAGAGGATTATGTGCCATGTCTTTTTATGCTTTTGTACAACACACTCAGACCTGTTTCAGATTCACATTTGAAGAGATGAGAAATGAAGACAAAGAATTTGAATTTCAAATGCATTACTCAACATTTCCTTGATGAATTCAATTATCAAGTGAAATTATGAATAAAAGCTGATTTCCTCCCACTGATCAAAGACTTGCATTGGTGATTATAAACTGGCCATAGGTGTGAATCATCACATCAATGGTTGTCAGTCTCTGTGTGTATGCTAGCCCTTCAAAAGGCTTGTTCTAAAGGTTGCTTCTTGTGTTACAGAATTAGATGAGAAGTCAAGAAAATGGATGGCCTTAAAAGAAAAGTTAAAAACAAAGCTAATTTATTTAAATAGTTGTCGATATCCAGCTGCCCAAACATTCAAAGATAAGAACATCAGCTAATATTCACAAACACGGTGCTTGGAAATAATTAATTCTGTTAATATACATAAAGAGGCGTGCAAAAACTGCAGAAAATGTGCCTACAGTCTCAGATGCTAAAATGCAGGATTTTAAATAATTTCATTCTCCAAAATGTGCGAGTTCCTCTTCAGAGTGATCTAATTTAAGACACTTGGTAAACATTCCCACAACCAATCACAGTAATTAAGGCAAGTAGACAAACACCAGGACTATGACCCACTTTCGGTATTTGTGTGTGCACACGCCTGTGCATGTATTTACCCAAAGTTGTGAGTGTGTGTGTGTGACAATGCCATCTGCAGCAGTGGTAGCAGGACAGTGTTAGCATTAGCCTGTGGATGCTAATCCTCTAATCCAGCCTGTGTGTATCAGAGGGATAAGACGCTGCCTCCACACTCAGTGAAAGAGCCCAAAATGCTTCTTCACTGTTAGTGGAAAAAGGGATGAGTGAGTCCCAGAGGAAACCCAGTGTCAGGAAATGCTGATACCCCGCTGAACCTAAGCACACATGTTTTATTCTCTGCTAACACTCATATGCAAACAGTTATGCTGGAATCGCCAAAAATAAATGAAATTTACAAAGTGAGGGGATTTATGGGGATTTGGACACAGTCTGATAACTGTGCCACATTACACTGATTAACTCTTTACTGATTAATTTTCAATGTTCTGACAGACCTGACAAATCTCATCTTTAACACTGCAGCCGAACACAAACTTGCCACCTCTGCAACAACTAACGATGACCGCATCTAAGCTGAGCACATAAGCATGCACTGCAGCACAACAGAAAACACGGACACATAGAGTTTAGTGCAGGACTCCATGGAACAATGTAAACTTACTCAAAAAGTTGTCAACTGTTCTGAACGGAGGCGAAGAACAAGCAGGCAGCAGGAGGAAGTGAATCAGTGAATCAGATTGCCAATAAATCAAATTAATTCAGCTGCCTCACTCAGTGAACAGACTGATTACCCCACACAGTTGAAAAATACTTTTGGCATTTTAAGAGGTTTTTTTTTTTCTTTTCAGTTGTTATACAGTTAGTTATACAATGTTTACCACACCTCTTACTCTTTGGATTCAGCTTTTTCAGTCCCATTGCTGTATCACAATGCATTCATACCCAGACTGATTCCCACCCCTTGCTTTCCTGGCAATTCTCACTTTGGAAAAATATAGGGAAATACTTGCCAGTATTTTATTTAAAAAAATTAAACGTATAAGCTTTACAGATACTACTACTAATAATTCATTTTTTCAAATAACTTTAAACTCAGATCACATGTGGTGTTTCTTTTGACCACACAGCAGATGTGCTACAGTCTTTAAATGTAGCTGTGCAAACATAAAAGGTGTTTGCATGTGGAAAGACCACAAAACACTACACAACTGTATTACTTCAACTTAATGTCATGACATATCCAAGTATGTGAAAAACACGTTTCTCAGGTCAACATAAATTTTTATGTTTATTAGGACTTTATTTTGTTTAGGACAAACTTGTTCAGCCTCTCAGCACATTATTTTTATTACTTCCTTCTATTAGTACATGAAAAAAATATACAAAAGGCTAATGAAATTAGCCTAGTTCATAACTTATGTTAAAAGCAATTTATCTGAATGTAGGGATCGATAATACCAAAAATTAGACTACCCTCAACTAACCCAGATGGGAGTAAAACTATCAGTATCTCTCAAGTCCATAGAAATGTAAAAAAATAAAAACCAATAAAATCAATAAAATGTATTTTAAAGTTCTTTTATGTTTTGTCTCTCTTTTGATTTGTAAAAACTAATGTCATTCAAATTTCAGTGAAGGAAGATGGAAGGGATTCTGGAATTCAAGCAACACCACTGGATTATTTATTTATAATATTACAATTAATATAACCATATTATATTTTTTTTTTCTCGCATTTTTAGGTTTAAATATCAAGGTTATCTGCATATCATGACATCAGTTAATATGTTTTTTTAAGGATAAAGGAAGATGCAATTATTCAATTATCGTTTCTTATGAGAAAATATTTCGTGGAGACTTAAAAATATGTATTTTATGAACCTTCTCTTGATTTAGGGATTATAGCAGCTTTGCTTGACTGTTTTGCAACCACCAGAAACAAACACATGCACTGGTCACTACCTCAGAGGATCAGGATGTGTAAAGCATTTACAGTGGGTAAAATTATTGAACACATCGGTAAATTTCTAAGTAAATATATTTCTAAAGGTGATATTGACATGAAATAATCACCTAATGTCGGTAACAACCCATCCAATCCACACATGCAAGGAAATCAAGCTGTAGATGTCTATAAATTAAGTTACATGTAATAATGAGAAACAACACAGGAAAAAGTGTTTACTGAAATGTATTTAATACTTCGTACTAAACCCTTTGTTGGTGATCACAGCTTCACGATGTATGGAGAAACTAGCCGCATGCATTGCTCGGGTGTGATTCTAGCCAGTTCTTCCCTACAGCCAGTCCTCAAATCCTGGAGGTTTCGTGGTCCCATTCTATGAACTCTGAGATTTACTTGTTTCTATAGATTGGCTGGGTCATTCTAGTAGCTTTGTTTTCTTCCTCTGAAACCAGCTGAGAGTTTCATGGCTGTGTTTGTGATCATTGCTTCCTAAAATGTTCTTTCAAATGTTCTGAAATGTCATTTCATCTTCATCATCCTGGTAGACGGAAGCAGATTTTTATCAAGAATGTCTCATCACATTTTTCCATTCATCCTTCTTTCAATTAGATGAAGTGTGCTAGTGCCATAGGCTGGAAAACGGCCATACACTGTGATACTCCCACCTCCAAACATCACTGTTGGTATGGTGTTTCTGGGGTGATACGCACTGCCTTTTAACCTCTGAACATTGTGTATTATGGCCTCGAGTGATATCAATCGTAGTCTAATCTGACCAGACTATACTCTCCCAGTATTTTACAGGCTTGTCAAAATGTTGTTCTGCATACATGCTTCAGCATGCCTTTTCTTTGCCAATGGAGTATTGCAAGGTGAGTGTGCATACAAGCCATGGCAGTCAAGTGCATTACTTATTGCTTTCCTTGAAACAATTGTACCTGCTGATTCCAGGTCTTTTTGTAGCCCTCCACAAGTGGTCCTTGGCTCATAGACAACTCTTCTGATATTTGTTTTCACTCTTCTGTCCCAAATCTTGCAGGGAGTAGCTGGTCATGGCAATTTCATAGTGAAATTATGTTCTTTTCACTTCCTGATTACAGCCCCAACAGTGCTCACTGAGAGAGCTCATTAGTTTTACCCATAATGACATATTTCTTGTATGATACCTTAGTAATGAGACAGTTTTTTATGGGCCTTCAGACAGGATTGAACCAGGTGGCCAATCAATATCATTTATGTAAGTACTGACAAATTTCAGCTGGTGTCATGACTTTTGTCTTTTTCTCTGTCATTTCTCATTATTACACATAATTTATGTATGTCTATGGTTTGATTTCATTGCATGTGTGGGCTGGATGGGTTGTTACAGACATCTTGTGAGAATTTCCTTTAGAAATATATTTACGTGTTAAATAATTTTCCTACTGTAAGCTTGAAATTGGAAGCTTTAGAAGCAAATGAACAAAACATATATATGGCACCTTCTTCTGATTTAATGTTCATAACAGTTTTGCTTGACAGTGTTGCATTCACCACAAATGAACACATGCACCTGCCACTGTCTGCGAGGCTCAGGTCGTGTAAAGCATTTATACACATACGTACGGAGAGATGATGTGGCATCCAGGTGGGCTACCTGTGTGTGTGTGATAGTGAGTCATACTGGAATAGAATAGCAGCATATGGTGCAGCAGATTAAGGTATTATGCTGTGATGCAGGTGACTGGGAAAGCTTCCCTTAATCGCAGATCTGCTAATTGATTAGCCAGCCAGCAGCCCTAACCCTGGACACCGAAATGGCAGCAACTTAAAACCTTCAATCCAATTGCTGTGTGTCATCCACCAACGTAACCACCCATAGTTGCACATACATACAACACATAAACAAACTGTTTTAATGGGATGTGATCACTGGATTACTGGCCTTCATCACAAAGACAACAGAGCAACATACATTGTTTTTATTGATCCTGTGATCACCTATGAATCACCTGGAGCATGGGCTTGCAGGAGATCATTCATGACTTATGACAGCTATGGATCCCTTTAAGCTGCTCAACAATCGCATATCATCACGGCATACCACCCCCCTTTTTTGGGGGGGGGGGGGGGGGCAGCAGTGTTAAAATTAGATAATGATGACATGGCACAGGTTTACCTCTGGGTTTAGGGTTACAGACACAGCAGCACAGCACAAATAACTCGTGTCACAGCAGCCTTGTTGAGGTTATTACTGTTTATTTGGACTTTGCCATTTGGTTTATGACGTACAACAGTCCAGTCAGGTCCCCAACCTCTAAGCCAAGTCAGTGATTTGTGAGCTGCCTGACGTTCAATGCCTCAAAACAGATCATGGCATCAGTATGGGCAGTGAGGAGAATCAAAGTCTAAAAATAAATGTCTTTGTTTAATCAGGATATATATATATTTTTAGATTCTCACATTAATCATAGCTTGTGTGGACCCAGACCTTTAAATGAAAAAACAATGGTCCACTTTTTTTCTTTTTTACTTACTTGCTTTAATATTGAAATGCATATCAATATTTTTATTTCATGTAAAAATATATGTTTAATATAGCTGTATCTATTTATAATGATTTTTTTTTTATGTGGTTGAATTTACCCAATCAGAAAACATTTATTTGATTTTCAAATGGATAAAAATAATAGATGTCTGTGGATTTTTCTCGTAAGTAAGGTTATGCAAACTAATTAGCTTATTCATATGCAGACTAATAGAGTTTCATCCCTGAAAGCCTGCTTTAAGCCAAGAGAAACCCTGCATACACACATTCTCAATTGTACACTTTTCCACAACAATTGCACATTTAGTGCACACAAAGTATCTCTGTCTCATGTCCTGTGATTGTGACGTGCCTTTAAAAATCCTGTGATTACACTGACAAGTAATGCACTTCTTACTTAAATGGACCGTGCACTTCTATTTCATATATAGACAGATATGCATAAACATATGTATACTGAGCATCTGTACAGCAGCATCTGGATGACAAGTAAGGTTGAGTCAAGTTTGTGGTCATAACGAGTTCTGCTGCTGTAAATAACAGATAATAAACCGGGTGCTAAAAATACTTGCTGAACTTTCTCCTCAGGTAGCCTAATTAAATGTGATTGGTCGCACCTGTTCGAGCCGCACTAACGTTGAAGTTGAACTAGGCCACGCGTTACAAGCGGTGGTATACAACGTCCTGGGAATAGGAAACACGGATGGGGAGGTGTCGGTAATCTCACCTTTGGGAAAGGGGTTCGGCTGAAGGATGTAGAGAAACGCGTGGACCATATGGAAGAGGATCCCCATGCTCCCTGGCTCGTAATAAGCGTGGGTGTCGTAAACCGCCGCGGGTACAAACCCAAAATCCAGCGGCTCCACCGGCGGAGGTGAGCGCTCTCTGCGGGAGTCCGACCGGACCTCAGCCGGTACCGCACCCCTCTCATCCGCCTGCTGCTCGCTGCCTGTGGCCCCCCAGCAGAGCAGCAGCACGAGCCAGCGTGTCCACAGCATGGCTCCCAAAGGTCCTACTCGGTTTCCAAAAAAAAAAAAAAAAAAGTATGAGGGGGAAAAGAAACACAAAACTGGAGGGAGAAGGGGGGGGTGACACCTGTCCCTCCGGGTGTTTTTTTTTTTTTTATCCCCACACCGCAAAAACAACCGTCCTAAGGAAAAGTTTTAAAAACAACATCCAATGGTCGCAGGAGTAGCAGCCGTTAGCTACGGGTTTCCCGGTACGGAGTCATCACCGACATCTTCCCGGGGCTCCGGCGGCCGAAGACGAGCGCTCACACACTCACACCGGCTTCGTCCTGCGAGCAGCCTAATCTCGCGTGCACGTAAAAGGCTCGAGCACGCTCGCGCGCGTTTGAAAGCTGGTCGGGAGCATCTGTGGCGCGCGACACCGCTCTGACCAGCCACCTGTCACCCTCTCTCTCTCTCTCTCTCATCCCCAGGTGTACTGTTCAAGCAGAGGTTCACAGAGTCAGCTGAGCAGGCCCGCTGACTTCACAGCAGGAAACCAAAAGGTGGATTTAAGCAGGCTGTTTGTTTGTCCAGGACAGAGTCAATACAGTAAAATATAACGAGGTGTGGAGATTTTTGTTAACTAAAAATAACAAAATGAGTGAATAAAAACAAGTGTTTTTTAAAAAAAAAAATCATAAATCTTGCCTCTGCTATTCATAGTAATGTCTTACTATTTGACTTTGGTTTGTGTTCTTTTTCTCTCAGGAATTAAAATTAATTCTGCTTCCAACATCTGAGCCAATAACGCAACTGGTATAAATTTTGAGCTTTTACATAACCCTTTTTGACCCTGCAGTTGATCCAACAATCATCATTTTGAAGGGTTTGGTTCATGGGGAGATATTTTTGTTTATGAACATGTTTCAAGCTTGATACATTTAGTCTGAGCCTGCTAAAGTAGCTTTGCATGATTCAGAAGTTCAGAATAATCTTGTTTTAAATACTGTTTGACTTGGCTACACCTTGGGCCTCTGTGACTAAAAGTGAGTCTGGACACTTACCAGTTGTCTGTTAGATAGTTCAGCGAAGGAAACATCTGGCAAAAGATGCAAGGTTTGACTTGGCAAGAAAGTGTGGAAACAAAGCACTGAGTTTAACGGAAACAGTATAGTTTGGTTAAGCCTTTAAAAACCGCTTTGATGGCTTCATGAGTCAGTGCTCTCTTTGGCCTCTCTCATCTCACATGCAGCTTTTATGTGGCACTGGATGGGTTAAATGTGAAAAACCTGAAATATGTCGACACAATCAGGGATGTCGTGTATCCAGACCATTTATGTGAGCTGGACCTTTGGCAAAAAGCCCCCACCCTACCCCTGTGTGTGATGACATACACCCCCTCTAAATGTCCATTCAAGGGGAACAGTAGGCTGCAGTGTTTGCCTGGTTAACAGGGAGGGCATCGACTCCTTTCACTGAAACGCATGCGCGTGCACACACAAAATCACACCAGAAACTTACAAAACAAAGTCTTGTTTTATTCTCCTTCTACCACCTAAGGAGATACATTACACGAATGAGCTGTACATGGAAGAGAAAAAAAAACTCATACAATGTCTGTTTTTAGGTAGAGATCCATCCACATGCTGAAAAATACCTCTCACATATGACACACACACATTAATGCTGCATTCACACTCCTTCCAGCAGTATACAGCTATTTTTTTCATTGTACGGACCATGACCCTGTAGTGAGACTGGCTGTGCCCCTCATGGACCCTCACTGGTCTCAGTTAAGATAAAAAAATCTTGTTCAACAGTTGGGTCTATAATTTGTATAAGTATTGCATAAAAATGTCTCTAATTCCCAAACAGTTAATGGATCATTTTTGTAAGTCCCCTTGAACTGAGGTTTGAAGTCTGCACTTCAGTCACATCTTCACTGTTTGATTTAAATCCACTCTCAAACTACAAAAACGGTGTCACTGTCCAGCAAATTAAGGACCGAACTGTGCCTGATCAGTTTTTAGTCCTGCGTTCCTCCTGCTCAGACCTTTTGGAGTCAAAGATGTAGCAAGCCCAAGTTGCAATTCTCTTTCCACGCAGCCAGAACCCATCCTTGTAATAACTCTTTACTTCCTTCCCCAGAAAAATCTTAATCCATCGTTTTGCATAAAAAGATATAAACTAGCTTCAACACAGAAAACTCGCATTTTGTTCATTGCAAGCTAGTTTTGGCCTGGATTATGAAGAAATCAGCATACAATGAAGCATTTCATGTGATTTTTCCATTCACTCTCACTCAGATAGCGAAGAATGAGAAAACATGTCAGATCAGTTTCCAACATCAAAAAGCAAACAGAAGAAAATGTTATATGCCTGTGATGTGTCGCCACTATTATCCGTACTCCACATGCTTCAATGAAAAAGGTACAAATTAAGCACATAAATAAGTCACACCTGTCAGGCCTGGTAGGCCATCTCAAAATAAATACAAATTTGCACCATCATCTCAGTGCTTTAAGGTAATACCAACACAAATGACATTAAGCCTTCCAACTTTTTATGTCTCTTAAGTTACCAAACCAAACATTACAACTGAAGCTGATGCAGCCAAGCAAAGCCATTCTTAGTGTCACTGCTGCCATATTTAACCTGCTGGGACTGCAGCTCACCTCATCACCTCAGATCAACCTCAGATCAACCTCTGTGTGTGTGTGTGTGTGTGTGTTAGAGCTTCAGTCTGCAGAATAACTTCATGATTTGAATCCTTCCATGTGATTGTGATTCAATTTAGAAAAAAGATTTGAAACCTGTCATAAAAACTTCATTTCAAATATCATCAGCCTTTTTTTGGGAATAATTTAAAAAAACTAGTAAAAACTTTTGTTCTTTCTAAAAACAGCTTCTTACTGATTGTGCTTCTGAACACACGTGATTTGACATACGCAGATTTCTCTCTGTAGTCTGCTCCTCCCGTGTTTTACATGCTGTCTTCATCAGCGAGTGCGTCACCGCCAGGCCTCTGACCCAGTGCCAGAGCCCGCTTGGCTCATCAGACACACGCAGGACCAGCTGGAAACGTCTGATGCCGCCTCGGATGCTTGTAGTAACAGCTGTATGCCTTTGCTGGTTTTGTCAGTCAATAAATAAATAAATACTTGAGGGGTCAGGTGCACAAAAGTAAGTACGGTCTGAGCATGCTCCATGACCCATGTCTGATCCCTGAACCCTGTAGTGTTGCCAGGATTGCTACACTGGTCCTTCAGTCTATTCGGTTGCCACAGATGGTGAATCGATCTATCTCCAGCAGGTCTTTCTTGGGTGGTCGGTGTGCAAGTCCGCCTCCTTCCAGTCCCGTGTCAGCGTTGATGATTTTGTCATCGTCCTCATCGTCAGGAGTCGTCAGGAATGTGTCTGAGTCACTCTTCGGGAAGGAGGGGGCAGCGTTTTCTGCTGTGTTGGTGGGCTGACAGATGTCTGACGGCAGAGAAGTTTCTCCTTTGTCAGCTGTGGATTCTGTTATAAAGCAAGTTAAGAGTTTTTAGCAGCAGTTAAGCTCAGGAAAAGAGACAGTGAGACAGAGTGACTGAGCTACCTTGCTGCGGTGAAACGTGAACATGTTTTGTCCGGTGAGCTCTAGAGTTTGCACGGCTGGAGGCGACAGAAGGCGGAGGGTCAAAGAGCTTTTCCTCCATATTGGCCTCTTTGACAAACACACAGGAAGTTCCCAGGAGAACGATACTGTTGAGAACCTTCAGAGTGATCATCCTGCTCACAGAGACAGGCAAAAGTCACGTGGACATGAAAACAAACAGTGTCAAGAAAATAATCAAAAATGATGAAGACATGTTGGCCAATTACCCCAAGTAAAACAGCAGCACACACATAAACGAGAGCGACCCCTGGATCTTCACTGAGCTGGTCACCACTCTGATCAGCTGAAAAAACATCGTCACATTTATAAGCAAGCAAACGTGGGAGCAAACATCTCAATATCAAAAGCCATCCTGTGAAAGAACGACTGACCAGCAGCGCTAAAGGAAGCGGGATGAAGCCCATTCTCCTGGATACTGAGTCACTGTAGTCTGTGTATGCCTGGAGACACAGTTAACACATTGTTATGCAAAACATCAACAAGCAGCACAGTTTTACTCATGAATAACTCAGTCCATTCTTTTAATGAAATCATAAACTAAAAATCAGGAAATACTGCTGGATGTGCTTTCAACACGTTCCTCATTCACTGTTTAAACGTTACTCACCGACTGATAGATCAGAATCAATAATTATCAGATGTTATGATTAGAGGTGAACAGCAATAACAGAAAAGAAAAGGACATATGCACAACACCGTCATCAGTGTATCATGCTGCAACTGAATCAAGGTGTATGAGGCAGGGCTACTGGCAATGGTGGATGCTGGCACGCGTGTCTGAGCTCTTCTGAGTGTGGTGGAAATGTGCCCGCCAGAGGTACCAAGATGAGGCGCCCCAACCTGCACCTGTGCCATTCTTGCGGCAGCAACCCACCCTACGGCTGTTACCAGCGCACAGTGGCCAGTAGATCAGGAGCATGTCCTGACGCCAGTCAGGATTTAGTCCCAAAAGATCTCCTACTGAGCATGCCGGGGACATGCTGTGTTGAAATTCATGAGAGGCAGCCGCAACAAGTAAGCAGGGCACAGCTGCAGCCTACACTCAGGAATGGAGAGACATTGCTCAACTTACTCAGGCACTGAATATGCAGTCCAGGCCATACCTTGTATTATAGTGAGGGTTTATGAAATCTATTCGAAACACTAACCTGCCTTTTGTTTTTGGACTAGTATATATAATAAAAAAGAGGAAATAAGATGATATGTAGTGTCATACAGAAGAAAATGTTGTGTTTCATTAGAGAAAACACAAACAGCACCTTGTCTTTTTATTTGTATTTTCCTAAATTACTGTGATTTGAGCCGCTTCACTCACATTTTTCTGTCGACTGCTGACCAGGTCAAAGGCGAGGCTGGCTCTGTATTCCCCGTATACCTGAGACAGAGGCAACGTGTCAACCGATACAAGAGAAACATCAAAATATAAAACAAATAAGCTACTGAGTAGAGCGCCTGCCTTGTCGTGGTGACGTAACAAATGTTAACTTGTTTACTGCAAGTCTCATAATTGGTTTACCTGCTTGTTCTTTACTCTGGTGCATGAATGCAAGGTGAAAGCACAGTAAAGGTAAATTCATGAAGCCGAAAAGAAGCAAAAATGTGTGTGTGCGGATTAAACGTGGATTAGTATGGACTCACAGGTGCTTGAACACTTACAATGTGAGTGAGGTTTGTGTGATTAGGTTTGACAGTTTGGGGATAAAGGGGTTAATCCCTTCCTGTGGGGCTGCTTTCTGTTACATAAGCATAGTTACAACTCCTTGGAGGAAAATCAAAGAGAAAGGCGACCCATTAGGGAAGGAAGTGAGAAATTGATAAGGAAAAAATGGGCCTGCTGACGGTTTCTCTTGCAGGTGGGTGATTCTCTAACAGTATAACAATAGTGCTAAAGAGACCAACAAAGTGAAAATACACAGATTTGTAAATCATGAAACACTACAATATAACATATTTTATATGGGTCAAGTGACCAGAACTCTAATCCTGTTATTGTTCTAGATCATCTTAATTTGAGGTCCATATCATGGTAAATACTAAATATTTTACCTATTATGTTTTGAAACACAAGACTAGATTTAACATGTATATAACCCTAAACATGACAGAAAAATATGCACCATCATTTCAGTTCCTTAAAGTGATTTCTATCACTGCTGTTAGTTTTGCTGTGAGATCACAACATTGTAAAATGGGTTACACTGTTTGAATAGTGAAGTTTGTTTCTTCAATTGAAAACAGTGGAAGCATTTTCACTTAGATCAGTGTGCATTAAACGGTTAAGCTCTTGCCATAGGACCAAAATTAGCTAAAATAGAGCAGATCAAATTTAGGTGCTGCTATGCGTGTTAGCCTGTTAGTGTGGCATCATTACATTACTCACTGTAAGCATTTTTCCTGCATATACAACTGAAATTCTGCACATTACTCTCAAATTTGTTTTGTTGACCGCTTAGTTGACTTTCTTTTCTGATGCAACTATTGTCAAAGCACAGATTCTCTCTGATGTTAAGTAATATACTGGTACTGACCATCGTGTCACAGGTCCAACCCTTTCATATCCCCAGTTACTGCCTGGAGAAACCTTGTGTCAGGTTAAACTGGCCATCTGCAGGCTGTGTCTGTACTCCCCATATACTAAATCTAACCTCACAGGTATGACACGTTTTCCTCCTTTGAAGAGAAATGCCCATACAATAACTGAGAAAAAAGAAGCTCTAAAACTTAATTATCATAGTCCACTGGTTTTTCTCTGTACACTGCCAAGAATATATAAATAAAACTGCAGCCTATTTCTAAGTTCAACTGATACATGGTGACACTATAACTACATTTAGATGTGCTTATATGCGCAAAAGCACAATCAAATGTAGAAAGTAATGGATCTAAGACATAAATGAGAAAATATCCCATTAAAATGGTTTTTTATACCTAGAATAGTGACACTCCCCACTAATCTGTTCCACACAAATATCTGAACTGTGTTGAAGCTGATAGACAACTGTCAACAATTTAAATTGTATTAATAAGCTTTTAAGCTTATTAATACAATTTAAGTGAGTATTATCACTTGGAATAAGTGATTTATTCCAAGTTTTTCACATCAGAGCTTGCTAAGACTGTCAGATGTTCATTCTAACTAACAGATTTATTTTATCTGATTTAAATTGTGTTTCTCATTGTACTGAATTGCTGTTGGGTGAACATGATAGAATAGTTCAATAGTTTTAACTAATGTGTTTCTCCTCTAGTTGCCAAACACTCAACTGCACTTTAACCAAGTTAATAAACCGTCAAATGTACAGAGAAAGGACTTACATCAGCACTGATGTCATTGAATTTGGTGATAAAGGCGTGCTTGACAACATCCACGGCAACCTCTGAGGCTATCACCATGACTACATCAGGAAACAGCACCCACAAGTGGTCTGACAACAAACACATTGAAATCTCATCAGTATAATTATTTAATCCAGTATTAGTAGTAAAAGAAAACAGTGAGCTACTTAGCAAGAGTGAAAAGACCTGATTATGAACCTAATCGGGGTACTATGATAAAGCACATCTGTATGCAGCTGTATAGCTTTCAGTACTCTTTGCAAAGCTTTGTATTAGGTTACCGGCATTCCATGAAAACTGCTCCATGTTTCTCAGACAGACGATGAGCAGGAGGATGTAGTTGGTGAACCTCTCTTTTATGTCTATGGGAAACAAACAAATCAATCCAGGATTAACCTACTTTGTGCTCACTGCAGTTGAGCTCGATTCCACATATTTACCTTGTATTAAATAATCATACTGAGAGGAGGAGGCACAAAGTATTCAAAGATTTTGATTTTTGTGGAACGTAGCCAGCTGTTTTACCACCACTTACCACTGTTTGACATCTGGAAAAGGTTGTTCTTTTCAAACTTCTTAAATACACTCCCTTTGATCTCAACAAACTGCAGAAAAAAGAAAACCCACCATAAAAACATCAGGACTGAACTGGAGATGCCGCATGTTTTAAACGGGGTAATATGTCTGTGCATAAAACTCACGTTGTTTGACATCATAATGGTGAGCAGGGACTTGTTGTGGGAGTTGAAAGCTACATTGAGAGTTGTAGCCTGAACCATGATGAGGATGGCATGAAGAACTGGATACATGTTGAGGAAAAACACACATTTTCTGCACTGTAATAATACTGACGCAATAACTTTATGTGCCCTACTAGTCTGAAGTACAGCTGTTAGATTTGCTGCTGCTGATTACTTCAACTTTGATTGACTGTTTGGTTTATGAAGAAAGTTGAAGACTGGGAAGATTAAATAGCAGAGTGATGAATAACGCTTGTTTGGGATCACTGGGAGCAAAAGGTCTTTCCTTTTGCCTCTAATGTGGCCTTTTTCTATCAGTTTCAAAATCTGAATTTAAGCTTTTAATTTCATTTGTTTTAAATACACTTCAGAAAAACATTTTGCTGAACGATAAAACTGATTAATGTTGCAAATCAACTTTAAACTGACTAACTTTTAACCATTTTTATATCAGTGATGTTTTTGAGGATACAGACGTAGAGAACAGCCATGAGGAAGTGAGGAATCACGCCTATATGCGCTCTCTTCTTCTCCTTGGGTTCTGTGGCGGTCCAGTACAGAGCGTCCAGTATGTCTTGGCCAAATGATGAGAACAGGCGGTCCGCCACCTGACGACACAACAAGGGAAGGATGACAGGGGAGAGCTAGCCAATGAGTGGTGCAGCGTCATTAGATACTGAACTGGCCAATGAGGAAGATTACACAGTGTACCTCTAACATGTTGTAGATGATGTATAGTTTGATGACAGACTGTCCTCTGATGAGATGGTACATCATGGCGTAATCCACGTAGCTCATCATTGAGTAACACAGCACCATAATGAAGCCTTTGAGTACGTCGCACACCTGGGCTGGCTGAAGCAAGCGGGAGCCGCTAAATAACACACAAACGTCACAGTCAAGGAAAATGTTCACAAGAAAATCACCAGAACAGAACAGCATAGTTGGCTGTTGCCTAAGAGCTCTGCTGCCCCCCGGAGGTCAATAACAACATTGCACTGCTTCAGACAAAGACCCTGCCCAGGGTGACAGAGCCCCCTTTAAAGTGGGACTGCAGAACATATTTATTCCTTGCACCTGTTGTTTTTTTTATATATATATATATTCTCAATTAACCACAATTTGATTCTTTAAAGTTTCTAAAAAGAATTCTGGATTTGAGGAAGGCAGGGAAGCTCTAAATATGGGTCATGTTGCCTACGCTGTACATATCACAAGATATGCAGATTTTGGAAAAAGTGCACACAACGCAACACAAAAAATTAAGTGACTGTAATCAAAGTGATTAACAGTGTAATATTAGTACTGATCAACAAAGGACTAATAAGGGATGCACCTGCCTAATACATGGAGTGTATATCAGCCCAATCCTGACTCAGAAAGCCAGACTGGGTGTCGGTGAGCAGACGAATGGGGCCAATCTGTTCAGCATTCTTCTGTTTACTTTGTTACACATCTGCATCAGTGAACCAGCTCCTAATGCAAAAGCAATCATAACCGAGGGAATATAGGGGCAAAGGTTTTGCATTTTATAGGTATGTCAACTTTACCATATCAACAGCTTTAATTTTTATGTTGATAGAAGTTTATTATTAAACTGCAAACTGTGGTCAAGTTAGGTGACATGATTGAAAATCCCAGATGAACACGATGTTTCCATGTCAGCGTCTCCCTCCCATTGGCTCTCACTCCCATTATGTTCAGTTTACCGATGTAATGCTTGTTGGGACGCTTTTATTGCACAGCAGGATTCAGAGTCTATTATTACTCCACATCTGTGAGAGCAGGTGCACTCACAGTGACAACAGGTAAACGAGATACTAGTGAGACTGTAAATAAAAGCATGCAGTAACCAATGAGTCTCCCTTTGAAATCAAATTAGATTGGTGCAAATAATCAAGGTGAATAAAGTAAACAACTTTTTCTTTATTTTATTCATCTTGCTCAAATTGCCGCAAATCAGTAAATGTAAATAGCCAGTTTGCGCTTTTTTTTTAATATATAACATTATGACAGCAATGACTAGGTCGAGCCTGACATTTTGACTTTGTTTTGCTCTATTATTCTCTGATTTCTTATGTTTTACTAACCAATTTTGAAGACAGAAAAATTACTGATGAAGAGCTGAGGCTCTACTCCAACATTATACTTCACAGGACCTGATAATCATGATAATCACAACATTTGTACCTCGTACATAAATGACATCTAACACAATCTATGCAAATATAATTTTAATGATGGTGGAGTTATACTGATGAGAAGCACATGTATCAAAATATTCCCTGTTAATAACAAATGATGGGTTAAGGAAATAATACTTATATATAATAAAATGTACTATAATACTTATGCTTATACGTTACCTGAGACCACAACATGGCACTGTGAAGAGTCGCAACAGGGCCAGAATCACCCTGAGGGGCAACAGCGTAAACACATAGAGGAAGGCGTCCAGACAGAGGAAGAAGCCGAATGTCATCAGCTGAAAACAGGAAGAGAGGGGAGATATACATTTATTACAACTGTGTTTATTTCATTTAATTTTTTTTCTTTAAGTGTGGGGGTGTACAGTGTGTTCACCTTCTCCAGTTCTTTGGGGATGCGGAGGCATGTGTAGACCCTCTCTCTGCGCTCGGTGTATTTGGCCTCGTTGTGTTCTAGGAAGTAACCTCTGGTGAGCTCAGTAGTTATGAATCTGACCAGAGACAGGTCTACAGATACAGACAGGAATAAATTATTCTTTTTACTGTGTTTTGAATCTATCACAAACAACACTATCAACACAGCACACATAGAGGAGTCCTTACTTAATGGTAAATTCAATCAGATGAGAACTGGCTACACTAAAACCAAAACTACTCGAGCTAATCTGCTGCTGGAACCGTCTAAACTCTGAAGCTTAGAAACATGAACGAAGGGATTTGTTTCCATTTAGCCACAAGAGTATTAGTGAGGTTGGCCACTCGTGGTTCGATCAGGCCTGTTGGAGCTCCAGTTCATCCCAAAGGTGTTAAGATTTGGAAAGTTAAAGCTGTTCTGGTCATTTGGTTTTATATCAACTTTTTTCATTTCACTTACATGTTTGAAGCGGCTTTAGGCCTTACACTATGTTCTTTTTTTTTTTAAATATTAGGCTCCTTTTTTACATTATATAATGACAATACATACTCAGTATTCTGTTCAGAGTCATCTGGTTTTTTAAGTACTCATAGTATATTTTGTTCCCTTTATTTGGATAAATTCAATAATAAAAAAAAAAGTCCTCTTCATTAGTATTAAAATGGACTGTCATTAGCATTCATTAACATCCAGTGCTTTTATTTAGGTATTTAATCTGACTTCTAAATCAGTGCAATTTAACCTATGGTAACGATAAAGAGCTGAGAAACAAAGTCTTTTACATCTAGCAGTCTGGAAAGGAATACAAAGCCATTTCTAAAGCTTTGGGACTCCACAGAGGCATGGTGAGAGCCATTATCCACAAATGGAGAAAACTTGGACCAGTGGTGAACCTTCCCAGGAGTGGGCAGCCAACCAATATTACTCCGAGAGCTGATCGATGGCTCATCTATGAAGTCACAAAAGAACCTGAACAATATCTGAAGAACTGGAAGCCTCACTTGGCTCAATTAAAGTCAGAGTTCATGATTCAACAATAAAAAACAAACAAACACAGACTGGATAAAAATGGCATCCATGGGAGAGATCCAACCTTTGTGGGGATTTTTTGTTGACGAAAAAGAACACACAGGCTCGTTCCACATTTGCCACAAAACATTAATGATCTACATGACTTTTGGGACAATATTCTGTGGACTGATGGCACAAAAGTTGAATGTTTGGGAAGGTTTGAGTCTGGCATAGAACTAACACAGCATTTCATAAAAAGATTATCATACACAAAGATGGTGGTGGTAGTGTGATGGTCTGGGGTTACTTTGCTCCTTCAGGACCTGGAAGACTTGCTGGGGTAAAAGAAAACATGAATTCTGCTCTTTACCAAAACATCCTGGAGGATGTCTGGCCATCAGTGCCCTGAAGCTCAAGAGCACTTGGATTATGCAGCAGGACAATGATAAATAAACAACACCAGCAAGTTCACCTCTGAATGGCTAAAAAAACAAAATAAAATGAAGGTTTGGGAGTCCCCTGGTCAAAGTCTGGACTTACATCTGATTGAGATGCTTCGGCACGACCATAAACAGGCCATTCACGCCTGATGAGAAAGACTCATTGCCAGCTATCGCAAACGCCTGACTGCAGTTCTTGCAGTGTTATCAAGGGTGACGCAGCCATCAGGTTTAGAGGGGAATTATTTTTTCACACAGGGACATGTAGGTTTGAATAGTGTTTTTCCCTTATTGAATGAAATCATAATTTAAAATGCATGTTGTACTTACCCTCGTGAACTTCAACCAATATTAAAATGTGCAGCAAATATGAAAAGGGCTCAAACAGTACTGTAATTTTTCCAGCTCTGGGGGAGCTTTATAGATAAAGTTTATTTTCTGAACAAGAGGAGCAGAGTTCAAAACATGTAGGTGTTTAGCAACCAAGAATGGTCAAGAAAATCTTTATCCAGTTGCATTAAAAATAGCAATATCGAGTATATACATAAGAAGACCGCGAGTGCACCTGCTGAATTCACAGAGAAAGAAAAGTGCATAAAATTTAGAAACAGCTGAGCTTTATGGTGGGGATGTCCACGCTTTCTAATAAACAAATCTTACTAGAATAAACCATTACAATTTATGTTGCCAATCATCTGAAAACACATGGCCTTTTTTTCTTCTTCTTGCAACTGGGTCAAAAATGATTGCCGTAAGCATTACGTTGAGCAATCTTTCAAGTCAACACGGGTGTCTGTGCACCTATGGCTCACACAGTGTCCACCGACTCATCTGAGTGCGCCTGTGCAGAGAACCAAACCGCACGAGAAGCCAACTGGCTGATCTGGACTTTCTGCATGATCACATGCAGTACTGCTGTCTTACTAACAGTCAGAAATCCTCCTGCTAGATTTAATTTGGATGCATATCACACAATTGTGCCACCTGCTCGTTACTTTACTCCAGCTCAGTTTCTCACAAACAGCTACTGAGGCTTCCTGCAGCTACAACATGTGCAAACTCGGAGCAAGCCCCAAAAAGCTGCAGAAGCTCAGTTGACATTTTACATGCCTTCTCGAGAAACTCTACAAAAAATACCCTACAGCCGCCGTAAACGATAATTATCTCAGCTGCTAGCTAGCGCTGTCAAACTGGGAGTCAGCGCCTGTGGAAACGAAGCTAGCTCTCACCTGACAGGTTGCTCTTCTTTCCCCTGCTAGCGCCATTTTTATCGTTAAACCCCAGCGTCTCCGTGACTCCGTCTTTCTCCTTGTTCTTCCCCGCTGTGGCAGCCTTCTTCTCCCTCTCCCTGTCCTCCTTCTCCTTCTCTTCACCCAGACCTGTCGACAGCGCCTCCGCCATCTTCGCCAAACGAAAGTTTCAGGCCGCTGCTGCCTGGGAGACTGACGGTCAGACGTCATCACGCACAGCAGGTTGTCCAACTCACCGGCAGATGTCGCCAAAGCCCTGAGATTATTTGCCGCACGTTATTTATTTTTCCCTTTTCTCAGTTTATAATCCCACGAAGCTAAAGACATTAAAAAGACTGTATAAAATGACACAAATAACAGCTTACGTTTCATTATAACCTATTCAACTGAGAAAGACTGTGAAAACATACAAAGCTGATTGAGTTTTTATTACCGTATATGCAATAGATTCACTATCATCATAACCCTTTTCCAATTGCACCTATAGGCAATTAGTTGTGTGAACGTAACAGAAACACACACACAAATGTGTTCAGTATTTAAGGAATTTGCTGATTTGCGTGGTTCTGCTCTTCTTATATATCGCTGCAGCCAACACAACTCAAGAGACACAACTTTTACTTTGAAGGCGGACTCTGGCGGACCATTACACCACTAGCAAGAAGGCGACACAAGGCAGGATGAATTAATGCTTTCATGTCTTTTATGCCCATTTCGGACCCTGCCATCTTGATGTCACAGCAGAAATCAAAACCCATGAAACCAGGCAACCTTCTCTAATCTCCTGTTGTGCAGTTTTGGTGAGCCCATGTGACTTTCTGTACAGAAAAGCCCCTGGTGCAGCCTTCTGCTGCTCTAGACCATCTCGTTTGTGTTCAGAGATGCTTTTCTGCGTACCTTGGATGTAACCAGTAGATCAACAGTAGATCTACAATCTTCGGTTTTGAACACATCTCATCTTGAAGAAATTTCTTCAAATTTGCCAAATGCATTCACTTGGACCACAAACTATTTAATATTTGGAGGTCAAAGGTCAAAGTCATCAAGACTTTATGTCTACTTAATTTCAGCAACGCCTTGAAGGTAAGAAGCGGAGGTTGAAACACAAAGATGGGGACCAATAAACCCTGGTGGTAGCTAATAGATCACGCTGACCTTCAGGCTCTGGGACATAATGAACCACATCTGTCATAATTAAGCACGGTTACATGATTTTTAAAGCTGTAACCAGAATTATAGGTAGATTTCTGCATGCAAAAGCCGAGCAACAAAGGTTAATTAATGCCATGGATAAAGAGGAGAGTGAAAAGAGGGAGAGAGACAGAGAGAGAGCAGAAACCAAGCGCGCAGCACGGATAGAGTTTCTCCCGGCGAGGGATCACTTTGACCTCCATGGATTCAGTTTCCCCTTCCTTGTGACTCACACGTCAAAGCTACACGCTACACGTTGATGCTACACAACGGTGGGAGCAACTTATGATGCTTTTTCTTTTCTTTTCTTTTTCTTTCTTTCTTTTTAAATTGTGGGATAAACTTATGGTGATCGCCGAGCGCGCACTGCGGTTCCTGCCTCGGGGCACCATGGGCTCGTAAGATGCCTTCTCTGTGGAAGCGGATAACATTCTCAGTGGCCTCGGCGCTCTGTATCGCCTCGGTGGTCCTCTTGGTGGTGGCTTTATCCACGGAGCGGTGGGTTACCGGGCGGATCCTCTGTAAAACCGGGGTGGAGATAGTGAATGCGTCAAATCCCGAGCTGGACCAGTTCATCGGGAGCATTTATTACGGATTGTTCCAGGGAGGAAAGACCAAGAGGTGCGGGCTCGGGGACAGGCGGTCCAAAATTTACAGTAAGACGATTTCAGACTTTTAAAACTACACAGATGCTGTCTTATTAGAGTAGAACAACACGTGAGCATCACTTTTGTTTATTTTTACAGGGGGGTTCACCCTGAACTCAAACTTTGTTCTTTTAGTTGTGACATGAGTATAAAACATTTACTAAGATATGATCATAGAGAGGCACAAAGAAGCTGATGCTGTGAACTCAAACCACTTTCACACTCACAAAAATCAGCGCGTGGTCTTATTTTAATGAATATACCAAACTTTTAGGGTTTGGGTAGCAAACAAAATACTAAAATTATCTAAGTTTGTTTGCTATCCATAAATTTACATAATAATGTAGAGGGTTACAGCTCTACTTTTTATACAGTCCAACAGAGCTGACAAGATGCAGTATTTGATTCTTTCTGCTCTCTCCAGTTTTCCCAAAGCTTGTGCGGACACTGAACGGGGGCCTCCACATGATGGTGATCCTGTTCCTGCTGGTGGCTGTGGGTTTTGCGCTGGTCAGTCTGTCTTTCTGCATTTACAATGCACGCAAGGTTCCATACCAGAGCATCAAAGGGCACAAGGGACTCTATCTGTGGAACTTCATCGCTGGTATGTCTCAGATGATGCATCATTTTGTTTCTTGTCCTTTCCCTGACTTGCCTGCTTCTCTGTCTGCAGCTCTGTTTGGTGCCCTGGGTGTTCTGTGCTTCCTGGCAGCTGTCAGACACCACAGTCTGACCGAGCGAGTGGCAAACTTTAAGGAGAACCTCTTCGTCCTCGTTGTCTTGGATGACAGTCTGGACTGGTCTTTCTGGCTCGGCGTAGGCAGCATTGCAACTCACTTTGCTGTCTGTGGAGTGGTCGCGATGAGTCGTATCAAGCTGCCCAAACCGGAGATCAAAAAACCTGAAGAACCGACTGTCTCTGCTGTGGACCTGCTGTACTGAAGAATATTGTTTTTTAGCATTTTCATCACTAATGATGGACAAGCGCCAACCGTGAAAACAAAACAGTGCCAGGGCCCTGTTCCTTTGAAGCTGTAACTGAGTTTTAGGTTAATTACAGCCAAAATTACGGAGTCATAACTACATAAATTAACAAGTTGGGACTAAAGTGGCGCCTAACTCACATACAAAGCCCAGGCAAATTCGTCCTTACCTTGATGATCATGCGGCTGTTTGAAATGACTAATGTATTAGTATAAATCTGGCTTTGATGCATATGGATTTATACATTATTATGTTTGATTTTTCAGAGTAAAAGTCAAGCTTAAAAGTAAACATGCCAAATCTCATACTTTGAATGAGTGCTGCAGTGTGCAGCACAGATCCTAAAGTCAGTATGAAAATAGATTTTTTTCTTTTAAATAGTCGTGTAAATAAAGTGTTAATGTGTAATACTATGTTTGTACATCATGAATTTCATTCAGACACTTCAAAGCTCAGCGATACATGTCTGCAAAAGAGCATAGAGGGTTACTTTAGTTATGTCAATCATTCACACTAGAAGAAGATTCGCGTCTCCTTGGTCAGTCAGTTCATGCAGGAGACAGACCATCGAGATAGAAGAGATGGACTGAATGAATGAAAAGGCTGCAGAGCGTCCATCCTGAATTACACCTTTTACCCCATTCATCATCTACATATTGTTTGCAAATACATGATTATTTTTCAATCATATTTATGTGTTGACAAAGACAGAGTAGTGTCTCAAGTACGTGGTCTCTGTCAGGTCCTTTTCTGATGCTTTTTAAAAATTTATTTATTGATATATTTTATTTACTTATTTCATTTTTAAAAAGCTTTAAATGCTGAGCTTGAGAGATTCTTAGCCAATGATGCAATAAATAATTGTATGATGTGTTTAAATAAACGACAGTGCTTTTAAGTAAAGTCTTCCTATGCAGCTTTCTATGAAGACAAAAAAAGTTGTTTGTTAGAAAAAAAGTGAAAAAATTATTTTGAAAAAGAGTTCATGTTACATCAGCAGGTCGAACTATTTCAGAGTCTTCAAGATCCATTCTCCCTTCTTCATAGAAACGTGTGTTCAGGCGTGTGTGTATAAGATAGCATTAAACATCATGTGCTTACTTTTTTGTGACTAGTTTATGACTTTCCTTGACACCAAAGCTTTGTTTTTCTTCTTAAGAGACTGTCTACAGCAGGGGTGGACAATCTTACCAAAGAAGGCCACATGAGAAACTGAGACTGATTCTTACGCGGCTTGACATTAATTTGAACTTTTTATAATTTATTGGACTGTCCCTCAAGAATAGTTTCTAATGTGACCCCATTGGGAAGATTAACTACCCACCCCTGGTCCACAACATATAATGTCCCATATCTCTTCATTCACACACATATACACATGGTTTAATGATGTTAGAGACTCCCCTTAAAATCATTCCATGTATACAGTTAACTTTTATAATGGAGACGTGCTGTACCTACTACTAATATTGATCAGAAGAAGACTGATGATGCTTTTTAATGTCAAGCTTGAAAGAATATTTATTAGTAGATTCATGTTATAGTCAAAAATAAAAATGCTGAAGATAAATACTGTGTGTGTTTTTATCTTTTTGCAGTTTATGTCAAGATTGTTTTACTTAGTGAAGTCAAACAAAGGCGATTGTATCAGTTTATATTGCAGCCATTTTAACATACAAATAAGGAACCAGTGAAAACAAATATAAAGTGTTCATTAAAAGTATGAAGTTGCTACATGTTTTTTCAGCTTTAGGTCTTCTTAAACTGCTTTGATTGCCAAATAATATCACCAGTATCCGTAATACTGGCTGTTAATCAATTATCCATCTGCCGCTAGGTGGCGACAAAGGCCCCTCTCCGTCGTCTCACTGTGACGTACAAATAAACGCGACCGTTCGGCTTCCTCTCGCATATGCTCAGTGTACGACCTTTAAAAGTGATTTACTTGGGCTCTCGGTGTGTGTGCAACAGATGACAATGTTTCTGGTGAGGACAGCTACGCGGACGGCGGTGCGGACAAACTCCTGCAGGTCGTTTTGTGTCTCACACACTCAGCTGAGCGACAGAAAGGTGAGTTTAGCATCTGGTGACAGTTACATCATCATCATCATCATCACACGAGACTCATTCAGTTTCAGATCAGTTCGGCTCCGTGTTGGTTCAGATGCTCTGCAGGTTCATGCGTGAGAATGTGGCCGTCTGCATCTTTTATCATATTGAACTGTGTTTGTGTGTCTGCAGGGTCTGGTGCTGGGAGTGTTTGAGAAGAAGGAGGAGGAGGAGGATGGGGGCACTCTTCATCTGACAGAGGCGGCTGCAGGGTTTGACAAGTCTCTCTCCGGAAAGCTCTCTGAACTGCTCAAACTGTGAGTCTCTGTTACCTGCAGACTGAGAGTGAACAGCATTCTTTGTGTGCGATTAGCCTCATAAACATTTGTATTTCCCAGCTCTGGGCCTGCACTCAAGAACGGCAAAAGCAGAGTATTTTATGGACTTCACAAGGTAATAAGGTGTGACTTTATGTTTATAAACCCCCCGTCTCCTCAGTCTAAGATCTCCTGATGAATGTTGTTTGTGTGTCTCCTGCAGGACTTCCCATGTGTAGCAGTAGTCGGTTTGGGTAAGAACCACGCAGGTGTTTGTCGCACAGAAAACTGGGACACCAGCAAGGAGAACATCAGACAGGCTGTGTCAGGTATGCCGTTGGTGCGTATAACAGAAGGAGTAAAGTGTTGTGCAATATCGCTTAAATGTGTTATGGACTGGTTCTTATATAGCGCTTTTCTACTCTATTTGAGCACTCAAAGCTTTATACAACACTCCCCATTAATACAAGCATTTTTTTTTTAACTTCAGCGAACACTTCATCAGCCAGGGATCAATCCACCAATCTTCTGATTAGTAGATTATCTCACCCATCTATCCATCCATCTTCTTCCACTTATCCAATACGTGGTTCTGGTGGCATTCCTACATATTTCCAGTTCCTTGTGATGGATCTCAAGGTGTGAGATATGTAATCTCTCCAGCGGGTTTTGTGTCCACCACGGGATCTCCTTGCAGTTGGGTGTGACTAGAAAAGCTCCATTTGGAGGCATCCAAACCAGATGCATGAACCACCTCAGCTGGCTCTTTTTTTTTTCTTTTTCTTTTTTCATCTATGACCTATCCCAAAGTCATTGACCTTTAATTGTATCAGCCACAAAGTTAACTCTGCCTTTTCTTATTCCTGTTTGTTAATCAAACAGTCATGCTATAATAATCTGTCAGTGTGGAAACTGCTGTTATGCTTTGACACCGTTAGAAATGTACAAGTCTAAGGTGCGTTTGCGAATGGGTGCTTGCGTAATCCGTGTACTCTGGGTACTGGAGCATAGCACAGCACCTCTGAAATGCTTTGGATCTCAAAGTGAAAGTAAAGAAAACAAGTGCATCCTCTGATTCGGACACGAATGTTACCTATCTTTAATGCCTCTGGGATGTTTAAAAGGTAAAAATAAATGCATCATATTTGACCTTTAGCTCAGAGGTAATGCAGTCACCTTTAGGTTCTATTGCACAGCAGTGCTTCTGTTGCATGTTGCATCTTCATCTGCACTCATTTGGGTTTATGCTGAATTCGTACCTGGTTTGTTTCTGTCATTCATGCACGTTCAGCTGGCTGCCGGTTGCTTCAGGACCTGGAGGTGAGCCACGTGGAGGTGGACAGCTGTGGTGATGCCCAGTCAGCAGCAGAAGGTGCCGTTCTGGGATTGTTTTATTATGACCAGCTCAAATCCAAGAAGAAGACCAAAGTAACAACGCAGCTTCACAGCAGGTAGATCCGAGAAACTGAAGCTCGCTGACTGTCAGAGGTTTTTAACGCTTTAAATACAGCGACATGCTACTTCCTGTGTCTGACTCTTCCTAGCGCTGACGTGGTCGGCTGGGAGAAAGGCATCGTGTATGCAGAGGGCCAAAACCTGGCACGGCTTCTCATGGAAGCGCCGGCCAATCACATCACGCCTACTGCTTTTGCCAAAACCATTGAAGAGAAACTGGCTCCACATGCTGATCGAGTCACCATACACAAGAGGTGAGTGTTTCGTTAATCATCATCATCCCCGGCACCGCTTTCAAAATCAGGAAGAAAAAAACATTGACTTTAAACTGTTGCATGTTTCAGGGGAAACGTTTCCATGTATTGACATAAATAATCATAAAACTGTTTTTTAATCTACTTCTGCTCTTTTATTTATTTATTTATTTATTTATTTATTTATTTATTTAGCTCTGCGCACTGATTTGGTTGTTGCAGTCAGTTACCTTATTTGTTTATTTTCATAATTAATTGACTGGGTGAATAAGCATTATTATTATTATTTAATGAATGAATGTATTTATTTACTTTTTTTTTTTTAAGTCATGGGCTGATCTGTTTTCTGTCATAGGGGAACTGATTTTCTTTGGGCTTACCATGTTTATATTGTGTAATAGACACACAGTGGTTAATTGATATAAAGCAAAAGCTGCATGTGGCCTTTAGGCATGGCACATACTCTTATAAACAGATAAACAACAGAGCATCTTCAAAATAACTGCGCTTTGGCATCTAAGAATTTCCCCTCCAGGTTTCAGGACCCTTTCAATTCAGTTTCCAATTTTGTTATACTATTGTACTAGGTATGACTGTGCAATGACAATAAAGATTTATCTCTTATCTCTCAAATTACTTTGCCTCCTCTCATCAGTTTCTAATCAAATACTGTACAAAATGCTGTCCCATTCCCCCGACTGAAGGCATATAAAAAATATTTTTTTATGCATCCATTCTTTTCCACTTACCTAATTTAGGATTGGAGGGGGGCTGGAGCCTATCCCAGCTGCCACAGGGCGAGAGGCAGGGTACACACCCTGCACAGAATAGCACCAATAAGTGAATTACTGTTGTATATTTACCGATCCTGTTTTTGTTCTGAAGAGTAGATGAAGTAGAAGAGTTTTTGTCTAATAAACTGTGCCATTGTAGACCGCAGGCTTGGATCGAGGAACAACAGATGGGAGCCTTCCTTAGTGTGTCTAAAGGTTCAGAGGAGCCCCCTGTCTTCCTGGAGCTACATTACAACGGTTCTCCTGACAGTAAGCAGCCTCCGCTGCTCCTAGTGGGGAAAGGCATCACGTTTGACAGGTAACACACAGCAACACGGGCTGGGATCAGATACTGTAAACGTCTCACTGAACTTTTTCATTACACCATACAGTGCTGTCTTTATGATTCTCTGTCTGTAGTGGGGGCATTTCTCTGAAGCCCTCTGCCTCTATGGATGCGATGAGGGCCGACATGGGCGGAGCTGCCACAGTGTGCGCCTCCATCGTCACAGCAGCATCTCTGAAACTCCCTGTCAACATTGTCGGTGAGCATCTTGATATTAAATACCCTGTTTGTTTGTTTTTTAAATTTATTTTTGTCATACATAATATGTTTAAGTCTGAGCACTTCACTGCCCTGATTCATTCAGGTCTGGCCCCCTTATGTGAGAACATGCCCAGTGGGAAGGCTACTAAACCAGGTGATGTTGTCAAAGCCAAGAATGGAAAAACAATCCAGGTTAGTGGAATCTTGAAATGGGCATCGAACTGCTACCTGAGTGTGCTTGTGCCAACACTGTGGCTCAAGTGTTGGAGCGTGCCATCTACCAGTCAGAAAGCTGATGGATCAATTTGCAAGAACTTGGAGTTGCTTCTGATTGTTAGAACGTGCTTGGACATGGATTAAAGTGCTGTAAGAATGTGCTTGTGGCTGGTGTTTATTATTAAGGGGGAAAAAAATCCAAACCTACATGGCCCTGTGTGGAAAAAGTGATTTCCCACTAAACCTAATAACTGGTTGACAACCCTTGGCAGCGACAACTGCAACCAAGTGTTTGCGATAAGTGTTTCCTGTGGAGGAATTTTGGCCTAATGATAATTGCAGATCCCAAAGGGTTGATTCTGTTCGTCTGCCCGTAGCGTTTTCAGTGGGAGAAATGATTTGTCACTCATCCAAATGACTTCTTCAGTCTCAGCTGACTGCAGGTTTCCCCAACCTTATAAACAGTATATTCGTACAATGACTGAAACTAGCCCTCTGAATGAACAATGGGCTGAGGTCAGTTCCTTGATCATTAATATGCAGATTGTAATGACCATTGATCAACAACCAATTAAGCCCAATTTTTGCAAAATTGTTGTAATTCAGCCCCACTGGAGGGTTTTCAAGCATGAGCTGCCTTTTTAAGGTCATGTCACAGCATCTCAATTGGATTCAGGTCAGGACTTTTGACTAGGCCACTCCAACGTCTTCATTTTGTTGTTTTTAAGTCATTCCAAGGTAGACTTGCTGGTGTGTTTTAGATCCTTGTCCTACTGCAGAACCCAAGTGCGTTTCAGCTTGAGGTCACGACTGGCTGGACAGCCTCCTTCAGGATGTTTTGGTAAACAGCAGAATTCATGGTTCTATTTACCACAGCAATCCTCTAGGTCCTGAGGCAGCACAACAGCCCCAGAACATAACATTACCACCACCCTATTTTACTGATGGCATAATGTTCCCTTTCTGAAACTTTGTGTCGCTTTATGCAGATGTAATGGAACACATACCTTCTAAAAAATTCAACTTATGTCTCATCAGTCCACAGAATGTTTTCCCAAAAGTCTCGGGGATCATCAAGATGTCTTTTGGTAAATGTGAGATGAGCCTTTATGTTCTTTTTGGTCAGCAGTGTTTTTTTCCTTGGATATGCCATGGATGTCATTTTTACCCACCCTCTCTCTCTCTCTTATTGTTGAATCCCGAACTCTGACCTTAACTCAGACAAGTGAGGCTTGCAGTTCTTTAGATGTTGTTCAGGATCTTCTGTGACCTCCTGGATGATTCATCGACATACTCTTGGAGTAATGTTTTGAGGCCGGCCATTCCTGGGAAAGTTCGCCAGTGTTCCATGTTTTCTCCATGCCTGTATAATGGTTCTCAACATGGTTCATTGGAGTGCTTAGAAATTATTTTGTAACCCTTTCCAGACTGATAGATCCCAATTACTTGGTGTTTCTTTAGATCATGGTATGATGTGTTGCTTTTTGAGATCTTTTAACCTGTCAGACAGGTTTTATGTAAGTGACCTCATGATTCAACAGGTCTGCCAGTAATCAGGCCTGAGTGTATTTAGTGAAACTGAACTCAGCTTTCCAAAAAATGTGGTTAATCACAGTTAATTTATGATTTAACAAGAGGCACAACTACTTTTTCACACAGGATCGGGTAGGTTTGGATAACTTTTCTCTTTCACACCACTGTAAGTACCAGGACATTTACAGCATGTGTACAGTTGTACAGTGTTTTTGTTTCTGTGTTCCAGGTTGATAATACAGATGCAGAGGGCAGGCTGATCCTCGCTGATGCTCTCTGTTATGGACATGTCTTCAACCCCAGAGCCATTGTCAATGTTGCTACGCTAACAGGTATGATTTCTCCAGCAGTTTGTTTACACAGTAACATCAAATTTTCTTTATGCTGCAAGACATTAATCATAGACAAATGTCAAAATCGTGGTGTATTTTGTCTTCAAGGTGCGATGGATGTAGCGCTCGGCTCAGCGGCAGCAGGAGTCTTTACAAATTCTGACTGGCTCTGGGAGCAGCTGCACAGGGTACTGCAGATACACGTTAAAACATGGTTCCTCAGTTCAACAGCTCTTCTGTTAAAGTGTGTGTGTCTGTGTTTGTAGGCTAGTGTTGTGACAGGTGACAGGGTGTGGCGGATGCCTCTGTTCCAGCACTACACCAAACAGGTGACAGACAGCCAGCTGGCTGACCTCAACAACATCGGCAAGTACAGCCGGTACGTATCTGTGTCTCATCTCCTGTTAGAGGCATCGCTGCAGCAGAGAGACGTCCAGTCAATGCTCCAGTGTGCAATGAATTGGAATTTTTTTTCTTCTTCTCATGAGTGATTTCTTTTTAGTTCTGGTGGTGCGTGCACTGCAGCTGCATTCCTGAGGGAGTTCGTCAAAGCTCCTCACTGGGCTCATCTGGACATCGCCGGTGTGATGAGTAACAAAGACGAAGTCCCCTACCTGAGGAAAGGCATGTCTGGAAGACCAACACGTACACTGGTGGAGTTTGCTGCTGGTCTAGCCCACAATGGCTAAAAGGAGATGGACAACAAATATTGATTAGACTCTTTCCCAATCTTCTAGCAAGACTCAACAGTGTAGGAACAGACCGAGGGCCAAACACAATGGTCAAATGCCACACAGTGTGAAACAGGCCACTGGATAAACTGATATAATTATATGAAATGGAGATATTTTTGTAAAACATCTGAGCTTCACTGTTTCCATAAACCACATGCATCAGTCTCAGATCAGTCCCTGGTCCTGTTGTCATCCTGAAGCTGTGTAGCATCAACAGTATTTTTTGTAGTATGAATAAATAAATTCTTACTGGTAAATAAAAACTGTTTTGTATGACTGTCACTGTTCAGACATGCTCTATTGAGAATGGTGCACCCACACTAAAGTGGGAAAACCGTTTCTTTGAGGACAAAGACTTGTACGTAGGGGTGTTTAAACTACGTTTGCATTCCACTACAGTGATGCAGCTGCTGCCAATTTCTGGTACATAACTGTACAAAATATAATGAGACATTATCAGAAGCTTTAATGTATATAAAGATATAGATTCCTATCATCTCTCAGGAGGACGCTTTGACTAAATTATGTCCCCCACAAAAAAGCAACAGACCAGAAAGATATTGCCACTGTGTCCCAAAAGATGTACAAAAGGTTGTCCACCCAAGTTTGGCTAGAAAGTTCTGTAGACTGTATACGCATGCGCGGACTGTAGAGGAGAAAAACAATCGGATCAAGATGGCTTCGTCCATGAGTGGGATGTTTAGCGGCCAGCAGCCTCCTGGTGCACATCCTGTCGGGGGTCCCGGCGGACCGGGCCAGCCGAGTTTTGCTAGTGCCGCTCCCAGGACCCAAGGAAGCAACACGCTGGTGGATGAACTGGAGGCTTCTTTTGAGGTAGGAGTCTTCAGTGCTGGCTTCCTTTAGCTGTGCATGCTAACTGTCGCTAGCAGCTTTAGCCGGTTAGAGTTAGAGTTAGTGTTTGTTTGCTGGTGCTGTTGTACCGCAGGGTGTACCCATTTTACATTCAAGTCCTTTTCTTAAAATTATTAAAAATAATAATAATGATGATTATTATTATGAGCAAGTATTATGGCGTGTAACAAAGTCCCAGCCTTGCCCCCTGTCTGTGCCCTGCTAATTAGCAGACACTTGGCAACAAACACACGGGCTGCTGTCTTTTTTCTGACACCTAAAACACCATAATCCTCCCTCTTTGTCACGTAACTAAATTTAAAAAGAAAAAAAAACACAATAGGCACACACTTCACACATCATGCACACCCGACTCCTTTGTTGGTTTAATGCGCTATGCTTCTAGCATTAAGCTGGGCATACACTGTGCGATTTTTTTTTTCTTCAGTCGCGTTATTCAGCTCCTGCTCAAACTGTACGATTGAGTCGCAGGTATTAGAAGTTCGTAGGTCACGATACTATACGGCCCGATGCTCTGATGCGACCTGAGTGTTCATACTGTGTCTGTCCCTCTCTGTCTTTCACTCACACAGACACACACCCCCCATCATCAACTTTGCTAAATTGCTAATGGAAAACATTGACCAGGCAGCTGCAATGTCTATCCAACTGTTTTCACGGTTGTTGCCACGCTGAGTTCTCTTTGCACAATATAAATTACACGAAGGATCTTCTCACATGCGTCTAACTGCTTTTGGTTGGGGACCTTAGTTCTTCAAAAATAGCTGTGGTTTTATATTGTGAAACCAGTTTCAGCATGCCTTTGGAAAAATTTACAAGATGACAAAGCTTGGAGACAGATCTGTACAAACACTTTCACACAAATGTAATCTCCAAAGAAAAAGGGTACAACCACAGATGTCCCAGTGGATATCCACAGATAAAGAGCTACTATCAGACCTCGCTGCCCGAATGAATGCCATTTATGTGCCAGGTGTTTATCACCTGACATCAGAGACCACTGTGAATAATGCTGCTGTCAGAGTAAATCTCTGCACCCAGTGACAAACACAAGATTGGAGCTTTTTAATGAAGACTGTATTTAAGTTTCACTAAGGCATAAACATAGAAGTAGTTCTAGTTACAGTTTTTTACTACCATTGATGTCTTTAACGTATTTATCCTCAGTTGCAAATCAACAGCATTGCTAATTTCTTTGTGTAGGTTGGGAGGCAGGTATTATTCACATATTTTAAAGTTTAATTAATCTATTTGGGGACAAGCAGTCTAGAAAACTGCCTGGACTCAAAGCTGGAACATCACTCATTCCACATCAAATCTTCACTTTTTTTTTTTTTTTAAAAAGAACATTTTCTGCTTAAGCACCTTTGATTTGCTTGAAAGTTTCAGGGTTTGAAATTTAGACATTTATAATGATTGCTGTGAAATTTTAGCTTCATTTGTTAAATACTATTTTAGATATCTAGGCAGTCTGAGGCAGTGTGTGATCACAAATATCTCAAAAACTTTAAAAAATAAAAGCATGACAACGTAACAAGTATCAGTTCAACATTTCTGGTACAGCAAAACAATTAAGATCGTGGAAAAGGGGATTCGTAACTCATTTCACGTGAGTAGTTCAGGTTTCCATCTCCACATGCCGTAATTAGCAGTCCAGTGCAACACCCTTACCCTAATACTACGACTGCTACGCGCACTCAGGGATCGGCAATCGGCATGTTGATACTGCCACTACTGCCATGAATGCTGCGAACTTCACAAGACTGTGAACTTGTTTGACTCCCCAAGGCAGATTTCAGGGTGAGAAGAAACATGCTGGAAGTGGGTCAGATCATTTTTCTAAAAAGTATCTGATATAGAAAGGTAGCATTTCACAGAAATCATCATACATGTCATAATAATGGATTGCATTTATATATTCAAGGCACCCAAAGCACTTTACAATTCCACTATTCATTCACTTTCACACACTGGTGGAGGCAGCTATAGTTGTACCCACAGCTGCCCTGGGACAGACTGACAGAAGCGAGGCTGCCATATCACGCCATCGGCCTCTCTGGCCAACACCAGTAGGCAGTAGGGTAAAGTGTCTTGCCCAAGGACACAACGACCAGGACAGAGAACCCAGGGATCGAACCGGCAACCTTCCGGTTACATATGCGCTTCCCAACCCCCTGAGCCACGGTCGCCCCAGATTTTGACCTTTGGACCTTAAAAGTTTTAGGCAAATTTGAGATGGTTGAGCAGAATGTCTGTTATGATTTAAGAATGTTGTCTCTTTTTATTCTTTAGGCATGTTTTGCATCCCTGGTGAGCCAAGATTACGTTAATGGAACAGACCAGGAGGAGATTCGAACAGGTCAGTGAAGCACAACACTTTTATTTTCCACATTTCACATTTTAGTCCGTATGCTGACATGTGTTGTGCTTATTGTAGGTGTGGACCAGTGCATACAAAAGTTTCTGGATGTGGCTCGGCAGACTGAGTGCTTCTTCTTACAGAAAAGGCTTCAGCTGTCTGTGCAGAAACCAGAGCAAGTGGTGAAAGAGGTAAACTATTGCAATGAATTGGCTCCACTTATGTTTCCAATAAATTTCCTTGTTATTTGTGCAAAATAAAATAAACAACTAGTCATGAATGTATGTATTATTCATTTTTCTCAATTTGTCAACTTGTCCTCTCACTTCAGGATGTGTCAGAGTTGCGTAATGAACTACAGAGAAAAGAAATGCTGGTTCAGAAGCACTTGACGAAGCTACACCACTGGCAACAAGTGCTGGAGGATGTGAGCGGCCAGCATCGTAAACCCTCAGACCTTCCCCCTCCTGGACCGCTGGCCTTTCTGGAGCAGGCCTCTGCAAATCTGCCCCCTGCCCCTTTAAAGCCAAACTAACACACTACATGTACAGTCACATCATTTGAAACTGCCCCACTCTCAAAATGTGCTGTTATGCATCCAATGTGTGTAATAAACCACCTGGAAACAGCAAAACAGTTGCTTGCCAAAATAAAGACTTTTGCTCTGCAAGGTTGGGATTGACCTGAGTCGGCCAAGGCTGGCTGGAGATGACACAGAAACAAGATATGTGAGCTTGCATTCATCAGTTGTGCATGCTTCATTTGAAGTAATGGTCAAATAAAGTCTGTATTTGAAGGATGGCAGAGTAATGTGACTGTATCTAAAACGAAGAGCACTTTCCTGCAGAAATGTGGGGAGATTATTACAATATTTCTACAGTTATTTTCCTGTTTTCATTTATGTAAATATTTTCATTGTTGATTTTTTTTTAAATTGTAAAAATAAAATATGAGAATTTTTGAAACTATACTGAAGTCTTAGTTATTTTTTAACAGTGCATTTTGTGATATAGTGATTGAAACAGGTTTGACCTCGCCCTGTAAAATTTCCAAGGTGTACTCCTCGGGTTTATTGGTGGGTCACAAATGAGTAGTACTCAACCTCTAAAAGTAGCTTTGCGTCATCTTCTGATAAAACACTGAACCGAGCCTTTGGTGCAAACCAGAGGGTCAGTGTTTAAATGGCATGAAAGGATAAAAATGATTTGTGGCATTTTGGTCCAGTATTGATACTCCTTTAGAAATCCTTCAGTTTTGTGGAAATTAAGTATTAGATCAATAGAACATACATGAGACTGTAGCTCAAAAAACAATTTACAAATAAATTATTTGGAATGTCCTCTGTGTTTACATAAAAACCAAAATAACATTGTTATCTTGGCATTTTGGTTTAAACAAATCTACCTGCCAACAGCTTTTATTCCAGGTCACCACTACACTGAGTCAGTAGTGAGTACAGAGAATTATGAAAGCATGTTGTCTCTGATGTAATTGGTGTCTTCACACCACAGCAGATTTGTTCTGCTCATTCTCACAGCTCTTGCATGTTCACAAACAGTACAGTCAGGCAAAATATCCTCACAGATGGTGCTCCGAGGACAAATTTCTGCAAATGGGTCTGTGGTCCTGACATGAAGAAGCCTGGATTTTAAATGTAATACTAATGTGTTTAATTAGCAGTTATCCACTCTTTTAGTACAGTTTCTGATTGACATGGACTAGATTTAACATGTTGTACAGTGTGTATCTAATGCAGGCAGATATCTAAATTGACAGAAAGACTAATTAAAAACATAAATGCTCATGTATGTTAATTTTTGACTTCCAAAGACATGACTTGGGAGAGAAGAGCAGAACATATTAGTCGCAAGGATGAGATATATGAGTATTTGTGGTCATGTTTGTGAGATACACAAACAATTAGTAGATAATGAAGCAATCAGTCTCAATCAGATCTCATTGTGCAGCATGACAATAGCCCCAGGCATGTACTGCTGTATAGGGGTTCTGAGTAAGTGTCCAAATAATGAAATAAAAGTAAACTGATAAGTGAGAAATATGATGCCAATGAAGAAAATTTTGACTTACAAAGTAAAATGCTAAAATAAAACTTTGTGCTTGATGATAAATAAAAGTTTTGTAATCCTATGTTTAAATTTAATCAGAATTGTGACTTACTAGGAACAGAATAACAAGAATTTAAGCCAGTAGTGTAAAGTATAAAGCTAAAAGACATAGAAAAGAATAAAATAGAATAAAACTTGATTGTCATTGTACATGTACAACGAAATCATGGGTGCTCCACATCAGCTGTGTTGGAATAAAATATAAATAGTAGACAGCAGGAATAAATAGCATACAGGAGAAATATATACAAAAACAATAGAAAGATACATTGGAGAACAAATTGCAAAGTGCTTCGAAGTAGTGCAAAAAAAATCTTTGTTAGATATTATAGTATAGTATTATTTTATGTGTTTATTTATTTATTTTACTACAAAACACATTGGTCTTAACTGTGCATATAAATAAGACTGACTTACTTAATATAATACTACAAATTTAGTAATAAAATCAAAACAGAGAAATGCTAAGGCAGGTTTAGCATGAGGCAAACACTCAGTAATATGATATCTAAAATCTGAATCCATAGTATCTAAATTCTGCCACGAAAATTTAAAATTCCAACTTACTGATTTATAAATTGACCTTATTTAATAAAGTATAACTTAGACTTTAAAAATCTAAAGTTTGTCCTTTAATCAAAATTGCGGTAGTATATCAAAATAACTTGTTATAGTTTATGAAAGTAAATCAAACACCTTGAGTCTGTAGCTGAAAATGATACAAACGTAGATCATAAACAGTCAACCAAGTCAAATTTATAACAGGATCAAATTTAGAGTACGAGGTCAAACCTGTGACATTATAAAGCCGTTTCTGATTTACAAAGTCAGATTTAGAGATATAAAACTTTGGACTTGATGAGAAGCAAAAACACGTTTCATGTTTCATGTATTTTTTAAATTGAATAAAAAATAAAAAGCAATGCAACAAAAATAGGGCCAAAATTGTCCATCATAATAAGACCAAACCTGGAGTAAATGATGAAGTCTAAAGTCTTTACAGTGTCACTTTTCAGTTTCCCCTTGTGATACTGTAAATGATTTATAATGTAAGGTCCCCTGATCGTGTTTATGAGCTGTCTCTTTATGAACAAACTGAACTGAGTGTTTGTTCAGTTTCGTGAGTCTCCCACAGCTAGAGGGAGACAGCGCTTTCTTCTGGGACGCCTTGGCTGCTCAGAGGACCGTCTTTACCGACATGTCCTTGTTTGTGCGTTTTAATCAGCGATTGGAAAATAACAGGTATCCTTGTCCGTCCGCCTCTCGCACCCATAAACACCCAGGAGTAAAAGAGAGGGGACGCTGAGTAAAAACAACCCCCGTCTGACCCGGCGGTGTGCGCCTTTCCTGCGCGTTTTTCGGCCCACATAAGGAGCAGTCCGCTGGGTACAACAGCCGGACTGAATCGCAACGTGTCTGTGGAGAGTGTCACCGCAGCAGTCGGGCTGTGTGTTTCTATGGAACAAGCTGCTTTAATGGGGCTGTCGTCAGCCCGTCTCTCCGCCTCTGGACAGATGATCGCCGTGATTCACGCCTGAATTTAGACCCATCGAAGACGACACTGTGTGGATATGGAATGGTGCATGCCGCTGGGCCAAGTTTTCAGCCTCTGAAAAACACCAGAATCATGGACAGTCATCCGCTGTAAGTGCAAAAAGCTGCTGAATCTCTCCCTCCCTCTCTCTCTCTCTCTGTGTTGACGTTTCCCAGTGGCTGCTTGACTGATGGTGCCGCATTGACAGAGACAGCGGCCAGCCGGTGTGGCTGCTCAATGACCGGGTGGGGAGGACTGATACCCGGGGACTGTGGCTGCAGGATCAGGCTGCAGGCTCTGTGGTGGTGTCATAACGTTGTGCTTGTTGGTCTAACGCCTCTGTTTCTGTTCGTGGCACTGAGGACGTGTGCTTCACAGCCGTGTGTGGGTGTATTTGTGACAGTAAACAGAGGAGCAGCATGTAAATGTACATGTTGAATGTTTGATTTCAGGAGAGGGAGGGCAGAGGTGTGCGCTCAGAGGTGCGAATAACAAAGTAATTGTGCGGATTATATATCATATACTTCTAGTCCAGCACAGTTCAGCCAACTTGATCGATCTGTTTTTAATGAATAGTCAATAGTGAAGGTTTTAAGTGCACACGTGATCTTATCAAACACCTTGGGCAGTCAGAAGGTTCCATCTTAGGTTAAGCCTAATCCATGTTTTACCACATATGCCAGAGTCTCAAACATGAATGGAAATCTCTGTAGCAGGACTTTTCCTGTTCTCTCTCACATCCTCTTCAGACGTATCATGAAACCCTCAGGAGAAGGGCCCCTGAGTAGAGCTGCTGGATTATGGTGCCACCTGAAAGTGCTACTTGATTCATCAGTATAATAATATCTTACACGCAGGAGTCATTTTTCTTCTAAATTGTAACTCGTATTTTTCTCAGAACATTTTCGCTATTAATATTGAATAAGCACTTTTATTAGTGCTGCAGTGTTCTTACATTGTTTCACTACTTCTGTCAGTGACTGGAGAACTTATGCAGGGTGTGTTTGTATTTTAAGATGTGCAGCATCTTCTTCTCACCTCAGCAGATCACCCGCCTCCATCTCTCCTTATCCCTAGCATCCTCCTCTGTCACACCAACCCTCTGCATGGCCTCCTTACCTACAACCATGAATCTTCTCTGTGATCGTCCTCTTTTCCTCCTGCGTGGCAGCTCCGTCTTCAACATCCTTTGCCTGATATATCCACTCTCCATCCAATCCATCTCAGCCTCGCCTCTCTAACCTTTTCTCCAAACTTCTCAACCTGAACTGTCCCGCTGATAAATGAATTTCTAATCCTGCCCATCCTGCTCACTCCCAATGAAAATCTTAACATCTTCATCTCCTTGTCAGTACCAGCGTCTCCAAACCATACATCACAGCATGTCTCAGTAATGATGTGCAGCATGTGACTGACTGCATTCTATGTAACTACAAATTATAACAATAAACAAAAACAATATGAATTTGCATGCAAAACGTATAACTTTGGCAACATTGGCTATGTGCTAAACTGCTCTTTCAAACTCAAGTATCAGCAGTGTCTCAGGCAGTGCATCCCCTGTTCTAATCATAACGTTAGTGCAACAACAACAGTTAATAATATCAACAATAATAATAATAGAATTTATAGCAGAACCGTTCAGCTTTTACATGCTACAACTGAGAGTCTGCACCTTGTTGATATAAACTAATAATTAAGGTCTTTAGATAAGATTTTAAACAAGACAAAGCACTACCTGATACTGCAGCTTTGACTGGACTGCTAAACAGTTTACAAATGAGCGTTTAATCTTAATTGTGGTCTCCTGGGAAGATGCCTTCTTTACGTGTGTGAAAATCAAGCTTGGTCCTGATACAGCGCCCTCTGAGTGTGTGCGTGTTTTTTGTCAGGAAATCAGGAAATATTACACCGTCAGTTTCCAAATCAACAGTAATTTATCTTCTCTAGGAGATAAACCAGCCGAGTCGGGGTTTAAAGTGATTGCAAAGACACTTTGGAAAACTTAATGAGAAGTTAAACGCAGTGTGTGATTGTGCTTTTGGTTAAAGCTATGGTGTTTAGAAGTGAAACAAACAAAAAGATGTCCTCACTGTGATTGCCGTGCACCAGAAGACCCGAGTAGCTCTCAAGTTACGCGTTTTGTGTTCCCTGTGTGTTTGCTTCTTGTTTACGTATCTGTACTGTTCCTCTCAGGTGCACTAGACTTTGTCCACACTCTCTGGACAAAGAGGACGGAGTGGAAAGGCACGGTCCCGTCACTCTGAACCCTCGCCACATGAGGAAGGCGTTCAAAGTCATGAACGAGCTGCGCAGGTGTCCCACACTGTCTCTTCAGTTATTTGTTGCCTCGTCCTCACCAAATCCTTTCTGTAAACTGTAACGGTTTCTGTTTCCCACTCGTGCGTGTAGCCAGAGCCTGTTGTGTGATGTGACCATTGTGGCAGAGGACGTCGAGATCGCTGCTCACAGAGTGGTTCTGGCTGCTGGGAGCCCTTACTTTCACGCTATGTTCACAGGTAACGACCCTCCTCCATTCTCATCTATTCGGTTCCTTTCATTGTTTTTAGTGCCTGACACAGTTGCTACCTTTGTGGTGCTGAAAAGCTAACGTGTGCATATGTACTAACAGGCGAGATGGCAGAAAGTAGGGCAAAACGAGTGAGGATAAAGGAGATGGATGGCTGGACTCTGGGCCTGTTGATTGACTACATCTACACGGCGGAGATACAGGTCACGGAGGATAATGTGCAGGTAAACACACACATGCATTAGCTCAATAACTACAGCCTGGAATCACACTGAGTGGGTTTGCAGCATTTGCAGTGACCACAAACTATTCTGGGTTTTAACCTGCTGGCCAGCTGTGGGCTTTCTGTGTGGGAACTCTGGTTTCCTCCCATGGTCCAAAGACTCGTATGTTAGGTTAGCTGGTGATTCTAAGTAGGTCATATACATGATATCTTTCATATTTTCCATATTATGTCTTCACGCTTCTTAAGCTTTTCTTATCTTGGGATGACTGTGGATCAGGAGGTAAAGCAGGGTGACTACTAATGGAAAGGTTGTTGGTTTGATCTTACATTGCTAACACTGGTAGGCTCAGTGTTTTTGGTGTTGTGGCTCAAGCAGTCTTTACTAATCGAAGGGCTGGTGGATTGAAATTTTTTAACTCAGTAGGAAGTCGTGTATTATGATCAGGGCTTTTGGTCGGGTTAAGGTCTGGAGTCTGGAGCCCAGGGCCAGAAGCTAGAGAGACAAGGTGGTGCAGCGGTTAGTACTGTTGCCTCACAGCAAGAAGATCGCGGCTTCTAATCCAGTCTGGGGCCTTCAGTGTTTGCATGGGTGCTCTCCTGATACTTTAACTTCCTCCCACAGTCCAAAGATATGCAGTTAGTGGGGCTGGCTTAACTGGTAATTTTAAATTGGTGTGAGTGTGATTGGAAAAATCTAAAACTTGCATCTGTATTTAAATAAGGCTGTATTTAATATTTGGTGTCATTTAAAAAAAGATGACACTGACCTGGATGACTAAGATTTTCTGACGTAAATATTTCTGAAATGTGTTCAGATTCATGAAACGATGAGATGTGATTTAATCAGGCTTTTTCTCTAGAAGATTTCTACTTGCTTTAAAACCCACGAAATTAAACCAGAAAAGTAGTTTCCATGTTTGAACAGATTTTTTTTTTTAAACTTGGGAAGGATCAGATCACCACAGTGCAAATAAAGACACTATAAAAGATGCACGTACAGCATGTGATCACTTTGATTGGTAGCTGTGCTCTAAGCTCAGCTGAGTTTATTTTTAGGTTTTCACTTCTTTCTTGGTCTAAAAGTTGAAAAAGACTGGAACAGTTTCGTTAACGTAAACTGTACACCAGGCCAACCTGTCACTGCTCTAAATGTACTGATCTGTACGCTGTGGCATTAAAGCCGAAACCTGTGTGCAAACCTCGTGCTCTTGTTTCTCAGGCGCTGTTGCCTGCAGCGGGGCTGCTCCAGCTAAACGAGGTGAAAAAGGCTTGCTGTGAGTTCCTGAGCTCTCAGCTTCATCCGTCCAACTGCCTGGGAATACGAGCCTTCGCTGACCTACACGCCTGCTCCCAGCTTCTCACGCAGGCTAACAGCTTTGCAGGTTTGTGCGTTCAAAAGTCTGCATGTGTGTGGCAGCACTTCCTGTTCCTTTATTTAAACGAGTCCGCGTGTCCGGGAGGATCTGGGGAGACAGAATGAGAACAGGTGTAATTAATGAAGTTGTGGAGAGAAGCAGCTGTGTTTATCTGCAGTTTGTGCCCGCAGAGCAACATTTTACAGAGGTGGTCGGGAGTGAGGAGTTTCTTAATTTGGGCATGGAGCAAGTGTCCAGCCTTATTGCCAGCGACAAGCTCACCATACCCTCAGAGGAGAAGGTATGCTCTCTCGTCGTTCTCATTTTGCACGTGTAGCAGAAGTAAAGTAAAAACTTTCCAATGATGTGCGTGTGCGCTGTTGTGTAGGTTTTTGAGGCCGTCATAGCTTGGGTCAACCACGATAAAGACGTCCGCCAGGAGCATTTGGCTCACCTGATGGAACATGTCCGCCTGCCGCTCCTCTCCAGAGAATACCTGGTGCAGGTGTGTTTAGCTGCTGTTCTTTAATCTGCTCTTAAACTTAAAAGTTTTATGCACTATCAGCTGCCAGTAACCTTTTGTGTGTCATCCTTTTTTTTTTAAAAAAAAGAAACTGGGCTGGTGTAAAGCCTCCTTAATGTTTTTTTCCCCCCATCTCTTTGAGTGATGTAGAAAAGCACTATATACAGAACATGAACCACATGTAGGTCAGAGAAAGAAAAACGGCAGGAAAGGGTGATTAAAAGTGAATTCAGTAAAAAATGTGGGAAATAAAAGATGAACGAGGGGCTGACGGGAATAAGGTGCCACAGTAAATTATGAATGTACACAATATAATGTAATTTATACTTTTCAAAGACTAGACTCGTGCAAGTGCAAACAGTGCAGCAGAGCAGTGCTTCAACATTCAACGATGGCCTGTTTTATTGTTTCTGGGACGTTCAAACAAGCTCATGCAAGAAAGGAGAGCTTTCTAATTCTGTCATCTTGCTGGTGAGGTTGGTTATGACAGGAAGATGTTGTGTGTCTGTGTGTCTCTGTGTGTACACTTCACTGATGTGTTGAAGATATCTATAAAAAAAACAAAACTATGATGTAAAGTGAATGTGTGCTTCACTTGTCAAAAAGGGCACTTTTATTGAAAGTGATGAAATTAAAAATATAAATAAATGTTTGTTTTTCTTTGTCACTTCTGTTGCTTTAAAGAAGTGGATTTGATTGTTTCTTGGTGCAAAACTGAGTGCAGTGTTTGCTGTGGCTGAATCTTTTTTACAGTAAAGTGGCAGCGGCTGAAGTCCTTTAGCATTTATTTTTTTTACTGAAAAAACATCATGCCCTTGTACAAATACCTTTTTTATGGGTTTTTCTTATGCTGACTTTAGCTCAGAAACATCACACTCACTGCGATGTACTGTAACGGTAAATCATGCAAGCTGATTGGTTCCTCCCTCACTGTTCACTTCTGTCAGCGGGTGGAGGAGGAGTCTCTGATTAAGAACAGCAGTGCCTGTAAAGACTACCTGATTGAGGCCATGAAGTACCACCTGCTGCCGGCCGACCAAAGAGCTCTGATGAAGACCGCCCGCACACGCATGAGGACTCCAGCCTGCTGTCCTAAGGTACTAACACACTATGAACACTTACATCCACATCAAAACAGCATGTGCTCTTGTAACGGCATCGCTGTTGTGCGTAGGTGATGGTGGTGGTTGGCGGTCAGGCTCCTAAGGCCATTCGAAGTGTTGAATGTTACGACTTTGAGGAGCAGCGATGGTACCAAGTGGCTGAACTCCCAACTAGGAGGTGCCGAGCAGGTAGGAAACCCTCAGTAATCATAATAAATGAGCTGAAGAATGTCACCTGAAGGCTCCTCGGATTAGGCAGTTTGATTCTCATCCACCTACCAGGATTTTCCCAAGAAAAAGTGAGAATAAAAAATAAAGTTTTATGTCACTCAGCACTGATCAGGAGAATGATTGATGTTTTAAACTTTGTGTTCTCTCTCAGGTGTGGTGTATGTGGCTGGATGTGTGTACGCGGTGGGCGGTTTCAACGGTTCTTTGCGCGTGCGGACGGTCGACTGTTACGACCCGATGATGGACCGCTGGACGAGCGTGAGCAGCATGCAGGACCGTCGATCGACGCTCGGGGCCTCTGTGCTCAACGGACTCCTGTACGCTGTTGGAGGCTTTGACGGCAGCACAGGTCTGCTGCTGCGATTTTTAATTCGTGAGGTCGTGACCTCAGCGTGTGACGCCAAATGTCCTTTAAAAATGTGACAGCAGAGCATTTTCAAAATGTTTGCTGTATTTTTGATTGACGCTCTGCGTGTTTGCAGGTCTGTCTACGGTCGAGGCGTATAACGCTAAGACAGACGAGTGGTTCCATGTGGCGCCCATGAGCACCCGACGCAGCAGTGTAGGAGTCGGCGTTGTCAATGGTGAATATGATTCCCAAACTAAAATCAGCTTTTAGAAATAGAAGGTGAACAACCATACAGAAATACCTAGTCTGGCAGGAAAAACAGCTTCAGTAGAGCTCATATTTTTCTTTTTTAAAACAAACCACTATTACAAAATATTACAGTACTACGATATATACTATGGCAAGAGCGGTGTGATTAAAAATATCATAGTTCCTCCATCACTTGTGTCTTTTATCCGCCCCTGCACCTCGTTCTAAATTATGGATTGCATGTTTTTCAGGGATCCTTTATGCTGTTGGAGGTTATGACGGAGCCACCAGGCAGTGTTTAAGTACGGTAGAAGCTTACAACCCTAAAAGCAACACGTGGAGCTATATAGCAGAGATGGGAACAAGACGCAGTGGAGCAGGTGTGTCAACTTTTGAAGTTATTTGTGTTTTAAAATACTAAATGGACCAACTGATCTGTTTGTCAGTACAAATCTTTACTGAAGCTTACTTATAAAAGAGGACTAAATGAAAAACATTGCACAGTGTGATCTCTAGTAAGTGCATGTCCAATGCCTTCCTCAGGTGTGGGTGTATTAAAAGGTTTACTTTATGCTGTGGGGGGCCACGATGGTCCATTGGTGAGGAAGAGTTGTGAAGTTTATGATCCAGCCACTAACAGCTGGAGACAAGTAGCTGACATGAACATGTGTCGACGTAATGCAGGTAAGCAACACGGCGTGTGTTCACCAAGCAGCCTCGGATGTGTGGTGCTCTTGTGTTAGATGTCTTTTAATCGTTGTGCGTTTGTGTGTGCAGGCGTGTGTGCTGTAAATAATGTACTCTACGTGGTGGGAGGAGATGACGGAAGCTGTAATTTGGCCTCGGTGGAGTTCTACAATCCGATCACTGACAAGTGGACGCTACTGCCGACCTGCATGAGCACAGGTCGCAGTTATGCAGGTCAGCGCTCCACATATGGAGCCACTCAGTTTTCAATGCTTTCTTGAAGTTGGCTTTTGTTATTTCTTGTGGTTACTTGAGCCATACTGTGCAGAATGATTTAGAAAGGGGCGCTTTATATTGTAAGGTAGAGGCCCTGCAATAACATAGAGAAAACTGCAACAATAAAATGAATCCTCTATGAACAAGCAATTAGCAATAGTGGGAAGAAAAAACTCCCTTTTAACAGGAAGGAAACCTCTGGCAGAACCAGGCTCACAGAGGGGCAGCCATCTGCCGTGACTGGTTGGGGGTGAGGAGAGGAAAACGGGACAAAAGACACACTGTGGATGAGAACCACTTAATAATAACTAAAAGATTCAATCCACAGAGAGTAAAAGAAGAAACACTCAGTGCATCGTGGGAAACCCCCAGCAGCTTAGAGCTATTGCAGTGTAACTAAAAGAGGATTCAGTCACCTGATCCAGGCCATCACTATAAGCTTTACCAAAAAGGGAAGCCTGTTGTGTAAGAAAACGAGGATATAGTTGTTTGAACTTAACTTATTTTATTTCTGTTATTTCAGGTGTGACTGTGATTGACAAGCCCTTATGACTGCTCTAAACACCCGCCGCTGATTGGGAGCAAAACGTATTCTCCTGCTGAATACTGATCTTGGATCTGTCTACGATGCCAATGCTTCAAATGTTGGGCAGCATTAGCACAGGCACTGACGAAGATGAAGGAAATTACAAGAATGTTGTTGAAGATGACGAGGATTTTTGCACTTACCTGAATGGGGGGGAGCTGTAACCAACAAGGGGATCAAACCTGTGTTTTAACCCCTTCCCCTCCCATCTCTCGTGGCAGGACTGCAGCAGCGACTGGACAAAGCTATTTGAAGCATCTGTGTACCACTGCAGTGCCACAGAAACGCTACTGATATGAAGCTACTTTAACTCCAGAGTTATTTTAACATTAGTAATGTTAGCTCAGAGAAAGACCACTGACCTGCTCCATGGGAGAGGAAGGCAGAGAAGGACCATTTGGGACTGAAATGGGTTTCTCTTTCATTTTTTAAAAATCCTATTGAGAAGTGAGTTGTGTGTGCGTGAGTGTCTGTTTGTGTGAGGGCTCATATGTGTGTGTGTGTGTGTGTGTGTGTGTGTGTACGCTAGCATTTAAAGGTGCTCTGTTGCTTGCACATGTGAGCATGTGTGTTTGTGTGCATCTGGTGTGGTGACGCCTAGTTCGATGCCGCATGAACGCACTCCGTGTGACCTCCGATCTTTTACAGTGTTGCAGGGTGGCTGCTCAAGAGTGCCTGAATGTCAAAGTACGGTCTGTCTCCCCTTCTCCTCTATTATGCCTTCAGTACTGTCACTGGACAGTGAGTGGCTGCTGGTCTGGGATAGAGAACACACATTTTGACTTCGGGTAGGATGCGATGGCTGTGTTAGCTCGCTTTCAACCAGAACAGCAACATGAGAAGCAGCTGTAGCAGGTGACGGCGTACAATTATTCTGGAGGAAGCTGACTTTGATTGGAGCCAGGAGCCTCGTTCACCTTGCCAAAAAAAACAAAACAGTGATCGGTAGAGGGGAGAAAAAAATACAAAAACCAGTTGGATGTGTCACCTGGCAGCCATATTTAGTGTGGTTGTAACCACTCATGACAACAGCAGGCTGAACTCACTGCATGGTTCCTGTCTCTAACCTGCTACCCTCCAAACCGTACCCTCTTCTCGTTCGGTGTAGCAACTGTATTAACTACTGCACACCCTGACATACTATGAATGTGCCAATTTTAATATGTCTCTTCTTTACTGTCTCTCTTTTATGACTCTTCTTCACTAATCTGTTCTCTCTTTCTGGAAAGTGACCAAACTTACTGTTGAGTTTCTTTTGTTTCTTCAGTCTCTCGCCTCTCCTACTATATTGAGAACTTGCTACAAATAGTAACTGGTATCGCTGTTTCTTGTCAGTGTATTGAGGAATGTCATGTAGGCTAATGACTTTGACAATGTTTCACTACTTGTTTTATATTATCATTAATAAATATGCTTCTTGTATTTAAAGCTGTGAAATGATATAATCTGTTTTTAATATTTTGCCAAATCAGTAAAACCTTGAAATGGAAATTCCTGTGTGCGATGCTTTACTCCTGTTACAAAAACTGATATTTCATAATGCCCAGTGTCCCTTTTGGTCATTTCTCATTACTCTAGTATATCTGGTACAAAATACACTTCATGATACTTTATTCTGTTTTAAAGGCAAATATTGTATTTTCTTTCTCCTTTAACCTCCTAGGACCTGGCGTCCACATATGTGGACATCACATTTTGGGTTATTTAGACCAAAATACTCCATTTTGCTCTACAGGGGCCTGATATCCACTTATGAGGAGATTATACTGCTAGTGTTCTATCGAAATTTTAAACGAATATCCTCATATGTGGCTCAATTTTTCTTAAAACCAAAAATCAGGTAAAAAAAAATAAATATCTGGTTATTCTTTGTTTTTACATTCATCAGGTCCCAATCAGCCCAAATATCAAAGAGAAATTAAAAATACATGCCGTGGAAGAGTTTGGGTCTTAGGAGGTTAAATGTATTGATGAAGCAAATGGAGAGTAACACAAAGCATTTTTTAAAATCTTTTTTCTTTTTTTTAAAAATGGTAAATGGTCTGTATTTGTATAGCGCTTTACTTTGTCCTAAGGACTCCAAAGCGCTTTACACTATACACAATCATCCACCCATTCACACACTGGTGATGGCAAGCTACAGTGTAGCCACAGCCGCCCTGGGGCGCACTGACAATTGACGCATTAGATGCATTAGTAATTTAAATTTGCCAAAAATACTTCTGTTTCTTGGACTGTAGGGGTTTTATAGTGTGGTCTACATTTATGTCCATAGTTAGGCAAAATAATAAAATTAGTTTGTTGTACAATGTATACCACCACAGGGAATTTTAAGCCAAGCAGTTAGGATTTGATTGAAGATTGAAGGTGTTTAACGAAAGTGTTGTATTAACTGTTCAGTAATTACAGGAATTTTATTTTTATGCATAGTCCCCCTATTTTCAGTGGCTCGAAAATAATTGAATTATTGGCTTATGAACAGTTTTGTAGTGCAGTAAAACACTATCCCTCTTTTTTTAATGTCGCAGCAAACACATCTGAAGTTTTAATTCAGGGTGTTGAATTTTTGTTTTATAGATTTTCACTGTAATTATCAACATAAGGCCCAAAGGGCTATCGGTGCAAGGTAGGCTAAAAAAAACCTAAATAAATCTACCACACAGAGAGCATAATGTTTAGTGGTGACATCCTTAATCTGGTACATTGTTATAACAAAACAAATGAATATTAATGTATATAACAGTTAAAAGCAACTTCACAACACCTAACCAAGTCAAGAACTCTCTCCAGGAGGTAAGTGTATCACTGTTAAAGCCTTTAGTTAAGAGACCTCTTTATCAATAGAACCACAGAGGGTTTATAACAAGGTGCAAACCACTAATTACACTCAAGAACATAAAGGCCAGATTAGGCTGTTCTGGGGAAACAGTCTGAAGAAAGGAAACTAAGATGAACTTGTACCAAAATGATGGAAAGAGAAAAATATGGAGGGGAAAAAAGGAACGGCTCAGCGTAACACATCGGTCAAACATGGTGGACGCAATAAATTAAGAGTGTTTCTTGATGGTATGACTGCTGTTTGAAACAGCAGGATGAACTGTGATGTGCACAGGACTACAGACTCTGCTCAGATTGAGACAAATGTTGTAAAACTGATCAGACAGTGCTTTACAGTGTAAATGCTGACCTCAAGCATACTGTAAAAGAGTTTCTCAAGGAAAAGAAATGACATACTGTTCTTTTTTTTATATCTTTCTTTCTTTCTCTTATTTCAAATGATTAAAATTTCAACAAAACAAACACGGGAAACAGAAAACATGATAAAAACATTTTCAACAAAAGGATCTGTAACGCAAAAACAAAGGGTGTTCGAAAGGGAACTGAACCTTGTAATTTAAAAAAAAATGTATTTGTGTCTTCACGATACCAAATATTATGTATTATCCTTATTGCTCTGATTTGCATTGTGCATATGTTTTGTAGAGGACTCTTGTAAGTGTTGCCCCAGATTTCAACACAGTACTTAAATATGGTAGTAGCAATGTGCAGTAAAGTGTGTGCAATCTTGTATTGTTCGGGACGTACCTTGTTTTTCCCAAAATCCCTGTGGTTTTTGAGATCTTGTTTCACAAGTGTTTGATTTATAGTTTCCAACAAAGCTTGTGGTTACACCAAGAAATCTCTTTTCAAATACTCTTTCATTGGATACTTTATCAATTTCCAGTCTCCAGACAATTTGGGACCGAGCACTGAACCTTGTGGGACACCACAGGTAATATTCAAGAACACAGATTTTGACAGAGCAGTTTGTATGAATTGCCAAGATAACTTTTTAACCAGTTGTTTTTTGTTTTGTTTTTTACCCCTCTCACACTATATCTTTCCATTTTTGTAAGAATATTTTGTCGTCATTATATCAAAAGCCTTTTTCAGGTCAATAAATATCCTCACTTCATATTTTTTATTATCTATGTATTCAGTTATATTTTCCACTAACTTCATCATTGCCATAAATGTTGGTCTAGCTGATCTAAAGATTAAAATAGTATTATTCTCAATAAGTTGTCAAGCCCTGCAAAAAAATAAAATAAAAATAGATGTCCAGTTATATTGGAGAACTGTCTAAGTAAGGAAACTGGGCTGTAATTTGTAAAATTATGGTCCTGGTGGTTGAGCGTGGTTAAGCCTGGGCCTCGTGGCAGAGCCTAAAGCCTTAGCCTGGGCCTGATGGCTAAGCCTGGTGAAGCCTGAACCTAGCAGAGCCTGGACCTGGTAGGGCCTGGTCCTGGTGGCTCGGCTTGGGGGAGCCTGGACCTATTGGCTGAGACGGTGGCGGAGACTGGCCCTGGTGGCTGAGCCTGGCCCTGGTGGCTGAGCCTGGCCCTGGTGGCTGAGCCTGCATGGTTTCTGTTCAATGGGCAAGTCAGTCGCCTAATTTCAACCCTACAGACATGCTTTTTAGTTTTTAAAGATTAAATGGAGACAAATCCACAAACAAGCAGAAACTGGTGACATCCATGGTTTCTAGACTTCTGGCAGTCTTTGACTGCAAAGGATTTTCATCCAAGTATTAAAAACAAACCACACTGTAAACTTTTGTTAGTTTGTTCAATTAATTTGGATCCTCTGAAAATGTCTGCAATTTCTTGTAAACAGTTAGCAGTGTTTTTTATGTCACACGTCTTTGATTTAAAATGCACTGTGATGGTCTGCAGAGGTAACATTACAAAAATAAATAAATAAAATAAAATAAGTGCATCATTATCCAACAAATGATGGTTCTGTCTGTAGTGTAAAGGGAGTTGCACAGTTGGCAACTAACTACATAGTTTGCTTTGGAACAGAAACGATTATATTTTATGTTAGATAATATGGTAACAAATAGGAAAACCTAAAGTTTAATTTGTGTTGAATTAGTTATTTTTAATACAGAAACACAAACATAACTCATACTACGTGCGTCTCAACGTGTCCACAGTATTTCCGCAGTAAACACTGGAGTCAGAATCTGTTATAAAATACAATTAAAAGTGAAGATAACGCATGGCTCAAGTATCTCGGGACGAACCACCCCATCTCTTCCCTCAAACAGCCTGTTAAATTCTGCTTCGGTTACGAAAGCAGACCTCACTTCTGATTGGCTGTTGCTGTAGAAACCCCCAGTCTCACTATCGTCGCTCCATTTTGCGGACCAATCAGAGGGGAAGTTCGGCCCCTCGACGTCAATCTCCTTTCCTCTCGGCCAATCGGAGTATCCGATATTACTGCACTTCACCCGCTCGGCCACCTCTCGCTCAGGTTGACGGGACATACAGCGGAAAGGTAAGGGTTGAAGCTTGTTGTCGGCACTAAACAGGGCATTTAGCAACATTTTTAGCTTCTATAGAAAATACGTGTTTGTTATTTAGGCGTAAAAACAGCAGAATATAGTGCCATAAGTTCGGGCAAAAGCATGTAGAAGATATTTAGGTCTCTGTTAGCTTGTTTACTGAGACGTAGTTAATATTCATAAACTAATTTAATAAAGATTTTATTTATGCCACCTGCAGTTGACACACTGGTGCTTTTATGAGGTGTTATGTGTTAAGAGGTAGTAGGGTTTAAAATTGGAGAGCTGTTAGCTTGAATGCGTTTGTGAGATGGGAAAGTGTCAATACTTGTATTATTAGTTTCGTTATGCGTGGTTTTATTGATAAAAATAGTTACTCTCTGGCAGCTTTAAAGAAAACTGAAAAAAAAAACGTCCTAAAGTTGAATGTCTGCTTACTGTAGGCAACAACTTCGTCAAAAATGACAAACAAATGGATGTAGCCCAGTCAAATGACAAAATTTATGGTAATGTGGCATTATTAAATGACTTAACATTGAAAATTATGGGTTTGTTAATAGCTGTTCCTACTTTGAATAATTTACTTCTACTATTGTATTTGTTTTTTTCAGTTAATAATTATCCTTAACATTATGTCTGATTTTTGTCGTATATTTTTATTTTAAAACTTACACAGTGGAGTAGCATGACTATAGTGGAAATGTAATTTTGCGTCGATTCTACTTATTTTTGTTCCTATAGATATAATTAAGAGCTGTGTTCCTGTCTTTCAGGCCTCTCTCCTGACCTGCAGCCAGCTTGCATTATCTTTCAGCATGGCGGTGAACGGCACTGCAAACATTTTGAGCTCTGCCTATCTTGCAGTCGAGTATGTTGATGCTGTTCTGCCAGAAAACCCGTTCCAGCCCTCCCTGAAACACGCCTGGGGCTACATGCTGGACAACTACACCAAATTCCAGATTGCCACCTGGGGCTCACTCATCGTCCACGAGTTAATTTATTTCCTGTTCTGCCTGCCCGGTTTTCTCTTCCAGTTCCTGCCTTTCATGCAAAAATACAAGATTCAGCAGGTTTGTTTTTTTTTTTTTAAATTGTTGGATATTGATGTTGTTTTTTATTTGTTTGTTTGTTTGAAGATGGATGGTTTACGCATTCTCCTTATCCCCGGGAAGTGACACAAATCCCTTTGGATTTTTTTTTTCAGGACAAGCCAGAGACGTGGGAGAAACAGTGGAGGTGTTTCAAGATGCTGCTTTTCAACCATTTCTGCATCCAGCTGCCTTTGATCTTTGGCACTTACTACTTCACCGAGTATTTCAACATTCCTTATGACTGGGACTCCATGCCACGCTGGTCAGTGCAGATCAATAATGCACACCTAAATGGATTAAAGTGACCTAGACATAGAGTAGAACAGTTACACAACTGTCATATTGCTATTAACCACAACTATAGGATTTAAAAAAAATGTATTGACATCATGTTGACACTGGTATTAACCCAGCTTTATTTACCCAAGTGTAACCTTGAAATCAAATGTGGACTCCCTAAATACAATAATTATGGTTACAATGAGACTCTTTAAAACTTTAAAGCTCTTGCACAGCAATAATTTATATAAAAATATACTTTTTTATTATACATGACCTGATATGTTGATCTGCTTCTAAATAGAAAGGGAACATTTGAATATGCTTTATACATGTAACACAGTTGTTCCACATGCTGCTAATTGTCTGTCAGATCTGTCTGTTGGGATAATTTCAGTGTGCTTTTGTAAACCTCCTCTCTTGGCCTTCTTCTCCAGGCCATATCTCCTGGCTCAGTGCTTCGGCTGTGCTGTTGTTGAGGATGCCTGGCACTATTTCCTTCATCGCATACTGCATCACCGCCGGATCTACAAGTACATCCACAAAGTCCACCACGATTTCACTGTGAGTAAAACAGATGAGTGATAAGATCAATAAACACAGCTTTCTGCTGAGTCTGTTTACGGAAGAGTTACTTATTAAGCGTGTTTTAGCAGCTGTTTACAATAAAAAAAACAACAACAAAAAACCCCACTATGTGTACGTACAGTCAGCATGTCTCTCCTTTGCCTCAGGCTCCGTTTGGCATGCAGGCAGAATACGCTCACCCCGCTGAGACGATCATCCTCGGGGCTGGCTTCTTCATTGGCATCATGATCTTCTGCAACCACGTGTTATTGCTCTGGGCCTGGGTCGCCTTCCGTCTGATGGAGACCATCGATGTCCACAGGTAGGACACAGTGGGCGCTTTCCTTTTTACTAAATAACTCCTCGCTTTCCTGAAAATCATTCCACAATCAAAGATGATCTTTCAGTCTCTTAAATGCAGCTCAAGGAAGCACAGGAACCTTGCATCTCTCTCCTTCTCTCATTCTCTCCCTTTAACCCAATGAGATTTGTGGGAAAGATGCAGGTGGGGGGAGTGAGGAGAGAAGTTGGAGGTTTTAATTCCTCTTTAAGCTGAACCTCTTGTCCAGAAACAGCCTTGTGCCAGATGGTTTATTATGGTGGCTGTAAATAGAACAATGTAGTTTGTTTTCACTCATTTTTATTTTACAGCTTCATCACTGAGCCCAATCAAACTGATTAAGCATACATCTTAACTTTAGTTTGTGGTGTGTTGAGGTCGTCCTCTAGGGGGCCACAGAGCTCATCAGATGTTCTGTTAAACAGTCTTCATGAACTCCTTTGTGTTAATACAGGACACATTATCACACATTTGTAGTTTAGAAATAGTACTTTTGACAATAATATTTAATTAACTTTTTCTATGAAAACAATGTTTACTGTATAATAATAATAATAATAATAATAATAATAATAATAATAATAATAATCAAAATTATACATTTATTTGTATAGCGTCTTTTTAAGAAAGGCTCAGGTCAAGATATTCAGAAAACTCAGGAAAAACAGTTTGATAAGTTTGATAACAATCAACATTAAACATTATAAATAATGAAGCAAATTAACAGTCAAAGTAAAGCAGATCATAAACATTTGCATTGTTACCTAAGGTTAGGGCCAATGTGAAGTGTTGAAATTTGACAAAATTAAAATGTGTAAAATGTACAGCATACTAAAACGGTTTAAAAGGAACATAACTAACATCATTATTCAGTATTGTGATGAATGTTTTGTGTGAAAATGCTTTAGATACAAAGTTCCCATATGTCTGAGATTGACATCAATTGGTTTAATCTTTCTTGCTTCTTCTTTTGTCATGATTCTATCAGAGGTTGCCGATGTTGTTGATTTCATTTGTTCATTTAAAGTGTCAATTATTTTAAAATCAGGGTTAGGGGTTCATAAGCTGAAGCTACGACATGCGCCCTTTCCATCTGTCAATTGATTTTTTCTTTTTATTATTTAATTTCTTGTGATATAAGTAAAATGATTCAAACTTATTAACCGATTAACCAAGCTTAAGTAGTCTCGTACAAATATTCTGTGCACTCTTCTAAAACTGAAAACATCAGCCTGAGGACAGAGCCAAGTTAAACCCATCTTTTCTTCAGTAACAGACTTTGAGAACCATTCTGCTTTCTGAAAAAGACAAATGTTTTTGTTTTAGAAGGATAGTTATCATCAAAGATTTTTACACATTTGTGAAAGTTGGTCACTTTTTGGGTGACATTATGACATATCTTTTTTCCTCTTCTTATTTCTCTTAGCGGTTACGACATTCCCTTGAACCCGCTCCACCTGATCCCGTTCTACGCTGGCGCTCGTTTCCACGACTTCCACCACATGAACTTTGTTGGGAACTACGCCTCCACCTTCACGTGGTGGGACAAACTGCTGAAGACAGACAGCCAGTACAACAGCTACATGCAGAAGCAGACAGATAAGAAGACGCAGTAAACTGCTCAAGTCTCCCTTCATGGACACACGCCTGTCCTGTCAGGTGGAGAAGAGGCAGTGAGCCGCACAGACAAAACCATGCAATTACTGCTGATTTTCATCTCTGTACACTTAATAAAACACATGCAAAAGTTGTTTTTAAAAAACGAGTCAGCACATCTGTGGTTTGATTATGAATCAGACTGCGTGTTGATTCGGTCTGCCTTCTGTACCTTAGAAAAGAAGCAATGTCTGTTTTTTTTTATTCCAACAGCTGGCTGAATAAAAACCATCAAGTCCTCATTTCGATTTTACTTTGTTTTCAAAAGGCTTAAACTTAAATGCTTCTTTAACCCTCTGAATGTCTCAGCACTTTAGCACTTCCTCTAATTGATCTGATGTGGTCTTTCCTTCCTGTAGTTGAATCTGTACTTCGGTGGAAACTGTATAAACTCAATGCAGACTTTTGAAAACAAACCAGTCAGGCGTGTTTGATGCAAACTGTAAATTATTGATGAAAAGGGGATGTGTTCTAGGTCATTCAAGCCTGTAAAAATAATTAAATGTTGCTCTAATTTTATATAAAATAAAAAATCTTTGGTGTTTTTTCTGTTTTTGTCAGAATAAAATATGTGAACAAATTTAAACAGGAGTTGTTGCTGTAGCAGTTTTGTTTTTCTGAATTTAGTCAGAGAAGAACATGTGTGCCAACGAGCTATAAATTTATCCATTACTGCTAAATTGACATTTTTTTAATATAGTGAGTGGAAACACTGACTAAGTGCTACCATGCTTAGGCCCATTGTATGTGTCGAAGTAGCATTCCAGAGGCTTGCTGGGTGAAGATAGCATCTTCTCAAAAATGATAAGTGTTTTTCATTTCATCTGTCAGTGGTTTTAATGTTGTGGCCTTTCGGTGTACATGGAGTTGGTTCACTGCTGCACTGTGGACACACCCCCACAGCTCCATCCTGCACACACAGGCAGCTGCATCAAGTGAGCCAACAGCAGCCAGGACCAAAGAGGATGTGAGGCATTTTATGTGACCCGGGAAAAACTCGATACATAAAACTGGCAAATTCTAATTGTTTATGGCACACAAATAAATAAAAACACCTTTTCTTTTTACATTAATACCACAGCTTTGGTGAACTGTGCTGCTCAACAGCCTAAAACCATGTCTGAAAGTTTTGAAAAGTTGTTTTGAAAAATTACTTAAGTGTATAAAAAAAGTTTAAATGGGTGAAAGCTCAGTTAATTTTTATTTTATAACTCCAAATCACAACAACAGTCACCTCAAAGTGCTTTATATTGTAAGGTAAAAACCCTGTATGAGCAAGCACTTGAGAACAGTGAGAAGGAAAAACTCCCTTTTAACAGGAAGAAACCTCTGGCTGAACCAGGCTCAGGCAGGGGCAGCGATCTGCCATGCCTGGTTGGGGGTGAGGTTTAGGATTATAGTCCTTAATTTTGCAATATTGTATATTATTGTGTAAAATATCTTCTACAAAAGAAAAAAATGATACAAAAAGCAAAAATGAGCAGGAAATAATGACAACAGAAGCATCTCAAGCTGTAGCAGCATGCATTCTCTAAAATGAATGTGCGTGTTTTATCATAAATAATGCTTTGAAAGAGTTGCTGTAAGGGCCATAATACAAACGTTTTTGTAATATTTTGTCATTTGTGCTTATCCATACTCTTCTACTGACTTATTACGTCCATGCTGCTACCTGCGGGTTGTCTTGCTTACTTTTCGTTCTTATTCCATCCTCCTCCCTTTTTATTCCTTGTATTATCAATAATGAGTTTTCCTTGTGTATAAGCAATTTAAATAAATCTTGGCTTTTTCAGTTTATTTTGAAAATTATGACCGGATGTGGGGTTCGTTGTGGCTGGCTTTACGCAGTATGTTGACGGGGAGCCTGAGCTCAGGTACAGCGCATCACACTCAGAGGGAAGAGAGAGAGAGGCAGAGGGAAGGATATTTATAGCCTAAAGCGAGGCTGCAGCGCAGAGATAAGGCTCAGAGCCAAGCCGCCGGCAGGCAGGGAGACAGGCTTAGGAAAACGAGGACGCGTCAAAATGAAACACTTCCTTACGGTTGTTGTACTCGGGGCTGCGGTAGTCACCCTGGTCAGCGCGGCCAGTACCGACGGGGCGATCTCCTTCGAGTACCATCGCTATGAGGAGCTGCGGAAAGCGCTGGTGTCGGTGTGGCTGCAGTGTCCGACCATCACCCGCATCTATACCATCGGGGAGAGCTTCGAAGGCCGCGAGCTGCTGGTGCTAGAGATGTCCGACAATCCGGGGACGCACGAACCTGGTCAGTTTTACGCACACACAAAGTCTGTTTCACACCGAACGCGCGGGACCATCACCATCCCCACTCCCTTTGTCCCCGCTTTCTGTTGCGGTATGAACTAATAGAAATTCATTACCACCCGCTGGGATAACACAAATACATTATGCACTTTTGCGCATAGCAGCAGTTTGGCTGTGCCCTCATTTGTGTGTGTGTGTGTGTGTGTGTGTGTGTAAAGGTTATAGAAAAATGACTTTGAAATGAGATAACAGCAGAGGAGGAGCGCAGGTGGGTCGTGCTGTGCGTAAAGGGGCGAGCGAGGGCCCCGCTGCATCAGTTCTGATGAATCTAGATGGTAGATAGTGGGATCAGCCGTGCAAAGCCGCCATTTTGCTGGTTGATAATGATCTCTTTGGGCTTATCCCGATTCGTGATTCTTAGAAAACACACAGAAGCGGTGGATCGTGCCGTGACCCATTTGGAGGTGTTTCGAATTAGCCTTTCCAGCTTAAAAAGGAAGTTCAATTCAAAGGAAGGAGGCTTTGACTTAAATGGACCCATTAGTCATTAGCAGGGCTCTACAGTCATTATTATTACATCCCTATCTACTTCAGTGCTCTGTACTATTTACTGGATGAAACAACAGATGATGAGTTTTACTGATGCGGTGCATTAGGCAAAACAACTACAGATGTGGTTAACCGCGTTTTAGATGCAATCCACCTTCTCCTTTTGCCAAATTTTCCTCTCCTAGATGGGAAACTTCCATTTTGGGAGGAAAGCTGCATCTTCAGAGTCATCAGCAGAGGCAGAGCTAGACATTTGAAACACCCGGGGCTTAGCCCTAAAGGGTAGTGTGCATGTGGGATTTTTTGGCTCTGTTTTGAGTTTTGTTCAAAAAAGAATGACTTCATATAGGGAAAAATATATATCACATATGCAGGACACCTTAAACTACTTTTTTTAATTAAGCAGCAAGGCAGAACAAAGTCGGGGCTGTATCAAGACACGAGGACTAAACCCCAATTCAACCAGACCCAGAACTGATCCGGAATTAAAACAGGACTACAACAGTTCAAAATCAGGACTACTTAGGATTTAACCAAGACAGAACCAGAATCAGAACTAGATGATAGTAGCACTAAAAATCATCATAGACCTGCACTACACTTATTTTTTTAATTCTACCAAAGTACACTATTTAGATTGAGAAAAGTTTATATAATTATTTAGCCTTGTTGTGCAAACAAGCCTGCAAAACTTAATAAATATAGAATTTGAAAAGTAACAAACCTAAAAAGAAACACTAGGTACGAGATACATGAGTACCTATGATACGGTGATACTTTTGGTAAACAACCATTTGACTAACATGTGAGTCTCACCTGCTCTTGTTCCATCTCTGTTCTGTCCTCATACTCCATCTCCCTCTCTGTTCCTCTCTCTCCCTCTTTGTGCTGACAATCATCAAATATACAGTTGAAACCAGATATTTACACACTCTTCAGATCAAAACACAAACACTTTTTTAATTGTAACATCAAATCAGACTAAATGTTTCTTTTTTTAGATTGATAAATATAAAAAACATATTGGTTAACTTTAAGAGTAAAGAGATAAACTATCTGTATTTCTTAATTGAAATGGCACCAAATTGTATTCAAAATTGAGCCATACTTATGGAGCTCCACAATTCTTTTCCTGGTGTTTTGGTTGACATCTCTTGATTTTCCCAAGTCAAAGAAACAGGCTCTGTGTTTTGCCTTATATGCATCCACAGGTGTGCCACCAATTTACTCACATGGACTCTACTAACCTATCAGAAGCTTCTTCAGCTCAGAATGGAATCGTCTGGAGTTTTCTTATTAATTAACAATAAACTTAGCGTATATGTACTCCTAAATTTGATGAAAGTGATAAAAAAATAGACAGCTCCCTCTCTTTATTCTGACATTTAACTAATTCAAAAGATATTTCAATATTTATTTATCCAAAACAAAACAAGTTTACTCTAAATTGATGTTGTACAGTAAAAAATGTTCTTGTGTTTTCCATAAAGTGTATGTAAATATCTGGTTTAAACTGTGAATATACTGCTGTCTATTGAAATTCCTCTTGTTTTGCATAGAAATATACTGAACAACATACAAAGCATAATATATAAAATACTACCAGTTTTTTCTTTGAAAGAAGCCCTTTATGTCCATTCTTGTATATCAGTGCATTACTGAAACCGATTTATTTAGCCGTGGAGGGAAACAACTGAAAATATGAAATAAACACACATGTAAGCTAAGACTCTCTAAAGAAACAGCATTGTTGTTGTTCGGCTTTTCATTTCGCCATTTGTTGATTCACTTGAAGAGCAAGTAACGTAATATGGGTTAAGTAATCAGTTTGATATCAATCTTTCGTGATACATCGTCATATTTACATTATTTGTACAGTACGAACAGTGTTGGGAAGGTTACTTTTAAAATGTATTCCATTACAGATTACAGAATACATGCCCCGAAATGTATTCTGTAACGTATTCCGTTACGTTACTCAATGAGAGTAACGTATTCTGAATACTTTGGATTACTTAATATATTATTATGCTGTTTACAACTACGTGAATGTACTATTGCTGTGATTTATTACTGTAACTGAAGGTCCGCGGCTCCGAACCGTAGTAAAGGGACCTCTGGCTAATACGGTGGATTCTGTGTCGGGCTCGTAGCCGAAAAATAGCTTTACTTTGTTGTCTGGGTCAACTTTGCTTGCGAGAGACATAGAGAGGCATTGAAAGGCTGCTCCAATGGAACTTATTGTTTTTGGAGGTGTTACGTCCCCACATAAAATCTAGGCGATGAGGGTGGGGGACAGTAACAGTTGGATCCGGGTTGAAATGAAAAGAACACCAGGCAGAGGTAGTTAACACAAAATATATCTTTATTATAATCAATTACCTCAATAATCATATAAATAGTAACAACAAAAAGAGACAGCACCGCTGCTTTAATGATAAATCAGACAGGTCAACCCAAAGAGATAGTGACCACTTCAACAAAGAAAACAACTATAAGGCTTCAACAGAAAAAGACAGCAACGCTGCTATTAACAATAACCAGGCAGGCCAAACAAAATATCGGAGGCCGCCGTCACTTAAGGGAAACCACCGCTCAGTTAAGAACTACTCACAAAGAGCCACACACGGTGGGGCTGGTCACACACAGCAGGCCTTTTCCACACCTAGACCAGACTCACACACTGACCAGCACAGAGCAAATCCACCAGAAGCCTCTCCCACCTCCACACTGCTCTTCTCCAGCTTATATCACCTCTGAGGGTGATTGGTGGTAAACGAGGGCAGGTGAGCAGCAGGTGTGCCCTAAAGGGAGAAGGCAGGGGCAGAGAGAGACAGGGGAGGGGCAATAAAGAAGGAGGAGGAGAGGGAGAGGACAACACCACGCCCACACACTCCCACAGCCTCACAGGATGTAACAGGAGGAAAACACGAACACGTGTACAGTGAGTCTTAATAGTTTACTTTTTTTTAATAGCTTACTTAATAGCTCCTGTTTTTGCTGGATGACAGCTCGTACTTTTCCTTTTTCTCCCTCCCTCGCTCACAGACACTGCAGCACGGACTACACTGCCTATGATGCTACATTCTTTAGAGCTATGCCTGTAGCATTCTGCCTATTAGCTTAGCACAACAACAACAAAAACGTGCTCTCTCACCCAGGAAACACGCAGAGAGAGAGCGTCACCCTGTAACCATGGCAACCGTAACGCTGCCGCCTGGAACAACAGAACATAGCTGTCAAACAAAACCCAAACAGCCCTGACCCGCGACAATATAAAACCGGAAAGTACCGCCTTGTAATCCATTTATTTCAACAAAGTAACTGTATTCTAAATACCACCTTTTTAAACGGTAACTGTAACGGAATACAGTTACTCATATTTTGTATTTTAAATACGTAACGGCGGTACATGTATTCCGTTACTCCCCAACACTGAGTACGAATGATTTGCTTTGGTACCTGGTCAAACTTCAGTTCTCCTCTGTCTGCCTGGCTCCGTTTCTCCAACAGCGCACTCGTAGGCAGCAGCTGCCCCGCCCAGCTTAGTGCCTGAGCTCGGATCATACCAATATTAGGGGGGATTTACGCACAGTCGAAAATTCCCACAGTGTGCGCTATGTGCTTCGAATATTGTGTGTAGTTTTTTGCTTTATACAGTTGTCAGCCAGGCATCTAACTATGAAAAAATTTAAATCCAAAAGACCCCGGGCTTCTGAAAAAACAACCCGGGCTTAAGCCCAGTAAGCCACCCCCCACTCCGCCACTGCTCATCAGATGGCTTTCCAAAATATTTTAAACACAGAGGGTGTTTGTTCCAGGGCCCCAAATGATCATAAGCTCTGTGGAAAAACGACCGTGGTTAAATTTCCCCAGAATATGAGCCTTTATGCTTCCTTGGAAGGATGTCACTGAAACAATCTATGGGTTCTTTATTTATTTTTAATCTTTTAGCTCTCTTTTTTAAAATGCCAGACTTGGAATCCATGTCTCCATTTGTATATATGGTGGTAAACATTAAAAACACCAAAATTTTAGTGTCCAATCCCTAACTGAGCATTGGCTTGTTTTTCACATACATTAGTAATAAAGTCCTTTTATCATTTTGACCTCTTAATCCAAACCTCACTGCTGACCCGCTCAGACTCATTGGCGTGCTTTAAGTATGGAAACAGTGAGAGGAACACTGCTGGTCCAACCCAAGCCTGTAGTTTATTTAACCTTTAATGAACATTTGGGAATGGTTTAGTGATTCCTAGCCAGCTCTCTCCAAATGGGAGCTTTAGCCATGATCTACTGCAGGAAATAATTAATTTAATCTCAGTAATCCTGAGCTAGAGTTTTCAAAGGAAAGCGGAAACTCTTTATATTGTAGCACAAGGGTAATATTTTGTGGGATTTTTTTTTTTTGTGTGGAGAGGTGTATCTTTTTCTATGGGTGTATTTATGCGTCGTTAATGGTGCACCACAGGTTTGGTGTGCCACTCCGCTCACATGGTCACAGAGTCTAATGACCATACATACTAAATAAATCTGTAATAGTCCGGTGGGCGTACGCAGGCATGAGTCACAGTAGCGAGCCGTTATTACTACCAGATGAGTTTCCAAGCCACTACTTCGCTAAGCAGGACTGGGGCCTCCCCTCCTCCTTCAGCCTTTTCCTTTTCCCCCCTTTTCTCCTCTCCCTCTGCATCTCTGCCGAGCAAAACATCCACAGAGGGCAGGAGCACGATGAAACAGAGAAGCGCAGAGGAAGAGGAGCTCCAGATGGGGAAGAGCAGAGTAAGAGGAGGGAACTGCGGATGTGTGACGAGAAGGATAAAACTCAAGCTTCCTTCAAGGCGTCCTGCTCATATTTTATCTGAGCCTGCAGTGTGTTCGAGCTAAGGTAGAGCCAGAATAGCTGTTGCCGGGGCAACAGATCGGCTTAGCGCACTGAGCCGACTAGCGGCTCGTGGTTGGCTGGCTGACTGTCTGGCTCAGGGAAGACCATGGTGATGGTCCTGAGCGGATGCATCTGTCAGTAAGCAGCCATCTGTCATGCGGTGCGGCACTGGACCTGCCTGTAGTCATAAATACTTGTAACACATTAGTATACATTGAGTGCCCATAGTGTGGATGGAGACTGGATCAGCAGGTCTTTCTATATTTTCAATGGGTCACATTCTCACTCACCAAAACAGACCCCCGAACCCAAATTAGTGCCTGGTTTGCTCTCACTGATTTTGTTTCTCACCTTTATGTTTGGTTATGTTGCTGGTGAAAAAAAATCTGTAGCTGACAGCAATGCCTGCCCAGGAAACTAATGAACTCAGCAGAACACAAGGCAGCTAAGACCCACATATTTTCCTGCAGCAGTTTGTTGTCAACAAATCTTTTTTAAAAAAGGAGAGTGAGTAATGGACTGGGGTGTGCCAGGTGGACAGACACATGATTCAAAAAAACAAGACTGCACTGATTCCGCTGGATGTGTAGGTCTGCCTAGACACTTGTTATCTGACAAGCTTACCATTAAAAAGGGGTAAATGTTGCATTTCCTAATTCTTTCTGCTGTCCACAGTGGTACAACATCACAGAGCAGCGCTTCAGACCTGTTTCGAGTGTCATATATATGCGTTTTCAGCTTGGCATTTCCTTTAACATTGTATGATGGCATGAAAAGTTCAGGACTAGGCTCTTCATGGCTGAAACTACTTGGCATGATATGGTACTTGAAAAGGAAACAGGAAGAGTGAAATGATTTGAGGAAAATGGCGTGTTATTCATTTACCGTTTCATGACACCAGCCTGCCAGAAAGTGATCACATGTAGGCTTTTTAAAAAAAAAAAAAAGTCAAGTATTTTCATTTTTATGTAATCAGGTAGATTCATCATATGCTACTTCTCCACCATCCACCTTTTAAAAGGGAAACTGCTGCATTAAATCTGTCTGAATATAGTTAGTTCACTACCACCGCTTAAACTGTACATAAGAAACACGTGAATGTCCCTTAAAGTGCACATTATGTACTTTTGATACTCAAGGAGCCATTTGAGGATTGTTATTCAAACTAAAGGATTTGAATGCTTCCATCATTTGAAGGAGACTGAATCTCACAGCTGGCTTATATTTAAGCTAAAAGCTTCTTTTCATCAGGGGAAATGAGGCTCTGGTTAAACTCTTTTGGCTCTCATGTCTGGAACCATTTACAATGTTTCTAACACCAGGAGGAGAAACCCTATATTGTAATATGCTTCGCTTTGTCTGAAGGCGAAAAAAAATATGTCAGTATGAGGTACTGCTTGATCCAATCTGCTGTAGACCATCTCACGAGGTGGAAGATGTCATAAGACTCCACGGCCGTCTGTTTTATGATACGACAGAGAAAGTGTGAAATCCCCAGTGAGCACACACTCAGATGCCCGGTTAAAGTATATAACAGCCAGACACACCGCTGAATATAACATATCAGATGACACTGGGTGTGTTGACCATAACCTGTCCTTTTCAATGCTCCTGTTAGAAGACATTACGGTGGAGGGGATGGGGGTGTAAAATGAGGACATTTTGCTTCGTGTAGAGATGGTGAAAACAGCCGAGAGACAAGAGGTGCTGATGGGAAAAGGAGCTAAAAATGACAGGAATGATGATTGAAAAAACAGGAGCGTCACAGGAGTGCAAGTGTGATGAGGGTAAAGAAGAACACGGGGAGAATAAGGGAGCAGCAGAAATGGAAAAAAATGGAAGAAAGAAAGGCCAAGGCATCAGCCAGAGGTCATTCATTATACATCAGACACCCACAGCCATCTACCACCTCCTCATTCTTCGCCTTCACTCTGCTCTGACATGTTTTCCTCCTTCTTCCACTGTCAGCTTTGCTTTTATTCTCACCCTTTCCTACACTTTTTTGTTCTTTCTCTCTTGATATTTTATTTATTTTTTGTTTCTTCATTTGCAGTTTATTTTTGTTATTATTTTTATTTATTTTAATTTTTTTTTATTTTCTTCACAGCCGATATGTAGGCACTTCTCTCCCATGTCTTCAATCGTGGAATCCTGAAAGATTTTGATGATGTCTATGTCCTAAAAAAACAAAAATCAAAAAACCCAGTCTGCTTCTAACACTTGTCAATTTCTGAGGTATGTACAGAAGAGCAGATCCTTTTTTCCCCTTTTGGCAGGCATCTCACAGGCTGTGCTCTTTCAGGAGAGCACAGCCATTAATGTTTAAATGAGAGGCAAAAATTGCACAAGTTCTATGTTAGTGACTACAAATGTAGAGGCTTTCAAATCTTGGACGTGAGTTGTTGAGTTCTGAAAACAGTTTCACAGGTTTTTAGAAAGGTGTTTAGACACCAGCAGAAACTGGTGCATTCACGGGGGATAGGGGGAATCAAGCATTTACAGACTACAGCAGCGAATGAGCATCCGCATACCAAGAAATGTTTTATTGATGCCTATCATAAAGAATCTAAAGCAAAGACTATAGATTAAAGATAATTGCCAGAATAAAAAATGACTTCATGTGGTAGAAATAAACTGAGCACTGGTGAGCTTTCTCTTGTCTTTGTCCATGTGTCTGTAATGTGAGCGTGTATATGAGTGTGTTTGTGTACCCAGGCACGAGACAGACAGACAGATGCGGAGTGAGAGTCTGTTTACTCGCTCTCCCAGTTCATTTATCTCCCTTAGAACCTGCCCCTGGCAGGGTTGCCACGACGACTGAGAGTGTGCTTAATGTGGTCATTCCCAAATGACGTTTGTAGCTGCAGCCATAATTACTCGGTCGCCTAGGAGACTTTAGTGCTGCTGATCATTTGTGACAAAGGTCGGAGGATGCATTGGATTTTGGCAGCGTCACATGTGTCATATTAACCTTTAGCGGCAGGGAGTGATTTAAAGTTAAAGAGCATTTGGAAACTCAGGTTTTTACTGACGTTAAGTTGTGATGTTCTTCTTAATCAATTAGTTAGACTAAATTTTTAATGGTTTCATCCTCACCTCATTTCTGTTTGAATCACTGTAAAGTGAATCTGTTTTGGCTTTGGGATGTTTTCCACATGAAGGATGTGGCTGATCTGGACCTTTGTCATATTTTACATACTAGTAAAACCTGTTCAGTCTTACAAATTAAATATTAACTGCTTTTGTGAGTATCATATGTGGACTACTTAAAACATGTATGTGCAAAAGTCTTGCACCAACCCTTGTGTCTTCTTTTCAGTCCAGCTGAATTGAATTTATATAGCACCAGTTCGAAACAACAGGAGTCCAACTTTCTTTTAATAGTTCTTTTAATTTGTAATAGTTCTCCAGACTTTCTGAAAGTCTTTTAAAGTTCTTCTTTTGACATTATCTGCTTTTTCACTCATTTTTAGTCCAGTCCTTGTACCTGGCTATTTTCAGATGGATGAAGAATCAGATACATCTTTTGTTTGCTAAGCAACTTAACACTGATCTATGAATCACTGAAGCACAAAAAGGCACCTTAGTCAAGGGGTGAACCAGTGTTTACATGTACCAGATGACTTAGCAAACATCCAGTTTAAAATTGTATCCAAATGCACTTTGTTACTAGCAGCCTATCAAAAAACCTCATCATCTGTTCTAATTTCAAAGATAACAGATGGAATTATGATTTTGATCCACTATATAATACCATCAGGAAGGCATCTGATGGTTAACAGCGTCATGACAATGATCCCAACAACTTTGCCAGTACATAAAAACCATACCTGGATAGAAAAAAACACAGTCAAGGATTGGCCTCCCAGAGCCTGGCGCATTGTGGGATCATCTTGACAGAGAACAGAACAAAAGGCACCAAACATCCAAAGAAGAGCATTGAGTGTCCTTGAAGAAGCCTGGAAACTGTTCCTGAAGACTGCTTAAAGAAGTTAGAAGAAAACTGCCAACGAGAGTTCAGGCTGTGTTGAGGAACAAATGTGGTCACACCACATATTCACTTTCAAGCTTTAAAATAAAAAGAAACAACGGATGAATTCACATAGGAATGTTTCCTGTTATGAACTAATGCTGTCACAGGTGATGTCTTACATTTCAGAAGTGAAGGGTCTCAGCTACATCAGTTTCATATGTTGAAAAATCCACATTTGCAGTTTCATGTGTGAGCAGTTTTTTTTATGCGGGTGTCAGAGTTAAAGCTCATTCTGACCTTACCAGAAAAGAGGAATAGATTGAGAAATAAGGGGGAAGGGTTTGCATGTGTAAAAACAGAACAGATGGAGCTGTTATGAAGTGTTAATGAGCGTGAATCTGCAAAAAAACATATGAAAACAAATGACAGGCGTACTCCTCATGTCACCTCATAACTAGCTAGTCTGCACATATATGGGTTCTAAATAAACATGCACAGCTCTGTAGTCTGCATGCTAACATGGAGTTCAACAGCATAAAAGCATGTTTCGTAAGGGAGACGGGAAATGTCTCACGATACTGAGCATCTGTTTAATAGCTTGAAACACAGTAACTCATTTTTTGGCTGAATGCAACATCAAAGTGTGTGTGTGCATGCATATGGCAGCTCTGTTGGGCCTCTGAAGGCTGTAAAAACAAAAACATTCAGCAACGCCAGGACAGAAAGAGTTAATTGCAGGCTTGAAATCATTAGTAGCAACTGTGAGGAGATTCAAACATTTAAAAATAACCTGGCTACCAGATGTGGCTGGGTGGTGTGTGTGTGTATTACTCACGCATGAAGCTGCTGGCGTTACTCTACAAATACATGAAGAGACCAGCCAAAATGGATTTAAAAAGTCTTGAAAGCATTTTATAAAATTTTTTTAGTTATAGAAGAATATATATAAGATACACAGAATAATAATAGTTATTATTCTTTAGGGGAAAAATAAGGAAAACGAAATGACCCAATCAGGGTAGAAGGAAGAACAATAAAAACACAGTTCTCAGTAAAACCAGCACCCTGCAGCGATTTGGCTTCAGCACACTTGGATACTCGCTTGCTTTTCAACATTTGCCATTCTCAAACTACATTTTATAACTTGTAACCAATCTGAACAAAAGACTTTGTTCTCGTACAGCCGCAGAAAGCCATTAATCTTCGATTCATAGCCAATCAAAGAATGTTTACAGCTTGCTGCAGCTCATATGTCTTCTTCTTTGTCATTTTGTTAAAGGGCTTTAAATAGGTCCAATTTCAAACTTGTCCGTGTTTTGTATATATTTGTATAGATGAAGAGCCTAACTAATATCTAAAACAGATGGTGGGATCATGGGGGTTTACTACAAGGTAAATTCACTGGGCTCAAGACAGAAATAGCTTTTAGATATGAAAGCAAGATCACCTTTGGTAAAGAAAAGCAGATGCCGTTTTTCTACCCACGCACTGACGTGGCCAATAACAGTAAATCCACCAAATGGTACAGTGTGTATTTTTAGATAAATACAAAGAAAGGAACCAAATTTAGAATCAAATCAGATCCAAGGTTCTCAAAAACAGGACAGGATGTTGAAATGTGCAAAACATAATCAGGATATCAGACTACGACCCTGGCGCAATACAGTAATATGTATATAAAACACAGACGTTCAGTGAGCAAGGATAAAAGTACATTTCTTAAAGATTTGTCATCCAGTCACACAGGTCTAGATGCTGACTGGTAACTGTTCACTGAGGACAAATGTGTATCCTCTGATCATTTGGTGAGGGGTGAAATTGCTCTACCAAAAATCATCTTGCGTTGAGGCAATGTTGCCTGCAAACACTCAGCATTTACTTTTCGAGCTGTAGGGAAAAATTAGAAAAACTGACACAAAGCAGAAACATAAGCCGTCCACCTTCACCATTAAAGTTGCATCTTTTTGGTCTCAGTGGTAAGCACAACTTTTACTTTTTTTGTTTGTTTTTTTTAAAATACTGCTTAATGAGTTGTTGGTGAGTGTTTGCAGACAAGGTGGCAAGTTTCCATGACAACTACAAGTGACCAGTACACAGTTTTTACTGTTGACAAATCCATTATTTGCAAAACATAAATGTTTTAAAAATCTGAAATGTAACTGATAACAATGGGGTGGCTGCGGCTCTGGAGGTAAGCAGGTCATCTAATAATCACCAGGGTTGGTGGTTTGATCCTTGGCTGTTACAGTCTGCATGCCAAACTGTCCTCATCAGATTGTGAATGTGAACGTTCGATACGATGTAACCTTTCTGTTGATGAGTCAGTGTGTTTGTCACTCCTCGAGCGTGGACGTCCTCTGTGTCCACGATAACTTCCATAACAAATCATAATGTGACCCGTTTGGTCCCGAGGAGATAACAGATTGTTTCCATGATGGTTTCCCGCTATAGTGTCGACGTGGCCAGCTGTATGTGTGTATTTTTTCTTTTTGTGAGATTACGTGAGAGTGGTTTATGCTGATTCATTGTCAGCTTTGTCAAATCCTCCTTTGTGAGATGTGTGTTCAGTTCTGCCTCTCAGCCAAAAACCTGCTCTTCACAACAGGGACGGTTACATTATGTCCCGTCACAGTTACTTCTGTGTGACAGTGACTCAACAGGAGCCTTCTGGTTTCTTGCAGGTGAGCCTGAGTTTAAATACATCGCCAACATGCATGGCAACGAGGTGGTGGGCAGAGAGCTGCTCATCTACCTGGCTCAGTACCTGTGCAACCAGTACCAGCAGGGCAACGAGACCATCATCGATCTCATCCACAACACCCGCATCCACCTCATGCCGTCAATGAACCCAGACGGCTTTGAGAAGGCCGCCTCACAGGTGAAGAAACAGCACGTAAAAATCACTTTTTGAACTTTATGTCTGGACAGTTTAAGCTTGCAGCCCTGCAAACAGTCATTTAGGAACCACAAGTCTTTAAATTACACCTACACAGCAAGAGCAGCATCTATTAAAGCTCCAGACACTGTCTTTTAATCTGTCCCCATCTCATTTCTGTTTACTGTGCAGCCCGGAGAGATTAAGGACTGGTTTGTGGGCCGCAGTAATGCGCAGGGGGTGGATCTAAATCGTAACTTCCCTGATCTGGACCGCATCATCTACATCAACGAGCGGGAAGGCGGAGCCAACAACCACCTGCTGCAGAACATGAAGAAGGCTGTGGATGAAAACACCAAGGTAAAACAAACTGACTTACTGATCACAGGATAAGGTGGCCGTTATTTCTTACTTACCACGAAAAGACTGAAGTAGCAATAATAATGCTAAGACTCAAATCTTTGAGTCTTATTCACCCTTTCTGTGTCACTCAGAAACAAGCTAATTCAAACTATGTATTAAATACTTGCTCTGGTCTGTTTTCATGTGTGGATTGCTGAACATCTGTGGGTATCTACGGTACATTTACAGCAGAAGGATGGAAAATGTGAGGTTGAACCAAAGCTGCTATAATCAAAAGTGGATATTATAACAAAGCTAGTAAATGAATGGCTAAATGAAGGGTTGCCAGCTCAGTGGGGAATCAAAAGCCCCCCAAAATTGACCCTTGGTATTGTGGGGTGTCCACCGTGTGTGTGTGTGTGTGTGTGTGTGTGTGTGTGTGTATGTGGGTGGCATTTTTTGTGTGTGCATGCGCAGAAATGATGAATTGATAACTAGCAATTCAAAAATGGCATTTTCATTTATTATTAGCCCTGTCATGTTCATTCATCAAAAGTAACCAAATTTGATGGGAAATCCTTTGAATATTAAGTAATTTGATTACTTGTAAATTTCAGACTTGGCTGGCATGCATTCAGTTTATACCAAGCATATTTTCCTTAATGATTAATCAGTTGAATAAATACAACTTTGATTAGATATATTTCAACTGCATTTTATTCAAAATTATTGTACCATGTTTATTGAGGGTCAAGAATCCTTTTTTTGAGTTTGTGTAGGTTTAAGGTGATATTGCTTTAGACATTTGTTATCTAAACATTATTGTAATTGTAATTTTTTAATGTTTCACATTTGCAGCTGGCTCCAGAGACCAAGGCTGTGATCCACTGGATCATGGACATCCCCTTCGTCCTCTCGGCAAACCTGCATGGAGGAGACGTTGTGGCCAACTATCCATATGATGAAACCCGCACTGGTACACACACACACACACACACACACACACACACACACACACATATAAACACACAGTATAAGAACATTTATATCACATGTTAGAGTCCATTTGAGTTTTATTGAAGCCTATTCCCTCCACTGAAAAGAAAGAAACATTATAAAACACTGGCGCTGCTCTTCATCATCATCATCGCAGATATGATTCCTGATGATGCGACCCAAATATCCACATTTAAAACTTCCCAAACAGAGCAAGTGAAGTTTTTGCTTCGCCTTTAGTAGAAGAGATCACTCCCACACCTGTTTTTCCTGTTTGGGTTGTTAAACTGTATGTAAACTGTTCCTTTCTTTCATGTGAGGATGTTTATCAAGATAAATATTTGAACCATTTATGTAACAGCAAACATTTTAGTCCCTTTTCTTTAGAATGTCGTAAATTTGATTTAAATCAGATGGAAAATCTTTCAACCGGCCGGTTCCTCTGCGTCATCGCTCAAAGCAAACAAAATGTGTTGAGCAGGCACACGTTTTCTGCTAACACTTCATCATAGCCGCTCTCTAAATGGCGAGCGCTTGTTTGTTCTCTTTCCTCTCATTAAGGATCCACCCATGAGTACAGCGCCAGTCCGGATGATGTGATGTTCAAGTCTTTGGCTAGAGCCTACTCCATGTATAACCCCGTCATGTCCGATCCTCACCGAGCCCCGTGTCGCAAGAACGATGACTACAGCTTCAAAGACGGCATCACTAACGGCGGGGCCTGGTACAGTGTGCCTGGAGGTAAGAGGCAACTAAAGCATACCTCTCAATAAGGACTTTCTCCCTTGATTGCTCAGTGTGGCCGAGCCACCAGCTCTCAGAAGAGTCCTGGTTGCGCCAAACCTCTTCCATCTGAGGCGTCTGTGCTCATGGGAACTCTGATGCAGCAGAAACGTTTTTGTAACAACCCTGTCTCTGAGCTCTGTAGGCAGTTAATTTGAGCTCACAGTTTTTGCTGTGATATGCATTGTCAGCCACGAGGCCTTCTATAGAGAGGCAATTTAATTTACCACAGGCGGACTTCAGTCAAGGCGTAGAAATGTCTCAGCAACGGTCAAGAGAAACTGGAGGGATTGAGCTAATATGTTTTTTTGCAATAGGCTTGAATTCTTATGTAGATGTTACCAAAAGCGGGCAGTATGGTGGCACAGTGGTTAGCACTGTTGCCTCACAGCAAGAAGGTCCTGAGTTCAATTGCACCATCAGGTCTTTCTTTCTTTCTGTGTGCAGTTTCCATGTTCTCCCTGTGCTTGTGTGGGTTCTCTTGAGGTACTATACCTTCCTCCCACAGTCCAAAGACATGCAGTTATCAGGGTTAGGTTAACTGGTTATTCTAAATTGCCCATAGGTGTGAATGTCTGTCTGTATGAGTTAGCCCTGCGACAGACTGGTGACCTGCCCAGGGTGTACCCTGGCTCTCAACCTAAGACTGCTGGGATAGGCTCCAGCGCGCCCGCAACCCTGAAAAGCCAAAGAGAATGGATGGATGTTACAAAAATTATGTTTTTAGTTTGTCTGTATGGGGTAGTGTGTGTAGATTAATGAGAAAAAAAGAATTGATGGCATCATGCTGCAACATCACAAAATTGAACAAGGTGAAGTGGGTGTGAAGACTTTCTCAAGTCACTGTATGTAACTATGTATATTGTTTTCAGGTAAATGGTTAACCCAGTTTCAAATATATAATCCTGAATTCTGTTGACTTTTTCGGCTTTGCTTTCTTTCTCTCTGCGGTTTACAGGAATGCAGGATTTCAACTATCTCAGCAGCAACAGTTTCGAGATCACCCTGGAGCTCAGCTGTGACAAGTTCCCCAATGAGGAAACGCTGAAGAGCTACTGGGAACAGAACCGCAACTCGCTCGTCAATTACATCGAGCAGGTAGGCAGGACTCTAAATACAGATGCCATAAATTGCAGTCTCACGGTTTGCAGTCTCTTCCATTTGCACAGCTGACCCAGAGACAATACCAATGCTTGCAATCTCAAGTCTATAAGTGCTAATGCTTGAAATAAACTGCAAAATGTGTCATCTATAAGAGCAAAATTGACCTTCACAACACAGCAGTCACAACATATTTTCAGATCATAGGTTGGATCTGGCAGGATTTATGTGACTAATTCTGCTAATGGAGGTGAAAGAATCGTAACTTTGATGGTAAGAAGGAACCACATAATCGGACGCGTAATGCAGCCTCACGGCGTCAGAGTTGCAACTGCCCATCCAGACGTCAGACACTAATTTGTGGTGATGCCACTTCTGCCTTTGTTTGCTCACAAGAGGTTGCTCAACCAGAAAAAGCTCTATATTTATTAAATGCTCAATGCTCTGCTGAGGAGACTGTTACAGTACATCTTCTCCACCAAAAACTAACAAATCTTTTACACCTGACTCTAAAAATGCTGCCATCAGTCCTAGAGGGAACATGTTCTTCACGTGTCAATGTGCGTGTTGTGTGCAGGTTCACCGTGGCGTTAAGGGCTTTATCCGTGACCTTCAGGGCAACCCCATTTTCAATGCCAGTGTGTCTGTGGAGGGTATTGACCATGACATCACCACAGGTAAATTCACACAATTCACAAAGCACAAGTGCTATCACAGCTCTTGCTTGCTCCATGTGAGAAATATAATGGAGAGATGGTGCAATGCATCCATCTCGTGGATAGTGTGGGTACTGCAGTTGTTACTCGGAGCTGCTCTGAGCATCAGTGTGTTGGTTAAACACATTTTAATAAGACAATCTGTATTTTATAGCCAAAGATGGAGACTATTGGCGCCTGCTGGCTCCAGGAAACTACAAAGTGGCAGCCTCTGCCCCAGGATACCTGACTGTCATCAAGAAGGTGGCTGTACCCTACAGCCCTGCAACCAGGGTAAGACACACAAACAAATGACCCATCACATTCCCTGTGGGGTCTTTTATCTTTCCAGAAGGTAACCTGAGTGGAAGTTTCCCAGCCATATTTTCTGGATCTCTAAGCCCTACACCTATATGAAAATATACAATCCAGAATAAGTCACTGAACCTTGGTCCCTCCAGCAGACACCACAAACACATCAGATGCTGGATGTCTGACTAATGTTGGCACCGCTTACGTAATAATGTAAGGTCTTGGTTGAAGTGTCTGTTCACAATAAGCCACTAAATGTTTAACGGAGGAGTGATATTCATCAACATGTGGCCAGCTGTAACTGAATTAAGTGCGATGACACCAACTGAGCTCAAGAAGTGCAGAACACCTATCATATAGACCAAATACACCTATCATAGTTTATATGTTAAACTTCAACATATAAACTACTCGTGTGTCATACTGAAACGTTTGGTGGGATTCCAGTAAATACAGCTCCAGTATTCCTTTTAACCTAGAGGTATGAGCAGGAGAGCAATGTGTCATGACTTAGCAAATTCTGAACATTTTAGTGACCAATAAATCACTGTGATTTTTACTTTCCACAATAATAAGTTTCCACAATAAAACACACCTTTCAGGTTTTCAAGTATTTTGAAATTGGTTTTTTTGGACACCTGGAGTGTAAATGTGCCTGTTTCTAAAACCCTTTGGATTGTCTTCTGTTCCGTCTGTAGACATGACAATAAACACAAAAAGGTTCTGCTATTTTTATAGAGCAGGTTTGAGATATATTTTTTTCATTTCCAAAAAAGTAATACATATTTTACATATTGGAATTAAAGAATAGCAACAAAATATCCATCCTATTGAGCCAGTATTGATTCCATCCTAATGCCTGCCTATCGATACTATCAATATATGGATAGAGAAAATCGGAAAAAAAAGCAACATTTGAATGAATGAATAGAAAAGTTTCTAGTTAAAGAACAACTTACAAAACCAACATTTTATCTCCAAAGTCCGTTGGATCCTCCTTGGTTCTCAGCTGCTGTATCTTGTGTGTCTCAGGTGGATTTTGAGCTGGAGTCCCTGATGGAGAGGAAGGAGGAGGAGCGGGAGGAGCTGATGGATTGGTGGAAGATGATGTCAGAGACACTGAACTTCTAACGCGTTTGTCTCGCTGACGATCGGAGCGTCCACAATTCGATGTAATATAGTCAACGTTCTGTGTGCCCGTCCGCTCTGAAAAAGAATATATTGTCTCTTCTTCTACTTCTTACTTTTGATTGTGTTCTCTCCATTCTTACTTTAATTAATTTTGTTGTTTATTAATGTAAGAGTTTGCCTCACACTCCTGTAGATTGTTTGAATATCCTGCGCGCGCAGTAAAAGACAAAAGGAGGAATTTGCAGGCAGCTTGCTGGCAGTGAGATTGGTCTTGACTTCCGTGGTATTGTGTTCTCTATTGTACACGTGATTGGTAACCATGGCACTCACCTATATATCCAATGAATGACTGACTGAGTAATAATGTATGTAAAAGATCTGTTTACATGATTGCCACATGGCTCTGTCTATAAGTATTCATTTTTCCCCCTGTTTTAAATGTCTCTGTTTCTCCAGGCTTTAGTACCAATACATACACAACGCTACTACACACGAAACCTTCCAAGTCTGAGTAGCTGTAAACACACACTCTGATACTCGTGCTGTTTTTTTCCTGTAAAATAAAGCCGATGTCGCACTACGGTACTGAGATAATCAGGGACATTGAAAACACTGTAAAATCACTGTAAACATCATATTGTAAACAATCTATACAGGCAAGCTTGTTTCCATATATGTTATTGATGTTACGATTTTTTAAACTGCAGCACAGCTTTGATTCCAGCACAAGATGAATGGTTATAATATTATAATATATACTGTATTTATGAAATAGGTATAGCAAGAAAAGTTTTTTTTGTAACTAAAAAAATATGAAGAACCACGATCATGACACTAATAAATCAGTCAACCCAAAGCCATTCCTTTGTATGTGCACTACACAGGAAATACTGTAAGACATAAGGAAGGAAGATTCATGTTTACTGCAACATGAATCTTTTGAGTGGACAGTTGGCTGACTTAGATGGATGCAGTTCACTTCATTTTAGAGCTCAGAAAGGATTTATTGAATGTATGGCTATGGAAATGGTTTAAACAATGTAAAGAATAAACAAATCAATAAAACTCCCCTCTTTATGTTGTCGAACTGCCGTCTGGTCTCTTTTGTTTCAGCTCTTTTTGGGTGACAGCAACTGCAGTTGTTCACTTTTTAATGAGGCTGATGGATGGGAGCAAATGGGTAAGGCTAAAGCCTTTATTAGGTTTTCATTAAAAGCTCAAAATAGCCCCTCTATTTTGAGCTTTTTACATTTTTACAGGGATGATTTGGAAAGCATTTGATGTTTGCAAGGAAATGGAGAAACAGTCCCTAAAAATAGGCCCGATGGCGAGATGCCACAGTGGATTAGAGGGGAAACATTCAGCAGAAGTTTTGCATTAATGCCTCAAATCTGTTAACAAAGTCATTTTATTTATGGTTTCTTTATTTCCTCATGAGCAAAAGAATTTCGCTTTATGATGTCAGCTCATCTAACAGCATATAGTTTCAGGTTTTCAGTGCTCACAGCTGTTGCCATAAGGTGTTGGTTACGGATGGTTGGAGAAGTTACCGCCTATAATTATAGCAAACACCCATCCGTGAAATGGTCATATAACAATCACTACTGCAAATTCTGACTTACCAAACCAAGTTTGATGTTCTGGTACAAGCACCTGCCTGTTTGATTATTGTATAAGAAAATGATGTTTGCATTTTAAACATTTTACAGCTCAAATTAGATGAGAATATAAAATTCTGATGTAGATTTCTATTCTGTTTGAGTACAGCAACGCTGTGCATCTCTCTGACTTGGTAACATTTTAGCCTTCTCTTTTTTTTTATAGAAACAGCTCATTTCTGCATAAACTTAAACTTATGTTATAGTTTATGAATTTATCGGTAAAAAGCAAAAACAATTAAAAAAAATTGGAAGTAAGATCACTGCAGGAGCTTCTCGATCTTGTATGCCAGCAGTATAGCAAAGTTCAAACGAGTAAGAAAAAAGAGGTTTTATAAATCAGGATAATAAAAAAGTGGATCTCCAACAAATCAATGTTTCATTCAAAAGAAAATTATTTTGTTACATTCAGAATTTTTTTGTAAATATTTTATTAATGTTAAGGTTGGTTACAGTGCACATCATCTCTAAATTGTGTTGGCATGGACTCAATTTCTGATGTCAGTTTGACTCTTCTAATCACTTTGTTGGGTACACATATCGTTTTTCCCCCCTTGCACATTAATGCATAGTGCAGTGGATTCATGCAATTTTAGCAGCTCCAAACTGAGGTCTAATCAGGCAGAATAAGTGAAAACAGATGTGTGGGTGTGACTGACCTTTAACAAACAGCAATGAGAACTCACAAGTAAGAAACAGTGAGCTTGTGTTCTCATGGATTTGTTCACTTAACCACTTCATTTTGACTGCGCATCTGGTGAGGAGTGACGTTTAAATAATGCTCAGTGTGCCCATATAACGCCTGGCAGATAAGTAATTTCTAAAATACTCATTAACTGAAACCGGCACAAATGACTACGTCACATTCATCTTTATTCCCCATCCTGATGCTCAGATTGAAAGATCTGTTTGTCTCTCCCTCTCCTGTGTGTGCCTGTACGGAGGTGGGTGTGGTCCAGAGAGGACACACCTGTTGTTGGCATGGCAGCTCTTCGTCTTTCAGTGACAGCACTTAAACCTGACTCCAGGGGCGATTCTAGGATCAGAGCTTTGGGGGTGCTGAGCACCCAGAGAGCTGCCCATCCAGGCAAGGTAAACTTTACTCATCACAATGAGACTTCTTCCCCGTCTCTGTCAGTCCCTGCATCCCTAAATGCCTCCAGTTGTCCCGAGTTCTCTCTGACTGCCTCCTTGGTGCATTTAAACCCCTGTTCCTCTATGTCCTCATCGTCTGTTGCCTTCATCTCCATTATCAGTCATCATAATTTTACCCTCTCTGTGCAAGTCTGCAAATTTCTTTATTAAATCATAAGTTTCTTAAATTCATCAAGTCTCTCTGTGCCTGGGTCCTCGTCACAAAACATGACATCACTTTTAACATTGACATTTAATCCCCACATTTTTGAAAGAATAGCAAAACACTTTTTTGAAAAGTCTGTAACAAAACCATCAAATCTGATCAAGGTTATTAAAATGCTGCCAAAGAAGAATGGATTGGAATAAAAAAAAAAAAAAACACATATCCTAACCTTAATTACTGGGGGAAAATGATAAATGATGCTCATAGTGAGTAAAAAGTAAACTGTGAGTATTTTTTGGACAGAGATTCACTTCTAAAGTGTATGTATAATACAATACAGATACATAAAAAATACACTCCAAAAATAGAAGAGTCCTTGAAATATACAAAATATTATTAGAAAATGGAGACACTTGGCCTTTGGTACAATGTATACAATGTATGAAAAGATCTTTACTGCAGATACTACTATGGCTCTGCAGATTTTTTCTTTTCTTTTAACCTATGTCGCCTCACCTTGAGGTTGGTAAATCTGTCTATCACATTTTGGTGGTCAAGTCTCTCACGCATCTCTTTCTCAACTGACATCACAGCCATGTGCTGGAGTCTGCTTTGACCCATGGTCCTTCTCAGCCAGGTATGGAGCTGACTCAAGACACTAAAAGACCTTTCACAGCTACAACTGCTAACTGGGTTTGTTAGGGCAACCTGAATAACAATTTTCAGTTTGGGGAAGATCTGATTATCCAGAAGATTGTACAATGTTAACATATCTGGAATGGCACCAGCCTCACTCTTGAGCTTTATAAAGTCTTTGGCAACCGTGACTTCCTCTGACTGAAGCTCAATATGGTAATGCAGTGCCAGGGCTGACAACTCAGTTTGTTTTGCAGATTCTGTATAGCAGCTTTAATATAGGGAGAACACAACTTCCAGATTGTATGAGTTGTTTGTATTAGTTGTTTGTCTTTCTTTTTCTTTGCCAGTTAAACAGTTACTGTTTTGCCTGTTAGTACTCCCTGTCTGTTTTCTTACCTGGTACTTCCTGATCTCGTACTTTGTCCTCATGTTCCCCTCTTTCCTCTCTCCCTCTTTGGACTGACAATCTGTACACAGACACACACACACACACACACACACACACACACACACACACACACGCACAACAGGAGTTATAAGGTTAATGGGCATCCAGTCAGTTAGCTAGTTAGTACCTTGGGTTCAATATCGGCACATGCACATATGGCAAAATAACCAGTTTCTCTCATTACATTTCAAACAGGACAGCGGTAACAACAGCAGGCTACGGACAATGTTAAGTTTTAGATTTTAAATAGGCTGTATACATTTCAATGAGATCAACAGGGCAGTCAAATATCACTAATTTTACAACAGAGCAAACATCGTCGGAAAACACGTTTTCAACTAGGGCTGCCACAAACGATTATTTTGATAGTCGAGTAGTCACCGATTATTTTTGCAATTAGTCGACTAATCAGATCATGCATCCATTGGATGTACAGCGTAGAGCTTATTGCACCAGCATGCATGTGCTCTCATATAACTATCATTAGCTTACAGCTTTAATTTTTGAGATAGGAATTTTGGGTTTTCATAGATATAGACGAAAAAAGAAAAGTAACATTTGTCACTCTCTATCTTCACGATGGAAGATTCATTTTCATCTCATAAGTGTTAGCAACAGTTCTAGAAAAGGAGACAGGTTTGTTCCAGTGCGCAGAAATGTTATTATAAATGTTCAAACTACTGCACTGTAAAATCTAATTAGTTCCCAGAACTCAAAAAACTATGCAAACTCGTTACCTCCAAAAAATTGAGTAAAGTTTACTTAAGATGACTGTTAGGACAACTTATTCATTGCAAGTATGCAGTACAAAGAATAACTTGATGTTCCTGAAGGTGCATTATGAATTGTTTACCCACTGACAAACATTTTGAGTTCTACTAAATTAAAAAACAATTTGTGGTAACCTGATTATGATTGAAAAAGAATGATTAACAACACTTCTTGTAATGGTGTTGAAATCAGCCCAGTGTTTATTTTCAAATGCAAAAAAACTGCCACCATCTGTTGGCAACTATGACACGTTTAGAATCTTATGACCACTTTGTCCTTTGATCCTAAAAAACCCTCAAACAGGGGTGAGACACAACCACTTTTAGTCCGTTATTCGCAGCATTTATGTTGGTAGCGTTCAAACATTCGCCAGAGAAATCTTTTAAAACATTTGGATCCTTTTGAGAGTGACAGTTTACAGATTCAAACATGTCTCAGAGGAAAAAAAATAAAGAAATCCTTGAAGAGAACGAACACCTGAAAATAAACCAGAGAGACTTGCAGTGCCAACTCCAAGACATGGAGGAGAAATACAGAGCGCTGCAGGTAAAGCTTGATGAAAGACCGCACACAAAGGAAGACTTTCTTCAAGAAAAAAGGCTACAGGAGATAAAACAGAAGGAAATGGATTTCAAGCTTCAGGACATGGAGAAACACAACAAAGGCTTGCAAATCAAGCTTAATGAAGCTCTGCAAAAAAATAAAGAGCTCCTCCAAGAAAAAGATCAACAGGACATGAAGCAGTGCAAACTCCAAGGCATGGAGGAAAAATACAAAGCGCTTCATGTAAAGCTTGATAAAACACTGAACAAAAATAAGGAGTTGCTTCAAGAACAAAAGCAACAAGAAATTAAACAGAAACAGATGGACTGCAAGCTTGAAGATGTGCAGGAAAAATACACAGAACTTAAAATAAAGCTTGATAAAGCACTGCAGAGAAATAAAGATTTCCTTCAAGAGAAAGAACAGCAAGACATGAAACAGAAACATCTGGATTGCAAGCTTCAGAACATCGAGAAACACAACGAAGGCTTGCAAGTAATGCTTGATGAAGCTCTGCAAAAGAATAAAGAAATCCTTGAAGAGAAAGAAAAACTGGACATTAACCAGAGAGACATGCAGTGCCAACTCCAAGACATGGAGGAGAAATACAGAGCGCTGCAGGCAAAGCCTGATGAAAGAGCGCACACAAATGAAGAGTTTCTTCAAGAAAAAAGGCTACAGGAGATAAAACAGAAGGAAATGGATTTCAAGCTTCAGGACATGGAGAAACACAACAAAGGCTTGCAAATCAAGCTTAATGAAGCTCTGCAAAAAATTAAAGAGCTCCTCCATGAAAAAGAACAACAGGACATGAAGCAGCGCAAACTCCAAGGCACGGAGGAAAAATGCAAAGCGCTTCAGGTAAAGCTTGATAAAACACTGAACAAAAATAAGGAGTTGCTTCAAGAACAAAAGCAACAAGAAATTAAACAGAAACAGATGGACTGCAAGCTTGAAGACGTGCAGGAAAAATACACAGCGCTGAAAATAAAGCTTGATAAAGCACTGCAGAGAAATAAAGATTTCCTTCAAGAGAAAGAACAGCAAGACATGAAACAGAAACATCTGGATTGCAAGCTTCAGAACATCGAGAAACACAACGAAGGCTTGCAAGTAATGCTTGATGAAGCTCTGCAAAAGAATAAAGAAATCCTTGAAGAGAAAGAAAAACTGGACATTAACCAGAGAGACATGCAAGGTGTGCAGGAACAACACGGAGCGCTGCAGGCAAAGCTTGATGAAACACTGCACAAATATCAAGAGCTGCTTAGAGACCAAGAACAACAGGAAATAAAGCAGAAAGAAGACAAAGAAATTCTCCAGGACTTTGAGAGGAAAAACCAAAACCTGCAAGAACTTTATAACAAACTGAACTACAAAACAACTGAACTGGAAGAGGAAAAGGAAAAGCTGCAAAACCAATGCTCAGAGATGCAGAGTAAGTTCAATGACATGCTGAGAAATAACACAGAACTCGAGGAACTTTCAGACAACTTGAAGTGCAAAAACACTGAGATGCAGGTGCTAAAGCAACAACTGGAGAAAACAAACGAAGACCTGCAGTGTACACTTCAAGAAATCGAGAGGAGCAGTCAGCAATTGGAAGACACGCACAACAAATTACAACAGAGTTATACAGAGCTGCACGAGGGAAAGCTAACGCAGGAGGCAACATCTAAAGAAATGAAAGAAAGGCTTGAAGACAAACAAGCCAAATTAGAAAAAGTGGAGAAAACATGCAAGAGACTTGAGCAGGAGAATGCAGAGACAATCGATCAGCTGAGAACCCTCATCCTAGAGAAAAAAGTGCTCGTGGAAAAGCTGATGGAAAAGAAGAAAAAACGATTCCGCTTCTTCTGGAGGAAGAACACTCCTGCTTTTTCTTCTTTTTCTACTGCTGATGTCACCTCGTCTTCCTCCACCTCTGTTCCATCTTAATTTTCACCTCTCCTCTCCCTTTCTCTCCTGACACCTCTCCCTCCCCTGTCTCCCTTTAACTCCTAACACCTGTCCCCCCCCCCCCCCCCCCCTCTTTTCACCCTCACCCCCCAACCAGTCCCGACAGTTGACTGCCCCCTCTAGAGCCTGGTTCTGTCATAGGTTTCTTCTTTTATAGGGAGTTTTTCCTATCCACTGTCGCACCTAGTGCTTGCTCAGAGGGGATTGTTGGGGTTTTCTCTCCTCTATCTCTTTACTTCTTTCTATCCCTTTCCTTTACCTTCTTCTTTACAACCCACCACCCCCCCCCCCCCCCCCCCACACACACACACACCCCTTTTTATTTCCCAAATTAATAATAAACACAATTGGCAAAATTTTAAAAAGTCAGATCAATGTCTTCATTCAAGAATGAATTGTCTTTGTCACGGGGTCATGTGTATTTTGTGTTTTCCTCGGGCTGGTGATCCTTGCAGTCGTTGAGCCCAGGAGTCCAGATTTTTAGTGTTTTAATCACATTTAGTGTTACATTTTAGATCACAACAATAGGATATCCACAATTTAGGATTCAGGCATTTGTTTTTTTCAATATTGTAATCATTCTATGATTGCAGGTGTTTAGAGTTAATTCGTTGATTCAGATGATTAGGTTAATAGCTCGTTTAGAGAACCTTTTCATGATATGCTTAATTTTTGAGATAGGAATTTTGGGTTTTCATGAGCTGTATGCTAAAATCATCAATATAAAAACAATGAAAGGCTTGAACTACTTCAGTTGTGTGTAATGAATCTAAAATGTATAAGCCGTGAGACCAGTTTTCCCGTTCTTCACTCGCGTACGTCAGTTTGAAGAGGAAAAAGAACTCCACGGGACTCCGATGTGAAAAGATGTAACAAAAAATTTATTCCACAGTTTGCATCTTACAGGAGTGGTCAGGTTTAACTTATCCTCAACAAAATAACCTACTACGGTAGGAAAACCGTGTGGCTCTGATCTACCTCACTGCTGCGTATAGCTTATGCCGTGTTAACTCCTTTTCTCTCTCCCCCCTCCCGCACTGCATGCGCTAATTTGCATACATCCGTGATGCCCGGATTTTACTATAAACACGAGTCTTTAAGGCACATGTATTCATGGTACTACGTAACCAAACCAACACAGCAATAAAATTATTTTAGTTCCACCATAAACATGCATTTACTTCTTAAATTATTAATTACACAAACAAGCTTAACAACAGCGAAATATAAATACTAAACATATGACCTATCTTAACTTGGCTCCCACATACCGGCCCCTAATTGTGACTCTATTACACAATTACCAAATTAAACTTGTGGAGCCAAAGTACACAAACTTCAGTCTTTGCAGCTGATTACTTCAGTCCGATTCCTGCAGAAGGCAAATCTTCGTAATGGGCCTGTCCAGTACACTCGTTTTGGTCTTCAGCCTAACCTGCCACACCATTCCTGCCTTGTCTGAGATGGTATGGATTACTTTCCCTGTAATCCAAGAGTTGCGTGGGGCTGTATCGTCAACAATAAGCACAATGTCTCCAACCAAAAAGTTGCGAGATGGACGGGTCCACCTTTGCCTCTCTTGAAGTTGCGGCAAATATTCCCTTGCCCATCGTTTCCAGAATATTTCCGACATGTATTGCACTTGCTTCCATCTTCTTCTTGCGTAGAGATCTTGCCTGTCGAACAGTCCGGGAGGAAGAGATGGTTTATTCCTGAGCAGCAACAGGTGATTGGGAGTGAGTACTTCCAGATCATTTGGATCGCTGGACGCTTTGGTTATTGGCCGACTGTTAATAATGGCCTCTGCCTCACACAGAAGTGTATGCAGGCTCTCTTCATCCAGTGTCTGCAGCCTCAAGGTAATGTTCAGGATTTTCTTCACTGACTTGATCAATCTCTCCCAGACCCCTCCGTGATGGGGTCCTGAGGGAGGGTTGAACGTCCACTGAATGCCTTGTTGTTTTAGGTCGTCTTCAATTTTGGACACATTTCATTCAGCAATGGCTCTTTTAAGTTTACGCTCTGCACCAATGAAGTTAGTTCCATTGTCAGAACGAAGGATCTTCATCTGGCCTCGTCTGGCTATGAAGCGACGGAGAGCATGGATGAAGGAATCTGTGTCCAGCGAGGCTGCCACCTCCAAGTGTATTGCACGAGTAGTTAGGCAGGTGAAAATGACTCCATACCTCTTCACCGTACTTCGACCACGTTTGATCTCGAACGGACCAAAGTAGTCCACTCCGCAGTTAGTAAATGGAGGGTCATCTGGCAGAACTCTGTCTCGGGGTAGGTCGGCCATTTGCTGCTGTCCTGCAACTCCATGCTCACGCCGACAGGCAATACACCTAGCGAGTATTTTTTCGTACTGCAGAGTTGGCACCGGATACCCAAAATTTTGTTCTCAACTTGGAGATAACATGATTGCGACCACCATGAGCCAAGTTCTCATGTATTTCTCTGAGGATAAGCTTCGTGACGTGAAGATCCTTGTTCAGGATTGCTGGCTGCTTAGACTCCTCGGGTAGAGCCGCTCTGCTGAGTCGCCCTCCGACCCTGAGGATGCCTTGTTCAATTACTGGACTCAGTTTGAAAAGACTACTAGTCCTCTTTACCCCTTGACCTTTAGAAAGTGCGGTGATCTCTTTGGGAAATGTCTTCCTTTGACAGTAGCGAATGATTGCTTCTTCAGCCTTGGCAAGGTTCTCTACAGTTAGCTTGTTGGTGTCCCCTTGAAACAGGCTGTCCTTGAAACCTTTCATATCCCTCTCGACTTCAGGGTGAGTTTTAACAGCACTCAACTCCTTCCTTTTGCGACACAGTTGCAGCAGAATGCTCTTGACTTTAAGCATCCATGCCACCGCCCTTTTGAGTCTAAACCAGGATGAGAAGTACTGCAGGAACTCCAGCACTACATCTTCACATTCCTTGATTGTACTAGCACACACCAGGTTACCCTTTACCTCTGGGTCATCTGTAGTCAGGCCTTCAACTGGGTGCACCTCTTCTGGCCACTCTTCCATGGGTTTGGTGAGAAAGTCCGGCCCCTGTAACCATGTGTGGGACTGCATGAAGCTCTCTGCTTGGAGCCCCCTTGATGCAAAGTCGGCAGGATTCAGTGAGGTGTTGATATACCTCTATTGCTCTGGACTGGAGCATTTCAAGATGGCATCCACACGGTTAGCAACAAAGGTACGGAATCTACTTGTTTGATTGCTGATATACTTGAGTACCGTGGTACTATCTGACCAAAATACAGATGGTTGGAGTGGAAGCTGCAATTCAGATGTCAGAACCCTGTCCATGCGTGCTGCCATTGTTGCTGCGGTAAGTTCCATGCGGGGAACTGTAATGGGCTTAAGTGGGGCCACTCTTGCCTTTCCCAATATGAATGCGCAGTAGACTTTGTTACGGCTGTTCCTCTGTAGCAAGTAGCTTACTGTACCGTAGCCCTCTTCACTGGCATCAGCAAAGTGTTGCAGCTGATTGTATACTGACTCTCCAAAGCCCACAGGTTTAAAACATCTTGGAATGCTTATGTTCTCTAGCTGGTGAAGCTGGGTCTTCCACTTGAGCCACTGGTGAGCTAGGTCTGCAGGTATGATGACATCCCAGCCAATCTTTCTCCTGCAAAGCTCTTGCAGAATCTTCTTTGCTTGAAGCGTGACTGGTGACAAGATACCCAGTGGGTCGTAGACAGAACTCACAGTGGACAGGAGGTTCCTCCGAGTGGGTGCCTTGTCCGGCATTACAATCTTGAACCTGAAGCTGTCACATTGAATACACCACTGGACTCCCAGCGCTCTCTCAATGGGAAGTGTGTCCTGATCCAGATCGAGATCTTTAACCTCTGATGCCCTTTCTTCTTCTGGAATAGCAGACAGAACTGCTCTGCTATTGCTTATCCATTTTGTGAGTCTGAATCCACCCCTCTGACATACAGCTCTAAGAGTGTGGTATAACTGTATGGCTTCCTCTTCTGAGCTCACAGCCTTCAAACAGTCGTCCACATAGAAGTTGTGCAGGACTGTGTCAACCGCTTGGCTGTTGGCTGGATCTCGGTTGTCCTCAGCACATTTGCGCAGAGCAAAGCTGGCACAGCTTGGTGACGAAGTTGCACCGAAACTGTGAACCACCATTTTCTGAGTAATGTCACCAGATGTCCACCACAGGAACCGAAGAAGGTCAGAATCCTCATCAGGCACCTTTACTTGGTGGAACATTGCTTCCACATCTGCCATGATGACCACTTCTTCTTGTCTGAATCGGATAATTACCCCAAGAAGGGTACTGGTAAGATTTGGTCCTTGTAACAGCTGATCATTTAAGGTGGTGCCTTTGTACGATGCTCCACAGTCAAAGACTACTCGAAGCTTGTGTTTCTTGGGATGGTAAACTCCGTGGTGCGGTAGGTACCAAACCTTTCCATTGTCACGACCAAGGTCCTTTTCTGGCACTTTCACTGCGTAACCTTTGGTTATGATGTTACTCATGAAAGCCGAGTATTCTGCGTGGAATGAAGTATTCCTCTCCAACTTCCGCTTTAGGTGTAAGGCACGTTGCTCAGCCGCTTTGCAGTTGTTGGGCATCTTAATGCGCTTGTTCCGCAATGGCAAAGCGAAGCTGTAATGTCCATCCACAATAGTAGCTGACTCTGTCGCTATCTCCAGAAACTGCAAATCCTCTCTTGACATTTCTCGCTTCTCGTTTCTTTCACGCTCAGGGAAGTCACTTTTAAACTGCTGGTCCCAGAGTTCATCCAATTTGCTAACTGATATTCGGTTTGCTGCAACCTGAATCAGTCCGCATGCTGCCTTTTGTGAACTGCTTCCTTGGAGGGGTTCGCTGAAGGTAGGTCCACCTGTTCACATAGTCTTGAGAAGGAGCATTGTCAGCAGAAGCAGGAATGTCACATTTCTGGCAACTCAAAGAAGTCATCGCTGTCTAAGCTGCTTATTTCCAACCCAGACACAACGTGGCTACTGACGACCTTTTCTTTGCACGAACTACTCATGTGTCCCTGCTTAAGACAGCTGAAGCATAGTCCTTTAGTTCGCATGAAGTCAATCTTTTCCTTATGAAGTGACTTCTTCATCCTCTTGCACTGTTCCATGGTGTGCTCTTCACCACGACAGAAGAGACAGGGTTTAGAAAATGCACACACCTGATATCCACTGACCTTGTTCCTTTCTTTAGAGGGTACGTCCTGTGTAGTGGTGATAGCTGCAGCTGTGGTGAATCCTTTTCTGCTTCCACTTCTCCTTTGCAACCTCTCATCCACTTGCCCTCTAACTTGGACCTGTCCTTTATATCACCGAACAATGGATGCAAAACTTCTTTGGCCTGCTTATTGACAAACTCCGCCAGATCTGCAAACTTGACTCTGCGTTTTGCCTTGTCTAAGACCCCACAAGCAAATGTTCTCCACCTTTCTCTCAGCTTGTACGGAAGCTTGGAAACGATAGCACGTATGTTGGCCGTGTTGTCCAACTCTTCCATGTACTCCACATCCATCATTGCATTATGACATCCAGTAAGATGGAGGCCGAAAGCCTGTAGAGCATCCCCATCATCTGACTTGATGGTTGGCCAGTTAAGAACCTTGTGAATGTATGCCACTGATATCTTGTAGGCATTTCCAAAGTGCTCTTCCAACAGTCTCTTAGCCGTTTGATATCCATGTGTAGGTTCCATATGAAGACAACTCCGTATCAATTCTCGTGGTTGCCCACTTGTGTACTGTTCCATGTAGTACAATCGATCCTTGTCGCTCTCTGTTCTGTCCTCCACACCATGTTCAAAAGCTCGCATGAACAGCCAATACTCCAATGGGTCCCCTTTAAACACAGAAATGTTCTGCGGGGGCAATGTAGCTAACTTCTGCTGCTTTGTTAGCACTTCGACCACATCCTGTAGAGCACTTGGTGTCTGCGATGGCTGGGAGGTAACAGTGTGTGTTTGCTGTGCATTTTGGAGAATGTTCTTCTTCTGTGCTTGTCTTTCTCACGTGGGGGACGGACTATTTGACTGCTGTGAAGTAAATAAATCTCCAACCTTATGCAATGCCACGTAGGAGTTCATTCCATCCCGAGTGGATACGTGACTGGATGCCTTGGATGCACGACTTTCATATTCCGCTAAGATCTTGATCTTTGCCTCATTTGCTGCAAGAGCTGTTTGCATTTCTAGCTCCTCCTTTTCAGCTTGGAGCTTAGCCTCCCTTTCCTCCAGCAAGCGTTTCTGTCTTAAAGACGATGCCTTAATCAATAAGGTAGCTCGCTCCACCTCTGCCTTTATGCGTGTGGATGACACCGATGACGAAGCGCAGGAGCCACGTTCTGAAAATGCCTTTTCACTGCGTTTTGAGACAGATGCATTAGATACGCTGTCAGATGGATCCACGTCTTCATTGCATTTTTCAGCCTCCACAGCGCGGATGGCCATCTTGTCAATCCAAGCCGAAGCTGTCTCAGCAAAAGCCTTAAAGGTATCAGCCTTAGGTTCGAACCATTTTTCCTGGTCTTTAGTTAAATCCTCCTCCGGCATCTGCTGGAGCACCTCTTTAACATTTGTGTTCAAACCACAAAACTCTCCAAACTGCTCATTAAAATCCTTCATTAACTGTGTTGCTTCTGTTAGGCTGGCATCACATTCATTTTCCATCAGCTGGCGCACTTGTTTCATTGTGCCTGTTAATTTGGCTAGCTTGGCCTTCCGTAAATTGAAAACACGTTGCAGCCTTTCCTCCATAGCTTTTGGTGTGATTTTCACTGCCCTAGCTTCCATTTCTGCTACCGTGTCTTCTTCTTCTTCGTTCATGCTATTAATTTCCCGAATAGCAACAACAAAATCCTTATTTTATCATCCAAAAATCATGCAGGTTTGCTACCACACAGCTCAGCATCCACCATGACTCAGCACTTTTTTCCTCGTGAATTAGCTCCACTTACTCACGTTTGTTGTCGCTGCAGCAGCTTGGGTTTTTTCCTTCTTTAGTCGTGTCAATTAATCCACAACGAGCGGGTTTTCCTACAAAATGTATAAGCCGTGAGACCAGTTTTCCCGTGCTTCACTCGCGTACGTCAGTTTGAAGAGGAAAAAGAACTCCACGGGACTCCGATGTGAAAAGATGTAACAAAAAATTTATTCCACAGTTTGCATCTTACAGGAGTGGTCAGGTTTAACTTATCCTCAACAAAATAACCTACTACGGTAGGAAAACCGTGTGGCTCTGATCTACCTCGCTGCCGCGTATAGCTTATGCCGTGTTAACTCCTTTTCTCTCTCCCCCCTCCCGCGCTGCATGCGCTAATTTGCATACATCCGTGATGCCCGGATTTTACTATAAACACGAGTCTTTAAGGCACATGTATTCATGGTACTACGTAACCAAACCAACACAGCAATAAAATTATTTTAGTTCCACCATAAACATGCATTTACTTCTTAAATTATTAATTACACAAACAAGCTTAAAAACAGCGAAATATAAATACTAAACATATGAACTATCTTAACTTGGCTCCCACATAAAATATATGAAAGTCTAATGTTTATCAGTACATTACAGAAAATAATGAACTTTATCACAAAATCATAATTTTTTGAGAAGGACCTGTACACTTTGACACACATTGGAACTGTTAGCAAAAAGAAGAGTTACTGAATTTTACAGGAAAAAATATCATTAATATGTCCCAACTTCATGGAACAAAGATATAAGAAAGTGAGGACAGGGCAGAGAGGTATTTGCATGATCAGCAAGAGCCATTTCATAAACTGGAATTCAAGGCTCACGTGTAAATGATATCGTAAACCAGAAGCACTCCACCACAGTAGTTCACTCTCTGGGCAGTATTTACTTTTAAGTGAAAAGCATTATATTCTGTTTATATTCATTGTGTTTTCTTTGTTCTTTTTAATCATACTAGAAGTTTGTAGTGCAGTAAAAATCTGATCAAGGTAGACGGACAGGTTTTCACTTACACAAGCATTACACAGTATTCATTTGTAAATAACTGGACACGAAAAACTAGAGATAAAAAATGTGATATAATATTATACTGCGGTGTATTTCGAACAAACTAGGCAGCTTATTGTCTTTCTCTTGATGATACTTTCTTTTCTTTTTTTTTAAAGGCTCAAACTATTTGTTATGAAAGCAAAACAAGCAAACTGATGTTGTATAAATTGATTCAGGATTATTTACTTCGAGTCCAGAAATCATAGCTGTCTCATCAGATCCAGTTGTGACATTAGCTATAGTTTCCGCGGAGGGTACTTGGTTCTGTATGACAGCACAGCTTTTAGGTTGAATTCAAGCGCTTGAGTACAGCCTGATAATTAGAGGCCTGCAAACTGTTTGCTGATTAACTTTTGTCTGTAAAAGTACAGACAGCTTTAGAAGACACAGGACATTAGATGGGTTCAACATTTCTTTTGAGTTCCATGTAACAATCCCTAACTCTGTAATTAAAGAATGTGCCATTTAATCTTGGCTGGCTAAAATGGGGTGGCTGCCGTTCAGGATTTAGCACAAGTCAGCTTTTGATCAGAAAGTTTTCTGGTTTGATCCCTGGCTGCTCCAGTCTGCAGGCCAAATATCCTTGGACAAGATCGTAATCCCAAGTTGCTTTCTGATGCATCCATTGGAGTGTGAATGCTTTATAGAGTTTGTGAAACAGTTGTACGTGTGGTCAGGTCGTTTTGTATTTGTGTGTGGATTGAAGCACATGCCTGAGAGCACATCGATCACTGCACATATTTTTAAAATCTTAGTTTAAATAAAGTTTTTGATTATTTATTATAAAAAAGAGATGATATATATATATAAAAAAATGCAGTGGGTACTCCACCAGCTAACATGTCAGTTCATTTGACACATAACACCAGTTAGTTCTTCCTTTTGGTGAAAGCTGAGCTCTTCAGTTCAGCACGGTACAGCTCCAAAGATTCTGCAACATCAAACCCTCTGTCTGCTAATGTTACATCACCTCGTTGAGGCAGTCCAGGTAATTTCAACAGTTTCTTTTTTTGTTTTTAAAGTTTAGATATAAACAAAAAAAGAAAAGTAACATTTGTCACTCTCTATCTTCACGATGGAAGATTAATTTTCATCTCATAAGTGTTAGCAACAGTTCTAGAAAAGGAGACAGGTTTGTTCCAGTGCGCAGAAATGTTATTATAAATGTTCAAACTACTGCATTGTAAAATCTAATTAGTTCCCAGAACTCAAAAAACTCTGCAAACTCGTTACCTCCAAAAAATTGAGTAAAGTTTACTTAAGATGACTGTTAGGACAACTTATTCATTGCAAGTATGCAGTACTAAGAATAACTTGATGTTCCTGAAGGTGCATTATGAATTGTTTACCCACTGACAAACATTTTGAGTTTTACTAAATTAAAAAACAATTTGTGGTAACCTGATTATGATTGAAAAAGAATGATTAACAACACTTCTTGTAATGGTGTTGAAATCAGCCCAGTGTTTATTTTCAAATGCAAAAAAACTGCCACCATCTGTTGGCAACTATGACACGTTTAGAATCTTATGACCACTTTGTCCTTTGATCCTTTGATCCTAAAAAACCCTCAAACAGGGGTGAGACACAACCACTTTTAGTCCGTTATTCGCAGCATTTATGTTGGTAGCGTTCAAACATTCGCCAGAGAAATCTTTTAAAACATTTGGATCCTTTTGAGAGTGACAGTTTACAGATTCAAACATGTCTCAGAGGAAAAAAAATAAAGAAATCCTTGAAGAGAACGAACACCTGAAAATAAACCAGAGAGACTTGCAGTGCCAACTCCAAGACATGGAGGAGAAATACAGAGCGCTGCAGGTAAAGCTTGATGAAAGACCGCACACAAAGGAAGACTTTCTTCAAGAAAAAAGGCTACAGGAGATAAAACAGAAGGAAATGGATTTCAAGCTTCAGGACATGGAGAAACACAACAAAGGCTTGCAAATCAAGCTTAATGAAGCTCTGCAAAAAAATAAAGAGCTCCTCCAAGAAAAAGATCAACAGGACATGAAGCAGTGCAAGCTTCAGGACATGGAGGAAAAATACAAAGCGCTTCATGTAAAGCTTGATAAAACACTGAACAAAAATAAGGAGTTGCTTCAAGAACAAAAGCAACAAGAAATTAAACAGAAACAAATGGACTGCAAGCTTGAAGACGTGCAGGAAAAATACACAGAACTTAAAATAAAGCTTGATAAAGCACTGCAGAGAAATAAAGATTTCCTTCAAGAGAAAGAACAGCAAGACATGAAACAGAAACATCTGGATTGCAAGCTTCAGAACATCGAGAAACACAACGAAGGCTTGCAAGTAATGCTTGATGAAGCTCTGCAAAAGAATAAAGAAATCCTTGAAGAGAAAGAAAAACTGGACATTAACCAGAGAGACATGCAGTGCCAACTCCAAGACATGGAGGAGAAATACAGAGCGCTGCAGGCAAAGCCTGATGAAAGAGCGCACACAAATGAAGAGTTTCTTCAAGAAAAAAGGCTACAGGAGATAAAACAGAAGGAAATGGATTTCAAGCTTCAGGACATGGAGAAACACAACAAAAGCTTGCAAATCAAGCTTAATGAAGCTCTGCAAAAAATTAAAGAGCTCCTCCAAGAAAAAGAACAACAGGACATGAAGCAGCGCAAACTCCAAGGCACGGAGGAAAAATGCAAAGCGCTTCAGGTAAAGCTTGATAAAACACTGAACAAAAATAAGGAGTTGTTTCAAGAACAAAAGCAACAAGAAATTAAACAGAAACAGATGGACTGCAAGCTTGAAGACGTGCAGGAAAAATACACAGCGCTGAAAATAAAGCTTGATAAAGCACTGCAGAGAAATAAAGATTTCCTTCAAGAGAAAGAACAGCAAGACATGAAACAGAAACATCTGGATTGCAAGCTTCAGAACATCGAGAAACACAATGAGGGCTTGCAAGTAATGCTTGATGAAGCTCTGCAAAAGAATAAAGAAATCCTTGAAGAGAAAGAAAAACTGGACATTAACCAGAGAGACATGCAAGGTGTGCAGGAACAACACGGAGCGCTGCAGGCAAAGCTTGATGAAACACTGCACAAATATCAAGAGCTGCTTAGAGACCAAGAACAACAGGAAATAAAGCAGAAAGAAGACAAAGAAATTCTCCAGGACTTTGAGAGGAAAAACCAAAACCTGCAAGAACTTTATAACAAACTGAACTACAAAACAACTGAACTGGAAGAGGAAAAGGAAAAGCTGCAAAACCAATGCTCAGAGATGCAGAGTAAGTTCAATGACATGCTGAGAAATAACACAGAACTCGAGGAACTTTCAGACAACTTGAAGTGCAAAAACACTGAGATGCAGGTGCTAAAGCAACAACTGGAGAAAACAAACGAAGACCTGCAGTGTACACTTCAAGAAATCGAGAGGAGCAGTCAGCAGTTGGAAGACACGCACAACAAATTACAACAGAGTTATACAGAGCTGCACGAGGGAAAGCTAACGCAGGAGGCAACATCTAAAGAAATGAAAGAAAGGCTTGAAGACAAACAAGCCAAATTAGAAAAAGTGGAGAAAACATGCAAGAGACTTGAGCAGGAGAATGCAGAGACAATCGATCAGCTGAGAACCCTCATCCTAGAGAAAAAAGTGCTCATGGAAAAGCTGATGGAAAAGAAGAAAAAACGATTCCGCTTCTTCTGGAGGAAGAACACTCCTGCTTTTTCTTCTTTTTCTACTTTTTCTACTGCTGATGTCACCTCGTCTTCCTCCACCTCTGTTCCATCTTAATTTTCACCTCTCCTCTCCCTTTCTCTCCTGACACCTCTCCCTCCCCTGTCTCCCTTTAACTCCTAACACCTGTCCCCCCCCCCCTCTTTTCACCCTCACCCCCCAACCAGTCCCGACAGTTGACTGCCCCCTCTAGAGCCTGGTTCTGTCATAGGTTTCTTCTTTTATAGGGAGTTTTTCCTATCCACTGCCGCACCTAGTGCTTGCTCAGAGGGGATTGTTGGGGTTTTCTCTCCTCTATCTCTTTCCTTCTTTCTATCCCTTTCCTTTACTTTCCTCTTTACAACCCCCCCCCCCCCCACACACACACACACACACCCCTTTCTATTTTCCAAATTAATAATAAACACAATTGGCAAAATTTAAAAAAGTCAGATCAATGTCTTCATTCAAGAATGAATTGTCTTTGTCACGGGGTCATGTGTATTTTGTGTTTTCCTCGGGCTGGTGATCCTTGCAGTCGTTGAGCCCAGGAGTCCAGATTTTTAGTGTTTTAATCACATTTAGTGTTACATTTTAGATCACAACAATAGGATATCCACAATTTAGGATTCAGGCATTTGTTTTTTTCAATATTGTAATCATTCTATGATTGCAGGTGTTTAGTTAATTCGTTGATTCAGATGATTAGGTTAATAGCTCGTTTAGAGAACCTTTTCATGATATGCTTAAGTGTTTAAGGTATGTGCTAACTAAAAATAAAGACAAGAGGATAGTTTATTAAATTTGAATGAAATTTGCAGATTGTTTCGGTGAAGTTTAATAAACTCATTGTTATCAAAAATATAACGGGACACCGGAGTATATTCTCAAGCATCTCACACTTCTGATAATCAGTTGTCTGCTTGACGTTTATTCAGCTGTGTAAAAACTGGCTTAAAAGTGCCTGGCTTAAAACAGGACATATTAGCTGCATTTAACTTTCAGTTACTCTTTATATTGTTAGGTAGGAGTCAGACCATGTTTCTTTTTAACTGAAAAACATTACACCAGGTAACCTGCTGTGTTGAAAATAGGGCTGCCACGATTAGTCAACTAGTCACGATTCCGTCGACTATCAAAATCATCGACGACTGATTTAATAGTCGAGGCGTCGTTTGAAGCTTTGTAAGATCACAAAAGACACAGGAACAAGTAGTAGAATTTAAGAGTGTAATAACAGACTGAAACAGAAGATGGCAGCACTGCATGTACAAGGATGCCAGCTGCTGTTAAACCCCGAAGAAGAAGAAGGAGCTGTGTCCCAGAATTCATAGCGCAGCCCAGCTCAGTTTCCAACAATGGCGGCAGCTAGTTAGTTTTAACATTACTCTTATTATTCTTTCTGGGTCACAAAATAAACCATCCATCCATTCGCTTCCGCTTATCCTTTTCAGGGTCGCGGGGGGCGCTGGAGCCTATCCCAGCTGTCATAGGGCGAGAGGCGGGGTACACCCTGGACAGGTCGCCAGTCTGTCGCAGGGCCAACACACAGGGACAGACAACCATTCACATTCACTCACACATTCACACCTATTGATAATTTGGATTATCCAATTAACCTGTCCCCACAAGCTGCATGTCTTTGGACGGTGAGAGGAAGCCGGAGTACCCGGAGGGAACCCACGCAAACACGGGGAGAACATGCAAACTCCACACAGAAAGACCCCGGCCTGATGGTGGAATTGAACTCAGGACCTTCTTGCTGTGCGGCAACAGTGCTAACCACCATGCCACCGTGCTGCCATACTTTTAAAAATAAACGTTTAACATATTTTCAGACGAGAATGTAGCTGTGTAAACCTCAAATATCTGCTCAGTTTATCAAGACACCACATTTTTTCAAAAGCGCTCCGACGTTTTCGGAGACGTCTGTTACCCACTAGCTTGATAGCTAGCCGGGGGCAAGGCTCACTAGAGCCGTGAGAACACCGGACTCCGGCAAATCGTTTTCAAACCCACTGCGGTCTTTCGCTACTCAGGTTAAACATATATAGGTCACTTAGATAACTTAAAAATGTTATTGTTTGGCTTTTTTTAGTATTTTATTTATTTATTTTTAAGTTATCTAAGTGATCCTAGAATCGCCCCTGAGTGCTACCATGCTTAGGCCCATTGTATGTGTCGAAGTAGCATTCCAGAGGCTTGCTGGGTGAAGATAGCATCTTCTCAAAAATGATAAGTGTTTTTCATTTCATCTGTCAGTGGTTTTTATGTTGCGGCCTTTCGGTGTACCTGGAGTTGGTTCACTGCTGCACTGTGGACACACCCCCACAGCTCCATCCAGCACACACAGGCAGCTGCATCAAGTGAGCCAACAGCAGCCAGGATCAAAGAGGATGTGAGGCATTTTATGTGACCCGGGAAAAACTCGATACATAAAACTGGCAAATTCTAATTGTTTATGGCACACAAATAAATAAAAACACCTTTTCTTTTTACATTAATACCACAGCTTTGGTGAACTGTGCTGCTCAACAGCCTAAAACCATGTCTGAAAGTTTTGAAAAATTGTTTTGAAAAATTACTTAAGTGTATAAAAAAAGTTTAAATGGGTGAAAGCTCAGTTAATTTTTATTTATATAACTCCAAATCACAACAACAGTCACCTCAAGGTGCTTTATATTGTAAGGTAAAAACCCTGTATGAGCAAGCACTTGAGAACAGTGAGAAGGAAAAACTCCCTTTTAACAGGAAGAAACCTCTGGCTGAACCAGGCTCAGGCAGGGGCAGCGATCTGCCATGCCTGGTTGGGGGTGAGGTTTAGGATTATAGTCCTTAATTTTGCAATATTGTATATTATTGTGTAAAATATCTTCTACAAAAGAAAAAAATGATACAAAAAGCAAAAATGAGCAGGAAATAATGACAACAGAAGCATCTCAAGCTGTAGCAGCATGCATTCTCTAAAATGAATGTGCGTTTTTTTTTTTTTTTTTCTGCCTGTCCCATTTGGTTCTTTAGCCGTCAGAATTGTTGTCTGAAGACCAACAAGGATACCCAATGGATTTATTTTGCCAAATGGATCATCATGGCATTGCCGTATTGGTCCATTTGATCGACCTTTGTTTTTATTATTTATTTTATTTTATTTTCAGTTGTTACAGACGGGACAGACATGAGTGAGGGATAGGAAAGGGAGAAAGAAAGAGGAAGGAAAAGAAAAACAGAAGGGGAGAGGGACAGTGAGAAAGGGGGGAAAAAAAAATATCTCCGGGATCACCTGTTGAGAGAAAAAGAATAGAAAACAAGCCAAAAAAACAAAACAAAGCAACATACTAAACACAACACCATCGCATTAATCTACCTAAGTGTAAACAGCAGTAAATACTAAATATTGAATGTTGTTGTGCAGCACGCAGGACAGACAGCGCACAATGTGCTTTGAAGTAGCAGCCAAGAAAGGTGTGATTTAAGTCTACAAACAGTGAACACCTGTGTGCACACCTGTGTGGATCGGCGCGCTTGTATTCAAATGGTTTCCCCATGTAATGGTCTGCAAGAGGGTGTAGAGAGCCATAGCCCTGTCCCCCAGGGCATGAAGCAGGCATGGAGGAGATCCAGGCCCCAGACATCCAGAGGTCCCAGAGTGCAAGAGCCCAAGGAGGACCACCGGAGGGGCATCCGTGCCACCTTCATGTGCGTGTTTTATCATAAATAATGCTTTGAAAGAGTTGCTGTAAGGGCCATAATACAAACGTTTTTGTAATATTTTGTCATTTGTGCTTATCCATACTCTTCTACTGACTTATTACGTCCATGCTGCTACCTGCGGGTTGTCTTGCTTACTTTTCGTTCTTATTCCATCCTCCTCCCTTTTTATTCCTTGTATTATCAATAATGAGTTTTCCTTGTGTATAAGCAATTTAAATAAATCTTGGCTTTTTCAGTTTATTTTGAAAATTATGACCGGATGTGGGGTTGGTTGTGGCTGGCTTTACGCAGTATGTTGACGGGGAGCCTGAGCTCAGGTACAGCGCATCACACTCAGAGAGAAGAGAGAGAGAGGCAGAGGGGAGGGAATTTATAGCCTGAAGCGAGGCTGCAGCGCAGCGACATGGCTCGGAGCCAAGCCGCCGGCAGGCAGGGAGACAGGCTTAGGAAAACGAGGACGCGTCAAAATGAAACACTTCCTTACGGTTGTTATACTCGGGGCTGCGGTAGTCACCCTGGTCAGCGCGGCCGGTACCGACGGGGTGATCTCCTTCGAGTACCACCGCTATGAGGAGCTGCGGAAAGCGCTGGTGTCGGTGTGGCTGCAATGTCCGACCGTCACCCGCATCTATACCATCGGGGAGAGCTTCGAAGGCCGCGAGCTGCTGGTGCTAGAGATGTCCGACAATCCGGGGACGCACGAACCTGGTCAGTTTTACGGACACACAAAGTCTGTTTCACACCGAACGCGCGGGACCATCACCATCCCCACTCCCTTTGTCCCCGCTTTCTGTCGCGGTATGAACTAATAGAAATCCATTACCACCCGCTGGGATAACACAAATACATTATGCACTATTGCACATAGCAGCAGTTTGGCTGTGACCCAGGGGCGATTCTAGGATCAGAGCTTTGGGGGTGCTGAGCACCCAGAGAGCTGCCCATCCAGGCAAGGTAAACTTTACTCATCACAATGAGACTTCTTCCCCGTCTCTGTCAGTCCCTGCATCCCTAAATACCTCCAGTTGTCCCGAGTTCTCTCTGATTGCCTCCTTGGTGCATTTAAACCCCTGTTCCTCCCTGTCCTCATCGTCTGTTGTCTTCATCTCCATTATCAGTCATCATAATTTTACCCTCTCTGTGCAAGTCTGCAAATTTCTTTATTAAATCATAAGTTTCTTAAATTCATCAAGTCTCTCTGTGCCTGGGTCCTCGTCACAAAACATGACATCACTTTTAACATTGACATTTAATCCCCACATTTTTGAAAGAATAGCAAAACACTTTTTTGAAAAGTCTGTAACAAAACCATCAAATCTGATCAAGGTTATTAAAATGCTGCCAAAGAAGAATGGATTGGAATAAAAAAAAAAAAAAAACACATATCCTAACCTTAATTACTGGGGGAAAATGATAAATGATGCTCATAGTGAGTAAAAAGTAAACTGAGTATTTTTTGGACAGAGATTCACTTCTAAAGTGTATGTATAATACAATACAGATACATAAAAAATACACTCCAAAAATAGAAGAGTCCTTGAAATATACAAAATATTATTAGAAAATGGAGACACTTGGCCTTTGGTACAATGTATACAATGTATGAAAAGATCTTTACTGCAGATACTACTATGGCTCTGCAGATTTTTTCTTTTCTTTTAACCTATGTCGCCTCACCTTGAGGTTGGTAAATCTGTCTATCACATTTTGGTGGTCAAGTCTCTCACGCATCTCTTTCTCAACTGACATCACAGCCAGGTGCTGGAGTCTGCTTTGACCCATGGTCCTTCTCAGCCAGGTATGGAGCTGACTCAAGACACTAAAAGACCTTTCACAGCTACAGCTGCTAACTGGGTTTGTTAGGGCAACCTGAATAACAGTTTTCAGTTTGGGGAAGATCTGATTATCCAGAAGATTGTACAATGTTAACATATCTGGAATGGCACCAGCCTCACTCTTGAGCTTTATAAAGTCTTTGGCAACCGTGACTTCCTCTGACTGAAGCTCAATATGGTAATGCAGTGCCAGGGCTGACAACTCAGTTTGTTTTGCAGATTCTGTATAGCAGCTTTAATATAGGGAGAACACAACTTCCAGATTGTATGTGTAGCCGCTAAACTGGTGGAACTAAATCTTAACCACCACGTCCGTATATATACAAGCGGAAAGGGAGTGAGTGGGTCAGCGCTCGGAGAACAGAAGCTAAGCCAGCTTTAAACACACCATTTATTTTTAGGGTAAAACACAGTCAGAACCCCCAAATACAGGCTAAAATCCCCGCTACACAATAAAAATAATGTTCCCAACCTGCTAAAAGCCCTGCTGGCAGGAATAACTATACACTAAAAACCAAAACTAAATGAATGTTTTTTTTCGTATAATAAAAACTTCCCCCCAGAGTCCTATATTCCCTCTTGTCCAGCCACACACATGCGGGCAAATGTTCCTTAGCTGGAGAAGAGACAGGAGAGGAACTCCTCTTCCGGGATGGTAAAACTTGCCAGCAGCAGACCAGGGAGGAGGCTCCTATCTCCGCCTGACAGTACGCGGCCGTGCAGTCCAGCCACTCTCCGCACCTGCACGCGGCCTCCCTCGCAGCCCCGCCCTGAAACAACAGACACGGGCCAGCAACGTTGTCGGCGCAGCTTCTGTTATCCTCCCCCGGCAAAGCTACGCCTAGCGCCCAACAGTGGGAAAGCGATACTCACAAATGCAGGCAGAGGCGTCCCCCTGCCCTACTGTGGATTTCACGCGTCGCCTCCCACTGTTGCTATTTTATCCGTCTGGACTGGATCGCCGGGTTCTGCTGGCCAATCGTCGGATATCTCGTGACGTCCCACAGGCAGGCCGGTCTTTCCTTACAGGTGCTGGGCTGCACACGTTTTGTTTCCTGCTCCTCGCTTCTCGTGTGTCTCTCCTCTGCCGTCTTTGTGCTCACTATCTCCCTTAAGTCCGTTTGGCGGCTGATAGGCCACCTCGAGGAACGCCCCCACCTCACAGGTGCCTACAATTGTCCGCTTAATACACAGTGGAATAAAAATACTATACAACACCAAACACACACTATAAATATGGGGATAAAATCATGCAATAGGAATATCAATAAAAAAAAACATGCAATATCACTATTACAATAAAAACATGCAAATAAAATCGACACTATGTACCAACACAGTCTAATCCCAAAACAAAATATAAAAACACAATTTTCCACTGTGTGACATATGAGTTGTTTGTCTTTCTTTTTCTTTGCCAGTTAAACAGTTACTGTTTTGCCTGTTAGTACTCCCTGTCTGTTTTCTTACCTGGTACTTCCTGATCTCGCACTTTGAACTCATGTTCCCCTCTTTCCTCTCTCCCTCTTTGGACTGACAATCTGTACACACACACACACACACACACAACAGGAGTTATAAGGTTAATGGGCATCCAGTCAGTTAGCTAGTTAGTACCTTGGGTTCAATATTGGCACATGCACATATGGCTAAATAACCAGTTTCTCTCATTACATTTCAAACAGGACAGTGGTAACAACAGCAGGCTACGGACAATGTTAAGTTTTAGATTTTAAATAGGCTGTATACATTTCAATGAGATCAACAGGGCAGTCAAATATCGCTAATTTTACTACAGAGCAAACATCGTCAGAAAACACGTTTTCAACTAGGGCTGCCACAAACGATTATTTTGATAGTCGACTAGTCACAGATTATTTTTGCTATTAGTCGACTAATCAGATCATGCATCCATTGGATGTACAGCGTACAGCTTATTGCACCAGCATGCATCTGCTCTCATATAACTATCATTAGCTTACAGCTTTAAGTGTTTAAGGTATGTGCTAACTAAAAAGAAAGACAAGATGATAGTTTATTAAATTTGAATGAAATTTGCAGATTGTTTCGGTGAAGTTTAATAAACTCATTGTTATCTAAAATATAACGGGACACCGGAGTATATTCTCGAGCATCTCACACTTCTGATAATCAGTTGTCTGCCTGACGTTTATTCAGCTGTGTAAAAACTATAACTTTAATCTCAGCCTAACCGATTTACTCAGGAACAAATAAAATACTAAAAAAAGCCAAACAATAACATTTTTAAGTTATCTAAGTGACTTATATATGTTTAACCTGAGTAGCGAAAGACCGCAGTGGGTTTGAAAACGATTTGCCGGAGTCCGGTGTTCTCACGGCTCTAGTGAGCCTTGCCCCCGGCTAGCTATCAAGCTAGTGGGTAACAGACGTCTCCGAAAACGTCGGAGCGCTTTTGAAAAAATGTGGTGTCTTGATAAACTGAGCAGATATTTGAGGTTTACACAGCTACATTCTCGCCTGAAAATATGCTAAACGTTTATTATGTGACCCAGAAAGAATAATAAGAGTAATATTAAAACTAACTAGCTGCCGCCATTGTTGGAAACTGAGCTGGGCTGCGCTATGAATTCTGGGACACAGCTCCTTCTTCTTCTTCTGGGTTTAACGGCAGCTGGCATCCTTGTACATGCCGTGCTGCCATCTTCTGTTTCAGTCTGTTATTACACTCTTAAATTCTACTACTTGTTCCTGTGTCTTTTGTGATCTTACAAAGCTTCAAACGACGCCTCGACTATTAAATCAGTCGTCGATGATTTTGATAGTCGACGGAATCGTGACTAGTCGACTAATCGTGGCAGCCCTATTTTCAACACAGCAAGTTACCTGGTGTAATGTTTTTCAGTTAAAAAGAAACATGGTCTGACTCCTACCTAACTATATAAAGAGTAACTGAAAGTTAAATGCAGCTAATATGTCCTGTTTTAAGCCAGGCACTTCCACCTCTGCTCCGCTGTGTCTCAGCCACCATAGCTCTGGCACCAACGGCGCTAAAGCGAGTAGGAGAGAGCCGAGCTGGAACAAACCATTTTGGGAGGGGGGAGGGGTTATCTATACTTTTGTTGTTAAAATGTTCCATCTCAATTAAGTACTGTATGCTTTTTATACTTTTAGTAGTGTGTCCCACAAACAGCAATTATTTTAAAAAAAAAGTAAGACATCTTTGGGGGTGCTTTGATTCATTTTGGGGGTGCTGAAGCACCTTCAAAACTGGGCTAAAATCGCTCCTGCTCAAGACAGAAATAGCTTTTAGATATGAAAGCAAGATCACCTTTGGTAAAGAAAAGCAGATGCCGTTTTTCTACCCACGCACTGACGTGGCCAATAACAGTAAATCCACCAAATGGTACAGTGTGTATTTTTAGATAAATACAAAGAAAGGAACCAAATTTAGAATCAAATCAGATCCAAGGTTCTCAAAAACAGGACAGGATGTTGAAATGTGCAAAACATAATCAGGATATCAGACTACAACCCTGGCGCAATAGAGTAATATGTGTATTAAACACAGACGTTCAGTGAGCAAGGATAAAAGTACATTTCTTAAAGATTTGTCATCCAGTCACACAGGTCTAGATGCTGACTGGTAACTGTTCACTGAGGACAAATGTGTATCCTCTGATCATTTGGTGAGGGGTGAAATTGCTCTACCAAAAATCATCTTGCGTTGAGGGAATGTTGCCTGCAAACACTCAGCATTTACTTTTCGAGCTGTAGGGAAAAATTAGAAAAACTGACACAAAGCAGAAGCATAAGCCGTCCACCTTCACCGTTAAAGTTGCATCTTTTTGGTCTCAGTGGTAAGCACAACTTTTTTTAAATACTGCTTAATGAGTTGTTGGTGAGTGTTTGCAGACAAGGTGGCAAGTTTCCATGACAACTACAAGTGACCAGTACACAGTTTTTACTGTTGACAAATCCATTATTTGCAAAACATAAATGTTTTAAAAATCTGAAATGTAACTGATAACAATGGGGTGGCTGCGGCTCTGGAGGTAAGCAGGTCATCTAATAATCACCAGGGTTGGTGGTTTGATCCTTGGCTGTTACAGTCTGCATGCCAAACTGTCCTCATCAGATTGTGAATGCATGTGAATGTTACAAAGAAGGAAAAAAGTGGTCGTATGATTGTGTGTGTGTGAACGAGACTTGTTGTTTAAAGTGCTTTGAGTGGAAAAGTGGAAATAAGAAGCAGTCCATTTGCCATTTACCCACTTTTCTGGTGATCTGAAGAGCTCACTGTGGTGAAGATTGGCTTATAAACCTTTAAAAGCTTTTGAAAAAAAATCCAAAATTAGATTGGCATATGAACCTGCCATGTACGGCCTCCTGCTTCATTTAAGACAAACACCTTCATATTTAATAGACGTAAAAGACGTAATAATAAAATACTATCCCCAAGTGTAAAATACACTGATAATTTGGGAACTGGAATGACTTTAAGTAACTTTGTTAATTAGTAGGTTTTAATCAATCATCAGTAATCATAGTTGGTGACTGTTAATCAGTGATTTGGGGAATTAATTTTGGTGTTTTGAGTTAAATTCTCTCTCAAACCCGTCATCAGCAGGCTCCTCGGTGCCACGTGTCTGACAGAACAGTGTGTGACACAGTCGCTGCTTAATCCACTGTGTCTCTCTCATTATTGTCCAGAGGAGCACTGGGCTCGACGTTCGATACGATGTAACCTTTCTGTTGATGAGTCAGTGTGTTCGTCACTCCTCGAGCGTGGACGTCCTCTGTGTCCACGATAACTTCCATAACAAATCATAATGTGACCTGTTTGGTCCCGAGGAGATAACAGATTGTTTCCATGATGGTTTCCCGCTATAGTGTCGACGTGGCCAGCTGTATGTGTGTATTTTTTCTTTTTGTGAGATTACATGAGAGTGGTTTATGCTGATTCATTGTCAGCTTTGTCAAATCCTCCTTTGTGAGATGTGTGTTCAGTTCTGCCTCTCAGCCAAAAACCTGCTCTTCACAACAGGGACGGTTACATTATGTCCCGTCACAGTTACTTCTGTGTGACAGTGACTCAACAGGAGCCTTCTGGTTTCTTGCAGGTGAGCCTGAGTTTAAATACATCGCCAACATGCATGGCAACGAGGTGGTGGGCAGAGAGCTGCTCATCTATCTGGCTCAGTACCTGTGCAACCAGTACCAGCAGGGCAACGAGACCATCATCGATCTCATCCACAACACCCGCATCCACCTCATGCCGTCAATGAACCCCGACGGCTTTGAGAAGGCCGCCTCACAGGTGAAGAAACAGCACGTAAAAATCACTTTTTGAACTTTATGTCTGGACAGTTTAAGCTTGCAGCCCTGCAAACAGTCATTTAGGAACCACAAGTCTTTAAATTACACCTACACAGCAAGAGCAGCATCTATTAAAGCTCCAGACACTGTCTTTTAATCTGTCCCCATCTCATTTCTGTTTGCTGTGCAGCCCGGAGAGATTAAGGACTGGTTGGTGGGCCGCAGTAATGCGCAGGGGGTGGATCTAAATCGTAACTTCCCTGATCTGGACCGCATCATCTACATCAACGAGCGGGAAGGCGGAGCCAACAACCACCTGCTGCAGAACATGAAGAAGGCTGTGGATGAAAACACCAAGGTAAAACAAACTGACTTACTGATCACAGGATAAGGTGGCCGTTATTTCTTACTTACCACGAAAAGACTGAAGTAGCAATAATAATGCTAAGACTCAAATCTTTGAGTCTTATTCACCCTTTCTGTGTCACTCAAAAACAAGCTAATTCAAACTATGTATTAAATATGCTTATATTAGTTCATTAATAAAGGATATTAACATTGAGAACTTTATTTTAAATATTTTTAAGAAATGTTGCACAGAAAGGAATAAATAGTCCATTTGCTCTGGTCTGTTTTCATGTGTGGATTGCTGAACATCTGTGGGTATCTACGGTACATTTACAGCAGAAGGATGGAAAATGTGAGGTTGAACCAAAGCTGCTATAATCAAAAGTGTATATTATAACAAAGCTAGTAAATGAATGGCTAAATGAAGGGTTGCCAGCTCAGTGGGGAATCAAAAGCCCCCCAAAATTGACCCTTGGTATTGTGGGGTGTCCACCGTGTGTGCGTGTGTGTGTGTGTGTGTGTGTGTGTGTGTGTGTGTATGTGGGTGGCATTTTTTGTGTGTGCATGCGCAGAAATGATGAATTGATAACTAGCAATTCAAAAATGGCATTTTCATTTATTATTAGCCCTGTCATGTTCATTCATCAAAAGTAACCAAATTTGATGGGAAATCCTTTGAATATTAAGTAATTTGATTACTTGTAAATTTCAGACTTGGCTGGCATGCATTCAGTTTATACCAAGCATATTTTCCTTAATGATTAATAATAATAATAATAGTTGAATAAATACAACTTTGATTAGATATATTTCAACTGCATTTTATTCAAAATTATTGTACCATGTTTATTGAGGGTCAAGAATCATTTTTTTGAGTTTGTGTAGGTTGAAGGTGATATTGCTTTAGACATTTGTTATCTAAACATTATTGTAATTGTAATTTTTTAATGTTTTACATTTGCAGCTGGCTCCAGAGACCAAGGCTGTGATCCACTGGATCATGGACATCCCCTTCGTCCTCTCGGCAAACCTGCATGGAGGAGACGTTGTGGCCAGCTATCCATATGATGAAACCCGCACTGGTACACACACACACACACACACACACACACACACACACACACACACACACACACACACACACACACACACACATAAACACACAGTATAAGAACATTTATATCACATGTTAGAGTCCATTTGAGTTTTATTGAAGCCTATTCCCTCCACTGAAAAGAAAGAAACATTATAAAACACTGGCGCTGCTCTTCATCATCATCATCGCAGATATGATTCCTGATGATGCGACCCAAATATCCACATTTAAAACTTCCCAAACAGAGCAAGTGAAGTTTTTGCTTCGCCTTTAGTAGAAGAGATCACTCCCACACCTGTTTTTCCTGTTTGGGTTGTTAAACTGTATGTAAACTGTTCCTTTCTTTCATGTGAGGATGTTTATCAAGATAAATATTTGAACCATTTATGTAACAGCAAACATTTTAGTCCCTTTTCTTTAGAATGTCGTAAATTTGATTTAAATCAGATGGAAAATCTTTCCACCGGCCGGTTCCTCTGCGTCATCGCTCAAAGCAAACAAAATGTGTTGAGCAGGCACACGTTTTCTGCTAACACTTCATCATAGCCGCTCTCTAAATGGCGAGCGCTTGTTTGTTCTCTTTCCTCTCATTAAGGATCCACCAATGAGTACAGCGCCAGTCCGGATGATGTGATGTTCAAGTCTTTGGCTAGAGCCTACGCCATGTATAACCCCGTCATGTCCGATCCTCACCGAGCCCCGTGTCGCAAGACCGATGACTACAGCTTCAAAGACGGCATCACTAATGGCGGGGCCTGGTACAGTGTGCCTGGAGGTAAGAGGCAACTAAAGCATACCTCTCAATAAGGACTTTCTCCCTTGATTGCTCAGTGTGGCCGAGCCACCAGCTCTCAGAAGAGTCCTGGTTGCGCCAAACCTCTTCCATCTGAGGCGTCTGTGCTCATGGGAACTCTGATGCAGCAGAAACGTTTTTGTAGGCTTCCCCAGATCTGGGTTTTGCAACAACCCTGTCTCTGAGCTCTGTAGGCAGTTAATTTGAGCTCACAGTTTTTGCTGTGATATGCATTGTCAGCCACGAGGCCTTCTATAGAGAGGCAATTTAATTTACCACAGGCGGACTTCAGTCAAGGCGTAGAAATGTCTCAGCAACGGTCAAGAGAAACTGGAGGGTTTGAGCTAATATGTTTTTTTGCAATAGGCTTGAATTCTTATGTAGATGTTACCAAAAGTGGGCAGTATGGTGGCACAGTGGTTAGCACTGTTGCCTCACAGCAAGAAGGTCCTGAGTTCAATTGCACCATCAGGTCTTTCTTTCATTCTGTGTGCAGTTTCCATGTTCTCCCTGTGCTTGTGTTGGTTCTCTTGAGGTACTCTACCTTCCTCCCACAGTCCAAAGACATGCAGTTATCAGGGTTAGGTTAACTGGTTATTCTAAATTGCCCATAGGTATGAATGTCTGTCTGTATGAGTTAGCCCTGCGACAGACTGGTGACCTGCCCAGGGTGTACCCTGGCTCTCAACCTAAGACTGCTGGGATAGGCTCCAGCGCGCTCGCAACCCTGAAAAGCCAAAGAGAATGGATGGGTGTTACAAAAATTATGTTTTTAGTTTGTCTGTATGGGGTAGTGTGTGTAGATTAATGAGAAAAAAAGAATTGATGGCATCATGCTGCAACATCACAAAATTGAACAAGGTGAAGTGGGTGTGAAGACTTTCTCAAGTCACTGTATGTAACTATGTATATTGTTTTCAGGTAAATGGTTAACCCAGTTTCAAATATATAATCCTGAATTCTGTTGACTTTTTCGGTTTTGCTTTCTTTCTCTCTGCGGTTTACAGGAATGCAGGATTTCAACTATCTCAGCAGCAACAGTTTCGAGATCACCCTGGAGCTCAGCTGTGACAAGTTCCCCAATGAGGAAACGCTGAAGAGCTACTGGGAACAGAACCGCAACTCGCTCGTCAATTACATTGAGCAGGTAGGCAGGACTCTAAATACAGATGCCATAAATCACGGTTTGCAGTCTCTTCCATTTGCACAGCTGACCCAGAGACAATACCAATGCTTGCAATCTCAAGTCTATAAGTGCTAATGCTTGAAATAAACTGCAAAATGTGTCATCTATAAGAGCAAAATTGACCTTCACAACACAGCAGTCACAACATATTTTCAGATCATAGGTTGGATCTGGCAGGATTTATGTGACTAATTCTGCTAATGGAGGTGAAAGAATCGTAACTTTGATGGTAAAAAGGAACCACATAATCGGACGAGTAATGCAGCCTCACGGCGTCAGAGTTGCAACTGCCCATCCAGACGTCAGACACTAATTTGTGGTGATTCCACTTCTGCCTTTGTTTGCTCACAAGAGGTTGCTCAACTAGAAAAAGCTCTATATTTATTAAATGCTCAATGCTCTGCTGAGGAGACTGTTACAGTACATCTTCTCCACCAAAAACTAACAAATCTTTTACACCTGACTCTAAAAATGCTGCCATCAGTCCTAGAGGGAACATGTTCTTCACGTGTCAATGTGCACGTTGTGTGCAGGTTCACCGTGGCGTTAAGGGCTTTATCCGTGACCTTCAGGGCAACCCCATTTTCAATGCCACTGTGTCTGTGGAGGGTATTGACCATGACATCACCACAGGTAAATTCACACAATTCACAAAGCACAAGTGCTATCACAGCTCTTGCTTGCTCCATGTGAGAAATATAATGGAGAGATGGTGCAATGCATCCATCTCGTGGATAGTGTTGGTACTGCAGTTGTTACTCGGAGCTGCTCTGAGCATCAGTGTGTTGGTTAAACACATTTTAATAAGACAATCTGTATTTTATAGCCAAAGATGGAGACTATTGGCGCCTGCTGGCTCCAGGAAACTACAAAGTGGCAGCCTCTGCCCCAGGATACCTGACTGTCATCAAGAAGGTGGCTGTACCCTACAGCCCTGCAACCAGGGTAAGACACACAAACAAATGACCCATCACATTCCCTGTGGGGTCTTTTATCTTTGCAGAAGGTAACCTGAGTGGAAGTTTCCCAGCCATATTTTCTGGATCTCTAAGCCCTACACCTATATGAAAATATACAATCCAGAATAAGTCACTGAACCTTGGTCCCTCCAGCAGACACCACAAACACATCAGATGCTGGATGTCTGACTAATGTTGGCACCGCTTACGTAATAATGTAAGGTCTCGGTTGAAGTGTCTGTTCACAATAAGCCACTAAACGTTTAACAGATGTTAAGTGCTTAGTATGTGTAACAAAGGGAGGAGAGTTTGCTCATTCAGAAGCCCTCATGTCAAGCTGCATAGGATGGAATTTGTAGAGCAGAATTTTTAAAGTCTGCAAGCTACCAAGTGATTCTGCAGCAGAAAAATGATTATGAGTATTTAAACTGAATTCTATTCAAAATCCGTCTGGATTGCATATTCTTGATAAACGATATGAGTCTCTCTTTTTTTCTTCTTACCAGCCCTGTTAACAATCTTAAGATTGCCCAGATTAATTTCTAGAGAACCAGTTGATTTTCTGTCATGGAGGATGCTTTAGTTTATCAACTAATAGCTAGAAAATTATTTTCAAAGCTTCCAGTTGCATCACAGAGTCTTTATTATCAGATGGAATCAGTTCTGATATTTTGAACTTCTGCCCAGACTTTTCAGGACGTTAAAAACAAGAACAAACAGATGAAAAAGCTGAAGTAATAACTGCACTAAACACTGCTGGAACTGTGCAAATTTTAAAAGAGAATGAATTGTGCACTGAAGGCACAGGAAAATGGCTACTTTTAGAGACCTTCATAGATTTCTTTTTGACATACATATATATTTTACAACACATTTTTATCCTTTTTTCAGATGTCTGCGCTTATAGATTGCATCCAATTTTATTGCATATGTGCAGTGACAGTAAAGATATTATTATTATGTTGATATGGTCTCATATGGGGGGTCATGATAACCCTGTTAGTGTTTTAAGATAAGATCTGGTGTCAGTTGTAGTTTAATAGAATTGTCTTCCAACCGGCCCTGTGCTGTTCGATGCTGGGATCTGTTCTGAGTCAGTAAAAGCCTGGAGAGAGATCAAAGATCAAAGAGTGATATTCATCTACATGTGGCCAGCTGTAACTGTGAATTAAGTGCGATGACACCAACTGAGCTCAAGAAGTGCAGAACACCTATCATATAGACCAAATACACCTATCATAGTTTATATGTTAAACTTCAACATATAAACTACTCGTGTGTCATACTGAAACGTTTGGTGGGATTCCAGTAAATACAGCTCCAGTATTCCTTTTAACCTAGAGGTATGAGCAGGAGAGCAATGTGTCATGACTTAGCAAATTCTGAACATTTTAGTGACCAATAAATCACTGTGATTTTTACTTTCCACAATAATAAGTTTCCACAATAAAACACACCTTTCAGGTTTTCAAGTATTTTGAAATTGGTTTTTTTGGACACCTGGAGTGTAAATGTGCCTGTTTCTAAAACCCTTTGGATTGTCTTCTGTTCCGTCTGTAGACGTGACAATAAACACAAAAAGGTTCTGCTATTTTTATAGAGCAGGTTTGAGATATATTTTTTTCATTTCCAAAAAAGTAATACATATTTTACATATTGGAATTAAAGAATAGCAACAAAATATCCATCCTATTGAGCCAGTATTGATTCCATCCTAATGCCTGCCTATCGATACTATCAATATATGGATAGAGAAAATCGGAAAAAAAAAGCAACATTTGAATGAATGAATAGAAAAGTTTCTAGTTAAAGAACAACTTACAAAACCAACATTTTATCTCCAAAGTCCGTTGGATCCTCCTTGGTTCTCAGCTGCTGTATCTTGTGTGTCTCAGGTGGATTTTGAGCTGGAGTCCCTGATGGAGAGGAAGGAGGAGGAGCGGGAGGAGCTGATGGATTGGTGGAAGATGATGTCAGAGACACTGAACTTCTAACACGTTTGTCTCGCTGACGATCGGAGCGTCCACAATTCGATGTAATATAGTCAACGTTCTGTGTGCCCGTCCGCTCTGAAAAAGAATATATTGTCTCTTCTTCTACTTCTTTCTTTTGATTGTGTTCTCTCCATTCTTACTTTAATTAATTTTGTTGTTTATTAATGTAAGAGTTTGCCTCACACTCCTGTAGATTGTTTGAATATCCTGCGCGCGCAGTGAAAGACAAAAGGAGGAATTTGCAGGCAGCTTGCTGGCAGTGAGATTGGTCTTGACTTCCGCGGTATTGTGTTCTCTATTGTACACGTGATTGGTAACCATGGCACATCCAATGAATGACTGACTGAGTAATAATGTATGTAAAAGATCTGTTTACATGATTGCCACATGGCTCTGTCTATAAATATTCATTTTTCCCCCCGTTTTGTCTTTTATAAATCAGGATAATAAAAAAGTGGATCTCCAACAAATCAATGTTTCATTCAAAAGAAAATTATTTTGTTACATTCAGAATTTTTTTGTAAATATTTTATTAATGTTAAGGTTGGTTACAGTGCACATCATCTCTAAATTGTGTTGGCATGGACTCAATTTCTGATGTCAGTTTGACTCTTCTAATCACTTTGTTGGGTACACATATAGTTTTTTCCCCCTTGCACATTAATGCATAGTGCAGTGGATTCATGCAATTTTAGCAGCTCCAAACTGAGGTTTAATCAGGCAGAATAAGTGAAAACAGATGTGTGGGTGTGACTGACCTTTAACAAACAGCAATGAGAACTCACAAGTAAGAAACAGTGAGCTTGTGTTTTCATGGATTTGTTCACTTAACCACTTCACTTTGACTGCGCATCTGGTGAGGAGTGACGTTTAAATAATGCCTGGCAGATCAGTAATTTTTAAAATACTCATTAACTGAAACCGGCACAAATGACTACGTCACATTCATCTTTATTCCCCATCCTGATGCTCAGATTGAAAGATCTGTTTGTCTCTCCCTGTCCTCTGTGTGCCTGTACGGAGGTGGGTGTGGTCCAGAGAGGACACACCTGTTGTTGGCATGGCAGCTTTTCGTCTTTCAGTGACAGCACTTAAACCTGACTCTGACACTTTTATATTATGGCTCTACTCACATTCAGGCTGTATAGCTCAGGCATCTTTGAACTGCTTTCCTGACCCCTTTGTTAGCTCACAGTGTTTCTTGAACATGAGATTCCTTCCTGTAACAAATCCAGCTAGTGTGCCAGCCTTGTACTTACCTGTAAATCTGACTGAACCACTCTCACACCAACACTCCCAGAAACGTGCCTGTGCTGTAGCTAAAGGAGGTTGGGATGTTGGTCCTGTGGTAAAAGCCTTTTTGAAACTTACCTGAACACCTGTCTGGAGATACTTAGCTCAGTGTAACTTTGCTTTGATATTACAGCTTATTTATTCTATACCATATATTTACCTCCACAAAGGGCAGATCTGATTTGATTTAAAGCAGCCTGTGTTCACTGACTCAGAAGTCTGTTTTCACAGAAGGACATCTGATATCTCACAGCAGGAAAAACGCTGTCCAGTGCTAAAATTACAGATGGATGAATTCCACCAAGTTTCACGGTTCTGGTCTCTGCTGGCTCGCTCTCCTTCTTTCCTAACTTACAAGGATTTCTGAAAAGATCAGAGCCATCAATAATGTCATTAAAAGCATCTGTGCTTCATATTAGGACTAAAACCTGCTGTCAAAAGACCCCTTCACTTCCAAGTTCTTGGATTGAAATTGCTTGCCTAGTCTAATAAGTTATGAATCTTGAATAAGGGAGGACATAATTTACGTGAGATAGACAAATCAGTGCCAGTGTTTGACTTCAGCTTTGTGTTTAGATATAAATCTTGCTCGTACATATTGTGCCTTCGTATTGGTAGAAAAAAATGGCCTTAAGCATTGTTATCTAACTTTCACTCCCTGCAGTCACACACACACACACACACACACACACACACACACACACACACACACACACACACACACACCTAGCAAGGGTGGCACTTTTAGTCCAACTATGCGGTTGAATCAGCTGTTTTAGCATTAGATGCTAACTCTGCAGATCAATGGCAACCTCGGTCTATTACTCATACCGACCCTATTAGCATCTGCTATTAGCATCTTGTCATCAATACCATTGATCAAGCTGCTCTGACTTCAGGGCAGAGCGGGACACAGAGGGGACCTGCTGAGAGAGAGAGAGAGAGGGAAGAGGACATTAATCTGATCAGTCAAACGTGATATTAGACAGCTCCTCCCTCATCAATAATGCAGGAAGACCTATTTGTTTTGGCACTGGGGCCAATAAAATGTGATGACACTGTGCTAGTAATTAGTTCATTATTGGACTGAAGTAATCAGCAAATATTTTGATAAGTGTTGGAGCGATTTATAGCAAAAATAAGGGGTCAGCTTCTTGTTTATCATTTATGAGGTTCCAATGTTGATGTTTGACTAGAGAAAACAGCATGGAGGTGTTTATTATTATTATTATTGATTTATTTGAAAACAGATTCAATTTTACTGCATTTCAGGATGAAATGTTCTTTCTGTACACACACACTTAGAAAACCAGGACTTTTAAGAATGCGTTTGTTTGGTTGCATGTGTAATTTTACACTCCTGCAGCCACAGCACATCTTTGTCATTACTTCTTAAATCCTGCAGATGACAGTAGTGTGCTGACGACCTGACAAATCACAGAGAGAAGAAGTGTTTGCACATGAAGACTACAAACTCTAAAGGTTTCTGAACCCTCTGTAAAGGTTCACCATCAAACTCTCAGTCATTAAACCATTAAGTCACAAATATAAAAGCTAGAACATGTTTTGCAGGTGCAGCCTGTTTGCATTTGTTGTTAAAATGTTTGGCTTATTTTAACAAAGTTAGACTGTTTGTTTTAAAAATGACCCAAGAATGATTTGGTAAGTAAAAATGAAAAAATATAGACCTGTTTTATTCTCAGGTTCACTGAAAGTATGTAATGCAGCCTTGTGTTCAGACAAATGGTGGAGGAGTAATTGATCTGTCTCTGCTCCTTCTTTTGTGATACATGTGTAAGGAGTGGTAACGATAAATCACACCCCAGAACCTGTATATATGTAATCTAAAATAACTCCTTGATTACTAGAGTTGCAATGATCTATATCGACTTGTTGATTTATATCAGCCTACTGGTGAATAAGATGGTAAATAAGCTGTGAGAGAAGGAGAGCGGGCTCAGAGGTTCAGTACATACATTTCTTTCACACGCCCAATTTTTTTTATTCGGTAACTTATTTTTTTGTCAAAATTTTAAAACCTGTCTTCAGCTGAGTTCATGCTGACTCAGTTAAAATGATTTGAGACGCAGCAACAACATTTTCTGAACTTTAAAAGCTCCACTCAACAAGTATTAACTCTGAGCTGAAACTGGGTTTGATCTTTGATATGATTTCTCCCTTCTGTTCTCTGTCAGGATGATCCCACACTGCTTCAGTAATGTTGAGGTGCGTGCTCTGGTGAGGCCAATAGTGTTTTATTGTGTGTTTTTCTATCCAACTTACTGTAATAGCAGTTTGGGATCATTGGCATGCTGAACAAAAAAGAAGCCAATTAGATGCTTTCCAAATGTTGGATCAAAATCTTCAAAATTACACTTTTTCTGTCTATAATTCCATCAAATTTGATCTCCAACACTACTGTCCAAAATCAAGGCCCAAATCCTAACAGTGCCTCCAACATTTTGGTTGCACTGCTGTACCCCTTTCCTGACCTACTGGTGACAATATGAATAAAAATGTAAAATGTGCCTCTCACACTGTGTTATCTTTTGCATTTTTAATAGATTCAAATAAAGAAATGTGAATAAATGATGTGTTTTTTTTCAACAGGCTGCTATCAATAAAGTGTCTCAAGATAGGGTTTAAAATGTGATCTTTGTTTAACTTCTTACACAGTCTATGGTCTGTCGCTTGACTTCAGTTAACAGGATGTGCAATTCCTTTCTCAGTTTTGAGGAAAACATTGGTTCTCACAATGTGCCAAAGGTGATTTTGCAGCTGAAAGGTCTTTGTACAGCAAATCAACCCTCACTCACTCACTCACTCTCTTCTCTCTCTCTCTCTCTCTCTCTCTCACACACACACACACACACTGCACATTTCTATAGCCTTTCTGAAAAGAAGCATATCTGCAGTAAGCAGAGGCCAGAGCACACACACGTTGATCATACAGCTGTGTTACCATATCTCTGAGGACATTGCATTGACTTATATTAAGTTCCTGGAGCTTTACCCTAGTGTAGTCTTACATTACCTTAAATCAATTCTTCTAAAATTTGGTAAATCATGTTATGAAAACTTGCTTTTTTGCCCTCCAAAACAAAGCTGAGCCTCCACGTTATGACAGTATAAATAGATTTATGTCCCCATAACACGAGTAATACAAGTGCACACCCAATACCAAGTTCCAGAAGAAGTGCAATGTCAGCAAATGGCTACTGTACACACACACACACACACTCTTTCAACATCTTCAGCTTTCAGAGAAGCAAGGTGGTTGGTCTGTTAAGGCGGTCTCACTCAGTGCGTGGTGCTGTCTGTTACTGTTCCCCAAATTCTAACTCGGCATTCAACTCCTCCTTGTTCAGTAATGACAAAATTACCATTTCAACAAAAAGTTGTTTTAAAAAAAAATAAATCTTAGATATTAGTTCAATAAGTCCAAGTGAGTGTCATAAGGTGAGGACGATGATAGAAAATCACAATCTGAACAAAATTCAGACAATAATCTTGTGTCTGGATATTCTTCATTTAATTTCATATTGTAGATAAAAAACAAACAAAAAACAAAATAATAAACCTTAACCCAGTCGATAAAAATGTGAAGCATAATGTGTCCTGATCAGGGACACATTATGCTCCAGGAGGGTTTTTCCTGTTAATAACTTTTGCATCTGGATAACTGAGTTAGGGATGACTGATAGTCCTAGAGCCAGTCACCTGTCCTCCTACTTTAAATCATTGAACTGGACCTGTGGGTCAGTCATCGGTGCCTTCTGGGGCATTTTTAATGGATTATCAGATTTCTATTTTGGCTTGCTGTGTAGTACAGACCATCTGAGAAGGTTGGGCTTCGGTTATGGGGCTATGGTGAAATTCCAGTGTTTTATTAGTCTGCAGCCTATATAAATGAGCTGATACGTGTGTCTGTGTACCTGCACAATTCACTGATGATATAGTACCTTGGCGCCCCACCCTTCAATCTAAATGTGGTAACTTCTGGTTCTAAAAAACAGTTCAAAGTCCAAAACCAATAGAAGATGTCACTTTTATATTCTCATTGATAAATATATTATCACTAGGCTCTAAATACATTTCAGCACCAGCAAATGATTTGAGATCAAAAAATAACATATCCATGAACTCTACAGGACACAGCTAAGGAAGAATCTAAGACACTGTATATAAGAGTGTAAAGGTTCAACAGCCCCTTTGACCCTTTTACAGTAAGGCATTTACTGGGAGATCTTCCCTTCCTCCTTTTCCAGCATATGTTTTTCCGTCTCTACCTCCTTGCAGCTGCGGCCATCTTTTGACACCAGTGTGCATCCTGCTTTCATTCTTCTTCTCCCGTGTCGGCAAATTCTGGTGGCACAAAGACAAAAAGCAGGTCTTTGTCATCTTTCCAGGATTGTGAACGTGAGCTGCAAACTGGCACGCGCACACCCGCACAGTCGCGCACGGACACACGAGAGGCGGCGGAGGAGAGATGAAGGAGCAGAATCAGAGCCATGAGAGGTGCAGAAAAGAGGAAATAAGAACAAGGGAGAGCGAATGGCACGCACAGCTTGGCATTTATGCAGAGGATTTCCTCTCCACACCTCGTCTTCCCTCCGCTCGCTCTGTTTACATAAGGAGCCACTTCACATAGCTGCCATGTGTGTCTTGTATGTGAGTGCTGCATATATATGTACTTTCCAGTAACACGGACAGAGAGCATACATGGGCGCCTTCATTTCTTTTGCTGCTGAACTTAAAAATAAAAACCTCAAGTTTCACATTGTTTCGAAAATTTTTTTGTTTGTTTTGTTTTTCTTTTTCAGCAGTGAAAGTTTTGAGAAAATTAAACTGCCTCGACGTGTATTTGAAGCCACCGAGCAATATCCAGGCATTATCATCATCCTCTGCTGGGCTCTGTTGTGGTGTCAGCAGACTGTCTTTTAGCCAAAACGTGATGGATGTCTCTAGCCACCTCTTTGCTTCCTCTTGATGAATTTCATAAACCTCTTAGGACACTTTCACAGTCAGCAGACCTAGGAGAACACATAATATTTTCTTTTTTCTTACCTAAGGTATTGTTATCGTTTTAGCTTTGTCTTCATTTTCCCCTCTAACCTGTCCCCCTCTTTTATCCGCTATCCTAAACTTATTTTTCACTAATTTACTTCAGTGAAAGTTACAGAGGTCGGTCAAGAGTACGATGTTCATGCTGTAGTAGAGGTTATCGTCTCAGTGGTGAAACCAAGGACTCTTGTTTATCTTTTATTTTATAAAAGAGTAGGTAATTATTTTTATATAACAGTTTTGATATGCCTAAGAAAGCAAGCACACTGTCAGGTAAAGACTCTAAGGAAGGTCTGACTCTAACACCGGGACTAATATAACTCCATCTACTTTATTTCAACTTCAACTTTATTTATTTATAGAGCACTTTAAAAACAACCACAGCTGACACAAAGTGCTGTACATTTGAACTATAAAATAAAATTACATAAGATATAAGTAAAAACCAAATAAAATAAGAGTAAAATCATAACTACTTCAATTAAAAGAGAAACTAAGTCTCGCTGAGGTTAAAAGCCAAGGAATAAAAGTGGGTTTTAAGACGTGATTTAAAAGTGGACAGTGAAGGGGCCTCTCTAACGTGCATGGGCAAATTATTCCATAATTTAGGAGCCACGATAGAGAAGGCCCTGTCCCCTCTGAGCTTCCTCCTGGATCTCGGTACCTCCAGGAGCAGCTGGTCAGCTGACCTGAGAGACCGACAGGGTATGTGGGGATGAAGAAGCTCAGAGAGGTAAGGCGGGGCAAGACTATGAAGACATTTAAAAACAAACATAAGAAGTTTAAAATTAACTCTAAAAGACACAGGCAACCAGTGCAGAGAGGCTAGCACGGGGGTTATATGCTCTCTTTTTCGAGTTCCTGTTAGGAGTCGTGCAGCCGCATTTTGAACCAGCTGCAGACGTGAGAGCAATGACTGACTGACCCCCACATAAAGTGAGTTACAGTAGTCCAGGCGGGAAGAAATAAAAGCATGGATCACTGTTTCGAAATGCTGCCTCGAGAGAAAAGATTTTACTCTTGCCAGTCGCCTTAAATGATAAAAACTGGACTTCACCACTGCTCTGATTTGGTTGTCCAATTTAAAATCACTGTCCAACTTAAAACCAAGGTCAGTAACAACAGGTTTAAAATAGACTTCCAGGGATCCTGGGATCCAGGGGAGGATCACAACCTACACCTGTTTTCACACCTTGCCTCATGTGACTAGGTAGTTCCCTCTATATAGTTGACTTTAGTTTATTAGCTAACTAACGGTCATAGCTTTGTAAGCCCTGAGGATAAAGAAAGATACAGAAAGGTGAAGTTTCTCCGGCTCGATCAAAGGCGGTCAGCATTAGTTGCTCTTTGGGGGTTCTTGCTCCCACAGTGCAGTTTGTGGGGATAAACTCGTACAAAAAAGTAACTAAATAAGTAGGCAAGTAAGTTAGTAAAACTTTATTTATAAGGCACATATTATAAACACATTTTTACACACAGATTTCACTGACCAAAGTGCTGTAAATAAATTATTATATCTATTTATAAATACAGAGATGTAATTATTATATACATTTTTAAAAAATAGGAACATAGGATATTGAATTAGGAGGCCTTCAACAAAAAAACAGCGAAAAAACAACAACTAGAGGACAGCAGGGGATGAACAAAGTTACAGATATAATAAATGAGGGATTAGTGAGCAAAAAATGTATACAGGAAATGTCTTTGAAATCACGTAGGTTACCAGTGTTGAAAAATACTACCGTTTTATGGAGTCTGTGACAAAGTCGGTGAGAAGACCATTTGTCCATATTCTTAGTTAACATTCTTGTTTTGATTTAACCATATTTCATATGTAGTCTGCAACAGGCAAACATCTATCCCGGGTTTGTTTATGTTTTGCACTTTTACAGATTATATAATATAACATCTTGGTTTAAATCAATCCCTACAAGTTTGTTAAGTTAACATGTTATTTATTTCAGCTGTTAATTTGTATTGTTTAGAACTTACCTTACCTACCTGTCTTCCAGAAACAAAAGGAGGAAATGTAGTTTTACTTCCTGCTTTATAGCTTCTGGGTTCATCTGAGGTCACAGGAAGTGACCAAGTGCAGAAGGGGAAGAATTCTTGTAATTTAATAAAGTTGATTTTAGAGGGTTTATGGAGAAATAGATTTATTGTTGTACGATGTATTGATTACACCACAGAGTTTATGTTGCTAGTAAAGAGTGGCAGTAGAGGTTTGAATATAATCATGTTCATCTTACCTACATACTGAATGGAATAGTCCAGAGGAGAACTTGTTTGGTTAAGTGGACTATTTAAGCAGAAGAACTCAGGTGTTTGAAGAGAAAGGTTCAGGTCAGTGTAGCTGTGTGCAGTTTGACCTTAATTTCCATTGATTTAAGTTCAGTTATGTTTATTTGAACTGAGTTAATTTGGAGTTGAGTTTCTTATTTGTTTCTTTGTAAGTATTGTTTGGGTCACAAAATGGTGAATAAATCGGTTGCTACACTGGACAGCATCAGTCTCCTCCACTTCTTTGACCGCTTAAGTCAAGTCCTACCACAGAGTCAAGTACCCAGGCTTGTTTAAAAACTTGTTATTGTGGTTAAAACTTGACCCTTGAAGTCTTTGGCCTTAAAGTCCAGTCAAGGAGTTTATTTTGGACGAATGACTGACCGATGTTTAGCCATGCTTTCCGTTACAAAGCACTGTGCTACGTCACAAATGAGCCATTTTAAAAATATTTTAACCAAAAAAGGACTGAAACTAAATTATGAAGAAAAGTCAGAAATTTGAATGAAATGATGAAATGATCTGCTGATCCTGCATCAAGTGGAAAACGACAACAACAAAAATAAATGCAAATGGAATAAATGGTAGAAAAACGAGGAAAAGAGAGTTGTGTTGTTTGTATGATATATCCACCAGCTATGAGTACTAGACACAGTACATGTTCTCAGTAGGTTGCATCGCAACAAAAGCTTACCTGAATATACGTGATATTTCCTTGAACAATGCTTACAGTAACATGGCGTCACAGTGTACCACTACACGTTGTGTTACTTATACTGCTGTAGCAGTAAACAAAGAGATACACCAGGTCATCAGAAATAAGATTCTCATGCAATGATCAATTTCTTCAGATTTAAGATCTCATTTAGGGCTGTATGCATTGATTTAGGGGCATTTGTAGTGTACATGTATTATTTATGTTTTTGGAAACCTGCTAAATATACATAACATACATAACATGTTCCTGAGGGAAACATCTGCTTCTTCAGCTAAATGCTCCACCACCACCACTGTGTCCGCCTTCCAGGGCATGCAGCTGTTTTTATTTATTTAAGTAAAAACAGCTGTATGCTTATATTATGGCATACATTTTTTACATTACAAATTTCTTTCAGCTTGATAAGTCATGCTTTAAATCTCATTCAAGTCACATTTTGGGTCAAAATCTCTTTTTAGCAGTATTTCATCACGTTTATGAATATGTTGCACATCAAAGCTGAATGTAATATTTTGACATGAATATCATGAAAACGTGGCTGTTGTCCTCATATAGATGAACGGCAGTGTAGGAAATGTTGCTGTGGATTTGATATGTTTCTATGGATTACAGCAGAATTAATTCAAGGTAACTGGGGACTCTATGAGTGACAAAGATAGCTTAAACAGTCTGTTATAACCAGAGTGGATCACTCAGATGCCTGATTCAGATAATGCATATCTTTGAAGTCAGAGTAAAGTGCAGCAAACCTGGTGCAGTTCAATTCTACTGCATCTAGAAACAAAGCTAATATTAGTGCTCCAATACCTGCAGACCACAGCACTTGGAGGAGTCTCGAGGGGCTGCTGCTTTGTTTGAGGGTTCCTCTTGATATTTGTGTGCGGGTGTATGTGTGTGTTTGGATATGAGAGAGTGTGGCTTCAGGGAGGGGTGGTGGTCAGTGCGCTGGGTCAGAATGCTGGCGAGGTACTTTCACAGAGTTTCACTGATCGATAAGTGCTTTAAATAGGGACACAAATACCTGAACACAGCATTAATTTCAATAGCTGGAGCCGATTTAAGAAGGAAGCGTTTTTGCTGAATAGATTTGGTGGGTAGTAACCACACAGATGGACTGTAAGTGGCTTGAAAGGCCAAAAATGCCATTAAATGCCTTCCCTGGTGTTAATTTGCAGGTGTTCGAGAGGGAAAACCAGACCACAAATAAGCACTAAACACACACACATGCACACACACACGCACGCACACACACACACACACACACACACACACACACACACACACACACTAAGTAAAGTGTGGAGGCTTTTTAAAATAACTTTAACACTGTACTTGTGGTAAGTACGAGTCTTGTGACATGCACTCCCAAAACAACAACATGCCCACCAGCTTCACCCAAACGTCTATGCAAATCAACACGCATCGGCATAACATGGATGTAGAAAGAATGTATTTGACCTGCGGTTGACAACAAACTGCACACTTAAACACACCGATTAGTGCAGTGAGTCACAAACTATAAGATACCCCTAGGCATGGATGACCAGTAGAAACTTGTGAAGTGAAATGAAGCTGAGTGAAGGTGACTTGGTTGGAAAACATACACAAGCAAGTGTCAGCCAGTGCTGCTGTGCTGACTTTTATTTCATTAAAATTTCATTTGTCTTTTGTTTTTGTACAATGGTTGAAAATGTGGAGTGGGAGGGCAAGAGCTCGTTTTGGCTTAGAGTAGTGGCTCGTGGCATTTACCTGCCAAACCTTTTGCTGAGCTAAGCAGTAGTGCTTCAGCACACCCTGCTGGTGATGGCAGTTTGCTTGCTCTCCCCAAAGTTTTTCTTTATCTACCTATTTATTTTTATTATCCTTGTTAGTGCAATTCTTGCCATTAAGACTCGTTGATAATATCAGAACCCTGATCTTAGTATGAGGAATCAGACTGACACAGATTCATCCTGTCAGTGTTGGTTGTTGCTCCTTTTTTCTATCCCACAAACTTTCAGGTTGTCCAGCAGGTTAATTTTGGGACAAAAAAACACAGGAATGTGTCGACCTGTGTGTGTGTGTGTGTGTGTGTGTGCTGCCTCTAAGGGATTTGTGTCCAACCCGTGGATAGTGGACAGCTTGCGGCTGGATTGATGGCGTGACGTCAGCGCGCCGCTACCTCTCCCAGAGGGCAGGATTAGTCGGGAGCGGCAGAGACAGCGCTCCGGTAATCTCCCGGTAATAAATGGGGGGAGTCAGGCACGTTTGAAACTGCCGGTACCGAGTGACACCCCGAGGCCCCCTGAGACTCCGGAGAAAGTCCCCACACTTGCAGCACGATGGGTCGCTATGTGGCTCCGCAGCAAACCAACGCGCCCCGGGCAGGTAAACGCAGCAGGTAAGCTGTGGAGACGTATGGGTGAGCTTGTCTCAGGAGGATTTACACTGGCAAGGTGTTCACTGTCTGTCAACAACTGCTGGGGTTTTATTTTTACTGCTGGAGTCTTCCGTGTGTGCATGTGCACGTGTATAGGCAGCACTGGGGGGGATTATGGGTGGTTCCTGACAACTTTGCAGTCCGTGCGAAATTAGAGTAAAATACGTCAAATGAAATTGACTGTAAAGGATTTTTTTCTTCTCCCTCTTGCCTAAATGCTCTTAGCGTTCTTTTCATGAACTAACACGCTCAGGCTGCTGCGCTGGACCTGTGGATGTCAGGGATGCAGGGGAGGATCACGAACTCGGTTGTTGACCGACCTACTGCTGCCAAGGGTATTTATGAGAGATTAGAGAAGACATCATAGGTGAATGGCAGACTGGTCTATCTATCTGTCTAGTCTGGTTTAGTGTTTTGCTTGATGTGATTATGCTCTACATATTAAAGATTTTTCTTGTCTCTACCTGTCCCCCACTCTAAAGGCCATTGTTCAGTAGGGATTTATTTATTTATTGAAATTCACTATTTAAGTTTCAAAGGTTTAAAACTGATGTCCCTCTCCCTCTCTCTATGACAGCAACTCAGAAGGGGGCCAGAATAAAAGACCACTTGTCACGTCATGACTGTAAAACTTACCTGCCTCTGGGCGTTTATGGTTTGGTTCTCACCTACTTGGCACCTGCCTCAGAATAACCAGATAACACCTACTTAGAGTCACAGGCAAATTTGTGGCCACCGTGTTACTTTTACCGCTACCGGTTCTTTACTGCCAGTTCACTTTATTTTGCGGGTCAATGTGAATAAAGGTCCAATTAAGCCGGTGATGATTAGTGAGCGGCTTCCTCCGCGGTCAGCGCGCTGAGATCAGAGAGAAGGCTCAGGAGTTTTGCGCATGAAAAAAAAAACGAACGAAGAAGACTGCGAACGGTCCATTGAATGGAGACAAAAGAAGACAGAGACGTTGTGGTTCTGCACCACTTGGGACGAACAGTGCGGTTGTGTGTGTGTGTGTGTGTGTGTGTGTGTGTGTGTGTGTGTGTGTGTATGTGTGTGTGTGTGTGTGTGTGTGTGTGTGTGTGTGTGAATGGGCGGTGCGCTGACTTGGGTTGAGAGAGAGAGACAGTACCACCACCGGACACGAGAGAGAGAGAGACACACACACACAGAGAGAGAGAGAGAGAGAGAGAGAGAGAGAGAGAGAGATTGCGCTAGGCGAGGGACGAGAGTGTTGGTTGGAAACACACAAGGTGGATGATTCTCGTGCGTGCAGCAGCAGCAGCAGACACACCACCGTGCGTCTTTACGCTCAGAGATCACCCAGCCCTGATCTCCTAACCTCTCCTCTTTCTTGCTTGTCTAGCAGCAGCTTCACCTGCGAAGCCACAGCGGAGGACAGCGGAGCTTCTCAGCGGACACTTTGCTGACTGAGAGACGGACGCACAGAAACCTCAGCGTACTTTAACCATGGAGGAGAGTCAGTCGGAGTAGGGTAACTTACTACAACCTACACCATCCACAAGCAGACTGTCACAAAGGACGCCAATCTTCAAGATGGCCCGATAAATTCTTAACACCGTGCTTCGGAGATTGGATTGTCCATCTCTCAGTAGCGCACGAGACGAGCAGAGAGGCCGTTATTTGGTTATTTCAGTCTTCAGATGGACCGTGTGCCATCCGCACTTGCTGGTAAGATGCGCTGGATCACACTGGTGCTTGCCGGCTTGACTTTCTGGGGCAAAGTTACTATTTGTAACTGTTTCGACTACGAGGAGCCAGACTATGAATATTATGAGGAAGAGAGAGCGGAGACCATTGACTACAAGGACCCCTGCAAAGCTGGTGAGTCATTTTACTTTATTTTAGCTTTTAAATTTTAAAAGTAACACAAGAACTATATTTATTACTCTGGTCACGGTGATCCTGCCCTCCTACAGCTGGCTCCGAGGCGGCACGTGCATGTGTGTATGAGGGATGACAGCGCGCTTCTGCCAATAACCGCATAACCGGTGTCGGTGTCTGTGGCGATCTCGCAGATGCATGCCACGTGCATGCCACGGTGACGGTCACGTTAAGTCTGATGCACTTTTCAATGCACGCAAACACACAAACATGCTCACATTCAGCTCAAGCATCCCCCAGAGTCCAAATATTGGTGGCGCGCATGGATCGCATGGATGTGTAGGTTTGCGCGCGTGTGCAGATGTCAAGTCAACTAATAACAGGGATAAAAATAACAGCTGGATTTACACAGGCGCGGATTCACGTTCTGTCTCTCACACACATGCGCGTGCACACGTGATAAACATTTAACATTTGTGTAGTTGTTGTGGAGTTACACCCTGATGTGGCTTAATCGCTATGAACGAGTTTCTTGTGTGTAAAAAATAAAAGAGAGAAAATCTTTCACTGAATCGAAAATAAATGTGTCTGTTGTGTCAGCGAGTGGTTGCCAGTTTTTAAAGTTTTAAAGTTTTATACATAAAAAGTGTATTAAAAAAAAAAAAATAGGTCTTTTATTGGCTGGGGGGGGGGGGGGGGGGGGGGGGGGTTCATTTTGGATTTTATATAGTCGCTCTCTTAACCAGTCCCTCCCCTCCTAGTTATTCTCCTCTGTTAGCGCCTGGACCATAACCTTTAAATGCAGTATTTGTTGGTGACCATTTACATATCCCCATTTTATTAAGGCTGGCTATGATGGCAAATGTTTTAGACTGTTACTAGTGTAGTGATGACCAGTGGCAGCACCAGATAAGATACACCAGATAGAAACTGGTATTATTACGTTTTCAGCGGTGTGAATCATCCATGTTCTTCTGCTTATCCAATTAAGGGTTACAATTTTTGTGAAAGCCTCTTCCAGCTGTCCTAGCGCTAGAAGAAGGGGACACCCTGGACATGTCACCAGCCTGTCATATGGCTGACAGAGAAACAGACAGACACACTACCTACAATCAATTAAGAATCACTAATAACCTAATATGCGGCAGACAACCCACGGAGTCACTAGGAGATCATGCAAACACACAGAAAAGGCCCAACAGGCCAGTGGATTCAACTCAGGACGTTCTTGCTGTGAGGTAATGGTGTTTACCACCAGCCACTGTGTAAATTACTGTACCAAAGAATAATTAGATTAAATCCTTCAATCCTCACTCTTCTTATTATCTTATACAGACTATACACCTTATGCTTCTTTTTTTTTTTACCTTCACTTTATGAAAACAAGCTTGTGCTGTTGCTCAAGTTATTAATTTTTAAATATTGATGAGCTATGAAATTATTACTTTTTTCCCTAGGTTTTATGTTTTTGTTCAATTTCTCCATCATTGTTCTGCAAAAAGGTGTTCCTGTAAAACAGAAGAATACATGTACCTCAGGGCTCATGAGTATATGCACAGTGCCCTGTGGAGCTCCATCCTGTGTTGTGTTGGATGACCACAATTAACTGTGTGGTGGCCCTGGCCATTCTTGGCCACTACTTGGCTCCTCCCCTAATGATCCCTGAAGTGCACAAACCATTAATAAGAAAAATTTGGCACCTAGAAATTGTGTCTTAGGTAAAAGGGAAAATGCAGTTCAGTTTCATATACAGAGCAGCAATTCATAATCACAGTAGGCTCAAGGTGCTCGAGTTTGCTCCAAAATGAGAGAGAAAACGCCAACAACAGGACATATGTGTGTTGATCTTCTTGCTTTTAAGCCTAGAACAACGAATTTCATAGGGTAACTTAATATCTTTTTGATATATTTTTTAAGGTTTTTCTGACCCTCTCCTCTCCTCTTTCTATAAGAGGGATGTTGGGATGGTGTAAAATAAATAAGCATCTTTTAAAATCTGGATCCTTGTTTGGGGTTACACCCTCCTGACTTTGTGTGTCTTTCTCCGTGTGTGTATGTGTACATGCGTGTCCATGTGTGTTTTAGTGGTACTTAATGTTGTCTGCGATGACACATTGGACTGATAAGAACTCCACCCCAGAGCGCTAAGCGTCCGCACGCTGACCAACACACATTCTTCCCATACCAAATACACAAACCTGACAACCGTGGACATTGGCCAGTGTGTGTGTGTGTGTGCCTGCATGTGTGTTTGCTCATGTGCATGTCACACTGATCTCTATGTGGGTGATTTTTATGTTGACTCTGCAATCCCATGTCTCTGTGGCTTTTTAGCTATGCAAAGAACTTACCGTTCATTCGTTTGTGTGTGTTTTGATGGGAGCCTGGCAGGTTAAAGGGAGTCAGTAAGTCTATGCATGTTTGTGAGACCGAGCAAGTCTTTAAGGTTAAAATAACTGAGAGAAAAAACACAGCGAATGTATTTATTTTCTGAAAATATCGATGAACATAAAGAGCCTTCTATACTCAGCCGCTGAGGTTTCTTGCAGCAAATTGCATAAGCACACACGGGCACACACACTCCTAATAATAAGCCTTATAATTTTACAAGTGCCATTTGTTTTCAGGCATTTCTGTTTTATTGGACATTTGACAGTTGGCACCTTTTTACATCATTTGAACATGTATAGCTCATTTATATTAAATACTGAGTCCCCAAATTTCATTCTCCTTTTATTTTCTCCTCTGATGATATGGTTTATAATAAGAAAATGACAAAACCATCTCATCTCAGAGTCAGTGTAGGTTTTTTAAACTGTGAATCCAGCCCCACTGGTGAGGTATGAAACTGCTGTGGGTGGGGTGTGGACGACCAAGGTTAAAAAAAAATGTAATTAACTTGAATGATTTGTGCAGGATCGGATAAGTGGAAGAGGATGGATGGATTTGTGCAGAGATAATAAATATGAGTCTGGTGATGCAATGTTGATGACCTTTACTTCTCTAAAATTCAATTTGGGTCATTTTTTATTGTTAATAATTGCTAAAAGCTGTGCATGTGTGTGTAGTGGGGTCAATGAACTGTTTTTACGGCTTCTGAAGGCGGAACTTTTTTTTAGAGCCACTGGTGTGGAGGGTGCTCTGGAGCTTTGGCCTGTTTTGCATGATGCTCATCAGCAGATTCAGTTTGCTTATCCTCTCATCTGGCTCAAAGTTTGCAAAGTTTTCGTCATTTTATGGTGTCAGTTTATTGTTTAGATGCACAAGTCTTGGGCTAAAAAAATAACACTACTGTAAATACAAACGAGTAAATGATTCTGTTTTTTGTTTTATGCCTGCATCCTCACCACCTGATGTCTGTAACTGTTCCACTTAATACTGTGTGGGAGCATGTTATTTAATATCTACCTGCACATTCTGAAATACAAGCTTTCAATATGCTAATCCAGCCACAGATACGGACGCACAAATGTTTCAGTGTGAGCCTGCAGAGCCTCTGACAGACACACATGAGTGTCTGCTGATGTGCAGCTGAATTTAAACCCACTCGCACGCACACATCTGACTGTCTCCTGAGATTTTCTGGAGTAATCGTGTTGCAATTAATGCACTGACTTGGCAGCTATGTGCAGCTTGTAAGAAGTGGAAGCGCGACTCATTCCACGCCTGACCCCATGGCATCGGTCTGAGTGGTTGGTATTCCGCCTCCTGTTTTTGCTGGGAAAACACAAGGGGAATATTTGGCTGTCTGCTTATCTCCTCCGAGTCCCGCGCTGGTAGACAGGGGAACACACACTTCCATGCCTTTGTGAAGTGATTTCCCTACGCGAACACACATGCACACACACACACGGTACACACACACATGCTAAGCTCCCTCCATTCACCCGCGCTTATCTCTTCCTGGTTGTCTGCATCCTGCTACTCAGCTGGAGATGACACACATACGCGCACGCCCACACACACAAATGCGCACACGTATGTGCCCCTACGCTCACTCAAGAGTCATTCATGCTTCCTTCCAAATCACTGTTCTCATAAAATCCTCACACACATCGAGTGAAAGCTAAACAAGCCTCGGTATCTAAAGGCTGTGGGTCTTTTCTTCAGGAGGAATCAGAGACATTACTACCTTTTCTCTACTTTAAACACAATAGTCGGGCATCGTAGGAGTGTGTGTGGGCACAGTGTGTTGTTTTTTTATGGACACATCACTGAGATCAGGTGTTACAACACAAGACTTAAAAGATTTAAGAATTTTTTAAAGCAAAATTTGTTTGAGGGGTGGCACAGTGGCAAAATAGTTAAGAATTGTTGCTTGACAGCAAGAAAGTCCTAGCTTTGAATCCACTGGCTGGCACAGGCACATCTGTGTGGAATTTGCATATTCTTCCTGTGCCTGTGTGGGTTCTCTCTGGTGCTCCAACTTCCTCCCAAAGTCATGCATGTCAGATTAATCAGTGAGTCTAAAACTCTGCCACAGTTGCCAACGTCTATATTTCTGCGTTAACCACGCCACCCTGTCCAGGGTGTACTTCACCTCTTGCCCTTTGAAAGCTGAAATAGCCTCAGGCCTCCCACAATGCTAAAGTGAATAAGCAGTTCGGAGAATAGATGAATGAAATTAATGAATGAAACAAAGTTGTTTATTCTCTGCATCATGTGCACCTAAAGGAGATTGTCACTGCACATAGTCAGGTAATATGGCTAGTTACATCACAGTCTTCAATTCAACCTTTCATTGGAGGGATCACCTCATAAACTGTTTCACATTGGCTGAAGCTGATTCAGATGTGATGGTAGAATATATAAGGTACCATACTACACTGTACTTTACTGTAAAATAACTGGGATCTGTTCTATCAGTTTCTCATTTTATATGCAGATAAAAGATACTGGCACATGGGATTTAAAGAACCATTTAAAGTGTACGCCACAGTCTGAGGCAATTGCGTTATGTTGTTCACCACAGAACAAGATGCAGGGTGTGCTTGCTTGAAAGTCTGGTGGATAGGTTTGTTTTAGTCAAGAAGAACAGCAGAAAGAGCATCAAACAAAACAAATCCAAAATAAACAGGACACGGATTAAGTCAGACATACTGTAGCATGAAAAGGAGGAACTGTGGTGGAGGTTGCAAAGTGGCTTGCAGATGCACAGCAGGTGCTGTTATCAATTTTTGGGGAAAAAAATCTGATGTTGATATACATTGTACATAAATATATCCACGCAAAGTGTTATGCGTGTGTACATTTTCTACCTTCCGATGTTCTGCTAGGCCTTTACTGCAATCACCTTTAGGTGCTGCTTGTTTGTGGCTCTCTTTGTCATCATTTCCATAACATAGAAGCTGCTCTGTTGGGATGAGATCGGAAGACCGACTTGGCCAATCAAGAATATGGCCTTTATTTGGCTGGAGAAGCTATTGTGTTGTTTTTGCTATAAACTTTAGGTCATTATCCATTTGCACCGTAAAGCACTGTCTGATCAGTTTTGAAGCATTTGGCTAAGTCTGAGCAGAGAACATAACCCTGTACACTTCAAAATCTATCCTGCTACTTCTATCAGCAGTTGCATGATAAATAAAAAACACAAGTAGCCTGGTTGCACAAACAGGAATACATGTCAACGCCATAACGTTACCTCCAACATGGTTTATACATGACGTGGCATACTTTAATAATGAACTGTTTCCCCCCTTCTCCGTACTTTTGTTGTTGTTGTTTTTCTTAACAATGGGAATAATTCTATGGTTGTTCACTTTAGTTATCATCTATGGTGTTTCAGGCTTCCTTTTTTTAAACAATGCACTGGGCTAATTATACAGATCTTTTATCTGCTTAATTATTCATAGAAAGGAACAGGAGTTATAAAAGAGCTGTTTGTCAATCAATTTTTGATTTAATTTTGAGCCTTTGAAAATGTTGAGAGTGTATAATGAAATGGCTGTAATTCCTCAACAGTTAATGCAAAGCTTTTGTTGAAACCCTTGTATTAAACCTGCAAGTCTGCGCTTCAATCACATCTTTATTGTTTGATTTAAAAACCACTGTGGCACAGAGAGAAAGAAATTAGTAATGATAACCAATACAGCTGATTAGGACGAGTTTAACTCAAACTTAAATTTTCTAGAAGTGTCCCAAGTGTACCTCAGATCCTGGGATTTGAACGCCTGTGCACGTATATGTTCGCTGTGTACTGTACGTGCAGCCCACCAAGTCGTGACATGAGCTGCAGCTACTGTTCATCCCTTCCCCCATTCATCAGTAGGAAGGAAACTAGAGCAACATGTGTATGTGTACATTTGGCACCGCGGCTGCCTTGCATCTGTGTGTGTTAGCGAGAGAGCAAGTGGTCTCACTCATATTATATTAAACAGGATTTTCCCGAGCAGAGTGCTCCTGCCACTGAGCTTCCGAAGTCTTCCTCAGGATTCCCGCCTCAGCACAAACTCTGCGGCCATGCCCAGGGCCGACTGTTTGTTCTGGAGCGTCATTGTTCCGGAGCAGCAGAAGCCATGAGTCAGCATCGCCTTCACATCGCCCACCTGCCATGCACCGTTCAATTATTAAATGTCTGGGTGCTTTTATGTCACCCAGCTTTCCCTGATGGTATTTATAGAAGCAAAAAAATAAAAAATACAAAATCAGACCCATTCACACATTAATGTCTAAAGAAAAGCCTCTTTCTCCTGGCAGTCAAACTTGTTTTGTTGTCTAACTATTGTAGCAGCAAACTCCTCCCTACACTCCACCTGCTCCAGTTGCGATCTTTGATGCCTAAGCAAGCTAACGCTACAGGAAAAAAGTGATGACCATATAGCTGAGCTAGCCTAGATACGTTTAACCAAACCAGGTAAAGAGAAATATCTTTTTGAGTTCAGATCTCTGACAAAGATCTCATTAGGATCCTTATGATGTCATAAATTCTGGTCTTTAATTGCCCCCATAGATAATCAGCACTGTTGAGATCAGGTGACTGTGGAGGGCAGTTCATCGTACCTCTTCTTTCCTCTTCTTTGGTCTTCTGCTGCTGTACGACTCCTTGTGGTGCTGCTTCTCCTTTGTAAAGAGTTCACCAAACGATGTCTCCATTTCCCTCTCAATATCATACTGCTTAGGGAAATTTGAAGCACAGCTGATGGACGAACAACAGCTACAAGTTGATTATTTTAAAAATTCCTCTGATGTGAGTCAATCAATTCCGCCTGAGTCTCATGTGAACGCTGCTCCACTGGAAAGATTTCATGCCTTCACTTGATTTATGCACTGTAATCTAACTGAAATCCAACTTCAAATGAAGTTACTCATCCGGTAATTGAAACTATGTAGTCACACCTGGGTTCAGCTATCTGCGATCTCAACAAGAACAACATTGTTCTCTGTTCTATGACTTTCATTTGTGCATTTAAAGGCCAGTTGGCTGCTCGTTCCCTGGGTGCAGACCCGGGGCACGCCGACGAGAAACCGAGCCGTAATCACGTCCCGTCACAATGTCTGGCCAAACCCATGACCCGCTAGAGAGGAATCCCAGTGTCACAGTAAAGTGATTAGGGGGTTACACCAGCTCTGTAAGTGCATGCGTCATATGATATCATGTTATTCTGTCTCATACCAAACATGTCTTTGTGCGATCTCGCTGTCAATTTATAGTTCAGAGTTCTAAGTGAGCGAGGCCTTTAAAATCTTTTCATTCATTTCAGATTCAGATACAGCAGCCAGTTCGCAGTCAGGTCACAGCACATTTAAGGTCAAGACCTTAGAAAAAGAGAAAACCCCCTTTGAGCAATGAACAGTGGAGATAAGGGGATTTTTACTCAACATATTTGTGCTCTTCTACACTTTACCTTCCATCCATAGCATTTTATAACATTTTCTTCTTTTCCTTTTGATCTCTTGGCATAGACTACTAGCAATATTTACTGAAAAAACTAAAAATAGCTCCACTTGGACAAAAGCTCCTCTTAACTGGATTTGTTTATGATCAGTCTGGACCTCATTCCGGGTCATTTCAAATGTCCAGGTGTGTGCCTCACGGCCCTGCCATCTGTTTTCAGCTGTGTTCACGGATGAAGAAACTGTGCTTATTCTAATCTCTAGACAAACACACACGCACACTGTGGCGCAGGTAAACACAGTGATGTGTCAGTGTACAAGTGTGTAACTGGGTCTTTGTCAGTGTCTGGGACTATATTTACGTCTGTAAAAATATATAATTAGAGTTTGCGTGTTTTGTATGGAGTCAGACCTCAGTGCGACTGGTGATTTTAAAGTTTCTAATTATGGCTTCAATTCAGTGAATACTCACCAACATACTGTAAGTACCCTGTTTTATTCAGGATTTTTTTCTATTGCATGTCACTCTTGTCTCTTGCCTCTGTGTCTCTCTCTTTCAAATCTACTTGCAGCAGGGTGTGGGTATGAACATTTTTGGACTTGGAATAAGCAGCTACATTTTTCACATTTTTTTTTTACCAGTGATAGAAAAACTGCAGCATCTCTTTACATTCCAGCACCTTGGCGTAAGTGCAGTAGCTCATCATTATTCCATCTTACACTCTAAGAAGAATAGAAACGGCCGTTTCAGTTTCAAGTGCTACTCAAAGTCATACTTTGCTTCACAATGGACAATGGGGGCTTTGGGCAGTTTGGTTTCACAGCAGTTATTTTGGGTTTCGGGATAAAAAAAATCCATAGAGACAATCCATGTAGCATCTCCAGGAATTTCAACACTTTACAATTTGTGTTTGAATCTAATGTTTGATCAGAGTGTTGTGAACGTTATGAAGGTTGGTACGTGGGCTTGTGTTACACATAGGCTTTGACACAAACCCCCTCTGTGTACTCTGTAAAGGAAGGCCAACTTGAAAGTGCTTTAAACTTGTAATTTTTGGAATGGTCATTGGCGCCTGACTCCTTTGGTTGGCTATGGTTGGTTTTACTATTTATTTATTTATGGCCTCTGCCGATATTAACCTGGGGAGATCTATGGTTTCAATCACCAGTTTCAAAACTTATTGAATATGGGTTTTTTTATTTGCAAATTTTGTAAATTAGGAGTAAAATAGATAATAAGAAGCAAACTCACCAAGGCAGCTCACTCTCCAATATTTACCTTTAAAGGAAATATTGTATTTTGTATAAATTTATTTGGGTTTTTAAATTCAAGAAGTTTGTAGTGCAGTAAAAGTCAGATAAGGGATTACAGGTATTGATTTGTAAACAATCTGACATGAATAACTTGATACATGTAGATATGATTTTCTATATGCCAATATGTTTTTGATACAAACAATGGCAGTAAGAAATTTTGACTTTCAGATCAATCTGTTGATGTTGAAGGAGAGGTCAGAGGTCAACATGATATTTTAACTCTTTATATGGTACTTTATACATATTGACAATACATACTGAACTTGTAAGATTCATAGTTTCTTAGTCATAAAGCTTTTTGTCAGCTTGGTAAAAAAAAAATCATGGAGCTGATTTTAAAGATCTTGAGCAGTGTCCAAGTCTTTCAGTCAGTTCCACTTGTCGTGCCTAACTTTAAAAGACCGAGATGGTGATGGGCAAAATGCCCAAGCTGAGGTTTCAGAATATTAGTTGACAAACCAGTGGAGGCATCTATATCCATTTTTTAATCTTTGGTATCACCGTTGTCTCTTACAAGGGAACATGGAAACCTTGAATCCATGTTAGGCTTTTTAATGTAATCATATTTTTTACAAGGCAGCACGGTGGCACGATAGTTAGCACTGTTGCCGCACAGCAAGAAGGTCCTGAGTTCAATTCCACCATCAGGCCGGGGTCTTTCTGTGTGGAGTTTGCATGTTCTCCCCGTGTTTGCGTGGGTTCCCTCCGGGTACTCCGGCTTCCTCCCACCGTCCAAAGACATGCAACTTGTGGGGACAGGTTAATTGGATAATCCAAATTGCCACTAGGTGTGAATGTGCGAGTGAAAGTGAGTGCGAATGGTTGTCTGTCCCTGTGTGTTGGCCCTGCGACAGACTGGCGACCTGTCCAGGGTGTACCCCGCCTCTCGCCCTATGACAGCTGGGATAGGCTCCAGCGCCCCCCGCGACCCTGAAAAAGGATAAGCGGAAGTGAATGGATGGATGGATGGATATTTTTTACACTTAAAAGATCATGTTAGCTTCCAGGCTCATTGGTATTTCCCCTCACTTTGCCACTGGTTTGCTCTACTACATGTTTCAGTTAAAGCCTTTGAAAAACAAGCCAATACGATTGGCTTCCATTTGAGTATTTATGCACAATCGCTTTAGTCTTGTGCATAAATTCATCACACAGGCTGCTTGCTCATCCGGGACTTCTTTTAAAACAGAATCATTTATAGCAGAGTCGAGTTTAAATCGCGGCTGAGCCTAAAGAAGTAAAAGAATTTGAAGCCAGAGAGTGAAGTAATGCTTCAAAATATCAGGAGCGCCAATGGGTAAATCAAAGTGTGATAATCCAGTTCTGACCAATGCAAAGGAACTATCTTCAGCTGCTCCCTTATTTCCCAAGGGGTTACCACTGCGGATGGATCCACATATTTCATTTGGCACAAATTTTACGCTGGCTGCCTTTCCTGATGCAACCCTCCTGTTTATCCGGCACTAGGATTACACCAGCTTGCGACCCCTGAGGCTGGGTTCATGTCTTCTCCTGGTCTAGAACTGGGAATCTTTCACGTGTAAGGCAAATGTGGTAATCACTACACAACAGAGCATACACACAGTATATATATTTTTTAAAAATGCACAAAACAGGTTCTTTACAGTATAAACACAGATTTTCTTCTTAACAAAGCTGAGGTTTCAATAGTGAACAGATATTTGGGTGGAGCACCAATTTAATAAATCCACTTCATAAGCTCTCAGCTCAAAAGCATGCCGTATTGTAACTCTTTGAGGCCTGCATTTTTGGTACTTTGCCTCATCGTGACCTTTTCCGGCACCATCAGTGTTGAACTGCAGCACCTGCTGTTGGTCGCGAAGGGTTAAAGTAGATAAAGCAGCTTGCACAATGATTAGTTTTGGAGAAAATCCTCAAACGGGGCCGAGATAATCTCTTTTTTAATATAACGGCACGTTTGCAGCCACATTTATATATAGCATAATAATATCACACGAGTGAACGGGCTCATATACATGCACGTTCACACACATGGATGCCCACATCTTAGCCCACCTACACTGTGACCTTATATTTGCTTAATGAGGAGCTTAGTGAGGTGTGTGTGTGTGTGCGGTCATTGTGTATGTGTGTCTGTGGTAGATACACCCCAGTGAGTACAGCATGAGTGCAGAATGCAGTAGTGCATAATTGTATACTGTACTGTAGTGCAGTCACAATGTACAGAAAAACACCTGCTACATTTATCACAAATAACATTTAACATTAAACAAATTTGTTTAAAAAAATCTGTTAATCTAGCTGCATTTTCACCATCTTAGTTTGACAATGTCTTATGTGACAGATTAAATATCTTGAGAACTAAGTAGTTTACTTTCTTCCCTTGAAAGCTGCTGGCATCTCCTTTAAACGAGGGCTCTGATGTGATCAAAACCCCTTTTAAAAGCTTTAATGAAGCCTCGAGTCTCTTTGTCTTTTTGGAAACTTTGCACAATAAATCCATACCGACAGATGCGGTAATGAAGGTGTTCTCTGGTCACATATGCAATTTTCAATGCCTGAAACGCCCCTGTTGTTGTTAGCGTAGCTTTTAGCAATCCCATGATGCCTTGTTTGGTTGGAACATGGCCATCAGTGGCTGTGCTACAAACCTGCCAAGTAATTAAAAGGGCTAACTGGACATCTGAGTTGCAACTCATTGCATGGAATAACAGCAGATTGACCTCATTCTCTATAGACGTGCACTTTCAGGGTAGTGAAAGCATAATGAATAAATCAGCATAGATGCAATGAATAATATGTACATTCTCCTTTACACGTGTCTATAACATTGTAAGCTGTGTGCTCAGGGTGTGTTGAGCATTCATAGATATACATACTTATTATTCAGGCTATTTTTTAACTAAAACCTGGTTGTTCTGAAAACAGATGGTACGTTACAAAGCTGAAGCCAGACAAACATTACTACACAGGAAATAATCACTTCGATCTATAACTTCATCAGTTATAGTGATGGGCTCGTTCGCCACCTCTTTGCACTCGCATTTTGAGCGTAGTTTGTTTTGCAAAAAAGAGACAAATCATACATCAATCAACATTAAATATGCATTTCACTGATAGCATTAGGATTAGTATTATCATTCCAGTTTGAATGCTGTTATCACAAACTCTACTGGGAAAGATAATGCATTGAAACATATCTGTGGCAGCACTCAAATGAACATGGCAACGACTGCTTCAGTGAGTGTTTAAACTAGTTTAAGAGAAACCCAAGCAAAAACAAAAATCTTTTTCATCTAGTGATCACAAAAAAATCATAAACAACCATAAAAGTTCAGGCAGGGAAATATAATACATGACTAAAATAGGGCAGCCATTATTTTTTATTTAAATCCTAATTGAATCGCATTGTGTTATCATTGTATTAAAAGCTCATGTTCGATTGCTCTTTTGCATCAGTGTGTGCGTGCTTTGTTCAGATGACAATGAGTGACGCTCGCATCTGTTGGACATTTGCTGTCAGGCTGCAGAATTACTTGCAGAAAGCTGACTTCAGCTGTGTCTGCTTGAGAACTTGATCAATAAGACACAAAGCAGTCTAGCTGCTAGCTGGCAACATGGTGGGCTGGTGGGGTGAATACGTGTGAGTAGTGATGCCTCTACCTCTCAGACTGTGTTTGGTGCATTACTGTTGTGTGTGTGCTTCTGTGTGTGTTTGCTGCAGTGCCCCTGCTGAAGGGCGAACAGTAAGGCCCTGGTCAGCATGATGTAGACCTCCTGGGACGTCCTGGGGTTTTTGGATCAATACCTTTCCTCCTGCATCTCCCTGCATCACTGTTCTCATCCCTCCTCACCCCGTGGCTTGACTTTGGGCTATTTATGGTATCTCTATGGATTAACAAGACCCCAACAATCAATGGGCCAAACTTACTATCACTGTACTCCCCCTCCACTTCTCACTTTGTATCTCTGCTTGTGTCAGCTCCTTTTCTCTGGAAAACTTTTAGTCCTTATATTTTTCCCTTGTTGTCCTGAAATGTTCAGAGCCAAGAGAAGTGTAATCTCAGGACACTGTCACATTCACGCTGCCCCACAAATAGGAGCACAAATGAAGGGAAAGTCTTTTTCCAATGCACATGCAAGGTGATGCAGACTGTGTTTGTACGAGGATTGTCACATTGTCCTTTTGCTGTTGAAGTAGCAGATTTAAGTCGATTGTTTGTTCAGTTTTTTTGTTTTTTCACCCTTCTGTGGCTCACTATGACAGCAGAGAACATACTAGAGGAAAACTTTGTCACCCACAGCAATTTGGCGTCAGAAATAACAATTCTAATAGGCCTATCCAGACCACATCTTAAAAAACGTGCTGGTGTAATTGTGCTGTTTTTGCGACTTTATGTGTCAAAGTCGCACCCAGATCAGCCTTTTAACATAGTATTAAACCTCTTTTTATGTTGTGTTATGTTATGTTTTTAAATGGTTGTCCTTTCAACCAGGGATTAATCCAATCCAGACTCTTGTTATAAAATGCCCAGGGAAAAAATATATTTAAAGGGATTGCAGAGTCTGTTTTGCATTCACTCTTGCATAAATAACAGAGCTGCAAATACTCGAAAAATGACAGCAAAAAGTTTGATTAGTACCATTCATGACAAATGAAAAATGGGTTTTCCTAAACAAATCTCTTTCCAAGCTGAACTGTGCACAAGCTGTGTGACGTACTACCCTCATTAAAATACCAAAAACTGGTTGGTCATCTCTGTGGAGCTCAGCATGAACCCAGTAGCAACCACCACCTGTAGCTCAGAGTCAGATTTAGTGAATCATGAAAGATTAATTAAAGAAATTTTTCAGACTTCAGAAGTTAAATTCTGATGCTTTTTGTTGCTGTAGACTACTTTGGACTATTGTGCGAACAAAGCCAGCTGCTGGTCATTTGCAGTATCGTTGCTCTCTCTCGATTGTACAATGTGCATTTGGTAAATTCTGTAATAAAAGCAGGGATTACTATGATGTTTAATAAATGCATATCTTCGCACATCTACTTCTTTTACTGTTTCAAGCTACCTCCACTGTTTATACTAAGGCAGCCTGATCAGATGCTGGCTCTTTCTGGTTTTAAAGGTGACTTTTTACATAATATATACAAATAAACACATTGCTTCACATCCAGCTCTAATTTAGATTGCTATCCTTCCAATCTAAGCAAAATATAAAACACCACTGAGCTACACACACTCCCAGACTGCATCTGATGTTGTTATTCATAAATCTATGGACGCTGTGGTTTGCTCTTCTCTGTAACAATAGTGCCGAGTTGAGCACAATGGCACCCTGACCCCTTTTCCTTTAGCGGCAATCCCGATTAGCTAAGTGACAATCTTCTCCCGTGCCATTGTTAGTATATTAGTGTCTTGAATCCCTGTGGAGGCCAATAACTTAGCTCAGCTAATCACTCAGAGATGACTATCGTTCAGTTGTCCATTGTTACAAGCTAGCGGGGTAATTGTGTTTACGTGTGTGTCTATGTGTATGTGTGTGTGTTGGACTGAGGTGATGAAGAGACTGAGGAGGGAAGGTCTATTACAGTACGTGCACTGCAGCTGTTTTTGCCGCCGTGTAGCTTCTCAAAGGTATCAAGGTATCACTGCAGCTCGCCTGTAGACCTGACATTTGAAAAATCGAAGCAGCGTGCTCCCTGATGGTGATGCTGGACCAAAAGTTCTGTTTAAGTTTTTGATTTGTCCTTTTCATGTACAAACATAGATAAATGATGATTTTTTTAAGCATGCACATTTTTATCTGTTTTCAGGGTTACCCTGAAATGACTACACTTTATGTTTTCTCATTAATCTCATTAATATATCAAAAAATGAAGCAAAAACAGGTTTTTGGACTGCTTTTTAATGTCAGCATCATCAACATCAACCTGTTCTTCTCAGCAGGATGGTTGAAAGGAGAATGAATGGGGTGTGAAGGTGCACAGCCACATTCAGGTCCTTTTTTCAGAAATCCTGCATTTTATTCATGGAGCTTTTAGAGATCTAGAGATTTAGGAGTTTTCCTTGTGTTTTCTTGGCTAATATGTTGTGGTTGTCTTTTGTTGAAATGTAAACAACAAAATGGAGTGCTTGAAGCTTGAAGCTCCTAAGGAAGCACAGACTGGAGCCACTCCTATTTTGCATTTAGAGGAACCCACTGAAGTGGTCTGAGCATCCGATCGGATGTTTCCACTTTCATTAAAAGTAACTGGTAGAAGATCACGAGGTAGCCCCAGAACAGGCTTGATAGATTATATCTCATTTGTCCAGGAAAAAGAGAGGATGTCAGTGGTGCAAGGGCAGGAGTAGAGAGAGTAAACAGCAGAGCAGTGAGTGTCCTGATTTCAGGCCACTGTAACAGCCACTGTTACCAGTGTTGAGGTTACTTAATTACTCCCTGGAGAAAGTAATTTGTTACACTACTTGTTACATTACTTATACATTACTTCATAAGACGACCTGAAATGCATATAAACCATAGCCCCACATGCTAACACACCAATCTCTTAATGAGGACACACACTTTTTTTTAACAGTGTTTAAATTTGAACATAAAACGAAGTTTGAAACCAGAGCAAAGAGACTTCAAAGTAATTGCCACAGTGATTATACTGTAGAAACATGTACAGGTGTAAAGGAGGCTTTAAGCCTGACTGCCCTTCATTGTCTTTGTTACCTGTTCAAATTCAGGCTCTGGCTGCTTGGAGGGGTCAGCATGCACTCAACTTTAAGGCCATTCTTGATTCTTGACTAGTTTGTGTTAACGTGCTGTCTGTGCAGCTGCTTGTGGAAAGCTGATGTTGTATTTGCAAGAAAAGGACACCTTTCATATGTTTTTCTTTCCATTTGCCCGGCATGCAACTGAAGAACCTTTGTATAGAAAGTGATTATGTAATTGTAACTGTAATCTGATTACTGAATTTAGTGCAGCAATGTGTTACATTATTGTGTTACTGATTTACATGTTTACACCCAACACTGAAGATAGCCGTGTGTGTGTGTGTGTGTGTGTGTGTGTGTGTGTGTGTGTGTGTGTAGCAATACACAGCTGCTTTGATCTCTGAGTTTATATCAGATACACATTTCTGTATATTAGAGCAGAGGTTCTGGCAATTGATTGTATAGCTGTGCAGGAAGTTAGACAGTTGATTGCCAGAAGGTTAAATTAAGTCATAACTTCAAAAGTAATAGATGTCACTGAGTAATTTCCTGGTATGTGTGACATCTACCTTAGCAGCTGCCCAGACTGTAACAAAAGGATATTTGTATTTTCCTAATCCGAGAAACCACGACCACTGAACTGGAGGTTGTAATAGGTCAAATACTTTGAACATGAATCAGACTTCAGAACAAATAAATCCCTGCTGTAACAACCTTCAAATGTTAGTTTACAATAGGACTACAGGTACATTTAAGTTCTTTCTGTTCCCATGTGTTAAATAAAAGTAGAATGAAACAAACATTTCCATTTCCACTCTCACTGTTGTACATGTGGTGTTTGAAACACAATATTCCGTTTAACTTGTAATTAACTTTTATTTTTCATTATTCTTTGTTTTTTTTTTTTAGGTTTTTTTTTATGCAGCCATATATGATAAATGACACTACTTTGAGTAGTGACATTTATCATATATGGCTGCACATTACAAAGACATTATATATAACAGGGGGAGGCAACTCCAGGCCTCGAGTGCCGGTGTCCTGGAGGTTTTAGATGTGTCCATGATCCATCACAGCTGATTTAAAGGGCTAAATGACTCCTCAGCATTTCTTGAAGTTCTCCAGAAGACTGGTAATGAACTAATCATTTGATTCAGGTGTGTTAACCCAGGGTGCGATCTAAAACCTGCAGGACACCGACACTTGAGGCCTGGAGTTGCCTACCCCTGATATATAACATGACATTGAACATCAAGAATTTATTAACTACAGTGCTTCTGGAAAAACACCTCATACATATGAACCATTATTAAAACTGCTATTTAGAAAAAGGTGACCTCAGAGTCTGAAAGGTCAATACAAACTAGCTTAAACCAACATTGTATCTCATGGCCAGCAGGGGGCGACTCCTGTGGTTTCAAAAGAAGTCTAACTATGTAAAAGTCTCTGAGAAAATTATCTCACTGTTCACTACATTGATTACCTGTAGAAACATTTTTTCTTGTGAGTTTATGGGCTCAATTACAAGTTTAGCATCTTTTTTAAATACAAAATGAATTCATAAATCATGATCGTGATTGCAATAGTCTCAGCTTGACCTGGTCGCGCAGGTGGCTGCTTGTACTTCATCTTGGTTCTCCTGGAGGTTCCTTACTGTTAAAAGGGAGTTCTTCCCCCCCACTGTCGCTCAGTGCTGCTCATAAAGGATCATCTGATTGCTGGGTTCCTCTCACCAATATTGCCCTTACCTTCCAGCATAAACCACTTTAATGCAACTATGGTTATGGTTTGTTGCTATATAGATATGACTGACGTAAACTGAATTACAGCAGTGTAGACTCTGGGAAGGGGCAAACCTGTGATTGGTAAGTTACTACTGTCTATGTGTGCAGTGTCCCTCAGCCTCTCACTTGCGACGTGGTCACCGTCTCTCAAGTTGAGGCATCAAAACTGAAGTTCACAAACTTCAGAAACATTGTTTTGTTCTTAGTTAGATTGCTGTGCTGTTAAATTAGCCGGTACAACATCACACTCTTTGGCTCCTGTTGGTCTCAAACTGAAAAACACATTTGTTACACTTCAGCACATTGTGATTCTAGTCATGGTTTGGCTTTGTGTTTGAACTTTACAAGTATGCACTAAGATGGTCAACAGAAATGCAATCATTTTCACTTTTTATAACAGTATTAGGATTTGATAATAACTGGAAACTGTTCTCTTACTTCCAGCTGTATTTTGGGGTGACATCGCATTAGATGAGGAAGACCTGCGCATGTTCCAGATTGACAGGACGATAGACCTGACACAACACACACACATGCACACACACTCTCGACAGGGGCACACGTCTGGTAAGTGGACTCACTCTAACTGTGACTGTTTTGTGTTTTCTTTGAAACTCTCTCATCACCCATCAGTTGCAGAGTAGAGTAGCTTGAAAAGGAAGGAAGTAAACAGGAGGTCACCTGAGGACAACAGGATCTGTCATTGTCTAATTTTTCTTTGCTTTTTTTTGTTTGCCAGGTGGAATCGAGGAACATGAAACTCTGAAGAAGAGAGGGTCTTTATACCTTCTGCTAGAAAGAATACGTAGGTTTGGTTTTGGTAAGCAAACTAAAATTCATCACATGCTGTTTTTCAAACTTTAAGTATCTTCATGAAACCTGCTGAGTCTGGATGATGGAGTCATTAATGTTTATGGAACTGGATGACCAAGACAGCCTATTGGTTTTCTTTTCAAGCAAAATTTCTTTTCCCCTTGAAACTGCAACCAAGAAAAAAACAATAAAGACACAGTAAAGCATTTAAGATACACAAATTAGGCTACAGTCCCAGTGAGATAAACTTTTTTTCTTTCAATTTAATAGGAATCATGGTGATATGCTGTGTTATGTGAAAGAAATTTTCACAGGACATTATACAGTCCTGCAAACAACTAAGCACACCCCATGATTCCTTAGCTAGGAGAACCACCTTTAGCAGCAATAATTTGGAGTAATCATTATCTGTATGACTTTATCAGTCCTTTGCATTGTTGGGGAGGAATTTTGGCCCACTCTTCATAACAATGTCTCTTTCACTTCTTTGAGGTTTGTGGGCATTTTGCTTATGCAAGCTCTTTTAAGGTCCCACCATAGATATTTCAATCGGGTTGAGGTCTGGACTTTGACAGCATCATTACAACGCCTTGATTCTTTTCTTTTTCAGTCATTCTTTTGTAGATTTCATGTGGTGCATGAGATCATTATCCTATTGCATGACCTAATTTGGGTCGAGCTTTAGCTGTCAAACAGATGGCCCCACATTTGACTCTAGAATACTTTTGTATACTGGAGTTCGTGGTCTACTAAGTGACTGCAAGGTGTCCAGGCTGTGTGGCTGCAAAACAAGCCCAAATCATCACTGCTCCATCACAGTGGTGACAGCTGCTGTGAGGTGTTTTTTGGTGATATGCTGTATTTGGTTTTCTCCAAATGTAGTGCTCTGCATTATGGGTAACCATCTTCATTTTAATTTCATCTGTGCAAAAGACATTGTTCTATAAGTTTTGGGGTTTCCCCTGAGAGCCTTCTAAACAAGCCATACTTGTTCTCTTTCTAAGTGTAACTGTCATGAACTTTAACGTTTAACACGTTGGGGCCTGTAGAGTCTCAGATGTAGCTCTTGGGTTTTTTGCAGTCCAAGCATTGTGGGGTCATCCAGGTTGTGGCACTGCGTTAATACACAGCTGAATGCTCCAGACTGCCGAAAGTTCTGGTTTTATGGAGGTGCTCACACTTGCTCATGATCAGTTACTTAAGTGCATTTAATTAGCAGCACCTGGCTGCTATTTCAACCCTTAACTCCAATAGAAGCAGTAAGGCTGTACTACGTTTTTCACCCTCTGCTTCTGCAGTTTAGTTTTGCTTTGTGACACAGTGAAATATGTCATGTTTCACAGATTGCTGTGAAAGCTCTCTTTTTCACATGGCTGTAACTACACCATAAACTTTTATGAGGGCCCACTCATGAAAACCAAAGTCATACCACAAATCAGTGACTGATTTTTCTAGAAGAAGCACCAAATAATCACATCGTAGAAAGTAACAACCATGGTAGCTTGTTAGAAAAGTGCCTTTTCCTTCCAAGAATCCTCAGACAACTTGCTCATCTTTCTGGGATTATTTTAAATTGAAATTTCATCAAACCCTAAAAGCCTGTTTTGCTGTTTAGGCAAATGAAGTGCTTCACAATGAGGAAATAGAGACACCAGAAGCAGATCTAGAGACTGAATCCATTACAAGTTTACTTGTTTTCAGTTCTTCCAAGTGTTGATAGACCTGACAAAGCTGCAACACAACCTCTGGTCTACACACTGATATCTGGCACCACTGAAAGTTTGCTATACTTTTATTTTTTAGAACTTGACTCAATGTAAATGTAAAAAGCTGCATTGCATTAGCATAACTACATTATGTCTGTTTGAGTTTTATTACTGTGGGCCTTTAAAACAAACTGTGAAAGGTCAAATATAACAAGAAGCATCATTATCCAATACTGTGGAAGCACATTTATGACCTCATATTTATAACATTTATTAGGTTTGTACACAACACTTAATTAATTGTGGCTTTTCCTCTCACCATTCTGTTAGATTATCTCCCCAAAAATGACAGCAAGGGAGCTGCTAGTCCAAAGAGCCAAAGTAGGAAAGCTGGAAAGAATGGAAAGTTTGTGAAAACTCGTATTCCTCGAGCAGCCACTTCCCGAGCTGAGAGGATATGGCCTGGAGGAGTCATTCCCTACGTCATAGGAGGAAACTTCACTGGTAAGCAACTCCGCTGGACGGCAGCCCGATCAGCAGTAAAACACACACTCATGAGTGATTGTGTAAAAGGAGGATGTAAAATTTGTGTGTTTCAGGCAGTCAGAGGGCCATGTTCAAGCAGGCCATGCGCCACTGGGAGAAACAGACATGCGTGACTTTCATTGAGAAGACAGATGAAGAAAGCTACATAGTCTTCACCTACAGACCCTGCGGGTTGGTTTGGAAATGTGTGTCTGTTTGTGATTGTGTGTGTACCTAGAGTTCACAAGTGACCTTGTCACACAGAGAGACGATGTGGTCACTCAACAATAGCTCTACTTTCCTTCCTGTCCTGCTCCTGTTTCCCCATCCCACCAATCACGGCACTTGGCTTAAGTGTTTGTATGTTCGTGCAGTTTTTTTGTTCATATTCTGCAGAAGTGCATTGTTCTGTCGAGTGGCAGCACGGTGGGTCAGAGTGTGTTTGTACAGTGGTGACACTTCAACTGACTGGATGGGAGGTTTTAGGGTGCCTGAGATCAGGGCATTTATCGCTCTGAGACAGTGTTGTGCACATGGTTGAAAGAGTAGGATATCCAGCTCCAACTGTGACTTTACAGAGTTGGTGTAAAAATGACTCAGAAACAATTCTTATTTAACAAGTATTAATAATGTAAAAATGCAGAATCCTCACTCGTTCCAGCTTTTGCTTATATGTGTGTTTTATAGATGCAAAATTGGAGCTTTTGACTTGGAGTAACAAAAATTTTAAATCATGTTTTTGAAACAAGGATTTTCACAATGTATAGATTTTTTTTTATCCAATGTTCTGCTAGCACCACAAAAGTTTACATTAAGAGACTGTGTAGTTAATACAGTATGTGTACATAGATTATTATTAACGCTCATTATCTGGTTATTGTGGTTAACAGAACAGACACATTCAAAACTTTATATTCAAGACCAAATATCCAGTACCTGCTGGTTTCACTGCATCATTGTCAGTGTTATTATAGTTCCATTTTCTTTTATTTGATTTTCTTTTTTCTTTTATTCGTTTCTAACTGTTAAATGGGAGTTTTTCCTTCCCACTGTCACCAAGTATTATTGATAGGGAGTCGTCTGATTGTTGGGGTTTTCTCTCCATTAGTGCAGGGTCTTTACCAATATAAAGTACCTTGCAGTGACTGTTGTTGTGATTTGGTGCTGTATAAATACAATTTAATGTATTTTAAACATATTTACGTATTTGGGGCTTTTTTAGTTTTTATTGCAATACGAAAGAAACCAGTGCCTTTGCATTAGTCTTGGGTTACCTGCCCAACCCAGTGAGGTAAATCAACACCCACGTTTAATATAGTTTATAGCGGTTTTTATTATTAAAATTGAACCAAGATTTACAATCACAGCCTAGCTGGGTCACAGACACAACATCCCATAACTCTCGCTGCAATAGAGATTGACAGACCAAGTGACTTTCGCGCATTGCATGCCGGGAACTCGTGGCAAAACAATCCTAGTACCGCATCAAATGCAAGCATTTGCAACACCGCAAAATGTTCATTCTCCGGTTCCAATACCTTCTTGCTTTTTCTTTGTTATGTACAAAACGAAGGAGAACAATGCCGGTCCGTACAAAGACAGACTTGATGAAAAGTCAAAGAAAAGATACGAGGAAAAAAATCAAAGGAGTGAAAGGTTTATACCCTTACGAGCACACAGAGTGGACAAAAGACGTTAGCATGCTGCCCAACTTTCACCACACTCATATTTATAATTATACGGTTCTTGGAGTGAGTGCATACACTCATGGAGTTTAGTAACTTCAGGTCACTGCAACAAGCCCAGGTACAGTTTATCGACGGATGGGTGCAGGACCATGAAATGCACCGTGTAGAACGAAAGACCATCGTATGTATCATAAGTTTACCAGTCTCACAAATCGTCTTCATAAATACACATTCGTTAACCGTTTATTAATAGGACCTTTGAGCTTAACGGTAATTAATTAGTAGTGGAAAGCATTTCTGGTACGCATTACAGAAATGTAGCAGTGACAATAATATTGTATGCTGTAATCGTACTGGGCAATTAGTGATACAAAAAAAACAGTTTTATCCTGTGAATAAAAGTATATGTTTTTGTCAATGTACCATGGTAATAACAGAAGCGAAACGCAATAATCTGTCAGGACAATTTACTATTTATGCACAATAAACAAAGGAGCATAGTGCGACAATTTCTGTTCAGCGCCAGACTTGCTTGTAACCTATATCACCAATTATGTTAAGAAAAATGACGTATAAACTACAACAGAAGACTGACCTTTGTGGAAATGTTTGGAGCAGACTAACCTGTGAGCTGGAGTGTTCTGGGACGTTATATTTGGTCTTTGAATGGCTGCAATCCAGGCCATCCGTCGGCTCTTTGTTACTTCAGAAACATGGCTCGAACAATTTCTCTTCAACGACATAATCCGATAAAAAAAACGATCTCTTTACCCGTCAGCTTCCTGTGGCTGTCATGCGACCGGCTATTGCAGTTAATAATACAACCGCTTCTTGACAGTTTTTTGTGTTTCTTTTTATCGCTGTGTAACTGATTTCAATTGAAAGCCTGCGTGTGCTAGTACCTCTTGCCACGAGTTCCCAGAAATCTTTGCGGTTTTACCCCTGAATGACGTCACATTTTCAATCTCTATAGCAGCGCACAAAAATTTGACCAAATTTAAAAGGAAGATCATCATTAGGATTCTTTTAGTGTCTCTTGTAATATTTTTTTGTAGTTTTAATTTGGTTTCTCTTTTGGTTTGAGTTAGTTATAATACCCTTGTTGACTGTGGCAAAGTCACATCTTGAAACACTTTTTTTTTATGGCTGGAGAATTAAATACAATCACATGCTTGCTTGCAGACTCTCGGTACCTTTGGAAATTTTCTTGCAAACATGTTAACAGACTGTGGTATCAAACCTCGTAGACTAAAATGTGCCCATGGCATCATGAAGTACTGAAGCACATTTAAAGGAAAAGTTAACGGGAGACAATAAACGTCTCCGATTTTAGAGCAATTGTAATTTATATGTGAAGCTTTTGGACAGTGTTTTTGTATAAAGAAGGAATTTAACTTTTCTTTTTCTGAAATCGTGAAAGACATCTTTATAATTTTCCAATAAAGTGCTTAAAAAGAAATTGCATTTTTGATATCTCCAGCCGTGCAGCCACAAGCATCCAAAATACTTCAAACCATAATATTTGTTGCCTGATGAAGCTCAAAAAGTTATACATGGATGAGTCCAAATGAGTTTGCTTTTAAATGTAAAAACCAGCAGGTGAGGAAAATATCTATGTGTTAACTGGTGATGTCACTTGCCTCGTGTTCTGTGATTGGTTGGCTGCATTAGGCACTTTAAGCTGACGTCTAAGTACCCTGCAGGTTGGATGTGCAGTGTGGATGTGTGTAAATCAGACAAACAAGGAAACATAAAATAAAAATGCACACATAACCACAGTACATGTACATCTGTTGTGTGTTTGTATGAATTTACTGACGGTAAAAAAAAAGCAAAAAAGCAGAGAGTGAGACTGTATCTACTCCAGTGACTCCTGATCCTTACCATGCAATCAGCTCACTGGATAACTTTAATCAGATTTGTTAGCCTGGCACGAATGTCTCTGCTACCCAGCAAAAGAGAAGGAAAGCGTGTGTGTGTGTGTCTATGTGCATGCGTGCGTTCTGAACAGCGATATGTGAATTCTCACAGCGTTGGGTTATGAAACCGCAGCATTATCAGAGTGTTTTATGTACCTAAATCCTGCCGCTTTTCCTCTTGTGGATGTAGTGGAGGCCAGGAAATCCTGAAAAGATGTGTGTGTGTTTGTGTGTGTGTGTGTGTGCGTTTATTGTTACTAGAACATAACACTGCAGATTCTTATTTCCACTGCCAACTGTGTAGTAAATTACCTATCTCTCTGCTATCAACTTCCTACTAATCCTCATTAGGTGTTGTTCCTATGTGGGTCGTCGTGGAAACGGGCCCCAGGCCATCTCCATAGGAAAGAACTGTGACAAGTTTGGCATTGTGGTGCATGAACTGGGCCACGTCATTGGCTTCTGGCACGAACACACGCGGCCCGACCGTGACGATCACGTGACCATCATCCGGGATAACATCCAACCAGGTGAGACCTATTATTAGACACCTGTGGTCTCTGCTGGGATCAATCAGGTTGTTTCTAGACACAGACAAACAGCAACGCTTCTAGACCGAGTGTGTGTGTTTCCAAATTCACACTCAGTCTAGAAGCTGAGTGAGTGTGAATGAGCCTTTTAATGACTGTGAAGTCACCTGGACCGCTCTCACCGCAGTCTGTCACTTCTGCTCAAACACACCTCTCTGCACCACAGTGTAATCTGACAGGTGTGAAATCAAATCACACAGCAGTATCTCACACCTGACCCATGGCTTTATTTAGAAGCAAATCAGAGCTTTCACCAATTTTGCTCTGCTGGACTTTAAGTATTTGAATAAAAGCCCCAAGATACCCTTTCTGTTCACATTTAGTCATTTTATTTATTTTTTATAGATGTGTTGCGCAGGCTGTTTGCTTTTGCACTTATGAAAGCAAACTAAGTAGTTACAGTCTGACTGTTGATCAAACTAAAACCTCCTCATGCTGCTACATCTGCATGTGTGCAAATATTTGTGCGTGTGTGTGTGTTTGTACGGCGTGCGTGGAATTTCTGGTTCCCAGGCCAGGAATATAACTTCCTCAAGATGGAGCCAGGGGAGGTGAACTCTCTTGGGGAGCCATATGATTTTGATAGCATCATGCACTACGCCAGGAACACCTTCTCACGGTAAGCAGTGGTTTGAATTTCAAAGATTATTATATGCCAAGATTGATTTTGTTATTAACAAGTCTGGGCTTTTTCTGTGTTGTGCTGTTGTTGTTTTGTTTGGTTTTATTATGTTTGCTCCAGTCTGTCTTTCCGTGCGCAAACATCAGCTATGCATAAATTAAACACCTGACTCACATAGTAACACAACAAGAAACACTGTGAACCAGCGTTGGTATAATTGCCAATTAACGATTTTTAGGTGTCCTACCCACACGTCAAAAGCTTCTTTCTCACATGATCGCTACATAACGTCAGGAGAATCAGGTTGGGACCCTGTACAAAGTTGATCTTTTTCACATGCAGTACACAGCAGGAAGTAGTTCCCACTACCATAAATGCTCCATTTGATTCAGGAGATGCTGCTGCTGGAGGCAGCAGGACACAGAGCTCTAGCTTTAAAACTCCCTGATTGCACATTTCTTACATCTGTTCAGCTGGGCTTCATACATTGCTTACACTAGGTAGCTGGCAGGCTAAAGCTCGTTTAATGTCCAGTCTGATAGCTGTGCAAGTTTATAATGTCAAATGAAGCTCAGAGGGGCGTCTAGAAAAGTGCATGAGTGAAAATGGCAAACTTCATTGTAACACAAACTATTTTCACCTGTCATTACCATGTCATGTATTTCATACTATTTGTTTTTGCTTTGCAACTTTTATGATTTTATGATTTACTTTGCATTTGAAGCATATTTGTGCCCTACTGAGCTGTGCTTTGACAACTATAGCACATTTACTTCATCTGAAATCAGATGTGTTTACATGATGCAGTGAAGCTGATGGAAGCCTTTCAGAATTAAGAAATCTTTTCCAATTTTTTTATACATCTGCACCATTAAAATTGGTGAAAAAAGTTTGGATTTGGCAGCAGAAAGTGTCATGGGTTTACTTTACATTTTTTCAGACTGAGGATGCTTTTTAATCTGCGCCATACCCGCTTATATAAGCCCTCCCATTCCCCAGTCAGTTCCAATTTGCAATGGTTGGGTGGTAATTATTTGCTTGTCCATACTGTTAGATTGTTGTTTAATTTTACTGATGTGTTGCAACGACATATTACATGTTGTCTCTTTTCTCTTCGCTGAAGCGGGATGTTCCTCGACACCATCCTTCCATCCAGAGATGAAAATGGGGTCCGGCCTGCAATTGGTCAGCGGACCAGGCTCAGTAAAGGAGACATTGCACAGGCAAGAAAGCTGTATAGATGTCCAGGTACAGATGCTTTTACTTTCAGTCTGCAGTGTGTCTGTGCATGTTTGTGTGCGTCAGGGAATGCGAGTGCTGTCGTCATAGCGCGTACACAAAAAAATTACTTCTGTTTATCTGCTTACGTCTTTGACGTAAGACCGGCCCGGCCCTCCATTCTCCAGGGTCTGGACATGAAATTGAGTAATATGTTTTGTTTTTTCATGTGCTTCCCTCCATTTTTTCAGCGTCTTTTTCTCACACACACACATTTCAAGTGCACGCCCGTGCTTGTCTGGCGTTCCTCTGATCCCCAGTGAGTCGTTCTAATGTGATCTGGATCTGTTCTCACAATGAAGTGCAGCGATGTCGCAAAGGTTTTTTAATTGCAAATGATGCCATTACTTTTGACCACATATGAAAACCCGGACCTGCATGTGAGGTCTGACGAGTATGCATGCCAAACATGATGTTGACATGGTGTTGGTCATTTTAATTACGTGTACCGTTCTCACAAATTGACACAAATTGACAGCAGCAAAATCAATGCGTATCTCTAAAGCAAAAGAGTCAGCATTACAGACAGAAGAGCTGCTCTGGTTTCATTGTAGAAACACAGTAAAATTTACTGATCCTTTAATGATCCTATTTCTGCACTTGCACCTGGATATCTATTAAACTGTTAAGTGCAGTGTGTTATTGTGCGATTTGCAACAGCACACCAGAGTCCAGCCATATATGCAGGCAAACTTCAGCTATAGCAGATATGTGATGAAGGTACTGTGGAGTAGTTGGCTGAATAACTGAACACTGAACACAATAAGCTCTGTGTTTATTGATCTACGGAGTGTGGGACACAATAAATAACATATTTAAATAAAACCACAGTTTTATTTTATTAATTTATTTTAATTTATTTTATTATAGTTTAAGGAGAAATTAGAAATATTTTTTTATTTAAAAAATAATTTAAAATTATTTTTAATTTCTTTCAAAGATTTATTTTATTGGACATTAGCTGCTTTTTAACAACTCATTTTTAGTCCAGTCTGTGTACCTGACCATTTTCAGAGGAATCGTGTTGGTTAATTCACTTAAAACTGATCTATTAATCATTTAAGCATAAAAATGTGCCTTTACAAATGTCGTATGTCTTTATTTCAATCTATGAAGAAATCCAATGACAACACAGTTTGAGTTCAGATTGTGTTTTAAAGCATAAAATAGTATTTTTGCACTAATAACGTGCTAATTAAAAACACAAGCTGAAAACTTGCTGTGCAGTGTGTCCCTAAATAATTTGAGGAAACTGAATAAGTAGAGGACAGACAAAGAAAATGAAAAAAAAAGTATCTGAAACTCATGGATTCACTAAATATTATATAAACAATCCAGCAAAGAGCTGACACGGGACCTGCAGCTGGACCTTCAGTTGATCCATCTACCCAGTCTCACCAGAAATGCTCTCAGTTGAAGGATGGCTGTCAGGAAGCCATTCTTAAGGAAGGAAAATGGAGAGAAAAGGCTGATGTTTGCCAAATTACACAAGAACTGGAATGAAAGTCAGTGGTAACAGGTCTTATGGAGTGATGAATTCAAATGTGTTTCATCCCCAAGTCTATGACGTGCCAGACAATTCAGCCAACTAATGTGAAATTTGTCACTCGGGCCTACTTAAGACGTGTGAGATCTGACATGTGTGCATGCCAGCAGTTTACACAGAACCACAATGGATGGCGGTGGTCATTTGATGTAAGCGTGTTCTCACAAATTTAAAGGACCGGTGCACACACTTCACAAGATTCAGAGCCATACCTACATGTAAATGTAGTCTCATTTGCTGTTACACCTGAACACACACATATATTACAGTTTAAAAGACATCAAACTAACTTAATATAACTCTAAAGATCAACATAGAAGGCAAAGTTGATCTGAAAGCAAAATCCACAACAGAACACTTTCAGTCATGGATCGGCCTCCCCAGAGCCGGGAGCTCAACATTACTGAAGCAGCATCATTCTGACAGAGAACAGAACAAAAGGCAGCCAACATCCAAAGCTTTGAATGTCCTGCAAGAATGCTGGAGAACTATTCCTGAAAACTACCTATAAAATCACTAGAAAGCTGCCTAAGAGGGTTCAGGCTGTGTTGAAGAAAAAACTGGTCACACTAAATACTGACATTTAACCTCATTATAACAGTACACACCAAGCACCTATTTCCTATTTTCCTAGCAAAATATGAAGAAATGATGAGTGGCTCAGTACTATATGCATACATACCATTAATAATTTTGATTGTCTATAGTGAGCGAGTCTGTGTTAGTGGGTCTCAGCTGCAAACAGATACAACTTCAGCCTTATAAGGTCATATTTGAGTGATACCATATTCACTGACAGATGAACAGAGCCCCAGGGCATTGTGGGGGGAAAACAGCATGCAAGCATGGGATTGGAGGGGCACATTTGGCTAACCTCCTTTTGAAAGAGAGTGACAGCACTGAACTCAAGATGACGGATAAAGAGAGAAAAGCAGCGGGTTTGTTTTTTCCATTCAGCCCTGTTGTTCTTTTCCTATGTGATGAATTAAAAGTTTGCCACTTCTATTCACTTACAGTCAGTGACTTTACTACTGAGGAATGTTTAATTCTGCTAAATGGTGAAAGGGCTTCATGACTGAGGTTGGACCTCACATGAACACGGATGCACACAAGGACAAAAAAATGTAGCCTCCTACATGCAAAACTGAAAGAAGCCAAAAGCAACACGGAACGCGAGTTTGTTTCTACGTCAGAAATAATGTCTAACAGTTTCCATATGGATGCATCAGATAATATACACATAAATGGCTCACAAACAGAGCATGTCTGATGCTATTGTTTTGAATAAATAGCCTGAAATATATTTACTTAAAATGACAATTAAAACATTTTGTGCAGGTTGAGAGTAATAATAAATATGAGAGCCATGTGTTCTTTAGTAATGTACCGATTGTAAACCATCAGTACAAAGCTGAAAGGACTGCACACGATGGCAGGCTTTGCCACAAAAATGTAACTCCATTTGTGTGTGTGTGTGTGTGTGTGTGTTGCAGCATGTGGGGAGACGCTCCAAGAGTCAACAGGCAACTTCTCATCTCCTGGTTACCCCAATGGATACCCTTCATACACACACTGTGTCTGGAGAATATCTGTCACACCCGGAGAAAAGGTGCGCACATACACACATGCATGTGCACACACTCAGTAGCACCCTAGAGTGTAGTGAATGTGCATGCAAAGCCAATAAAAAATAAGCAACCTCTGCCAGAGTGACTGGATATTGATTAAGTCTTAACACTGCAGGTAGGCCACTCTCCCTGTCCTCTCACTCTCCTTATCTTCAATGAACAGATCTGTACTAAACTTACTAAACACATTTTTGCTGTTGTTGTTGTTTTTCCATATTTTTGCTCTGCCAGATTGTTCTGAACTTCACCACCATGGATCTGTACAAAAGCAGTCTGTGCTGGTATGACTACATTGAAGTTCGAGATGGATACTGGAGGAAAGCTCCGCTGCTTGGTAAGAGGCAGGAAGCAGGCTGACTGCCTTAAAATTAATTACTCTATTACTCCCTGACTGAGTTAATGAGTAACTTCACTCCTATTTTTAGCTTGTGGCAGCTCACTTTTCCTCCACTCCACTTGGCTTTTAAAACTCCGAGATTAAGAAGCAGGAGCAATTTTCTAAAATAGATAACAGGCTTTTTAACTCCTCTTGACTCATTTAATTGCTCTTAAGGCTGTGTTAGGATTGACAACTGCGCTAATTGTATACATCAACACAATCTGCACTAACACACATAATGGTGTTAGGGATACGAGCGAGAAATCCATGCCAGGAAATACAGGTGAAAGTTGATGAGATAACAAGATGCTTCACAGCTGTTTAAACTCCTCTGAGGCAAAAGTATTGCAGCAGCAATATAGTTTTCTCTTCTTGTCTTCATGCTTCCACAGTATGCTGTTGTATTACAACACACACACGTGCAGACACACTATAGTGCACTCTACTTACACAGTGTGAATGCCTGTACATTCTAAGTGGCTGATGACTTTGTTTTTTTCTGCCAGCAGCAGCGATCGCACTGAAATGAACGAGGAGGCTGTAACAGTGTCATGTTGTCAGCTGTGAGTTGCATTGCCCCAGCAGTCACTGAATGACACGACTTAAAGGGTTTGCTTTTGCGTGTGTGTTTCACAGGCAGGTTTTGCGGAGATAAAGTTCCCGACGTCTTGATTTCAACTGATAGCAGGATGTGGATTGAGTTCCGCAGCAGCAGCAACTGGGTAGGAAAAGGCTTCGCTGCCATTTACGAAGGTAAACGCCTTCATTCAAACAAACTAACAAATAAAAGCATTCGTACACTCGAATCCAGAGACCTTAAATAATTACTGTGAATAATAATTCCAGCCTGTGAATTTGATGACCTTGTGTGCTCTGTGAGTTATCTCGGGGCTTTCATTATTCATAGTGTACACAGACTGTGTTTCAGGTGTCTTTAGTCATTGCAGCTGATGCACACCCAACCTTTCTCTCTCCTCTCGTCTTCCCCGGTGCAGCGATCTGTGGAGGGGAAATCACCAAGGACTCGGGGCAGATTCAGTCTCCCAATTATCCTGATGACTACAGACCCTCCAAAGAGTGTGTGTGGAGGATCGCTGTATCTGAGGGATACAACGTTGGGCTCAGCTTCCAGGCCTTCGAGGTGACTCACTCCTTTTGTGTGTGTGTGCCTTTCTGTGCATGCATTTATGTGTATCCCGTGCTTGTGCTTAGGAATGTCTGGGTCAAATTTCACGCTTGTAGAGCTGCTAAGAAGTTAATAAATGTAGTGGTGCATGCATGTGTGTGTCTGTGTGAGTGTGCAGGGACACACAGCAGGCAGCGGAGGATTAGTTTTGTAGTTTGAATGCTGTTGAAATGTCAGGTTGCTAAACGACTCAATCTGACTCCACATGGGTAAGGTCAAAGGTCGTGTTTTCAGTGAAGCTTAGATCAAGAGGGAAAAATGAGCTACGATGCAGGGAGACGATTAAGCACGAGCCGTGATTCGATGTTTCTTGTATCTCACTGTTTTGGTTGTGCATACCTCTGGTGCAGATCGAGAGGCACGACAGCTGCGCTTACGATTACCTGGAAGTTCGGGACGGCCCGCTCGAAACGAGCCCTCTGATTGGGCGATTCTGTGGCTACGACAAACCCGAGGACGTGCGCTCTACCTCACATACGCTGTGGATGAAGTTTGTCTCAGATGGGACTGTAAACAAGGCCGGCTTTGCTGCTAACTTTTTCAAAGGTGTGTGTGTGACTATGAGAAAAAGAGAAGCTGTGCGTCAGTTGATTGTGTTTTCACAAAGCATGTGACGTGTATATGCACTCTGACGTGTATGTGTGTTTTCAGAGGATGATGAGTGTGCCAAGCCAGACAATGGTGGATGTGAACAGAGGTGTGTAAACACTCTCGGCAGCTTCAAGTGTGCCTGTGACCCAGGTTATGAACTAGCCCCTGACAAGAAGAGCTGTGAAGGTAACGTTTAGTATGTGTGCCTGGCACGCTGCATTCCTGCTTCTATGTGCATTCCTCTGTATTGTGTTTCTGTAGGATGTGAATGTTACTTGGCAAAATAAACTAAAAAACATCCGAATGGTCGCCGTCAACAGGAAAAAAACATCTTTCTGACTCATGGCCACATGCTTTGCCCTGTAATCCCTCAAGATTACTCTGTAATGAGCCACATATTGAAACAAATAACCAAACCACTTCTGAGAGTGAAGGAAATTAAAGCTATTCTAGTGAAATTAACTTAAATTGATGCCTTTCAGTATTTCTTCAGAGAAGTAGCCACATTTTTGTACACATCTGGTGGTCAAAAGACAGTCAGGAGAGTCTTAGATGAGGGCAGGTGTTTTGTGAGTAGCCTATAAAGTCACACATGTTGTTACACAACATGCACAGATAAAGATGCCCGCTAATTAGTGCTAACATATAAATTAAATTAAAATACTACTAGATTACACTCAGTGAAAGAAACTGGACTTCTTGGTCAGGCTGTTAGCACAGTGATTCACACAACAAGGAATATTATTTATCTGATAATTCCCTCGAGAGTATTCCGACAGCTTCCAACACCACAAACACAGCTAAGAGGCATTTCAGAGTTTTAAATTAAAAACAGTGAAGCCTCAAACAGACCCTGCCCCTCATAACACGAAAAGCAGTGAGTTAAACTAAAGCACAGTTTTGATTAAGAAGAAAAATAGCTTTAGAGACTGAAGCTGTTATTTGTATCAGGGCGTAAACCTGGATATTTCTGTGGTAAAGGTTTTGGGTGGGGACCGACCAGAATTTGTGGAACTGCAGGTGTTTGTAGTGCAGTGACTCTCCGGGGCAGAGACATGCAGCTGAAGTTTACGCCTCTTTAGCTTAGGTTTTGGACTACAGGTGCTTGAAAGTAGCTGTCATAAAAGAGAGAGAATAATAAAATATTTTTATATTTAAGGTACCTAGATGACTCATTGGTAATTTATACAGTGATTAGCATGCATGAAAACGATCCCCCTTAAAAATTGCTACTCGATTGCCATAGAGAAGCAAAGTGAATTTGATCAGTTTTTTTCTCTAGTCTGTGTTAACCAGCAAAGATGAAAAGGTAATGAAACATCCTTTTAATTTATGGAGCATTTCAAAAATGTGGAAGGTTAAACTGTTAGAGTAAAATCAAATGGTAACATATCTGTCTTACACCTGATCTATGCTCACCTTGGGCTAGCTAGCTATAGCATTCTTAATATAAGATTTTTGATAATAGCATAACAGCGTTGCTGTTGCCTTACAATTAGTTACATCAATACCATATTTCCTCTAATAGTAACTGACCTTTTTTTTTTTTTTTTAAAAAGGTTAACCTGTCATTTAAAAAAAAATCCTGCTGTTGAAGGAAGTGAAATCATGTCATGTTGTAGTAGTTGTAACAGTGACCAAAACATCATTTCACTTCTGCTTGGCGCTGGAGATTCCTGGTGCTTCATAATAAAACATATACAGTTGTGCTTAGAAGTTTACTTACACTCATCATGGGCATAAATACCACGACAAATAGATCTAAGAATGAACTTTAATGGCTTTTAATTATTTCTTTCTGTTCTCTTTTTCTTTTCCTTTTAAAAATACAGGGTGTATACGTTTGAATTTATTTTGGAGTTTCTTCAGTGGACTTCAGTCCACAAAAGCAAACATACGGGATCAAATATATAATTGGTTAAATATCTCTTTGCAAGCTGCACCTTGACCAAACACTTTTAGTAGCCATCAACAAGCTTCTGGCATGATTCTGGTTAGATAGATGATCACTCTTTTTGGCAAAATTGATAGATTTCCTTTAAATTGGTTGGTTGGTTTGGGAAAGCTGTTCCAGAAGCTTAATATTAGCCTGCTTTCTTCATTCCAAAACCTGTGGAATGATCCCAGGTGTGTTTGGGATCATTTTCCTGTTGAAACACCCAGTTGTACTCAAGTTTCAATTGTCTACATCCTGATTGTAGGTAACATTGAAGAGTTTGGAGGTAGTCCTGCTTCTTCATTATTTCATCCGCTTTTTTGCAATATCCCAGTACCACTGGCAGCAAAACAGCCCCAGACAATGATGGTGCCACTACCGTGCTTCACAGTTAGTACAGAGGTCTTAGATTTGAAAGTCCCTCAAACATACATCTATTCACATTGATGTGAATAGACAAATATCTCAGCCTTTGTCTGGTCTGACTATAAAACTGTTCTCCACAAGGCATTTAGCTTGGGCAGCTGCAAACTTCAGTTGATCATGATGAGTGGATGCAAACTTCTGACTACAACTGTAAATGTAGTGATTCAACTCTTTTCAGATACTCTCTGTTGTCTTTTTTTCAAGCAGCATTTCAAACTAAATTCAATGAGAAGGTGCATCCCAAAGTTTTTATAATAATGAAAAAAACTTACTTTACACAGTATCAGTTTTTTCTGTTCATTTCAACTGTCAAATGAAGGCAAAAAAAGCTGAATTTGTGTCTTTTCTGAACTGATTACACCTTTGTGTTTCCAGCGGCATGTGGTGGTCTTCTATCAAAGTTAAATGGGACCATTAGCACACCTGGCTGGCCTAAAGAGTACCCACCCAACAAAAACTGCGTGTGGCAGGTGGTGGCGCCCACTCAGTATCGCATCTCCATGCAGTTTGAAGCGTTCGAGCTTGAAGGCAACGAGGTGAGTGCGTCCATGTATTTGTATGCAACATTTCAGTGAGAGAGAAAGGAAGCAGCAGCCACCTCGTGATTGTTTGTTACAAGAGCCTTGCCTGTTTGTTTAGGTGTGTAAATACGACTACGTAGAAGTGCGGAGCGGCCTCTCATCCGACTCTAAGCTGCATGGTAAATACTGTGGTACCGAGGTCCCGGAGGTCATCACCTCTCAGTACAACAACATGAGGATTGAGTTCAAGTCGGACAACACCGTTTCTAAGAAAGGCTTTAAAGCTCACTTCTTCTCAGGTAAAACACACGTGTGACTCAGCGTGTGTGAGACTGTGTGTGTCAGGCCTGTTTTTTACTGGAATGTCAGGAGTCTTCAAATAAGATGGACACAGGAGAAGTGGATTATGGTGCAGGGGCGGTTTCTGGTATTTCATGCTCGGCACCACTGGAATTCAGTCACACTGCCAGAAACTCATGCCGAACACTAATCCTCCCCTTCTGCAAACATTTTAACCTTTGAAGCTGGCAGCCATTTCAGTGTTTAGACTAACGAAACATATCAGTCTTAAGGTGAGATGCACACAGGAGAAATAAGAGAGATTAGTCAGAATTAGCCATGTGTTGTGTTAAAGTTTTCCATTTATGTTGCACTCACCAAAAAATCTGGATTGCTTAGATTGTTTAGATTAGGTAAGTAAAATACTTGTTTAGAGAATAGTAATCACACTGCTACTGATATCTAAGCCATCACTGACTGTGCCGCAGAGATTTAGGTAACCGTGTAATGTCCAGAGCAGAAGTGGCTTTAGGAGGCATTAGCACTTTTATAAACACTCTTGTTTGAGCATCTACATGCCTCATTTTGTGTCCCCATCTCCCTCTGCTGTGAATTCATTTGAGGTTGTTTGCATGGTTTAGTATTAGGTGAAATGTTCATGTGTATGCAGAGCTGTTTGCATATTTGTTTGTTTGTTTTTTTTCATCCTGCCTCCACCTGCTCTCTGGCTTCCTCCACTCACCCTGCTCTCTGCCCTCTCTCCCTCAGACAGACTGGCACAGTGTCAGGAGCGTATGTTTGTGTTTGAGTCGTGCCAGGACGTATCGCGCGTCAGTTCAACTCATGGTCATGTCGGCACCAGGCTGGCAATCTCATCAAAGGTCAGAGGTAACATGACCTCACAATCGGGATTGATCTCTGATTGGCTCTGGTCAATTAAGGGAATGGATAGATCCTACTTTATTGATGTGGATCCTTTCTTTATCCATTCTGCTCCAGAAGGAAACGTTCTGTGTCCCAGTATTGTACGAATTATTGATAAAATCTATGATTCGGTGGACTAAAATTGTGATAATATGGAGTTATGAGATGTTATTCTACAGCTTTCTGTCATCCAAATTAAAGCTCCCAATTAGGCCTTAAATGAAAACCCTTAAAAAATTAGTAAGTAAAGTAAATAGTGGAATTACCCATAATGAATGTGTAGTTATTGTTTTATGTCACACAGTGTTTGCATGATAGCTAATATGGAAAAATAGTAATGAAGAAAGTGGTGAGTTTGATCAATTTACAGGTTCTAAAATGTTCAGCAAATAAATGTACTATATGGCTACTTACTGTTTACTGAATGAAAAGTAATATACACTACCTGTCCAAAAACAAGTCATCACCTGGTTAACTAAGCAAACTAAGGCTACGTCCACATGTACACGGGTATTTTTGAAAACTGAGATTTTTTGTTTTCGTTTAAAAAACTAATCCCGTCCACACGTAAACGCAGAAATGAAGGAAAACGCTGCAAGTAACATGCCAAAGCAACAGGTGGCGATATATTCCTAACCGTGTAGAAATGTTGGCCAATCAGAAGTCTAGAAGCCTCGGTGGGAAATAGTAAACAAGGATGGGGCATAGAAACAGAACCGAGTCGTATGTGTGGACGGACAGTAACTGTGTGTGTGTATGTAAGCATTTAAACGCTGCAGAGAGTACAATTAACAGTAATAGTATTGTAGAAATTCATTTCACCGAAACAATAACGTGGCGCACAGTGTGACGTCAAAAAAAGGCGCACACCTTTGACGCTGTGTTTTCTCCGTTTTTCTCGTCCACACGTAAATGCAAAAACTGAGTTTTCAAAAATATCCACCCTGGCCGGAGTTTTTAAAAATCTCTGTTTTCAGTGACCGAAAACGCCGTTTACGTGTGGACGAAAGGTGTAAACGCATAGAAAAATCTGTGTTTTCAAAAATACCCGGGTACGTGTGGATGTAGCCTAAGACTTACACTAGATAATTACTGCAGTGATTACTATGTTTTGGATGGTAACAGGTTATTTAACCATAACTGATGCTGTGAGGAGCTTAACCAACCATGTTAGAAGACATATCCTGTGGTTGTGAAAAACATGTTACTGTTTTTCAGAAGGATTGAAAGGGTTATTGATTTGCTGATTGACTGCTGAACCAAGTAGCATTAGGTTTACACATTATTAAAGACCTTGAAGTATAATGGAGAACCATCATCTTCACCAAAGAAGTGTGGCTCCAGTTTGCTGAAGACCATAATGACTGGACTCTGGAACAATGAAAGTAGGACAGTGATGCGAGTAAGAGGAGAGGCAAATGAAGCAATACTCCCTACTGCCTACTGTACCAGCCTCTGGCTACAGTCCTATGATCTGGGTTTGGTTCAGTTGGTCAGGTCTTGATTCAGCAGCGTAATGTGGCCCTGCAAAAAAATGAGGTTAGTTGAGTACCTGAATACACTGAGTGGTCAGCTTTTTCCATCAGCAGATTTTTACTTCCTTGTTGGTGGTTCCAAGATGACAATGCCAGGATTCATCAGGCTCTAAGAGTAAAAGAGCGGTTTGGGAAGCATGACACATCACTCTTTGGCTTGGTAATCACAGAGTCCAGACCTTAATCCCATTAAGAATGTTTGGGATGCGCTGGAAAAGACTCTCCCATCATCAATACAGGAGAAAAAAATCCAAGTCTAGATGGAAATGAATGTGGTCACAGTGCAAACTGAAACAACACCCCTCAAATCTGTGCCATCAAAAAAGAAATATAGCATGCATGATGTGAAAAAAGCTTTTTATTATCCAAAATGTTTAAGTATTGTCACCATCATGTATTTTCATAAATCCAGGCCGTGATTATCGTATGCAAATATATGTAAGTTGATTTTTTTTTAAACTGCAATCTCAAAGACAGTCTTAAACAGTATGAAATTGGGACACAGCCCGGTTTTCAACTAAAAATACAACAAATGTTCCCCGCTTGCTGTTTCAGGGAGAAATTTGTTGGATGTTATGATACAGATTTCTCTTTTTTACTCAAACAGTACAGTTTAAACTTCAGAGGAAGAAAAGCTGTTAACTGCATTCAACTAACCTGCAGCACACCTTTAACACACAGCTAAACAAAAGGAAATTACTCAGATAAGAATAATGTGAGTACTTGTGTGTTAAAAGCTGCTGTGTAGCTCAGTTACTGTCAGAAGCTTTTAGGGATAGCTTTTGGTTGGTGAACAGCCAGCAGCTTTAGGGAGGTCCCCTCAGCCTCCCACATACTACTAATCCGTGTGCGTGTGTGTGTGTTTGCTCGTGCGTGCATGTGGACATTTTGTGCTTGACCTGAAGACAGCTACAATGAACACTGTGTAGCATCGACCGCAAAGCTTCTTAGCCTGTGATAGGGTGAGACTGAGCCCACAATAGCACTGTAATACCACAGCAGACACAGACAAACACACACGGAGGAAGAGAGAGGGAGAGAGAGAGGATTTAGTGGTTTCATTAAAAGCAGATCTAGTTTAATTCACAAGCTCCAAAGTTGAAGTGAGACTCGGCGTCTGTGTCTAATCTCACATCTCTTTATAGGAATCTGTTTCTCTCTCAGTCACAAACACACTGTGCTCCCACACTCTCCCCATACATCCTCTGTCTTCCTGTGTGGTCTGCAATCCATCCTCACCTCCTCTGCCTCTTTCTGTCTCCGCGCTTAACGTGGCAACCCCGAGCAGAGCGAACCTTCCGTTGCTTCTTCCGCCTCCACCCGGGATTCAGCCTCACCAAAGTCTTTGTTCTCACCCAGCCCATCCTGTGGTGAATCCAGGTGGTTAGAGGACACCACAAATTGAGTATGAGGGAGAGAAAATGATTGGGAAGTGAGTTTGTTTTTGGACTTTAAAACGTTTCCACCTTTAACCTGCAACCGGATCAATTTGATCAAACTCTGTGCCAAACCAAACATTTTACTATAACACAAACAATCTGCATCTGTTTACCTAAAAACTCCTCTTACATGATCGGGAGTGGTGCAAACAACATTGGTACACAAGTACATCTTAAGCCCTGAAGGTTCTCATCTATATCAGACATTATGATGTCATCATGTTGCCAGTTACCAAGAGGATAAAATAATCCATTTGCAGCTTTTATGCATCTATAACACCTAAAGGTACTGTATCATTGACATTTCACAACAATAACTAATTTCTAATTTATAGCAACAAATTGATTGATGCTTGATATATTCATCAACATCATCATGTTACCTAGCAACTGCATAACAATGGACTAAAAGATGAACAGACCAAACAATACTGTAGCATGCGCATTTACTTGGTGTTCAAATCTTATTTTAAAATTCTAGCAGATTCCCAAAACATTCGCAAGACACCACATGTGCACTCTGAATTTTGAGGTAATGTGTATTGAATGATAAAACAAACTTTTTAATTTATATTAACATTGTGAATATTTTTTTATATTTTGCATATTTAATGGAGTCTTTTACTCAGTGCAACAAATGTGTAGCTCCAATAATAATCTAACATAATTATGTAGTATATGATGGGATTGTAAAGTACCATGGTGGGGTATAAACATAAATACAGAGGCTCAAAGGTTCCAAAAGTGACTAAGACAGAAGTTTTTATTGGATTCTGACCAATTCCGTATACAGTTGATGAATGATGAAATCTTTTATGTATCAGCACATAGCGAAAATGAATGATGAATTGAAAAAAATCATACAGTTTATGATATGCAGTTGGGCAAATAATTATTTGATCACCCACTGGATTTGCAAGTTTGCTCACTTCCAAAGAAATGAACTCTCTCTCACTTTTACTATAGTTTCAATTTAATGCAGCGAGAGATATATCAGCTGAAAATGGAGAAAAAACACATTACAACACATTACATAAAAGAGACTTGCTAGACCACTGAATGACATTCATTTGCTTCTTCTTTAGCCACTCCTTTGTTGCCTTGGTGATATTTTTTGGGTCGTTGTCATGCTGTCATGACACATCCGCGACCCATCTTCAGTGTTCTGGCTGAGGGAAGGAGGTTCATTCATTGTTCCCTCAAGGCAGTGAAATCCTGCTGTACCCTTAGCAAAAAAACAAAACCATAATGTTTCCACCTCCATGCTTGACTGTGGGGACGGTGTTCTTTAGGTCATACTCAGCATTTCTCCTCTTTCCGACTTGGCAGATGAAGTTGACATCAAAGAGTATGATTTTGATTTCATTTGACGACAACACTTTCCCCCCAAGCCTTTTCTGAATCACTAGATGTTCACGGGCAAACTTAAGACAGACCTCTACATATGCATTCTTGAGTTGGGAGACCCCATTGGTGCTGCACGGTATAGTGTGTTAATAGTGGTGTTCTTGGTGACTTTGGTCCCAACTGTCTTCAGGTCATTACCAAATCTACCACCTTTTTCATGATCATCCTAACCCTGTGATTCAAGATCTTGCCTTGAGCACCAGACCAAGTGCAATTGATGGTCATTTTATGTTTCTTCCATTTCCTAATATTCACACTAGTAGTTGTCAACTTCTCACCAAGCGTCTTGCGGATGGCCTTGTAGCTCACTATGCCTTGTGCAGGTCTACAATCTTGTAATTTGTGTGCCACATGGACACACAGCCAATTTGTGGGAGCCAGAATTCAGACTGTTTTGATTCAAATACTTATTTTACTCAATGACATGCAAATCAATTTATACATTTTATGTAATGTGTTTTTTTCTGGATTTTTGGATGATATTCTGTCTCTCTACACTAAAATACGAATAACATAAACAGAGACTGTTCATTAGAGTTTATGCATGTTGAAAGTTATGGACATGATGTTATTACTTCCATCTGATAGCTGTATAAATCACTGCAGATGGTTTGAAGTTCCTTCCATCATTAGAGAAAGCCAAGTGCATCCCAAAGCTTACTCCTGTGGTTCTACCCTACCCATTAATTAAGAGACCCTTAAGCAGCCACGCGTGCTTTCAGTCTGTGTTACACTCATAACAAAGAGAGGGGTTACAGGGGCTGGACTGCAACTGGGCCCCAGACTAAAACAAGTACACAAACAAGATACACAAGCAGGGTATGTAAACTAATCAGGGACAAGTTAATGGATCACAAAGTAGGGACAACTAAGGAAGCAAAACAACACATTGGGACACACAAGGGAAGTAATGCTTTCAAAATAAACACAAAGAATAATCAAAATTCAGTAAACCTAAATAAGACAGCTGCTGTGACCTGAACGTAGATGATTGCAACACAACAACAGACTTACACAAACTAACAAACTTCAGAAAGGTTTTTTTGTTTTCTTTCGTTAGATATTCTTCTCCGTGGCAATCAATGCAAACTTTTGCCTTTTTGAGTAACTTCTCCTTTATTGATCTCCAGCTGTTACTGTATTAAAAAAAAAAAAGTAAGCTGCAGAGAGCGTTCAAAGCCGGGATGGCTCACTTGATCATCCTGCTGGGCTTTAACTCTCAGCCTTGCAATAAAATGTTTAACTTGTCTTCATTTTCTCCTTTTCAACTGCACCCGCACCTCATTACTGTCCTCTTTTGTTTCTCTCCCTTCCCACCATCTCATCTCTCTGATGTTTCCACATCACTGACGTGTTGCATGTGTGTCCCTCATAGACAAAGACGAGTGCAGCAAGGACAACGGCGGCTGCCAACACGAGTGCATCAACACGGTGGGCTCCTACGTGTGTCATTGTCGCCATGGCTTCGTGTTGCATGAGAACAAACATGACTGTAAGGAAGGTGGGTTTCATGTGCATTCACACCCACACACACACTGGCATAAAAGCACCGGAGCACACGTGCATGCTGTCGCGCATCAACACAAGCATGTGCTCATTCATAAGAATAGCCATCATCCATCACACGCTGTCCACACACATCCACACTATAGCAGGCTTGACATTTGAGGGAGTTTTTTTTCTTTGGCTTATATTTTTTCACATAGATTAAAGGGACAGTTCACCCCAAAATCATCTGGCCTTTGGCGCTATTTATTCATCTAAATTGTTCAAGTGAGAGTTGTCCAATTTCTGGGATGTCCACTGTAGAAATGTCTGCCATATCCTGAATATAATAAAATCTTATGGCATTTGCCTTGGAGTGCACCCCAGTGAAAAAGGAAATTGAAAAACTCAGCAGGAATGTCTTTTTCCTGAAATCATGACCTTGCTTTCTTTCTGTCAAACTACACCCACCAACCAAAGAAGGCATGCAGCTAGCTAACGTTAAAGCTCAGACACCATCAGTACTTACATCCTGTCACGCTATCACTCGCATGAGCCTCGGGACAGGTAGAGGCATTCTTCCTCTTGGGTAGTGAAAAGCTTGGCAGACAGAAAGAAAATAGGTGCTGGGTGAACCTGCTCAGACCAAAACAATGCAGACAAATAAATAGCACTACAGGCAAAATGGAACACAAGTTTAAGGTTTTATATATCAGGACATATTAAGAATAAATTAGTCCTCAACAGGTCTAAATAAAGGTAAATACAACCTCAGGTGAACTTCAAAACATGACATATTACACAATGTTACTATTTCTTTAACAAAAACTGAGACAAAATGCAGAAGGAGTCATCACATGATATGAGATGATGTGAGAGACTGATAAAGTTACCACCAGCTAAGGTGGTTCTCCTAGCTAAGGAATGACGGGGTGCTCTTTGTCTTTTACACACTGTTTCTGTTAAATAAATGGTCTCATATGCCATGCATTGTTGTTCATCTCAGGTTGTATTTACCTCATTCTAAGAGCTGCTAAAGTCAAGATAACTTTTTAAAATTCTTATTTTAAATGTAATTTTTAAAATGTCCTGATATGTAAAACTGTAGAACTATTTTAATGCGACTGTGCATTCAGTTTGGGGGTGAACTGCTTCTTTAAGTTGCACACAGTCTTTCTTTAGGTTTACAAGTCTCAGCTTTTAAATCAGAAAGTGTCAAGTGTTCAACTGATTGACTTGATATGTCCGATCCTGGAACAATAAACACACCCCTCTACCAGGGAGTTTTAGGACAACATCAGCAAAAATTAAAAACTTAATTATATATTAAGAGTATTTATTTTGTGTAGTGAGACTAAAAAAGAAACAGCTTTCACATTGACATTTACTGGCCCTGAAGGGCAGTTGGCTTACACTGAAAGTCATCAGACCTAACTTGGACTGTTCTTAAAGGACATTCCTGAAACAGAAACACACCAAGTCCAAATTAATTACCACAGAAATGTCCCACAAAACTGTGACATTATAAGTTATATGTAGGGGATTAACTTCAGGAGATGCTCCACTCTAAACGACTTGATACTCTTGAACTCTTCTCAGATGACCTAAAAACCAGTTGGCAGTCTCTAAAACTCCGTTCACTCTGATGTGTGTGAGAAACGGACAAAGGGTGGAAAAAAGTTTTAGTTTGACAGAAAACATTATTTATTAAAAGTTATTTGCACTTTCACACACACACACACACCCTGCTGAATGGACATATTATACACAGCTCTTTGAAGTTGAACTTTTGAACACGTACACACACACACACTCACAACATCAGCACTGACATACACACCTCACTAAAGACTCCCCGTGATGCTCATAAAAAGACTTGTGTTTCAAACATCTGGGACCTTGAAAGCTTTGCGTGTAGCGTTGTCTTCCTGTGTGTACATGTGTGTTTATATGTGCACAACACCAGTGTAAGCGAGCCTTGCCGTGTCACACTAATTCATATTCCCGTCACACGGCCTGTGCCCCTGTTTATATACATACATGAGCTTCGGCTTGTTTGAGAAGATTTCAGCAATTGTTGTTACACCCTGGATTCATCATTAAGCATAATTGTTACTCACCTTTATGGCTTTTCACACCAGTGGGAAATATAAAAAAATGACACACAGCATCCTTTAAAGTCTCAGGGATCTCATTTTAAACTCTTGCAATGACTTTGAAACTGTTAGTTTTTACCAGCAACTCGATCAGATTGTACCCATGGCTCTATCTGTAACATGAGATGTTACACTCTTCTGTAAAAACAAAACTGTGTGGAGATTTTGACATCTGTATGTAATACTTTGCATGCTATAAAAAAAAGCTTTTTCAGACTCACGTGTTGTTCTTGTGGATGCCATTTCATGCTGTACATGAGTTTGGTCTTCCTGAGAAATAAAAGCCATCACCTTCAAACACATCGTCTTTGTCGTGTGCGTGCCTTTTGCCTCCCCGCACCTTCATAAAGCCATAGCATTTTTCTCATTAAAATCGAATGCATGAAAATGCCATGTGTGACTGTGTGTGGGCTGCTCTGGACAGCTTTAACCTGAGACAGACTCCAGGAGGAAAGTAGTCAGTGTTAACAAACAGCTCCTGTGTGTTTCCAGACTCGTCCATCAGTGACAAATGAAGTGCAGCTGATATTTTTCAGTGCGCTTTCTGAGATTCTGTGGCAACAAAGAGCTGAATGCTGAGTAAGATTTTCTATAATGTAATGAGTAGGTGGAGCTGACAAAGCCTTAAAATCAAAGAAAGTGGGTCAAATGACAGAGTAGTCGTCAGGAATAAAAACAAAAACCACTGAGTTTGATACTTGAATGAATGAATGCAATGGTGTTTAGAAAAGCATTCAATCTTTAACAGACTCTGAATGTTACATGTGCAGGTACGGTTACACAAATGTACACTATTTGTCAGTCTAAACTCACTGAATGCATATAGAAAGCATTCAGGCCCACCTCCTCTCCTAAATCTAAAATAATGATATGGTTCTTACTTTAATTACTGTATACAAATAAATAGTGTACATATATATATATATATGTACTCAGCTATTCTGTTACCACTACAGTTTTAAAGAGACATGCTCTATCATGTTGCTGTTTAGGTGTAAGCTTTTCAGTTCTTTAAGCAGTTCTGTATGCCGATACAGTATAGAAAGTGCAAAGGTCCCACTGCAGTGTTTGTGCAAAGCTTGCTGCCAATTTCAAGTGAAACCCACTGTGAACTTGTCACCAGGATGTGCTTCTTTGAAATCTTCTTCTCTCATTTAGTTCTCGTGTTTCTCTCCTTCCTGTTCCTTTTCCATTTCCTCTGACCTTTTCCTGTGCAGCCATGATTTTTAAACTTCCTCTCTGTGTGTGCTCTTGCGTTTTTGTGTGTGTGTGTGTGTGTCTCCAGCCGAGTGTGAGCATAAGATCCACAGTCCCAGTGGGACCCTGAGCAGCCCAAACTGGCCAGACAAGTACCCCAGCCGGAAAGAGTGCACCTGGGACATCACAGCCACACCGGGACACAGAGTCAAAATTGTAAGTGTGCATCACGTAAAAGCGGGTTCAACATTGTCAGGCTTTTCTTTCTCTGTGTGTTTTTCCTGGAAATCACAGGAATGCCACCCCACTGTAATGACGCACCGTTCTGTCTGTGGCGTCATCTTGTATGGTAAAGCCTTGGCATGTCTTCTCCTTTCGTGTTCCACTTATGAAACCCAAATGTGAATGAGGGAGAAAGTGCGTGTTTGTATATTTGGGCTAACTGTGAGTGAGTGCTCATGCATTAGAGAAAGGCCTTGGGCAGTGGCCATCTGTGTCAGTGTGCCTTTCTACGCCTGTGTATGCGTGTGTGCTGCCTACACACACACACACACACACACACAAAGTCTTTTGCGTATTTTCTAATTTGGTGCACATGTATGTATTTATAAGACACCATTAAAATTGAGCTCCAGTACCATTTAGTGAAGTGTTTGTTTCTACTGCAGAAACTCAGACATTTCAGTGTTGCCTCTCTAGAGAAGATGATGTGAGAATTGCAAGCTAAGCATAGTTTTAGCTCCAAGACAAATCTGAATGGTTATTTGGTCCTTGGCAGTTTAGGAAGTCATTTAAAGGGAGAATATCTAACTCTGAACTGTTGCTTGATGGAGGTGATGACAGGGGCAATGATAATGGTCTTTCTGTGTGGAGTTTGCGTTTCCCTCTGGGTACTCTGGCTTTCTCCCACGGTCCACAGACATGCAGTTTGTGGGGTCAACTGATGATTCTTAATTGCCCATAGGTGTGATTGGTTGTCTGTCTTTCTGCATTAGCCACGCAACAGACCTGCTACCTATCCAGGGTGTACCCCCCCCCCCCCTTTCCACCCCCCTGAATTGGATAAGTGGAAGAGAATGGATGGATAGAGATGGAGACATGTCAGAACAACAAAACAGAAAACCAGTGATGACATACAATCTTTGGGGTAGTTTTTTTTTTTCACTTCAGAGGATAAAATGACAGCTGATGTTTGTCTTCAGCTTCTAAAAATGTTCATCTTGACCAAACATTTTATTTAAGAACGTAATAAAGCACAACACAGGTAAACTAAAACATGTTGAGATGATGCTGTGAACAAGACATAACCTTATTTTACATCATGACTGCTTCCACTGTTTGTCCAAGAAGTGTTGCAAAAAGATGATTACTTGTAACTGTCTCTTAAATATATTAATAATTTAGTTTATACATTTCAGAAAGTTCAGAAAATTGCACAGTCCACCAAAGATAAACTATAATATGTATTGTCACTTGTTACGAGTATTAGTAAGACTTCTCAATTATGAAGCCAAAATTGGTTTGAGTTTTAGTGGCATTTAAGATTAAAGAATGGCTTTAATCTGTGAATTATTGCAGCCTTCAAGTAACTTTCTGTTAGTTGACTGTTAGACTACTACTTTTACTTTCTAAAGGTATGAACGTCATAAGTGCAGAGCTCACATTTGTTCTCACAAGGGACTAAATAACAGGGGGAGCAACCTGGCCTCTAATTGGTTTGTGGAGTTGTGTTCTGAATCAGTACTTCTACAGTACTGGTCAGAATTTAATCATATTTATACAAAATAACCACCTAACACAGGGGTGTCAAAGATAAGGTTCAGTGGCCAGAATCGGACTGACACTAGACTCCAATCTGGCCAACTGAATGACTGAAAATGTGAATGCCGGCATACATGTTGGACTTTTTATTGTAGTTTTACAGCTTTTACTACTGATAAAGTCATCCTCCATGGCCATTCATACTACACCAAATAAAACAATTAGATTACAGAAAAGTTCTTCTTTTTTCACCATCTGCTCTAGAACTACTATGAGTCTACGGTGCAAAAGAGACATTTTCTGTAAAATAACAAAAACTTTGTTTTATACGTACTATGAGCTGCAGGAATTTTTCTCTATAATTTTACACCTTTATTTTTCACAGTTTAATCTGACGTTGTGTTCTTATGTAGAAAAAAAAACAGAGATAAATTGTTGACATTGTGAGGCAGCATGGTGGTGTGGTTAGCACTGTTGCCTTCCAGCAAGAAGTTCCTCAGTTTGACTCTCCCATCTGAAGAGTCTTTCTTGTTTTACAAGAAGCTTGCATGTTCTCCCCATGTTTGCATGGGTTCCCTGCGGGAAGTCTGGCTTCCTTCCATGTCCAAAGACATGTGGTTATTGGGGTTAGATTAATTGGTGATTCTAAATTAGCCCATAGATGTGAATGGTTGTCTGTCTCTGTGTTAGCCCTGCATCAGACCGAAGACCTGTCCAGGGTGTATCCCATCTCCAGGGCCCTCCAACGCTCCAAGGATGAGAGGAAGAGAATGGATGCATTGTTGAAATTGCACTTCTTTATCTTATATTTTAAGATCTTATGATATAAGAGATATTAGATATTAAATGTGTAGTAAAATTTCATTGAACTGACAGAAAGGGGAGTTTCACTGGCCGGCCCACCAGAGATCAAAGCACGACACCTACAATGTAAAATGTAATGCAAATGAGTTTATTACACCTGTCCTAACAGGTATTCACGCAGTCTGTGCTCAAGGTCACGGTCAAATTTGTTATTTTCGAGGCAATAACCTGTGAATTGTGATTGATTATGAGCCATTATGAGCTACTGCGTCACCGATATTCTTGTATAAAAACACTGCCGTGAGCATATTTAAACAACAGGGTAGAGTACCTGTGTTATCAGCTAATGCTAGCAAGCTTGTCTAGCAAGGCTCATCCACTGCATGGGTGCACAAAACAGACACAGGAACCTGCTACAGCAATAGTCCAGTTCTGTGACTAGCAGACCTCTGCCAGCTACAGTACAACCATCTATGTCAGCCGCCCTCACCAAAACAGCCACTCTTTTAATCATGGATAATTTGAAGTCTTAATGCAATTTAAATGGGGGATAAAACTGTTTATTTCAGATGTAATGTAGATGTTGGGCTTTTTATCGGAAGGTCTGTGTGGATTGACTAACTTTTCAAACAATCCTTGTGTTGGCTTCATGTTTCAGCTCCAGAGGTTGGTTTCAAAGGAAAAAATAATAATAAAAAAAATACAGAAGAATGAAATCACTCACATGCTCACATTTACACAGGATGCTTTAGATAATCCTCCTAAAGTCATGTTCCCATGCATGTGTCTCTCTCTATCCAACACACACACACACTGTTGAAAGGATGCATTATACGTTTGGCTCTTCACCTTACTTCCACTCTGCAGCCACAATATGGGCTTGTTATCAAAACTGTCATCCATCGTCATTTAGTTTTTGATAATCTCTAATGACCGCTTATGTAACCAAAACACATTACATCATCATCTGCGATAGCACAGTTACGAGGTTTTGCTCCCGTTTTGAATGTAACTTTGTAACTTTGTGTGATTCAAACGATACTAAATACACACTCCTTTGTCTTTAAGTTTTTAATATTACTTGTTGTTTTGTGCACTTTAGCTTTACATATATCTGTGTATATCAGTTTTAAATTTTAGACTTGAGGAGTGAGGGCACTTTTGTTTTTGTTTTTTTTAGGAGGGGGGGTGAATTAGGTCAGGTATTAAAATTCATTTGATTTAGTGTTACAGTCAGCTTAGAAGCAGGGTAAGGGCTAAGGTTATGCATGGGTAAAGAGAGAGATCACACCAAAATCAAACCGATGTATTTCCCTTATGCTAGATTTTAAAGAGTTTTTTTGTAGTTGGATGTTAGTAAACTCTCTTTTCAATAAAGATATATGCATTTCAGTGAGTATGCACAAAGAGTACAAATGTGTGCATATAATAAATAGGGGTGCTCTCTTTCTCCACAGTAATGACATCAAAGAAGGACATATAAAATGCCAGAAATCTGAACATGGCATTAGGATAATTTAATTATTCCTCACTCTGTCTGGCACACACACACACACACACACACACAACTTGCTTGGATGTAGTACACAGCTCAAGTCAGACCATCAAACCAGTGTCTCGCTTGAGGTATGGTTAGAAACATCTGGAAGCCATCACGACCTCAGAATCAAACACTTCCCATCTGTGTAATGAAATCCACGCATCAGCCCACCTTCACCCTCCTCTCTGCTTCAAGTCAGTTGGTTTATGGAAAAAAAGAAGAAAGAAAAAAATCTGAGTGTTGTGATGGTTATGGTGACGTGACAGAGCCAATCAAGTGTGTGACTGTGTGGGAGCGAGGCCTGCAAGGTGTTATGACTCAGCTCACGGTGACATGGTTGGATTATAAATCGTGACACTGTGTACATGCTTGTCCGCGTGGAGGCATTGCATGGGCCGGGGGTTTCTTCTCTGATGCTCAGAAAGAAAATAACGTTTGTTTTCTAAAACGAGATCGTATCAGTGATTGACGTTTGATGAAGGAATGTTTGGAAAGATAGCCGACAGACCGATAGATTAACAGCCTAAACGTGATATGCAGCATCCTGCATCTTTCATTAAAAAAAACAACCCAGTGTAATATATCATGCAGCACGGACAATGACAGGAATTATTTTTAATCTGCCACAAATGGGAGAAAGAAAATGAAATCAGAAATAAATATGGGGTTGAGGAGACAGTGTGTATTTTCTTTTGTATTGTGGCCTCGGCTAATTTTAATTACTCTCTAATAACTTCACTTTGCTTTGGGATTTCTTAGACTGACAGTACTATTGACCAGGGATGTTTGGGAAGCTTTAAGCATGCCCCTGACAGGCAGTCAGTTAGCTCATTGGGGATGGAATTTGGGTATCTAATGCTTAATTAGAACCCAATAACAGTGGAGTAATGCATTTCCATTGCAGCTACATTAACTCATGTTTACCTCTCTTTGTTTAAAAAATGATTTGATGCTTAATGAAAGACTTACCGTGAAGATATTTCTTCATAAAAACACACAATACATTTGGAAATAATCCATTCTCTTCCTTCAGTCTGCTCTTCTTTGTGTTTATTTTTTCCTTCAGCTCGCACATGTTGTCTACATTCCTGAGTTCTATAAATAATTCTTTAAAATAATAAAGCCCTCACATTTTCAGACTTTGTAAACACTACAGAAATATTTTTCGTACCTACAAGCTTGTTGATCTCCGAGTTCTGCTCTTCGTGCCTCACATGGACAAATTTAATCTGCTTTACGGAGCCAAGCAAGCAGATAAAGTTAAGCCCTTTCCTTCAACAGCACCTGGATGAAGAAGTGAGATGGAAAAGTGACTTGAACAACTTTAGGGATTTTATTCGTGCCGTTCTCCAACTAATGTCGCTCGAGAGAGACCGGTGAGGGACCTCAGAATGCCTGCCTGTTGCCCGGATGATACAAATTCAGGAAAAGCGAGATTAGATTAGTAGTGCAGCATCTTTACGAAAGGGTTCTTGCATATTTATAGATTTTTCGGAGCATGCTGCCTTCACTGGATAGCAGAAACAGATTGAAAACAAAGGGAAAAGAGAGAGAGCGAAAGCAGCAAAATGAAATTCAGCAAAGATGTAGTTAAATCAAGAACTCAGCTTTAGATGTAGTTTTCTTGACCAAATAGGGTGACAAACATAAGGCCCAGCGGCAGAATCAGCCTAACACAGACTCCAGTCAAGTGCACTGAGCAGCTTTGGAAAACATGAAGAAGCACATACATTTTGGACTTTTTACTTTAACAGCTTTTTCTATTGATAAAGAACTCCCAAATGCCCCATTCATACTCTACCAAAGTAATTAAGTAGTAGATAAAGAATCAAATGACAGAAAAGTAGATCCACGGTGAAAAAAATAGGACATAATCTGTGCATTAACAAAAATGTTCTGTAACAGTCTGGGCAATGACCAGAACTTTATCTAAAGATTTACACATTAATTTCTTACAGTTTAAGAGATGTGCTGACAGATTTCTTTCTTTTATCACAGCAGCATTTCTTTCAAGATTCAAAGTGTTTATTGTCATGTGTAAAGAAGAAATAGCATTTCTCTGTGCAATGAAATTCTTCCTTTGCTGTCCATACACAAATGCCAAGTTAGGTAGGGTTGAAGGAAGATATTAAGATAAAGATATCTTAATAGCTTGTCTTTATCATATAGAAAAACTTCTACACACCAGGCAAAAGAGGATTTTCACTGGTCTGGCCCACATGAGATCAAAACGGCCCATGATGTAAAACGAGTTGGACATCCGTGATCTAGCATATGACACCATAACCATGCTACCATCACTCAGAACTGTAAAACCCTAAGACTGAATTCTCAGAGTGACAACTTACATGTTTTTTAGAATTAAAAACTTGAATTGCTTGTCACCTGCCAGCCAATCATGCAGATACGTAAGTTCGTGATTTCATCAATAGAGAACTGTGTCGACGCCAACTTGTATAAAGGTCACTCTTAGCACTTTTGTGAATATCGGAAGTATCCTTTTGAGTATCTCTGGTAGCTCCTAAAAGGTTCTTGTCTTAACACCCACTCATTCATTCATTCTCCGTCTCTGCCATTCTCCCCGCTTCCTTCTTTTCAGACCTTTAATGAGTTTGAGATCGAGCAGCATCAGGAATGTGCCTATGACCATCTGGAGGCGTTTGACGGGGACAGTGACACAGCCACCATCTTGGGTCGTCTGTGTGGCAGTAAGATCCCGGAGTCGCTGGTGTCCACTGGCAACAAGATGTACCTACGCTTCATTTCTGACGCCTCAGTGCAAAGGAAGGGTTTCCAAGCTTCACACTCAACAGGTCTGTGGTCATATAAATATCCTTATGTAGTAAATAAAGTAGATTTTTTAAGTCTGTTCTTGGAACACTGTGCAAAGACCATATCTGTCGAGAACATCACTCAAAGTCATCAGCGTAATTAATTGAAGTTAGGAGCAATGTCCCCCTCTAGTGGTCTTTAACAGCACGTGCATGCTGAAATAACCCGTCATGAAATCTGACTTTAGTTCTTCACTGCTGGGAAGAACAAAAAGTGCCCCAAAAAACATTTTTTTCATACTTTTTTTCTTTCTTTGTGCCTCTTTAGAGTGTGGAGGTCGGCTGAAAGCAGAAGCTCATCAGAAGAACCTTTACTCCCACTCCCAGTTCGGAGACAACAATTATCCGGGTCACACTGACTGCGAGTGGCTGCTGACGGCAGAACAGGGCTACGGCATCGAGCTCAGCTTCATTACATTTGAGGTGGAGGAGGAGGCCGACTGTGGTTATGACTACATCGAGCTCTATAATGGGTATGATGCCAACTCACACCGACTGGGACGCTTCTGCGGTTCAGGGGTGAGTCACCGTTATTTTCAGGGACGTCTGTAAACTTGAAAGACTTGTGGAGGACTCGCCACATGTTTTAGTGGTCGACAATGAAACACTATAGGTTAGACATGAGTTTGCTTTGGCACTTTGAGTCAGTGAAGCTTTAACTAGTTTTATAAATATGCATTGTATTACTTTGCAATGTTAACTTTTGCAGCATTCGCAATTTATTGAAATGTGCAAACATACATAGGAAAGGCAGTATATAAGGCAGTTTTAATGAGCTTGAAAGTCCACTTTTATTCTTCAACATAGCCTGAACGGCAGCTTTCTTGTCATTTCTTTAAGTAGTCTTCAGGAATAATTCTCCAGGCTTCTTGAAGGACAGTCAAAGCTCCTCTTTGGATGATCCCACGCTGCTTCAGTAATGGTGGGGAAGCCAGTCCATGATAGTGTTACATTGTGTGTTTTTCAGATATGCTTTTACTGGCAGTGTGTTTGAGATCATTGTCATGCTAAAAAGGAAGCTGTCTACCAATCAGACAATGTCCAGATGATATTGCATGGTGGATCCAAGTGTGATGATACATTACTGCATTCATAATTTCATCAATTTTGACACCATCCCCAACACCACTGGCTGACATGTTACCACAAACCATTATAGCAGACATTCACTGTGTGGTACCTCTATTTTAATCACCTCCACACGTATTAACAACAATTTGAACCAAACATTTTAATTTGGATTCACTGATTCTCAGTCCAGTTCTTTGGATGTTTCATATACCTCAGCCTTTTACTTCTGTTTCCCTTGTTTAAGAAAGACCCACACCATTTTTGATGAAGCTTCAGTGAATAGCAGCTAGATCTTAAGGGCATGGCTTTCTGTACATAATGCCAAGATATGCCACGTTTTCAGCAAACAGCCCTTGTTGGTGCAAAAATACTCTTTTATATATGTCAAACTGTCTTATCTGTGCCATATTTTATAAATTCAACAAACAGGTTGCTCATAATAAATTGCCTAAATTTACGATTTAAGAATTTTTCTTTGCTAAGTTATCTGTTTTGTGTATATACAACACTTTTTCATCTATTGAGAAGGTATTTTTTAATGCTTGGATGATTCATAGGTCAGTGTTAGTGGCTTAACAAACAAAAACAACATCATCATGAAAATGTTCAGGTACAAGGACTGAAAATTTGTGAAAAAGCAGCCAATGTCCAAAAAAAAAAAAAAACCCCAAAACTTTAAAAGACCTTCAGAAAGCCTGGAGAACAATGTTCCCTCTAATTTTTCATGTGTCTGAGCAAACACACCAACTCCCTGAGCGGTCCCTTGGACCACTGTGAGCGACAGCAGACGTGTGCACTGTGGTCACGCCAGCATCGAATCCATCCAAGTTACATGGTTTATTAAAAGAATCAAATTACAGCATTTACGTTTATGTCAGACTACTTTTAATTAACTGCTTTAGCCCACTTACAATGAAAATTTAAAAAAAAATCTTGTTCATGACCTGTGTAGTAACAATAACTTGAACTCCAATTTTGAAAACACAACTTTCTTTTTTTTAATATAAAGCTCTGACTTGTATTATGAGTCTGTGGTCTGTCCTGTAACTCTCTCTGCAAAATATAGTATATAATGACCAATGTTGGGCAATAAATTATATAGTTACTTCTTCAAAAAAGTAACTGAGTTTTGCAAACAACAACGTTTTTTTGCAGCTGTTTACCTAAAAATGCAGCCAAGGGTTTTTTTAAATAAACATTTCAAACTATTTACAGAACAATCAGCTGTTCTGCATCAAATTTGATGCCGCACAAATTATTTGTGTCACTCCAAAAAATAATTTCTGTCCACTATGAGATAAAGAAGAACAACAGCCTGATACCTGCAGGCCTGACAACAGCAGATGTATCACTCCTGTAACACCTGTAGTACTCAGCAGTCGCCCCATTGTTCTGACACACACAACAAAACTATTGACTACACTACACACTAACTGCACAAAATTTGCGCTAAACGTGGCAAATCTCTCACATCTCAAAACACCGCCGTCACTCCTAAAACTTAAGGTTATGTATATAACCCCGGTTCTCTGAGTAGCATGAGTGAGTGTCTCACCAGACCGCCCTCCTTGCTATGGAAGCGAGGAAGAGGTGGGCTTGTTTTGAATGACATCTGACGCTATGTCAGCCTATTATATAGGGAGGCACTGGCCCCTCCTGACATGGGCGTCACCTAGCCAGCCTGTGAGGGCTGGCGTAATGGTATTTGAGCTTCTGATGAGGTCACGCAGGAGGCGTTCCCATAGTGAGACATGAAACGAATGCTATGAAAGAGAACTTTTTTTTTGTCACTCCTAAAACTTCCCCCCTCCCTAAACAACAAATGCCATGTTTTGATTGGTCGACATGGTACATTTTTCCACCAATAGGAAAGGGTGGGGATTTTTGGTTTTGTTTTTGCTCACAGGCGGAGAGTGTTTTCGAGCGTTTTCCTTATAAAACGCCGTTTTTACCGTTTCTTCCTGCAGTAAATATAAACAACAATAGTATTCAGGAAGAAAACCAAACATTGCAAATATTTTTTATCATAACTCTGGTTTTCGTGGCCTATCAACACAATTTAAAAACTGGTATAAAGTCCACACTTTTTCCGTCAATGGACCCTGTGCACGAGAAAATGCTAACTTCCTGGTTTGAGACCGGATGTGGGGTTGTACATTTCCGGTAGCTTTACTTTGCGGTCAATCGCTACTGCGAAGATATACTCCAAAATTGATGTCCAAAACTCGAAAACGGAACGATCACGTTAAGTTACAAAGAGCAGAAGGTGGGAACACTCACCACTGTTGTGTCATAAAAATCTAATGATCAATTTTGACGTTTAAAGAGTTTAGATCGATCGGTTGTTTACATCACTAAACACAAGCAGAACTGCAGCAGAAGACACATCGTCCACATTCAGAAGCACATCTCTGTATAGTGACTGGTCTTATGATTTAAACAGGCAAATGTTCAGCATTCAAACTACAGGTGAACAATAGTCAAACCAGGTGTTTTCCCCGTTATGTCGATATCAGCTAGTCAAGTACACACCTACACAGCATGTTAACAAACCGTGAAAAAAAGCCACACAAAAAATTAATGATTGCTGGTAACGGTTTCTATATATTAGTATTTACGAAGGGTATGTTGTGACTTACCTTCAAAATTACAGCGGTCCCTCGCTATAACGCGGTTCACCTTTCACCTCGCTGTTTCGCAGATTTTTAGTGCAAGTTTGCATGCTTATTTACGTCCTGCGTCCTGATCGCTGCAGACGATCTCCTCCGTCTCTCCTGTACAGTACAGAATCGCTGCATCTATCGCTAGCAGTGTGACTCTGAAGTGCAGTGCTGTATGTCCACGATGTACACGAAACGTTTTGCACCGTCAAAAAATAAAATTGGCTACTTGATTTCACATATTGCTGGTTATTTTTAGAACATAACACCCGCGATAAACGACGGACAGCTGAGAAATATAACGTTTGAATCCATTTTCTCTTTTCCCCTGAGGCGTGGGGGGAAAATATCGACAAGTCGATGAACATCATTTACAGATATATTGGGTAAATGCCCGAGACATCTATAGAAATGTGAATCGCCGCTTTATTTATTTATTTGCTTAACTTGTTTTGGACCGTAAACAGGGCGCGAATAGGATACCGGAAACAAACGTCCCCACAGGAGTTTCCGCACCGGAAGTAGCATATGCTAACGTGCACATAGTCCATTGTTCCGTCTGTCCTGCTCACATCAACGCGGCTTCACTCCACATCAGCAACGCCGCTTTGCTAGCTAAAACACCGGTGTCTGCACATAAGGACGCTGTCATAGCCTGTCAACGACGTCGATTAGCTGTGTATATACGAATGTGAATCGCAGGACTATGGGATAAGGTGGCATCGTTCTAATCCCATACGGGAGCAGCCAGTCACTTACTGACTAACACTGCAAAACAGAATTGTTAACATATTTACTTTAATTTCAATTCAGGTTAGATTTTTTTTTTTGTGCGCAACGCGGAGACCGTGCCAGCAGTGCGCAATTGCGCATGCGCACAGCTCAGAGGGAACATTGCTGGAGAAGTGTTGCTTAAAAGCACTTTAGAAAAGTAGAAGAAAGTCTGGCTGCTTGGAAGCAAAATATATAGAAATTAGTCAAGACGTGAATCAAAACTTTTGCATAGTACTGTATCCTGAAATATATAAAAGCAACCTCTTCACTGTGTGTCTGTTGTCCCTTCCTCAGCCTAGAGAGGGGATTTACTCACCTGGAGATGCTATGCTGATCCGTTTCCATAGCGACGACACAATAAGCAAGAAGGGCTTCCACATCCTCTACACGAGCACCAAGTTCCAGGAGAACCTTCACACCAGGAAATGACTACAGTCGTAGCCCGTAACCTCTGACCTCTGTGCAGCCCCAGCCACTGTTACCCTGACCTTCACCACGGCAATGAGAAAAGTACAGCTCGTCCCCTCTTGGCCAGCTATGAGAAGAAGATGACTCTTCTGTGGATATCTGTCTCCCTCTGTGGCTCCACACAGGTCACTGCACTCCGAGATGAGACGAGGAAAAACATCGAGACTTATCAGCAAACACTTGGGGGATTGCGCTGATGACCGCGCGAGCCGTTTTCACGGAGGAGATGGTTTTGTTACCGCACATCAAAGCTATGTGATCAGTACAGGACGACAGGGTTGCAGGAGATCCATATAGATTCACTGAGATACCCGGAGCTGAACAAATGCAAATAAAAAGCACAAACACTAGTTTCATATTTGGAGATATAAACCGCGGATGCCAAAGAAACTAAAGACCTTAAAAATGCATCCGAGGAGGGAGTCCAGAGTCTGGGACCGTGCGACGTACTGTGATCAGACGGCTGCTTACCATCCACAGTAACCCACGACAAACTGCTGACAAACATTTTTATTGCCTTTGAGGCCTGGGAACTGGTCTCTTCAGCCCAGCTCAGAACGGCTGCAGATTATTTTATTCCATGTCTTTGTATTGTAAAACTCATTGTGTTTACTGTGTGTGTGCGTGTGTGTGTGTGTGTGGGGGGGGGGGAACAAAGAGGCTCGAGTCTGCCCTTTGCCCTTTTTGTTGTTTTTCTTGCTTACAGCTTATGCAGATTGTGGAATAAAAAGAAAATAAAGAATATTAAATGCAAATAAAGACTTCCAAAACGATGTGTGATGTTAATGTTAAGCCTCACTGTAAGTTGTGGGTGTGTCCAGTTGCCCTTCCTCCACAGTGAACATGTGATTTTCTTTTTTTCTTCTTCTTCCCCAGTGGATAGCAGAAGGGAATATTTTACACAGCTGTCTCTTGAAAGTCAGTGACTGAAGGAGAGATTCCCATGGTGCTAAAAATAAAGAATACACTGAAAGACTGAATGAAGGCTTTCAAATGGAGACAGCGTGCAAACAGCACTCTGCAATCAACAGCACTAGTCCTATGGAACTACAATATTGCCTTAGAACCAAATGTATGCTATCGGACGTCGCTCTTACGTCTCGTGTCGGCGCCATGTTTTGATTTGTTTGGTGAGATTGGTTTAATTGTAAAAAAAACTAGCAACAACAAAAAAAAACATGAAACGTGAAGTCTGGGTGTAAGACGATATCCGCAGTGCATGTGTGTTTGTGTCACTTTTGTGGTTACATGCACACATACACGTGTTTTTTGTGCATTTAGGGGAAAAAAAGGACAATTCGAAGGATATGTGTTGCAAATGGGCTGCGTTGTTTCTCTTAGTGTGTTGTAGGTGATTCTAGAGCAAATGTGCGTGTGTGTCTTTTAAGTTGTGTGTTTTTAAGTTGAATCTCTCATTGCTGTATGTGCCAAGCTCCAGGTGACCCTGATCCCACTGTTAACTGTAGTTTTTGCTTTATCGTTCCACCTCTGGGTCTGACATGACGTCTTCTGCATCGGTCATTAAAATACACACAGGCTAAAGCCACACTCGTGTTCTCTTTGTCTTTTGTTTTTAAAGGAAATATTAATCTGTTCATAAAATCCTAGCATTTAACTTGAGATGGTTATCATGTGACAGCATGATATCTGATATCTGAAACCTTCTCACAGCATTACTTTCCCACTTTTTTGGGAATGGCAGAACATTTTCTGAGACATTTCAGATGAGTAAGTCTAAGACCAAACCTGACCCTAAATCCATTTTTGAGATTATAACCCATAATTTGGACTTCTTTAAGTAAATACATCAAGATTCAGTGTCAGAAACAAGCTTCCGTATGGATTTTCACTGAATTTGGTGATCAAATGTATAGTCACCAGACAATGAACCCAGTCAGTTTTTGTGACCTCATCACTTATCCAGTGACACATATTGTATTTTATAAAACCTCAATTTAAGACTTGACTTGTTGACTGGGTCTGAGACGGTTGGGAAGCTGGGTTCTTTCTGTGCTGTCAGCAGGGGTCAGTCTGCATTCATTTAAATAACCTGCCACCAACAATGTTTTAATGATGTTACAGCATTGTGTTTTATCAACACGATCACTTTTAGTGATCATTTTTAAAAAGTTTTCAGAGAAACTTCAGAGAATGCTTTTGGGAACCAAGTAAAACATAAAGCTCTGTGACTTTCATCTTTCAGAAGGGCAGAAACCTATTTAAGGTATGCGTATAGGGCAGTGCATCACAGAGCTAACACACAGACAGAAAAACAATCACACTCAGAATTTAAAACCACCATTTTACCTAACAAGCATCTCTTTGGACTCTGGGTGCAAACCCACACTGGCAGTACAGATTAACTCTATCTTTGTTACTGTATTAAATTTAAGTTTCATTGTTCAATACTTGTTTATATATATAAAAGAAAAAACAACATTGTGGATCTTCAGGTCTATTTGTCATGCTGAAAATATGAATTCCTCATTGTCCTCTAACAGGGAATTGCACAAATTATCAATTATTAAATTGATAAAGACCCTAACACCTTGTTCTTGACCTTTGGATGCAGTATGCACGTACAGCTCGAATGCCTACTTTCTACCTTTCGGCATTTCGAGATGAATTCCTGATTTGTGTTATCTTATAGTCTTTCATTCTTTATTCTCTGGCTTCAACTCTTAATTCAAACACTGCTATTTGTAGATTTAACGATGCTTACACAACGTGCCAGAGCGGGAGACGTGATTGGACAGTTGCTGATCACACAGGAACGTCATCACAGAGCTAAGTAACAGTCGTCCAATGAGATTTTGGACTTTATACTACTAAATAATTGTATACTTTTAAATAAACTCGTAAAAAAAAATCTATAAGTATTCAAGTGGCGCACACTCCGCATAAAACCACACAGCCACAGCAAACAGCAGTCCACTCTCTCTTGTGAATGAGTTTTTTCTTTGTGGGACTCCTGTAAACATCAAAAAACCACAGCTTTCCAGCATGAGAAGATCTTAACTCATCTTACCTTTATAAGATCAGTTTAATGAGCTTCACTTGTCTCTCATTCGGCGCAACAAACTCCCAACAGTTTGATGCCGCTGCTTTACCAGGAGACAACCACTAGAGTGCGCCCTTAATGAGCCTTTTAAAGGTCAGAGCCCCCAAAAATAAAAGAAATCATTTTTTTTATTAGAAATCTGTTTTTCTGGTATTCTCCCAGATGAACACAACACTGATTAGAAATATTTAAAACTCTTGAATAATCTTTTAAAGGCATACAAGGCTGTTAATTTAAACTTTCATCATGGGGAAAACTTTCATGTACATGCTGTACAACACTTTTTACACTTTTTAGTCATTAAAATGAGGAAATGAAACCATAAACGTCTGGACAGAGTCACCTTAAAGCGTCCCTTCATGCTTGTTTCCCAATATTGCTGCAGCAGTGTGTTAGACCTGTGTTTGTTTCCACCTACAGTTCACCCAGAGAACTGCAGCCAGACTGATGTAACCATCTCTCAACGTTTTAGGGCGAAAAAACGAGCAAACATCACGTTCTCTTGTACACTGGTCCAAAATATTGTACAATTTATTATTTAAAAGATAGATCTGTTTATTAAAAGGCTTTGAAGCCTGATAGAGATCTGAAACATTTTTGTTTTGAATTGAAGGAAAGGCTTTTTAAATGAATACCATAGAGACTACAGCTCCTCCCACTTGGTTGGAAGACTTTATGCCCTTTAAGGCAGTAGTGCTGGGCGTACAATTTCAGCTTTGCAAGACACCTTTTGTGTAATAGAGTTATAAATGACTGATTTTGTGGTCAAAAAAAAAAAAGTGAAAATCCCCGTGCCTTTTTTTCTCTAAACAAACATCAACAACTGCTGAGTTACTGTAGCTGTACTCATACAGTTTATGTACTCTGCCTTAGTGCACCATGTGTAAACCTAATAATGAATTTCATTATTGATTGATCCAATTAATATTCTATTTTTTACCATCTGATCATCAAAAGTCCTCAAAGTCCACTCAAAGCCCACAGTGAGTCGTTTTGTGAGACTAATAATGGACTATGAGAAGCCCTCTCGAAAAAACATGGTGAGAGCAGAAACAAGTTTTTAGAATTTTTTGGTCAAAAATCAACCAAAACTTTCATCAGAAAGGTTGATTTTTAGTTAACTGATTAATCACCTCTGGTCAGTTTGAGACTTTTAACAGGAACTTTTATGTACTAAGTGACTGTCAGCTACTATTTGCAGGCCACAGCACGTTTGATATTTACACCAGATGCAACCCCAAAACGATGTGCATCTCCTTGTGGAATCACGCCATGGATCTTTTGCTTGGCAGGCTAACGTGTAAGCCACAAGAACGGCCTACTTACTGAAATTTAAAAAAAGAATAAAACAAAAATCTTCACAAAAATCCACAACTGATTCAGCTATTGCAAATCTGCCCAATTTTTCCCCAAAATGCACCACATTTTTACCTTTCATTAAGCAGATAAAACACAGGTAACACACTCCATCTGCTTGGGAATATTATGATTAGACTACTGAGCGCTCCAAAACAACTTCAGCATGAGCGTTGAAAGTGTGCCGTTACCTATGACTTCAGCTTTTAGGCCAACACTCAGGTCCTGAGGCAAAAATGAAATTTAAACATCTGCTTTTTCCTGAACATCACATGAGATATAAAGAAGAGCTCCAAAAATCAGACACAAAACCGCGCTGCGCTGCAAGAGCCGTTTGATCTTCTGCAATGCTTGTGTGGGCGGTGAGGTGCAGCTAATTTTACCCAAACATCATTTTTGGTCACATAGCATCTTTAATACCACCATTATAATAATTAGGATATCAAAAGTATCGAGTATACATACATAATTTGCATTGCGGTACACAAATCTGAGCTGATTTATGTGTTAATATCTTTCATTTGTTGTTCTCAGGATCAACTTTTATTATCTTGACATTGTGCTGATACATTAAATCGTCCTGAAGAACTATTTCAGGAAGGAGAACATTTAATTGGACATGTATTGTTAAGCAATATAAAAAGTTGTTTTTTTCCTTGATATTTCCAAATGTAACTTGAATCCTATAGTCTACTACTTTCCAATACCAATAGTCAAGAATCTTGATATAAGCCAAACTAGAGTCCATGTCACCAAAATCAAAGTACTTCAGGTAGGTTCCTTCACCTACAGTTGTCTGGATATTCTGTAGTTTTTCTTCTGTTTTTTGCAGTTAAGTTCTTGAAGCTGTGGGAACAGTCTATTGAAGCCATGCCTGTTTTTATAACAGTCCCAGTAAATGGATTCTCAGGAGTCTGAAGATGTACGCATGTGAGTGTTTATGTGTGTGTATTGGTTGAGGAAAGCGTGGGTGGAAAAAACTGGTGAAGCACCCCACTTTCCTCTCTCCTCCACCACCGTTATGGTCTCAGTCTGTGCTGCCTGTCAGACGCTGGTGATGGAGGCCAGGCAGTTCGATGACTTCTGGAGTTTCTCAGGCTGTGTGGTGGGGGGCTCTGGGATGGTGCGAAAGCTGAATGGCAGTCCGATACTACTGGTGCCAATGTGGCCGGGGCTCAGCGCTGGATTTTGCCGTCTATTGCTTTCCACTATGCTGGATGTGTTGGATGCAAGGCTTTCACGTGTCCTGCACGACAAAGACAACATGACATGCAGTTTTTTTGTTACGAAAATTGAGGTTGATTTAAAAAAAACATATTGGAAACCCACTGAAATACTTTTGATACCATTTTAAAGCAGACTTCGAATGCTGAGGGGAAAAAAGATGATAGGTTATTGACAAAATTATCATGCTATTAAACAAAAAGGTAATGTGAATCAAGTGTTAACAATTAGATCTGCCACATGTCGATTATGCGAATTACTTTCTTGTATCTTTAAGCCCAATGTTAAGTTCCAAAATACAGGATATTTATTAGTTTATAAATAAATATTAGTTTTTGTATCAACGCTATATACACAGCAAAATTAAAATATGTATTACAGTGGCTATTCCATTTTACACATGATCATCAGTGTGTGAAAACATCTACCATCAAGGCTATATTCTCTTTTACCAACTAGAGACATTTACAAAATGCGAAGTAGTACTGTAAGCGCAAGTGAGTTTGAAAAGCAAAGATTTATAATAGTAAGGCAGGTTTAATGGCAGATGTTCTATTTTACCAAGTGTAGCATCCAACATTTTTTGGAGCTTGCCCAGCATCGATTGCATTAGGTTTGAATTTTTACTTTTTGATAATATTAAATCAGAGCATGCATGCCTTCTAGAAGCTTCTGGAAGATATACACCCCTGTACTGTCTGTCAGTTTATCCAGAACTGGTTCACACATGATTCTCACACATTAAACTGGCTTCATATTTCACTCAAAGAAACAGAAATGGCTTGTAAAACAGATGCTTGCAACCAGTAAAATCTGGAGTTGGAATAGCTTTGTATGATGCCTTTATGTACCGCTGTTTACTTTTGGGTATTTTTGAAAGTTAAGTTTGTTACAGTTAAAACCAGTGTTGGTCAAGTTACTTGAAAATAGTAATTGTTACTAATTACTGACGATTTCTCCCAAAAAGTAATCCAGTTATTTTACTGATTACTTATTTTCAAAAGTAACTAGTTACACAACCTGAATAGGTAATAAAGCAATAGACCTTTCAGCCCAGAAAATTAAATCAAATGAAAAAGTCTATTTTTAAAACTTGTTTTATTATTTTTAATCTTTTAACTTTATGCACATTGCACCAAGCAAAAATGAAATTATAAGCAACATTCTCTGACTGGAAGAAATTTGTTTAACATTTAAACCTATTTTCTGTATATTCCAGCATATAAAATAAAATATTTTTTTATGTTTGCACTCACTCTTTCAGATAGATTCAAGTAAAACACAGCAGAAAATAAAGAAAATCAAAGATTCAGCGGCACTGAAGTCCTGTCACTCATAAGTCTATTTTCACCTGTTAAGCACGAGTGGTGCAGGCGGAGGTTTGCCCGTTGCCACAGCGGTCATGTCAGTGGAAGGATCCGGGGGTTTCTCTGTGAATTTCACATTCCCGTGGCAGCATGCTAGGTACTTACTCCGATTTGAAGTTTAAGTTTTCGCTGTAGAAAGACGTTTTTTTTCCACGCAGTTTACAGCAGATGCTAATGTTTTTGTCACTTTTTATGGAATCAAACTCAAAAGTAATGTAAGTACTTCCAAGCTTTAAATGCTGCATGGTCGTACTCTCTCCCGCCCTCCATGTTATCCAATGTTGATCTGCACACGTCTGTTGCTGCCACGGATGTCGCACGCGCTTACACCATTGACACGAGACACGGGAAAGTAGCAGTAATCAAACGACTTTTTTTGCAAAATTAATCTCTTACTTTACTCGTTACTTGAAAAAAGTAATCAGATTACAGCAACGCCCATCTCTGGTTACATGATGGACAAAAGTATTGGGATACGCTGTTTAATCTTTGAATGCAAGTGTTTTTAGTCCCATTGGGCGACCGTGGCTCAGGGGGTTGGGAAGCATATCTATAACCGGAAGGTCGCCGATTCGATCCCCGGGCTCTCTGTCCTGGTCGTTGTGTCCTTGGGCAAGACACTTTACCCTACTGGTGTTGCCCAAAGGCGCAATATGGCAGCCTTGCTTCTGTCAGTCTGCCCCAGGGCAGCTGTGGCTACAACCGTAGCTTGCCTCCACCAGTGTGTGAATGTGAGAGTGAATGGATAGTGGCATTGTAAAGCACTTTGGGTGCCTTGAAAAGCGCTATATAAATGCAATCCATGATTATTATTGCTACATGTGCATAAAATCAAGCACCTAGCCATGCAGTCTGACTTTACAAACATTTCTGAAAGAAAGGCTTGTTCTTTCAGAAATGTTTCTCAGTGAGTTTGCGCGTGGTACTGTAATGGGATGCTATGCTGCATCAAGTCAGTTTGTGGAGTTTCCGCCCTCCCAGACATTCTGCAATCAGATGTAAGTGGCAATATTGGAAAGTGGAAGCGTTTAGGAACTAAAGCAACTTCGCTATAAAGAACCAAATCAGTAGCGCTTAAATGTTGCCAATACTCAGTTGACTGAATAGCTGCAGAGCTCCAAACCTCCTCTGGCATTAACATCAGCGCAAAAAATGTACACCAGGAGCTTCGCAAAATGCACTATGTAAACGGCTCAGTGCTTTTGTCCATATGGTATATTATACAGTCCTTTTTAGATTACCTTCTCCGAAAAAGTAATGACCGCTGCAAACATGGCTGTAGCTTCCAGGTTTGAACAATAAAGCCAAAGCAGAGCTTAACCCTGCATTCTGTCTGAAGGCCAGCAGAGGGCTGTGGTGTCAAAAAGACTGGTGCTGTAGAAGTCTGATTGTATGGGCTTGATCACTCATTTTGGGTTATACTGAATTTAAAAAAAAAGAAAAAATAAGGTATATTTCCTGCTATAAATCCTGATCATCTGTGGTAAGATTTCCCATGGTATGAAACCACACAGTCATTAGCAAATAAACTGTCAATCACAAGGCATAAATCAATGAGTGTGCAGTTTCACAGTCAGACCCGCTCATCCTCTTCACATTTGTTTTTGTCTTTTCCCACCATGCCAGATGCCGACAGTGACATCACAGTAGTTACACCCATCTAAGCTCATACTGTGTATGATGACACAACCCTCTTACAACTCAGTGTCATCCACCGAGTACGCGTGTGTTTAAACTGAAAACTGTGCAGATCCTGTAAGACCAAAAAATAGAAGTTTGATAGGCAGAGACTGGTTTATTGCTCACCATCAAGAATCTGATGTTAATGCGTGCCATTTTGCACACTTTCATCTATTTATTGAAAAGAATAACTGTGAGGATGTTCACACCCTATTTACACATGCACAAACCTCATTGTTGCTTTAAACAAAGCAGTCAGCAGCTAAATAAGCACATCGGTGGATGAGCACAAACCAGCATCTTCAATGGATGGACTTTGACATACATACAGAACCTTTACAGCACTATTGCCAAAGCTGAAAGCTCATATTTCTTCAGCCTAGTGATAAGCAAACAGTGTAACACGACACTGATATGAGTAGTCTCAGATGAGTTGATTGTTAGCCAGCTACAGTGAATAGATTCATAACCAGGAAGGTTGACGACGGGATAAAATATCAATTATAATTAAGTATTCTTTGGTCTTGGAGCCTTCACATTGACCCATGACATCTTTCACTAAGGTCTGGGTGCAAGAAGCTTTATTTATTTCAACAAACCACACATAACCACGACATCTGTTTTAGAGGAAATATTCAGGCCCTCATGTGCTCTACCTCAGCATCCTAACCGCACTCTAAGTTGCACTTTTATGTCATACACAGTTTACTTTAGCACATACCTGGGGGAGTTGAATCCACTGTCCACCGTGACACTGCTGCTGTCCATGCTGTCCAAACGGGCAGAGTGGGCTGACTTCTGGCTGCTGCTATTCTCTGTCTCCTTGGGGCTGAGTAAAGTCAGATTGGTCTCCAGTTTTCGCTGCAGATCGTGGTCCTTCTCCCGTTCCAGGAGCCACTGCATGGTTCCCTCCCCACCACCACCACTGCCTCCACCATTACCACCCCCTTCCCCGTGGTCTTTGTTGTCCTCTGCCGAAGCCAACTCTTTGTGCGAGTCCTCCTCTGGCTCTTCCTCGTCGTCGGATACATTATAATAGTCAAAGGAGGCGGAGGGGACTGTTGGCTCTAAGCAGCCCTGTAAAACTGCAGGTGACGCTGAGGAAGTCGCTGAATTGGAAGGCTGCTGGGGCTCAGGATTGTCTAGGGCCTCTGTTGATTTGGCATGTGAGGCTTTCCGCAATGTGCCAGACTTGGTGTAGCTGCTGTCCACGTAGCCGCTGGACAAGGCATTGTGTGGAGGTTTGAACAAAGTGTCCTTGCTGAAGATTTCTTTCCTCTTGATCACCATACCACCTCCTCCCCCTCCAGGATCGACATTGTGTTGGTGTGGCGTCAAACGGGCATTTTGCGCCGGCTCCGGCGTCTGGCTTGGCGTCAGTCGCGTTGAGCCGTTCTGTCCTTTTGCTGCCGACAAGTCCTCTTTGTACTCCATCGTGTGAGGAGAGGTGAGGTGAGGCGTTTGGCGGTCAGCCGGAGAGCCCTTTCGGAGTCCCCCTGATGAGGTTAATGTGTCATATTCTGATTTTGCCTGAGGCGAAGGGGCAGTTAAGATTGTTTCATTTGACGTATTGCACTGGAAGTACTCATCTGTTGAGGGCTTAGAAGAAAGTCCCATTAGCTCATTGTACGTTGGCAGGCTGTCTCTGCTTTTGTTCCTCTCCATTGTACTCCGGATCCTTGACTCATCCAAACTCCCTTTCCCCAAATCAGGCACATTGAAATCAGAGTGGAACTTAGCAGCAGAGAACATGATCCTTGAGTAATGGGAGGACTTCTGCGTGGCCCGCAGGGTGCCATCATCAGTGTAGTAATGACTACGCTCCTCCAGACTTGGTTCAAAGTCTTCTGGTGCACCCAGTGACGGGCCTTTTAGAGAGTTGTCCATGGACCGAGATCGTTCTTTCGCCTGATCTGACCTCTCGTGACGAGACTTCCTGTCCTGATTGTGACTGTGACTCCTTTGCACTCTGGACTGGCATGTTCCACGTGAAGGCTCGGGGAAGGGCATCTCTGTCCGTCTCTTAGCTAGCTCCCCAGACACATCCCACTCAGGGGTAACAGGGCAGTATGACTCAGTGATGTTGGGGTTGCTGTGGACCAGGTATGTCGCTCCGCCACTTCGCCTGCGCTCCAAGGTGTACATAGCCTCTCGGGGTGAGCGAACTAACGAGTGGCTAAAGAAGCGGTAATCCCTTTCCATGAACACAAGATCCCAGTTTGAACCCTCAGATGGGTCTCCCCTGGAGGTCCGCGGTTTGCTATGAGAACGGGACTTACCATGAGGAGCCCTCCGGTGGCCTCTGCCCCTCCTGCTGCGTGCGCTGTGCTGGGCTGAAGACCCCGCTTTGTTCTTCTGCGTGCGCTCTTCCTCTAACCTCTTCATCACAGCCGTGTGCCTCGCAACATTCTCCACCGTTAGGTCGGGGTTGATTCTGCGAATGATCTCCATCTCCACTTCGCGGGGGATGGGTGTGGTTGGCACATCCTCGTCACGAAGCGGCCACTCCTCCGGAGGGAACTGGGCTGAGAAGGTTGCCAGCTGCCTCATTTTGTCCTTCTTAAAACTCAGCCTAAAGAGCCTGAGTCCGAACCTTTTGGATTGCTTCTCGCCGCTTCCGCCACCACCACCACTTCCTTCTTTCTTTTTGGTCAGAGTGTCAGTTTTATAGGGGAAAGAAGTGATGCTTTTGCCCTTATCAGCTGGATCTTGAGACGGCGATTGCTGGGCAGGGGGAGAGGTGGGAGCCGGGGGATGGGGGTACGATGGCGGCTCACCTCGGTGCTCCTTGGCTGACGCACTCGGCGGAGGATCCCCGCCGCTGTGATCCTTGGGTGGCTTACTTTGATAGGAATCTCCCCTGTGCTCCTTTGGTGACTTGCTCGGGAGTGCAGGGGGGTGATGTTTGGACGGGTCTTCGCGATAGGAATTGTACGAATCATTGTTATTCTTGCGAGGAGGCCTCTCCCTCAGACAGCCAGGCGTGGATGGTGTGGCATTGCCAGACTGAGGTGTAGCACAATGCTGAGGTTGTTGCTGTGGCTGTTGTTGTTGTTGTTGTTGTTGCTGCTGCTGTTGTTGCTGCTGCTGCTGCGGCTGTGGACGCTCTTGCAGTCGATCATCCAGGTGATACCACTTGTTGTTTGTTCTGATGAGAGAAGGAGTGATAAAGTAGGTCTGGGGAGTGACAATGAAGTAGCCCTCTGGAGTTGGGTAGATCTTCCTCTCTCGCACCAGCATGTTTAGGGTATGTCGCAAAACCTCTGAGCTGGGTGTAGGCACACCTGCAGAAAACAGATGAAAAATTATTTGAGTCACAGCTTTATTTCAAAAGCTTCAAATTCCTGAAGTTCACTTCAAATACAGGCATGTAGGTAACATTTGTTGCAGGCAAAGAAAGTGGAATGTAAAAAACTTAGAGACTAAGACTTAGAAAGAAGTGGAAAAGGGGATGATATCAGCAATGTCTTGAATTTTTTAAACTTTTTTTTTAAACTTTTATTTAACACGTGTTGCATTGCCTCACCTTTTCATGACACGCTGCTCAAAGTGAATTTCCCTCTTTATATGCAAAAAGTTACCCAATTGAACAGTCTTAACCAAGGGATTTTTTTTTTCCAGCTGCAACTGTAATCAACTCCAGGCTATTAAATACCCTGTCTTAAAGGACAATGTGGTAGTAGTCTCACTTTTTACTCATATGCCATCTTTAGTGTGCTTCTTATGTTTGGTGAATGTAGTCCAGGATTTTTTTGGATTCTGATTTGTTGATGGTGCACCACAGGTGAAAGTTTACCACAAAAACAGATCCAGTATTTTAATTTTAAATGTAATCTATTTAATTCCCTGGTAATCACAAATAAATTTGTGTTTTCTAGGTTAAACATGACCATGCGGTGAGAATGAAGGGGTTTTCACTTTAAATAAAAAGAGTGTTTTACAGCTAATTGGTGTTTAGCTTGCATTTCCCATTCTTGCTGTTCAGAAACTTGAGGCATGTTTTGCAGTATGCTTTTTTTCATAATACAGTACATGGTTTTAATGGATGACAGGTCTGAGCCAACATGCAGGCCAAGTTAGCACTTAGACTCTATTACTCCTGAGCCATGTTGTTGTAATACGTACAGAATGTTCTTTGGTATTATCTTGCTGAAATAAGCAAAGCCCTCCATTAGAAGCCATCTGGATAGCAGCACATGCTGCCCCCAAAACCTGGAAATGTTGTTCAGGTTTTAATGTTGCCTTCACAAATGTGCAAATTATTGTTGCCATGTGTGCCAGTGTCTCCATACAGACTCCAGATAAACTGTGAGAATTTCTAGTCTGGATTCAATACACGTTTAGTTTCCAAAAAGATTTGTTTTTTGGGCTATTCCATTCAATTCCTAATTTAAAAAACAAACAAACAAAACACCACCTGATCAGCACAGATTTACCCTAATTTAAATGGGCAAGGTACACACTTAATGGGGATTAAAATTTCAGAGCCCTAATGTAGTTAATTCCCTAAAAAAATAAACAATATTTATTTTATTTTATTTTAGTTTAGATGTTTGTCCAGTTTTTTTGGGTTTTTTTTTTTGAGGGACCTTTTGAAAATTCCATTAACTACAAAACTGCTTGATCTACGTCTACGTAAGTTAAATATCTGGTAATATGGCTCTGAACATGATCGATGTCTGATGTCGCTAATAATTTGGATGTGTAATCTTTGACAGCATATTTGGAGACCTGCAGAATCCACAATTTTGCAGGAAAGGAGCAATATTTTGTTTAAACCTTATTAAACGCAAGGCACATTATATTCTTTAAAACAGTCCAAAACAGGTGAATAGTTCCAACTTAAATATGGGAAAAATTCATTTTCATCAACCTTTAGTCTCATATCCTCCAGATATGAACACCTTTTTCAGAAAGAGTAAGTTTCTGTTAATATCACATCCACATGCATCAAGTGATTGGGATAATCACTCACATCTTATATCACCTTGTAAAATATAAGCATTGTGTGACATTTTCAGGCAAATCTGACATATTCAGCTGGGCGGCATGTGATGATCTGACATGGACTGACCCTTTAATAAATACCCAGTTATCATCAAAAGCTGTTCACTTCACTCATAACCTTTATATAGACATTCATATAATGTATTGACATTATATCAGTTATAGTTTTTAACACAGAAATGATGCAACTATTTATTTTAACTGCTTTACAGCAAGGAAACATATGCAAGTATATCTGTGAATGACAACAGGCAACACAATGATCACAGTTTGAGACCTCTACCACATGCAGAGCTATTGTGAGGAAACGGCTGGATATAGCTAAATTTAAAACTCACATATGCAAACTGATATTACTGATTTAATGACTTTTCTTTTTTGTTTTGAATTTGTACTTGTTCAATAAACACTCTAGTTTCATAAAATTGAATTCTCTTGCACAAGTTTTACAATGTTAAATATGAAAGTAAGATGCTGCTAGGGCCATAATGTTTCGGAAAATCATACGTTTGTTGTCATTTTTTCTTCTGTACACCACTATAGTGGATTCCAAATCAAATAACCAGGATGTTATCAAAGTGCAGGCTTTGAGTTTAAAATTTTTAACTGTTCAAGATTTATAGCCATTTTTATACACAGTTTCCCATTTTCAGAGGATTTAAATGTAACAGGACAAACTGACTGGCCAATACTGTTCAAACTGTGTATTAATTATATTGAATAAATCCAAATGGAGGATGATTTTGTGTTAAACTGATCATATTTATACGAAAACTGATCCACTTTATTTTAATACTGTATGGATGCAATTACAGAGTTGTATCAGTCTTAGAACCTGTTGGTGTCTCAGGAGATACAGATAAATATTAACTGTAAAAACATGCAAGTGATATTCGTCAGTAGTAAATATAGTAGAATATTGATTCTAGATAGAAGTCCAGCTATTAATGTTAAATATGATTGTATTTGTAAAGCTGAAAACTGGGAAAACAGTCCACAAATACAGAACCATCATTCAGTGTCACATATATCTATATTTACTATATTTTAATATATTTTAGACTTGGGTCATCATTTAAGTGCAAAGATGGATTTTATATTTTCCGTCAGGTTTTCAGCTAGCTCACAGAAAATGTCAGAAAACAAAAGAAAGCCCACCGAAAAGCAGAAAAGCAACAGGTTGTCTTATTTAAAATAAATAAATAAAGGCAGGAACCAAAATTTGTGAAAAACTGAAATGAGATAATTTTCTAAATGCTTTCCAGTTCAGTGTCTAATGATAAACAAATCAACACAAAGTGTCTGGAGTTTGATGAGAAGCCATTCAGTGATATCAACCACTCGTGAGATAGCAGGAACTGTACATCAGCATGTTTAAGTTGCTCTTTGAACAAAGCGTCTGCATTTGACGTGCATAAAATGTGAAACATAAAGAGCATGACTCTTCTGCTTGAAGAATTTAGTTAAATGTAAAACATCTAAATACAAAAAACCAAGATATGACAAATAAATGGTAAATAAACAACATGCATATCTGATAAATTAATAAAAAAATCTAGATTTTTAGGCTTTGATTTTTAACATTTTTTCTACAATTTTTCCTTCATGTTTGAGTGCAGTACCATGTTAAGACGCAGGTGCGAGGGCATACCTGGGAAGCTGGCAGTGAGGTGCTCCACCAGTGCCTCCTGGTTGACAGGCTTGTGGGCAGAGTTCATAGCAGAGATGGCCAAGCACAAGATCTCTCCCAGCGGGATGAACTGTGACTGGCTGATAGGTGACATACTGATCGGAGACACGTCACCTGCAGGAGGAGGAGGAGGAGGAGGCAAAAGCACAACTGTTAGATCATGAATGAACAGCAGGCGCAGCGTGTGAAGCTATGATGTAATGGTCAAACAGCAGCAGTGTGTATGCCGCCTGCCTGTAACGGCTCCACCCCTCCTCTCTGCTTCCTCAGCCTCTTGCTCCTCCCGTTTCTCGTAGCTTAGCAAAGCGAGGCAGCTGCTGCTGCGGCGACCGGAGTATGAGATCACCTGAATCTCCACAGCGCAGCTATCTGATTAACATCGTTTTACGAACAGAAACGAGAGCTTGGACAATCAGCATATCTGAAATTTAAATGAAAAGCTATTTTAGAAGACCTACCCCAGATAAATTCTCCATAAGCTAGCTTTACCGTCAGCTGTAGTGAGTAGTGAAATCATCTTTACAACCAGGCGCCCGAGCTTCAAGCCCTTTAAAGAGCAAACACTGGTTCTGCTGAAAGGTTGCAAAGCGACACACTGAATCCACTGCTGCGGCATCTGCTGTAGTGACCCTGTCCTCTGACCTGCATCAGGTGATTGACAATCATATGACAAGGTGCAGAAACTGCATCATCAGAGCTTCTATATTTAATCTTTCATTAAGCATTGTGCTTCCTCATCTTAAGCAACTTGAAAACAGATCTGGTGCTACCCATGGTTCCTCTGCCTAGGCTGAAATGTGTGCAGAGCTCTGCCTCCTCAGCCTGCTCAGCTGAATGGTCAGTTAAGCAACACAATGACGTTATCTCTACTCAGTATCACAGTCCCTATTAAGCTTTATGTGGCTGTACAAGGCTTTACGCGTATTCTAGTAAACATAAGAAAAGCCACGTATGCTCAAGATCGGCACAAAAGTAAATCCCCTCCTAGTTTGCTTTTATAATGTCTTATAGCAAAGAAGAAAAAAAAGAAAAAAAAGAAAGAGAACAGAGAAACAAGCTAATGTTTGTAACAGAAGTATTGAAAGGATCAAAAAATTCCCGGTAATTGCATTCCTGATACTGGGATAGCCACAAGCCTTTACATAATCTTATCTAACACAAAATACAAATCTGCCACAGAATGCACAACTCGTTCTTGTACTGAGACTATTCAGACACACCGTATAAATCTACTAAAACACTACAATATTAATTCAGAATATGAAATTAACCCTCAATGGAAAAACAAGAAGCCCTAAACCTTAAGAAAGAAAGCAGGACTCGCTAAAGTGCAAATAAAGTCTTTGATTCTATGATAACACCCTGGAAAACTAAAAAAAAGAAAAAAGGGAGCTGTTAACACCTCCTACTTCAGAGCGACCAAACTTTACTGACTGAGCAGTCGTGAGTAGAGAGGGTGGAGCTTCTGAGAGTGGGAGGGTCTGACTCACCTGGCGCACGATAACTTGGCGGGGATGGAGAGAAATGAGGGGGAGGAGGCGGAGGAAGATGCTGCTTCTGCACACGGATGTCTTTCTCACTACGAGAGAGGTTGTGCTCCAGCGGGCGTTCGGCGAGCTCCGAGCTGGGCCAGGCCCGCCGCAGATTGCTGCTGCGGTTCTTCTTCATCGTGACCCCCTTTTTTTAAAATCTTATTTTTTTTTCTTTTTTTAAACCAGGTGGTCTTCACCCCCCTTGGGCTTCTCGGGATAAGGTTGGAGGGAGGGGGGTGGAATGGGGTGGGAGGGAAGGGGGGGAGGGAAGGAGGGAGAAGGGGAAAGGGGGAAGGGGGGTGTGTGCAGGGGGAGGTCGACAAACCTCGGGCTCAGTGCCTCCCCCGCATTAGTAAGAACGTCCCGCTAGAGCGATCACACACCAGACATGGCAGGAACCAGTGTGCTCCTTCACACACATACACATGTCTCATTTACATCCACGAGCAAGCTACAAACGACCGTGTTCGCACTGTGGGTGGTTGTCATCGGCTGCTGGGCTCTCCCAGGCTGATCTGGATTGATGGCAGTGGCAGCAGAGGTGCAGGTGACTGCGCGAGGCATCACCCTTTCATCGACATCAGTCCCAGCCACCATTCGTAGCATCCCCATTTGCATGCGTAGGGAGGCACATTACGTAGCCACTCTGATGTGGGAGGAGGGAGCAGGAGAGAGGTGGGGGGGCAGGGGTAGAGATGAGGGAAATGGGGCATTGGAAAGAAGGAGGACGGTGAGGGAAGATTTCAGCGGAGGTTTTTGGGATCTGCTTGTTCCTTTCGAGTAGAAGGTAGCAGGGGGAGAGAGGCAGGGGACGGATGGATGGTCAAAGATTCAAAGCTTAAGAGAGGCCCAGTCTTCGACAATAGCTCAATTCACCACAGGAGTGCTCGGCCGATCCCCGTAAAACAAAAGAGCCCGCTTCAAAAAACACAGAAATAAAAGCTCCATTCACCCTAATGGGCAGTGAAACCTCAATAGTATGCCAAGCAGCGGAGACGCCACGTTCACCTCCATCTTTATCCGATCAAGCACAAGACCCCATCGTCCTTTCGACAACAGCACACCAGCAGAGGGTGGGGAGAAAAAAATGGAGAGCATAGAAATAAATAAATAAATTCAAGAATAGATATCCACCATATCCCGCAATCCGACGGAAGAAGCTCCTGAGCTGATCGCCGTAGCATCCATTCATTAACGGGGGGGATGCAAACTCCAGTCAACGGCAAATCTCTTTCAACGCTAATGCTGCAGCTGCTCCCAGCACCTCCAGGAAGGGTGTGTGAGTATGTGTGTGTGTGTGTGTGTGTGAGAGAGTGTGTGAGTGTGTGTGTGTGTGTGTGTGTGTGTGTGTATGTGTGTGTGAGAGAGTGTATGCGCGCATCCGCCTGCTGCGCGCGATTCTGCGTGAGCATGCATGCGTCTGTGTCTGGGTGATTGAGGCTGAGGGGAGGGGAGAGGAGAGGATGCAAGAGAGAGCAAGAGAGAGAGAGAGAGGGGACGTAGAGAAGGCAGAAAGGAGAGCAAATATTAACAGCTCGAAAAATAGATACAAGAAAAAAAATAAATAAATGTCAGCATCCAGATGATAGCCAGGGGAACTGCAAAAACTCTGTCTCTACATCCTCCCTTCCTACTCTTGTTCTCCAACCCTCTCAGTATTACTGGCTGTACTCTTGAAGGATGAGGGGCCCCTTAAACAATCAGCCTCCCTCTTTTTTTCTTTTTTTTGTCTCTCAGCTGACTGTGAAGCCACAACCTAGTGTGGAAGTCATTTTAAACCTGCTGATTTGTGTCTTTCTCATCAGCGCTTTCCACCAGTTGATTCAGTAACTTAACTGTGTGTAGCATCGAAAACCCCCAAAAGCATCACCCTAATAACGTCCAAAAGCGACAGCTCCTCCGCTCGAAGCCGGCTCGTGCTGACTCACATGCGTGGAGTGTGAATGGACGGTTGAGGTGGGGGGATAGAATAAGGAGCAAAAAAGTGTGAGGGCAGGATGGGGTGCAGGCAGAGGGGTGGACGGTGTCACAACCAATCTGCTCCAGTTCACTGATACCAAAAAGAAAGAGGAGAGCAAAGGAGGGGTGGTGAGGAGGAGGAGGAGGAGGGAGAGCGACACCACCATGCCAGCCATTTTATTTCTCAGTAGTGCTGCAACAGCCTTTGTTGCCATGACGACGCAAGCCGATGATCTCATAGCTGTTACCTTTGAATGCTGTTCTCTTAAAGAGCCAGCGACTCAAAATAGAAAGCAGACAGGCTCCACACACACGCACGCACAAGGACTGCCTGTTCTACGGACACACAATGCTCCTGCAGTGATGCTGATAAATGGAGATCCTTCAACTTTGTCTATAAGACACAGGTACATATACTGAGAAAAAAACGTGCATCATGAGCTGTTTTCACAAATTTCTCCTGAAATTGGTGACTTGGACTCGAGAGAATAATTAAAGTTTTCCTTTTTTTAATACAGAACACCAAAGTAGGTAGTGTGCATCAGCTGCTGTCCTTATCAGACATGACATGGACTTTGTCGTAAGTGAGCTGTTTGCCTTTAAGCTTGCATCTCCTGAGGGTAATTCTAGAAAGGTTTGAGGCTGGAGCACACATGAGAAAGTAGTAATGATGTAAAAATTCACATAAATTTGTGAATCTACTGTTTTATTGATTATTTCAATACTTGTAAGATATCCTCAGGAAATGTAAAGATGAGACTACTAAGACAAAGTTAGCACAAACTAAGACACTTGACTGGCCAGTCAACTGAAAATGAATTGGTAAAAGCCCAACAAGGGAAAGGTTGAAAAATACCAGAGCTATAAACTCTATGCGCAGCACATTAGTTTCATGTTCCATAGTGGAACTATGCATGTCATAAGGAAAAAGGCCCAACCATGAGGCAAGAAACTGTCAAATTACAATTTGGATCAATGATCGGATCTTTATCTGACTAAAAATCTGTGCTCAATCGCTAAGAAGCAGGTCGACGAGCAGAAGTTGACAAGTTGTGATCACCTTAGAGCACTGAGAGGGCAGGAATAGATCTTCGAAAGTTTTTGTGAAGAACAATATGCTTTGAAGACTTTTAGTGGCAATTTAATCTTAATTAAGAGTCAGTACTTATAAAGACCATTCCTCATCATAACGTTGACTTATCATAATTCTTTGACTTCTGGGACACATCCTGACTGATGGTGACCCATTCCTGATCACAGTTTGTTGCCTTCTGCTAGTTCACCTACTTTTTAAAGATAGACTACATATTTTCACCAAGCGTAATGCAAAGCATTGGAGGCAATGGTTTAAAGCAGCGGTCCCCAACCCCGGGGCCTCGGACTGGTACCGGTCCGTGAGTCGTTTGGTACCGGGCCACGAGAGTTGAGGCTCAGGTGTGAAATGTATGGTTTTCCAGGTTTTTATCGGTTTTCAGCGGTTTTCAGCGTTATTTTGTTATCGTTTTTATCGTTAACTCGGTTTTCCTGGGTCTTTTCACGTGTGTTATGAATAATTCTTTTTTTCGGTACCGGTACTAGTTTTATTTTGTTGTATTTATCCACGACACCTTAAAGGCCGGTCCATGAAAATATTGTCGGGCATAAACCGGTCCGTGGCGCAAAAAAGGTTGGGGACCGCTGGTTTAAAGCACATCGCCACTGGATTCTAGAGCAGTGGAGACATCTTCTCTGCAGTGAAAAATCACACTGAGGCAATCCAATGGATGAGTCTGGGTTTGGGAATGGTATTTGTCTGACTGTACTGTGACAAGTGTAAATTCTGGTGGATTATGATGTGGGGTTATTCTTCAGGAGTTCTTCTTAGTTCCAGTGAAAGGAACTCTTAATGCTTCATGTGGTAAGAGTTTGGGGATGATCCCTTCCTGTTCTAACATGACTGAGCACCAGTGTGCAAAGCATGGTCCATAAAGACATGGATGAGAGAGTTTGGTGAGGAAGAACTTGACTGGCCTCAACCTGACAGAATACCTTTGGGATGAATTAGAGAGGAGACTATGAACCAGGCCTTCTTGTCCGGCATCAGCGTCTGACCTCACAAATGCTCTTCTAGAAGAATGATCAAAAATCAAAAATTCCCATAAACACACTCTTATGTCTTTTGGAAAACTGTTCCAGAACAGTTGAAGCTGTTACAGCTGCAAAAGGTTGGGCATACATCATTAACTGCTATAGATTAAGAATGGGATCTCACACAAGTTTATATGTGTGTGAAGGCAGATAAGCGAATACTTTTGGCGATATGGTGCATCTACGCTATCATCACGCATGCTGCCAACTAATTTTTGTACTTTAAACGCATTTGTTTATAGATCATCTCAAGCCTGATGTGGTGAAGATGGGAAAGAAAGGTAGTAAGGAAAACTGGATGTCTTGGTTAAATTTTAAACCACTATCAGCTGCCTTTTTAATTTTTTTTGTACTTGGTTGTATATAAATTCAAATCTACTACTTTTAAATTTTGCTACTAGTTGGTCATTAACAAAAATATTGCAAAAAAAAATAGTCACCTGATAATAAAAAAAAAAACCCAAAGGGACACTGCACCAAACACCATAGTATTAGTCCACCATACTGGACTAAACTGGTCGACTGACTAACAGTGATGCTCCTGGAGAGATTCCACTCAACACACACTCACATCCAACTTCCTCACAAACAGAAACAGAAGCATTTTTCCCAGCAGTCTGCCCTCCTGCGGCACATTCATAGCATTGCATGTTTTTGTTCCCTCAAACTCTCGAATTAAGACACTAATATTTTGTTTGGTTTTTTTGACACAACAGCCACCACAACACATCCTGATCTGACATTAAGATATATAGCATCCCATCTCTCCGCTGCGTCAAACATTTCCCTCAATTCTCTCCTAAAACCCTCCCTTTCCTTCCAGTGGAGATCTGTGCTGTGGCTGGGAATGCAGCTGAGTAGAATTTTTTTTTGTGGAACAAATACTCGACTTTTCCTTCCTAAGGGGTACACCCCGTCCCCTGTCTATTGTTTGTAGGGTGCTAAAGGATACAAAGTCCCTCTGTTAATCAGACTGAGTCGCCTATTAAAAAACACTTTGTTTCCACATAGCTGAAAATCCACAACTTTTCTCTAAATATATTAATCCGGCTGCTATTTGGCTCACAGCCCCAATCAAACATTCTCAGACTGTTTGGTTGATAATCTGGACTATGTGCAAGTACAGTCCTTTTTTTAAATTCACTGCATAGTTTAAGTCCTGAAGCTTTTTTTCTGAAGAATTTTTTTTCCATAGCAATGCTAATGAAATATCATATCAGTGTGTGTGTGTGTGTATGCATTACCCCCCAACACTTACCTCTAGTTAATGAGTACCCTATGGTGGAAATTTGTCTGATCTTTGTTAGAACTTGTCTACCAAAAAGTAACATCCTGACACCACAGCTGGGAAAATGAGTCAGTGAAACTTACAGCTCACTTTTGAAAATCACATGATTTCATTGAGATATCACAATTATAGTTCATTTTGTTACTTCACAAAGAAGTAAAGAAACACATATTGAGTGTTTCAATCTGGAAAAAATAAACTGAAATCAGGCAAAAAGAGGCAAAATGGTTCAAGTTCAACACAACACCACAAAACCAGAGACTGAATAGGTTTCCCAGTAATGTGGTGGTAAGTGCAAAAACACAACCCCTTAAACTGTACTACAACAGAACAACAAAAAACAGCCTTCAACTAACTGATGATTTCTAAATGATGTCAGTCTGTCTTTTTTGGGGTTCAGTTTTAAAAAATATGTATCCTACACACAGCTTACATACATGAGAAAGTCATTTGCATCTGGATTCACAGCATACAAAGCCAGCTGGTTCAGGATTTATAACGTCTGGTGAGTTATTAGCTATAAGACAAACATTCCAGAGCTTATCTGTGTTTGCTTCACCGGTATCAATCAAGCTATGCCACCTTTTCTCACAGAACAACACAATCCCAATCTATCACATCTTTTGTAACAGAACTGGTAGCTTTTCAGCTCAGCAGAGCTGATTTCAAGCAGCTCAAAGACAGAGTTAAGATAACACTCACTGTAAAGTCACTCAAGAGGAAAAAAAATATTTATTTATTAAATTTAACAGTGAAGAGTTTGGTTTGATGGTCTGTGTTACTACAACTGTTTAAACAGCAAGATGAAGTGAATAACCCTGAAAGTCTACCTGGAAAATATCTGCTGAGCTATTTGATGATATGAAGAACCCAATCCAGAGATTCACCTAAGAAAAAGGTCTAGCAACAATTTACAAAATTTCATTTTAACATGATAACATAACGCTGCTTCAGCAATAACGCTCCAGATTTGTCAGCTGTTAATCTCCTATTCCACCGCATCCCAGGTGTAGTCTTTTGGATTGAGAGATGGTGACTCTGGAGGCTATTTGTGTACAATATACTCACTGCAATGTTCAAGAATCAGCTGAGATGAACAGAGCTTTGTAACATGGTGTGTTATTCTGCTAGAAGCAGCCATTATAAGATAGGTACACTGTGCTAATAAAGGGATGGACATGGTGAGTACTCAGGTAACAGGTACGTTGTGGCATTTAAACAATGCTTAGTTGGTGCTGAAGGAACAGAAGTGTGCCAAGAAAATTTTCTCTGCATCGTTACACCACCAGCAGCCTGAACCGTTTATACCAGGAAGGATGAATCTGTGCTTTCTTTTTGTTTGCACTAAATTCTGACCCCCATCAGACCAGCCTCAGCTTCCTGTTCTTAGCTTACAGGACCAGCAGCTGGTGTGTAGCTCATCTGCTTTGATGAATATGCTCGTCTACATAGCTTGGTTGTAACAAGCATGAGTTACTGTTGCCTTCATATCAGCTCTGGCCATTCTCGTCTGACCTTTGACATCAACAAGGAATTTCTATCCAGAGATGTGCCGCTCACTGGATATTTTCTTTTTTTCCAGACCATTCTCTATAAACTCAAGACATGGTTGTGGGGGGAAATCCCAGAATATCAACAGTTAATGAAACAGTCAGACCAGTCCGTCTGGAACCAAAAACCAGTCAGTTAAATCACCTCTCTCCCACATTCTGATGCTCGGTTTGAACCTCAGGTCGTCGTCTTGACCATGTCTACATGCCTAAATGAATTGAGCTGCAGCCATGTGATTGATTGAGTAGGTACTCATATTAACAAGCAGTGAAAGTGTGGTAGGTGAGTGTGTGAAGTCAATTTAATGTTGTAATGGCAAACATACCACTGTGCAGTCAAACGGCTCTCAACTTTAAGGAAATCAATTTAAGTTTTTAAGGAAAAGGGTGGAGTGCCCACTCCAGGTCGGGGATGAGTTCCTGCCCCAAGTGGAGGAGTTCAAGTATCTCGGGGTCTTGTTCATGAGTGATGGGAGAAGGGAGCCGGAGATCGACAGACGGATTGGTGCTGCGGCCGCAGTGATGCGGAAGCTGCACTGGGCCGTCGTGGTGAAGAGAGAGCTGAGTGTAAAAGCGAAGCTCTCAATTTACCGGTTGATCTACGTCCATACCCTCACCTATGGCCACGAGCTGTGGGTAGTGACCGAAAGAACGAGATAACAAGAGATAACGCGAATACAAGCGGCGGAAATGAGCTCCCTCCGAAGAGTGGCTGGCCTCTCCCTTAGAGATAGGGTGAGAGGTTCAGCCATCCGGGAGGGGCTCAGAGTAGAGCCGCTGCTCCTCCACATCGAAAGGAGACAGCTGAGGTGGTTTGGGCATCTGACAAGGATGCCTCCTAGGTGAGGTGTTCCAGGCATGTCCCACCGGGAGGAGGTCCCGGGGCAGACCCAGGACACGCTGGAGAGATTATATCTCTCGGCTGGCCTGGGAACGCCTTGGTGTTCCCCCAGATAAGCTAGAGGACTTTATTCTCAAATGGCCACTAATGTTGTCAGAATTATCAAAGTTATTAACTGTCATGGCTGCAATCATTTGAATCACAATAATTTCCTCCACATTTAGGTTTTTAGGATCCACGTCCACGGCAAACAATCCTGGAAACCATGCTTTTGCTCATATTCTTCAAATTGCAGACTCTTGATATCAGCCTATGCAGTAAAAGACAAGTACTAAAACTTTTAGTCTTCACTTCTTTCACACACCCAACCCTGCTGACTTTTCTGTTTGCATTTGCCCTGCTGCAGGTTGATGCTGCTCACCGATAAAACAAGATGATTCAAACCCTGGCTCTATTGTGAAATAAACATAAATAAGATGATCTCTGACAAGCTGCACGCCTCTCTGTCTCATTTGAACACACACGTATGCACACACAGAGCAAACCCAGTATGATGAACTCTCAGTATGATGGTGCAGTGGTTAGACAACACTTCAAGTCGTCCCAACCTGTCTCAGCACATATATGAGTTATGGCCTTGTCAGAAGAATCGGAATCAGAGTGTGGGAATGCTGAACTGGAGTCAAACTGGGCTCCAATCCTGTCTGTGCTATCTGGATGAGTAAGCCTCATGACATGAAGCAGCTGAGGTTAAAAGGTGATATGATGCCTACACTCCCTTTTTTTCACTGAGACTAGCCAGTCGAAACGTTACTCACAGACTCACATTATTCAATTATTCAACTGCAGGAGAACATATTTGAGCTCTCACCTCTAAAAATGCCAATCAGTAGTTTCTGCCAGCTCGTAAAAAAAGAGGTGTGGACGTCAGCGTGAAAAACAAAAACACAGAAGAGCTCTGAAGAGTCAGAAAAGACGAGAAGATCTGCTGATGAGAACGGATTCACACGACACACCAAAAAGGGAGTTTATAAAGTGGACAGCATTTTAAAAGAGCGATCAAGCTTTCAATTCAATTCAGATTTATTTATATATATAGCGCCATATCACAACAATTGTTGCCTCAAGGCGTTTTATATTGTAAAGTAAAGACCAACAATCACACAAAGAAAACAGAGAAACCCCAACAATCATATGAACCTATATGAGCAAGCGCTTTGATGACAGTGGGAAGATAAAACTCCCCTTTAACAGGAAGAAAGCTCTGACAGAACCAGGCTCAGGGAGGGGCGACCATTGATTTGCCACAAATAGTTGGGGTTAGAGGAGGAAGACAGGACAAAGACAGGCTGTGGAAGACAGCCAGAGATAACTAGTAATTATAGTAATCATTACTAGATAATTAGTAATTATAATGTTTTTTTGTTTTTAATGAAGCTGATCATTCTTTTAATGAGTGCTTTGAATTCATATGAAACTATAATAAAAACATATGTACGGCTTAATGTTGTTGTTGTTTGCACCTGAACTTCATGGGTCAGAATTTAATCATCACAAATGTTTTAGAAGAAATGTTTCAGTTAGTTCAAAGGCCTAGTCTGAAGTCTAGCACTAGAAAGTGAACATGGGGAACATTTTTGTTTCTTCTTCTTCCTTCAGCTATTATTATAAAGACATCTGAGCAAGTTCTTTTCACTCTGATGAATAACACACATTGTTAACTTTGAGATAAGATTTGTCTATTTTACTGCTGAATACTGTCTCCAACTATGAATTTTATTTAAACTTCTAAAGGACTCAGTACTTTGTTTCTATAACCCAAACAACCCATATTAGAACACATCCATCTGGGAAGACAAGAAAACCCTGAGGCTACATTTAACTTTCTATGATGTTTTGTAGTTGTTATCACGCATGTCTAGACAATTTACCCACCTATGTATTTGATGTCAAAGCCCTCGGGAGGTTGCAAGGTCCGTCTCGTCCATCCGTTCCTGAGGACCTGAAGGTGCACCTCTTTCCCTTGGATCAGCAGCACATGCTCATCTATCCAGCCCAGGAAGAAGATCTCTGTCAGCGCGTGTGTCAGCGCCTTGTTCCAGAAATGCTGCATGTTGACGGCTTTGAAATTAGCGAAGACCTCATAGCCAGAGTGATGCTTTAAGTTTACTGAGAGCAAGGCCGGTGGCGACGGTGAGTCCTCTCCATCTACTCTGCAAAGGCGCGACAGCACCAGCGCCAGGGAGTGCGGAGCGATCTGGAGGAACTTGTCCATAGTCGCTCCGGTCAAAATTTGGGACTCAAACGGAAACTACAATCTGTTCCCTGCACGGCATGGTTCGGACAGTGCAGGTCTCCATCGCGGTTCTATCTCCAAACTGAGAGTTTTTGTTTGTTTGGGCATTTTCAAGAAACAGATCCCTCTGAAAGCTCCAGACTTCCCAGAAAAAAGAGTTTTAAATGTTTCAAACACAGGTGCTCCATGTAAAACCAGGGAAATCAGCAACCTGATACCCGTCCCCTGCAGCCACCTCTCCCAAACTGTCAAAGACGTTTAGGTCCTACTTTCAGCGACAAAAAAGGCGAGCACTTGTGATGCGTTCAAGCACTCCCTGTAAACTACCACATTTCACTTTAGACGGTCAAAATCCACGTTTTTGATAGAAATCCGTATCTGGTCTAATCCTTACTTAACCGTCTAAGACAATTTAATGTCATCAGTGTCTTAAAACACCAAAGGAGCACTCTAATGTGAGAAAAATTCAAGCTTTCGCGATGCTTGAATGGAAAGCAAATGTGTAACAGCCTGCTTTACACAACCAAAGTGATCGTAGACAGCTACAATGAAAAATGAAAACTAGCCAATACTTAAAGTAATAATAACAAAAAGTAATGATTTCGGTATTCGCCACATTTGTAAACACAAGAATCAAGTTCAGTTTCTTTCATTTCTATTTTAAATACCCAGATATAACTAGTAAAAACTAAAACTAGTAATAAAGTTTTTAAACACACACACACACACACACACACACACACACACACACACACACACAGGAGCCTAAATGAAAGTTAATTTAATTAAAAAAAATCTAATTACATTCAAAAATAAAAAAGGATATTGCAAAGGTCATTTTGAATTTGATGGCAGCAAGATTTCACCCCAAAAAAGTAGGACACAGCCATGTTTACCACTGTGTATCATCACCTCTTCTTCTAAAAACAGTCAAGTAAACGTTTGGAAACTGAACAGGGGAAGCTGCTCAATATCATCGTGTTCTCTTATAAAATAGGATTCTGGTTACTGAACAGTCCTGGGTCTTAGTTGTTGTATTTTCCCTTTCATGCTGTGTTTTGAGTTGGTGTAAGACCTGAACTACAGTCAGGCCAGTTCCACACCTGGACTCTTGTACTGATAACGTTATGTGTTGTAATAGCTGCAATGTGAGGTTTAGCATTGCTGAAATGTTGTCCTGATGAAAAAGATTATATCTGGATGAGACCACGTGATTCTCCAAAAACTGCATATACCTTTTAGCACTGATGGTATCTTGGAGTAAGCAGCCAATTTAATAGGTACTAACACAACCCTATAGTATAAGACATGCAGGCCTTTGAATTAATAACAAGTTGAACTATGGTCTCTCTCCTCTTTACTCTGAAGGATTCGGCATCCATGTTTTCCAAAAATAATTTCAGAATTTGATTCATCTGTCCACAGAACAGTTTCCTGATTGCATCACTGCATTTCAAATGAGCAGAGATGATGGTAGTGTTTCTGGATTGTCTTCTTGTTTGCATCATAGAGCTTTAACCTGCAGATGGCACAATGAACTGTGTTCACAGACAGTAGTCTCTGGATGTGTTCCTGAGCCCATGCAGTGTTTTCGATGACAGAATCACACCTGTTTTTAATGTAGTGCCACCTGGGGGCCTGAAGATCACCACAAGATCACACTGAGTTTTTGTATATTGTCCCTTGCACACAGACATTTGTCCACATACCTGGAATTCTGTAATGAAATTATGTATGGTAGAAAAATCGTTGCAATTTTATGTTGTTAAACGTCACTCTGAAATTGTTTCACAATCTGTAGATGCTCAATTTTCAGCTCATCGCTACTTCTGAGAAACTCTGCCTCTCTAAGATGCTCTTTTTCCACCCAGTCATGTTACTTGGCTACTGCCAAATTAAAAAATTATAAATGAGACAATATTTGTCTAAAGTTATATTTTCTCAGTGTAAACGTTTGATTTCTTTTCTATGTTCTATTGTGAAAATAAATATGTGTTTAACAGATTTGCAACTCATTACTTTCTGTTGATATTTACAATTTACACATGGTTTAATTTTTTATAACTATACAGAACACACATAGACTTTCACATAAAACATTAAAAAACAGATAAAACACACAACACAATATGTAAAACATAAATGGTCATCAGTGCCGTTTATCACTGCCACAGAAAACGTAGTGTGCACCGGACTGAAACAATAATGATTACAGTTAGACTCCAGATATATATCTGTCTTTATGTTAACAAAGTGGACCACTGCAGAGACGAGTTTTCTCTATATAGTGTTACAAATGCCTTATTATTATGCAATACAACAGTACCATAAAATAAACTATCAAAATGTACCATATGTCATGCACTTGCTGAACATTAAGCTATTAGGTAGCCAGGTCTATAAGTTTTTGGACAAAGCAAGTCTTGCACAGGTTTGCCTGTGTGAATTTTAAACCAAACAATTAAGGTGTGACTGAAGGGCAGATTTAAATGAAGATGTTTAACAAAAAAATCTGAAGTAACTGCTTGGGAATTTTTATAGACACAAATTGGACAGTTGACTGTCAAGTAGATTTATATTTGTTTCATGTTTCCTTGTGATTTCTTTACAAACCAAGCAGATAAAAAATGTGGATATGATTCGAAGTGTTGAATTTGTGTTTGGTAGCTCAATATGAAATCCAAAGAGATGCTGATGCAACTGGAGGAGGACATCATTAGGCTGAAAAACAAAATAAAACAATCAGAGAGACTGCAAAAGCTCCAGGAGTGGCCAAATAAACAATCGGGTACATTCTTAAAAAGAAGGAATGCACCGGCCTGCTCAGCAACACCGAAAGGCCTGAAAGACCACAGAAGACAATTAAAGTGGAGGAGTGCTGAATTCTTTCCTTAGTTAAAAAAAAATTCACCACAAGACAACACTTGTAAGGAGTTGAGGCATATGATTGTAAAACTCAACAAATTAAGAGGGTTTACAACAACCACTGGTGACAATTATCACCAGGAAGGCCAGATGTCTGAAAATATCTAAAAGAGGCTTTGCAGTTCTGGGTGGAAATAAATCTATGGCCAGATGAAACCAAGATGAACGTTTAACAGAATGACTGGAAGAGAAAAGTATGGAGAAATAAAGGAACACTCGTGTTTATTAATGACCTGACTGCTGATAGACGGGATCCTCCAGGACATAATGCCCTGATGTTGTCAGGCATGGATAGAACCAGGTGGGGGCGAAACTACTGAGTACTATCTTGAATTACTGCAAGGATTTACATCAAAAATGATGAGGCTGCCTCAAATCTTTTTCATTTTTATTTTTGGTTTGCCTGAGAATTCAGCCTATTCCTAACACATTACACTGTCCATATCAGTATAGGTATCCAGCACGATTTTTCCCCATTGAGATCTGAAGTTTTTAATGTGTTCCTTTAATTTTCTTTGAGTAGTGTTTTCCCAATTCCTGACTTTTTTTTTGGCACCTGTCACATTTTTCAGAGCAAACAAATTTTAATATTATAGGAAAATAACATGCAAAACAAGAAAATGTAGTTTTTAAATGATGATTTCATTTATTAAAGGAGAAAAGCTATCCAAACCTACCTGACCCTTTCTAAAAACGTGATTGCCCTGTAACCTTAATAACTGTTTGTGCTACCTTTGGTAGCAAGAACTGCAATCAGCTATTTGCAATAACTGACAGCGAGTCTTTCACACCACTGTGGAGGAATTTTGGCCGAATCTTCTTTGCAGAATTGTTCTAATTCATCCAAATTGGGGGGGTTATGAGCAGTACTGGCCTTTTATAAAGTTGCGCAAAAGAATTTCAAACAGATGCCAGTACAGGTTTTGGAGTGGGAACACTTTGAGGAGTTTTGGTTTTTGTTTGTTTGTTTTCTGGAGCCCTTTGTCCTTAAGTAGCAAAGCAGCTCCAGACCATCACACTATCACCATGTTTGACTGTGGGTGGTGTTATTTTTATGAAATGCTGTGTTAGTTTCACATTAGATGTAGCGGGACTCAAGCCTCCCAAAAAAGTACAGAAAAAAGTAGTCCATAGAATATTTCCCCAAATGTCTTGGGAATCATCAAGGTGTTTTTCTGGTAAATGGTGATCTATCACATGGATGCCATTTTTGTTTATTCTCTTTCTTATTGTTGAATCAGGAACTCTGACCTGAACTGAGGTGAGGCCGGCAGTTCTTTAGATGTTCTGGTTCTTTTGTGACCTGAAGAGTTGTTGATGCGCTCTTGGAGTGATTTTGGTCCTGGGAAGGCTCGCCACTGTTCCAAGTTTTCTCCATTTGTGGAAAATGATCTCACCGTGGTTTAGTGGAAGCTGAAAGTCTTAAATGGCTATGTTGGGGGAGGGAAATTACTTTTTATATCATACAACACAGTGAATCTAATCACTGCAGCTAGAAATGATTACATTTTTAGGTTCAGTTATGCCATATTTATTTATACTATTGGTTTCAGGTGTCAAGGTTAAGATAAAGCATTTTAATCACTGTCGATTGTAAATGTATAATTCACTTGTTTGTGGGAGCAGTTTCAGTAAAGTGCATTTGTGCTCAAGACAGTTTTGTCTGGCCCCGGGTCTCAAGTTCCGGTGGTTCAGTTTTTCTCACCTACAGGCAAATCCGGAGAAATCCTGCATATTTAAACTCAAGGCATCGTAGAAGCGGATTTTTTCCTGTTGTTTCAGGTTAGCTCTTGTTATGATATTCTGAAAAAACTGGAACGAGTTTGCCAAGAATGTGTCACAAAATGGGTTTGGTAATCTTTGGTGCTATTAATATTCTTGCAACAGATGAGCCAAAACTAAACAATGAAACCAATTCCACCGCACAGAATACAAAGTGGTCTTTATTTTACGTGAAAGACAGTACATCAACCTTACATCACAGCTGCTTACAAAATCATGATTTCACAACAAAGCCAAATTGAGAAGTGCGTGTCAAACATGCAACGATGAATTATTTTAACAACGTAAGTGACACATACAGCTGGCTTGCTGTACATAAACAATTGCATTCTCATGATTTGTCACATGTAAACCCATGATCAATGTGCAATCAAACTGTGCTTCATCTCTTATGAATTAGTTGATATTCATGGTGACATGAGTTTTGCAGAAGAACTTTTACTCAGTTTGCTTGTGGTTATTAGGAAAATTGCATCACTGAAGTACAAAATGTCTTTAGTAAATTTGCATTTCATTTGTTAATTATTATTTTTAAAAAAGCCACCATGAATGTTTCTTTAAGGCTGCAACCAAAAGCTTTTTCCCATCAATATTCAATATTTCTTTTAGTGGCTCATTGTTTGTGGAAAAAGGCACATCACTGATCCCTGAAGCCAAAGTGAACATATTCATAGATCATGTTTGGTCTGACCAAACCTCTCAAGTTTACGGGGAAAGGATGGTACTACGCTTTGTGTCACACAAGATAAAAAACAAAGTGAAAGTATCACCTGTCTGAACAAATCCATCTTTGTAGTTCCGGTTGTCTTGCAAATTAAACTAACCACATCCTGAAATGTCTAACACTTTGCACCGTGGACTGCCTATGAGGTTAATCGGCCCAGTCAAGAAGCCTTGAAAAGACTAGTGAAATAAAAAAAAGTTCAAGTATGTCTAACGTGTTAAAATATGGCTCAAAAAACAGCATTGTGCGGATTGCTGAGCACTTCCCATGCAGGCTATTAAACCTGTTTCCTCATCAAAGATTTTCACAAGCAAGAGAAAGAAATCGACCTTTAGAAAAGAAAAAAAAAAAAAGCCAGAAAATTAAAAATGTAATTCTGAGCTTTCTAACCCACATACATTTAACTTACAGGATGCTCTTGAATTTGCTAAATAATAATTTACCCACCAGGTTCAGGTGGTGCTTTCATTCAGGCTTTGCACAACGCATCAGGTACCGATCCAGTGAACGACATCACTCACACAACAATGGAGACAAATACAAATGTAACGAAAACAAAAAAGACAGACCGTCATCGTGCTTAGACACTTAAGTTACAATAGACTCCTCATGTATGAGATATTGTTGCTGGTGGACAATCAGCCCATCTATGGTTTCATGATTACACAAACGCAGAAGGTCAAAGTTCCTATCAAACTGGCTCCCAACAGTGTTCCCTGAAATGTGCAGTGTAAACAGCAAAAAGGCGTCTACGTGTAACACACTCAGCCCGGAAATTCAAGCTGTTATTACTTGTAGACATCTGTAGGATGTATGTGTGTTGGTATGTGAAAAATAACCTTCCTTTTGGTTAAAGGGCCTGCTGCTGGGATAAAAGTGAATGCCATACTTAAATAACTACTCAACACTGACTAAACTTAATAATGCCAAGGTGGTGAAGCATGACTGACATTTGCATCGTTTCTGCCCTCCAAGCAATATGAAAGTTAGAAGAGATATTGAGTTACAAAGTGTACATTTAAATAAAAAAAAATTCTAGCACTCCCAAAGCCTTTCTTCTAGTTTTCTGACATTAACGAGAAAAATACATCTCTTTGGTCAGCATCGACACAATACAGGGGATTTGTTTCTTTGCATGAAACCCTGGAGAATTGGAGGCAGACTCAAACTCTACTGCCACCTTGTGGTTCACTCGGGTCATGATGTGCAGGATCTCTAGTTCTTTTCCGTACTTGCTGATCATGTCGCACACCGACTGGATGAACCAGGACCCAGTCAGAGTATTCCTCCATGAGTAGTAACCTGTGTGTAGATGAGTCATGGAATACGCTTTGTATAAATACAATATTTCTTAAAGGAAACAATATGCAAGCATGCAAAAACAAACACAAGAAAAAGGAAAGGCCCTTATTTTAACCTGGGGCAGTGGAGAAGGCGTAGAGGAAGTCTGCTTCCACAGGGATCTTAACACCATCAGTTGCGCTGTCTGTTTCAATGCCTGGATCCAGATTTGTACCTCTGCAAGCCTATTCAATGTCAACACATGCACGAAAAAAGAAGCAGTGTTCGTTTACAGGTTTGCAGGTTAGAGGAAGTGGACTAGAAGAGAAACCACCACGGTACCTGGATGAAGAAGAGCTTGGGTTTTCCCGCCAGTGATTTACAGCGATCGCCTCGAAAAAGTGAAGTTAGGTGTTTGAGTGCTACTGAGCCGTCCGTGCCGAAGAACAAGTCTTCATCCCCGTGACTCAAAAGAATGCAGACAAAAGAGGCTGAGTTGCTGTGATCTTCCTTGGATGCTTAAAAAAACAAAGAGATGGATAAATGAATACACGTTCAGCTGATACATAACAAAAACATGTGAAAAGAGTCAATAGCATGAGGCTTATTTTTAATTTTACGAGTAGCAGTGGGAGGTTTAAATCATTCTCACCAGCAGTTAAAACGTTCATTATCTGATCAACTGTCTGGTCATTGTACAGCTTCACATTATAACCTAAATTTTTAAATACTCTCATGGCGTTGCCTGCATCCACGTCAGTACCGTTTCGCTGATTCATGCCTGGAACACACAAAACCACAATTCTGGTTACTTCAACATGAAAACCACGTGCAAGACAAATCAACATTTCCTCCTTCTAAGTGTACAAACAAACAAACAATATAAATGGAGCGCATTTTAATTTAGCTTTTCCACACGACAGCCGGGCATGAGAGACCTGACTGGACGTAGCAGGAGGGAGGTGTACTGCAGCTAAACAGCAGCAGATGGTAGAGATGTTGTGGTAAACTTCAATTTCTTCTTTTAACACACTTCTAAGTGTTGTACAAAACCACATTATTGGTCTGTTTTATATTGGATTCTGTTGGTACAACTGGCAGGTCAGCACTAGCAGCATGTGCTGTTCGGTGTGCTAGACTCAAGCGAAGCAGGAGCGAGTCTGCATGGATCTACCCAATGACTTTGGTGTTTACAGGCGCACCTATTCTTACTAACACATGATCTCCACCCATCCTGAGCAGCAATGAGCCAGAAAATAACAAAACCTACACAGGTGTAAAGAAACAAAAAAAGACTGCTTCACAGTCACACTGTCAGGGCTTATTCGTCATGAGGCACATGAACAGAAAAAGAACCTTTGTTATTGTTCAGGTAACACCTGCTCCTTTCCGCTAACTAAACGAGGAAGTACAGGATCAACCACTACTGATGTTTACTTGACTTGACGTGTTTGCTCTGAGAACATCGAGATGCATGTTGAATACACAGTCATGTGTACCTTTTAGTCCTGCCAGACAAGTTTTCAAAAACACAAATCTGATGGAATATTAAGACCATTACAGGACGTTTGTAAAGACAGATGTAGAGGCTGACTGAGACTGGGGGTTTGGGGGCACTTCTGATTTTTAGAGGGCAAAAAAAATTTGAGATATTCCCATTTCAGTAGATACAAATAACGCATGGCTATACTGACAAAGATAAATGAAAAGCTGCCATTTGATGTTTATTCATTGCTATCATGTAAGGGACATGGACCCGAGACCTGTATATCCATCTGTATAGCCAGGTGTACATCCTGGGCTTTCTGGCTTTCTTTTCAAAATGATGGGCAAAACTTCAGTGATTCAGTGTCCTCTATGGTTGGCAGTAGGAGTTACTAATTCCTGAGTACTTCACTTTTGCTCAAAATTGTAGGAGATTCAGACTTATCGCAGTGTGAGGGATGAGATATTAGAACAAGATGAAAGGTCAGAGAAGGACACACCAGCTTTTGAGGAGCCTGAACTCGAGCGCAATGATGGCACCAACCATCCGTTACAGTTTTAGGGCTCTGAACAATTTCAGAGAACATAATCAGCTAAAAGTTTGATTTCTTAAACTATTTAATATGTGCCGATTTGTGTATATTAATGATATATTTGCTAAAAGTGCAATAAAGTGTATTGTTCCTTTCTCTGTCATTTACATTTCAACCCCATTGAAATGAGGTTAAACCTTTTTTCTTTTTTAAAACAAGAACATGAAAACAGGACAACACAGCCCTCAACCACCAAGCCTGGAGGCCCTCTGATTACCTCAAACAGTAAAACAGCAAACAGGTTTTTGGAGAGACAAAAAAGAAAAAGTTAGAGAACACAAACCAGAGGGAAAGGTTAATCTCTGAAAGTAAATGGAAAAAAAGCCAGTATCACGCAACCAGTATAATGATCTGAGCTTTAAGACCCAAAAGCAACACTATTTAAAACAACTTCATTCCCAATAAAATCTACATTTTGAATATTCTCAAACAAAATACTCCACAGCAAATGCTGAACAGGAAGCATACTCTCTTGCGGTGCCAGTCATCTTATAGATCACACCCATGCCTTGCGTGCCTGATCATACTTTGAGTCATGTGTCTGAACTTGCTGATGAGCCAGCTGACAGTACGCTGACAGTAAAATGTGCTGGCAGCTCCCGAAACCTACTGTCATCAAATGCAAGGATACTTAACACGTGAACTGCAACAGATCCAACCAGAACATCTAATAAACCTGCAGTGAATGGAGGAAATAGGAATCCACAGCATTAAGGTTAAACCTTCCACACCTATAAACTCTCAAAGGTGTAGAAGTGAGATGAATCACCTGGTTTCTGTCCTACATAGAGAATAGAGGAGAAGAGAAGCCACACTTTAGCACTGCCTCCACAGCGTGGGCCATTACTGTTCAGTTCAAGCCTCAATGCAGTGATGTGACACGTTACCATGGGAGAGATTAGCATTGCAAATAAGCCCTAACAAACACTTGTCAACAGGCAGATGAAACATAAGCCTTTAGCCTCAACACACACTCATACAACAAGGTGGCATCACCTCACATTTAACACTCAAAGAAGTCCCCTCCTCCAGCTTTCTACCATGCACACCCCGTGTCAAAGGCGTCAAGTAAAAATGGGGGGGTGGATGTATTGTCATTAGAAACACTAGTATGGGAATGACATGGGCACATTTGACACCTAATTAAAGTTTTAACAAAGAAAATTTGAGACAATGGATCCATTACCCAAAGTTAACCTTTACCATTAGTCTGGATTCATTTCCCTATGTAAATAGTTAACTCGGTGCACCACCCATACCTGTTTTTATTTACTAAGCATGAAGAAAACAAAGCAAATACATTTTCTAATGTGTTAATACAGCAACTGGTTTCAACAGTTGTGCAAACATTGTCCTCTTTATCAGCTTTGGTCTCTGTATCACTAGTTTATTACTTCACGTAAGGGCCCTAACTTGGCTGAACAACAAAGTGCAACAAGAGCAAAACTGAGCTAATAAATAACCTGTAACCCACATGGTGGTTGCTTTTTTGTCCAGATCCATAAAATATCTTGCACTGAACTGGTTATAATATAAATTGCTAAAGCCCTGAACTCCAGCAGCACAAATCCCGCACACACATCCCAACACTTTAACACGTTTTAAGACCTTCATGTCAAATGTACATCCATACTGGAGTGGTTTATGCATTCTCTTAGGAAGGGAAAGGTCACTGGTTTGATTCCAGTCGAAGACACAAATCCCTTCGGGGTTGCGTCAAGTGTAAAAACTGCCAAATCAGACATGCTCCCTGCTAAAGTCACCCTTTGTGACAAGGGAGCTCTAGGTCAATTTTTATGTCTAAAGTGCATAATGGAGTTCAGTAGATCAAAGTTAAATTATGAACTGTATGCATGCAGCAGAACCCTGATGAGCTCTTTTGCATGTATAGTTCCAAAATTAAAGCCTTAATTTCTTCACCCAACTCATCTATATTATGCAGTGCTGGTCAAATCATTTCACCTAAAGAGAAATGGATCACCAGTTTGTCTAATGTTACATACGTTAAATGTCACAGACCTGCTGTATATACCAAGTGTAGCTCTACAGCTTCTCACATATGTGACATTTTATCACCTCTTTCACTTTGCGCCTGAAACTGAATCAGGAAGATTAATTTTAGATGTTACTTACAGCCGTTTCGTTTCGAGTTTAAATTTCAGAAACTAACTAACCGCCCAAATGCTCACCTGTACTCCTGTCAAAGTTCTTGTTGTTGATGATGATACACTGGCCAATGCTGGGGAAATCGAGGCGGTATCTGAAGCTGTGTGACTGGGGCTTGGCATCCACGTCCATGGGGACAGAAGCAGACGAAGAGCCCGCTGATCTGACAGATAAGCCAACATTTAGTTTAGAAGTTTAATGTGTGATTAGAAACTCAGCAAATAATGTACGTCAGAGAAATGCTAATGTAAATAAAGAAAGAAGCATGCAAAGATTGGACTACAGTTGCAGCTCCGTTATATCAAACGATTAAATAGCGCAATGTTAAGAAAGTTAAAACACAGCAGGGCGTTAATGCAGCAGTAAAAAAGAAGAAGGAGAAGACAAAACGAGCGGCTGTGATCTTTGAGGTCAAGGACGACAAACGGTTTTACTCTTACCGTGCACCTTCAACAGGATATGAACACAATAGATCGCAACACATAAAGATCGCTAACTAGCTTAATGCAGTGACTCACTGTTTTCCATTGCCTGGCTTTGCGTCTGTATCGTCCACTCCAGGTCCGGATCCGTTTTCCGACATTTTTCACAGGCAAGTAATTAAACGCTAACCAAACAAATTCACGCTCTCTATGTGACAAAGAGGAGGCCTCAAAAATGCCCAGTCGTGCTCTGGCAGCGGATGTTGTCCCTTTACTGCTGCTGTGTGGTCCTGAGGGACTCTCTGCTGACTGGTAAACAAAAGATGCTGATGTCACTCAGAGATGCGCTCGTTTTAGGTACAGGGGCGTGCCGAGACGAGAACAGCTACAAACATCCACGAAACGAGTTCTCCAGACGCAAGCAACATACGTTTGATCACTGAATTTAACTAACAATCGACCCAAAGCGTTTCACAATAACAGAAATATAATTTAATTCGGGTTCTTACATTTTATTTTTATTTTAACTCGTGTAATACACTCACTGGCTACTTGAGTACACCCATTCAACTACAATTTTACATAAATATCAGCCAATCACATGGCAGATGCATTCGAGCGTAGACACCAGAGATGTCAATCTCATTTTATATCGTGGGCCACATCCAGCCCACTATGATCTAAACTGAATCACACCATCAGTGTAAAAACGTTTAACTACACATTTACGGTGCAAATTAGTTTTTCTATGCCAAAGTTTTTCATCTTTACTAACTGAAAAGAAAGAAATCTATCAGCACAGTTCTCGGGGTTTACATTATAAATGTGTAAAGTTACAGAAACATTTTGGTAGCTTGCTGTCCCGTATTTATGAAATAAATCTTTTTATGTTAATTCATATAAAATGTTTTTTTTTCTTGTGGACCCATTTTAAATGAAAATATTGCAAATACATTTCAGAAACTGCTGACTTACTGGGATTTTTCCAAGCAGTCATCTTTAGGGCTTACAGAGAGCCCAATCCAAGAAAGAACCTTTGGAATTTAGTGGAACAGGAGATTTGAATCACTGGATGTGCAGCCAACTCATCTGCAGCAACTGTGTGATGTTATCATGTCAATATGGTCCACAATGTCACCTCTAAAGGAATGTTTCCAGCACCTTGCTGAATCTATGCCACAAGTAATTAATGCACCTCTAAAGGCAAAAGGGGGTCCAACCCTGTATCAGTAAGGTGTCCCTAATATAGTGTCCAGTGTGTGAACATTTGAAAGTATAGTTTCATCTCTAAAATGAATTAAACCTTCGCACATCCAGGAGTATATAACTTGTTTATAAAAGACACAAGTTCCACCTTTAACTAGACGTGGAGCTTATTTACACAGACACTACATTATTAAATGTTGGTATGTTGTTTTCAAGGGGTACAGCAGTTCAAACAGGTTGAAATAAAAAGTAGTCATCTGCTTTGAAATTACACATATACATTATACTAGTAAAACCGCTTTTTTGAGAGTTGATAAAATTAATACCAAAGATAAGCAGTTCATCTCAATTCAGACTTTAATCCAGCCAAAATCTCTAAAACAATCCTTTTAAAAACTCCATCAAAAGGACAGAAAAAGGTGAAAAGTTTCCTTAGAATTGTAATTCATTTCATATTTTATTGAACATGGTTTAGGAAAAGTTTCCAGAACAAGCTCACACAAATATCTCAATAGCCAACATCAAAATCTGACCATTTAGTAATAAAATTCAGTCTGAATTCAGTCAGAGCACAGATTTCTGGAGCTTTGGACAGTTGTAGATGGGGACAGTCAGAAAAAAGGGAGGAAAAACACACTAGCTGGAACAAAGTGATGAAACTGGTGGAAACTGACAGAAAAAAAAATCTAGAAACATAAAGATGAAATGACAGAACCACACAATTCAAACGAACACAGAAACAGAAATGTTACATGTAATAAAAACAACAGAGGACACAAATCTGTAAACCTATTCTATAAAGAAGTGTTTTTAAATGGCTCGCAGAGCCTCGATGAAGATGACGGTGGCAGAAAACAAATAAAGACTGAAACTGAAAGCTAACTTGGTTGCTAAAGAGCTACATGTTGTAACACGGTGCCCTCGATTCAGAAAATGAAACTATGTTCATATGGAGTAAACAATGATAATGAAACACAAAAAACCCCAAAACAAAACTTTAAAAGTGCATCACTCTTTTTATATTCTTCATCAACACAACTACTTATGATAACAGTTATTTCACTATTTGGTGTATTCACACAGAAATCATTTTCTAGCGCTGTTTTTGTCGTCTTCGTTCGTAGAGTTTATTTTAAGTACACTTTAATATGACATTGATTAAAACTTTCTATCACCTGTACAGTCCACCACCTTGAGACAAACAACAGCAAAGACCGAGACAAAAGTCGGTTTGTGCAGCTTTAGTGTTCTTGCTCAACGCTACCCCCGCATTTCAATTTGTGCCTCTTGTAGGAGCAGAGGCACTGTTATTGCTATTTTTAAAAAAAAACAAAAAAGAAAATCTAAACTCACAGCACACAAATATTTGTAATCAAGATTAAAGCTATGCTCGCTAAGTCTGAAGTTAACCACAAAGGCCAAACCACTCGCTTCAAATGCCCTCAGTTTGCAAATCCTCGAGTTAGCAGTAAACTCCACGCAGCTCCGTGACAACTCAGCGCGCAGATCTGCTGATTTAAATTTAGTCACAAACTCACGTGGATGGCCTCGACATCTACTGTGAAACCAGGAGTGAAACTTTTAAAGCTAAATTAGAAAAATACATCTGAAATTTATCAGCTTTGAGAAGGGGGGCAGTTTTCCCCAATGCAAATGTCACAAACGCAAATGTCATAGCTGTTGTTTCAATTCTTGAGCAAAGCCCCCCCAAAAAGAGCATTTTCTGAGGTTAAGTGACTGTGACCATTGACCACAGACACAGACAACCTAAAAATGCATCTGCAACAGTAACTGCCACTTCAGTAGTACTCTACTACTCCTGTAGTATGAAATGAACGATGTATGAAGCCATATTCAGGTTTTATATGCGGGACAGCACAGTTATAATAAATACTTCTGGATCTTTGCTGTGTATTTACAGGGCGTAGGAGGAGTATTAGAATGGGGGAAAATAAGACAGTTCAAACCATTTTTAAAAAGTCTTAGTATATAACTATATTATACCTCCATAGTTGTTGTTTCAGGGGTTGAAGCAGCACCACAAATCACTATAAATTCAAAGGCAAACTCTGCATTAGAGGCCGACTGATATATCGGCTATCTGCCAATTTGTCAGTATTGGCATTTAGAATGACCTATAAATGAGAATGAAATGCAGAACACAGAAACACAAGGAATATTCTGATTGTTGATGTTACGCTTTGTCCACTTCCCTGTTGGCTACACTGTGTTTGAAACACAACCAGCTGCTCTGAGCAGAGCGTAAACCAGTAGATAAATAAATACATGTAACAAATGTTAAGAAAATGTGTTTATGTGCCCAAAAAGAAAATTAAAAGGTCACTGTGTCAAATTTAGGCCAGTATATCAGTCTTAGAAATCCTACATCAGTCTGGCTCTGTATCTCTGTATCGAAAGTACGTTCATTTATCTCCAAAATGCCAAAAGCTAAACTTGTGGCCTGAAAATGGTAATGTGGATATTACTGTGGGAATTATAAAAGGATGTGATTTAACTTTAACTTGCTGTGGTTTTGTGCTGAGGAGGCTTTGGAGTATTTGGAAAACAAACAGGAATGTTGCAGAAAAACATACATTAATCATGTTAGGTAGTACCTCAACCTATCAGAGCAAGCCTTTCATATCGAAAGGTACCATCTGGGTCAATAACCCTTCCAACAATAGCTCATCCAAAGAAACTGCAGAATGACATTTTCAGAAAGAGCTGCTGCAAACTGCAACCTGAAGGCTGGATCAGAAAACCCTGGACTGGGAAGAAGCTGTGGACCAAAACCAAGCTAAACTTCAGGGTTTGAGAGGCAGTGAGAGGAACACCAAACAGCTGCAGGGTGACTACAATGCCACACAGGCAATCGTGTGTACTTGAACGCGAAGTCCAGCTGACCTTGATCCTGCTGAACGGAGGGGCTGAAGGAGGTTGGTCAGATGACGGGCTAGGCTGATGTCAAACTGGATTTCCTAATTAATGTGATAGGAAAAAGGGGTCCCTCTAACGATCGTGTCATTTGTACACCTCAGTGGGGAAATTGTTCAGCTGTGCTCAGAACACGTCAGGGCACATATCCCAGTTCCCTTGCTCCTTAGCTTCCCAGTAACCCCCCTTGTAGATGTGCAACGTTTCTCCGGACACAGGATCATCTATCTTCTCAAACCACAATGCTTGGTAGGTGTCTGGATGGGCACCTATTGAAAAAGAAAAGAACGTTCCAATTTAGAAGCTACAGTAAAGGTTAACCCCCCACTCAGCCAGGATTACATATCATGCTTAAATTAAGCTGATATGCATTCAGAGTTCTGCCCATGAGAAACAAATAAATGTTACCATTACCTTGATCTTCAGATGCATCTTATACAAACAAAATGCAGGGGGCTCTTTCTGTATAATCACTTGGAGACGACCAGGCTCACAAATAACACATTAGCTGCTTCAGAGTCAGAGGAAGCTGGTCAATCACAGACAAACTGCCACTCTACAATGTTATGAGGCCTCTACAGCTGTATACAGCCACTCTAAGAGGATCTAAGAGATGGGACAACAGTCTAAATGAATGTTACTTGCTTTTGGCTGGAGCTCCATAAGGGCCTTCCCTGCCTTCCACTAAGAGAGCAAATTGTAAAGAGGAAAATGGTGGAAGTTGGATGTTTTTCTGGTCATTAGGATTCAACTACATTACTAGAAAATGTGATATACTGGTGCTATGCATTAAATCATGATCAGAATACTTGCTTATATAAGGGAAGAGTGACGGTCCATAAGGGGCTATTAAAAAAAAAAGAAAAACAAAAAAAGGATGACTCTTCTTTGGAAGTTGAGACACAACAGAACTGCTGTGATTTGAAAATGACAGTGAGTGAAAACGAAAGGGACTACTTGCATGCAACAGGTGTATGAGGGGGGGAATCCTCAGTGTCAGCTGAGCAAAACCCAGCACAAACATAAAGACACATCCAAAATCCACATAAAAAAAAAAAGATTTCTTCAAATTTTAAAAGTGCCATGTGTCGCATCTAAGGCATTATTTTCTGCTCAAAAATTTAACAAAAGCCCAACAGACTAATTGTAACAAAGAAATAAGTTGATTTGTGTAATGAACTGATTGTGCTTTAAGAACTGATGGGTCATTTAGATTTGACCTGATTAGGTGGTTCTATAGAGGGTTAGATTATAGATCTTCTCTTTGCTGGTCTAAAATGTTAAAGAAAATGATATCCACACACACATGAGTTAACAATGAGTGAAAATCTCTTTACACTTATAGTTTTGTTCATTATAACCAGGAACTGAAAATCACTGGAACATCCAAAATGACACATACGAGCTGTGAAGTCACCGATAGCAGCTAACGCGCCCGGCAACCACCCCGTGGACATAAACGGTACTTGCTCAGTAAAAAAGCCACACAAAGCACCTTTAAAAGTACACTTTGTATAAAACTGTAAAATGATACTTGCTTTCATCAGAAATCTCACTTGAAGCAGGAGCAGGCTCTTTTGCATCAGCTAAATGAAACAGAAAGGAACAGGGGAGGGGGGGAGACATATAAATATAAATGAGCTGTTATTAAGAGAGGAGGATGCTGAGCACCTTAATACTGAACGCACAAACATTTCGTGTGTGCACTTTTGATTTTGCGGTCTGAAGTTCACACCAAAGGTGAGAAGAGACTAAGCTGAGTACTTGCTTTTCAAAGGCGAGTCATTGATCGAAGCCTCAGTGAGAGCTTAGCATTAAGAGAGGAGGGGGTGGAAAAGGAAAGACAAGAAACACCAAGACCGACAAAAATGGATAAAAGATGAATGGACACAACATCAGACAGAAATATAAGACAAATACAAACAAAACAAAACAAAAAAATCAAACCCATGCTAAACACAATCTCGCTCTCCGTCGTCCTACCTTCCTCAGGTGAGCTGGCTGCTTTCACAGCTTCTCTCTCTCTTTCTCGACGGGTGCTGCGTTGTTTTTCTTCTAGACGCTGTTTCTCTGCGTTGGCCTCGTCCCAGTGGCCTTCCTCCATTAACCGCTGGTCAGGTCGCCGCCGACTGTCTGTTGGCGCAACTCCCTCTTCGGGTTCATTGAGAGTCAAAGCCAAAGAGGAGAAGTAGTACATGTTCTCTGCTCCCTCCCTGCAAATTCAACAATATAAAAACATTAAAAGTAAAGAGCAGCAGTATTTACAACAGCTCCGCTCCAAATGTTTGAGAACACGTTCACACTTCTGAACATCGCCAGTCTTTAAGACTAAAAACACTTACGGTAACGGATTCTTTCTCCAGATTTCTTTGGCTTTGAGTGTCTGATAGACAGTCCTCTGTTTGCCTTCAGTGCCATTTTCACCTTTACTGCTCTGCATAATTTTGGAAAACTCCATTTTCTCATCCCACGTTCCTGACAGGACATAATGCGCTTTTCCATCCTTATCTGTTACTACTCCTGTTACCTAGGAGGAGACATTAATTAATTAATTAATTAATTAATTAAGATATAGATTGATTGCAGGCTGTAGAGGAAAGAAAATAATAAAACCATTGCCATTAAAGGCTTCCTATAAGTTTCCTGGGAAAATGATGGCTCATATGCAGAAGGAAAGATGAGGATGACTCAACAGAATCAACTTATGTACTAGTGGATGTAATATCATCATCTTGAAAGGAAAATACTGCCTGAGGAAACCTCACTCAAATGATCTTATTTAAACAAACACAAAAAAAGAAAAAGAAAAAAAAAGGAGCCCACCTTTCTCGGTACATCTCTGGAAAAATAACTGTAGGGAGCGAACTTGAGGTGGCAGCGATCTCCTGTCTTGTGGTTCACCACGTCTATCTCTCCCGACTGGCACAGGACAAAATAAAGAACGAAAATGTTCTGAGTGTTTTGTACTCTAGCAGATTGAAATCAAAACATCTAATGTTTTCATAATGTTTAAGCTAAAACATTTTGGCATTACCTGATCGATCCACAATTTCCCAACAATAATGTTGTGAACTGTTGTGGTCACTTTTTTCCAAGAATAGTGATTGTTGCTCTTTTCAAATATACACTGAATAGAACCTGGAGAGAGAACAGGGAATAATGTTGCAAGTGATGGAAACGTATCCCATATATCCCACGAACTAAAGTGAAAAAAATGAAATTCTACACTGAAATAGTGAATTACAGTAGTGTAAGACAGACAGTGTTCACTGGATAAAAACATGTGTTTTGTAGCAGGTGTATTTTTCTCGCATGCCGTGTCTTTGTTTGCAGCTATACAAACACGCACTCACCCAAAGGCATGATAGAGAGATATTTCCCTCTAAACTTGCTGGCTAGTGTTATCTCCTGTCTGAGGGTCCAGCCCTTTTCAGAGAAGGCGTGGTGGGCTGCGGCAGGTGGGTGGTGACTGACCTAAGAAGAGGTAACAAAGAGAGAGAAGAGTCAGGAAGCTTAACATATGGTCACTGTAATTATATAATGGCTTTGAGTGCATTAAGAAAACAAACATGACTTGGACAAAATACTACATGAGTAAATAAAGCATGTTTGCAATGGAAACAGGTAAAACCTGAATCAAAATGATTATAATTTGTGAAAAAACAATGCAATGTAGACCATTTCTGTGTTTTACAATGGTTTTTTTTTTTAAACTACCTGTTCACAAAGAGAGCGATAACCACACTCTCTGTGCCGATCGAGCTCAAAGGTTTCTCCGAGCAGAGGGTTGAAGGGCTTTCCTGTGCGGTGGACTGTGGTGGAGTAGGAAGACACTGTGAAGGCTGCCACATAACACATCTGCTCTAGAGAGCTATGAGACTTTGCAGCCTTATCAAGGAGTTCGTAGTACTCCAGGTCTTCAGACAGACGTTGCAACATTGACAGGGGCTCATTAAAATTCACCTAAAAATTCACAGAGAGACATCTCATCACTTCTGATTATTTTTAAATGGAAAAGTCACATTGACGCTGTTGTGTGCACAGATTTCTTACAGGCATTGGTATTTTTGAGAGCTCCTTTCCAATACAATTCTTCATGATGCTCCACAGATTGAGGTAATAGTTTGGTTTGTCCGGGATACGAGTTCGCCTTTGCCTAACTGGCTCCAGCTCCAGCGGCTGTGGAGACTCTGGGTTTGATGCCAAAGAAAGTTCATCAAACTGATGGAAGATAAAGAAAATATCGTCAGGAGTTAGGTGGCTTTGATATGGTAATGCAGTTAATACAAAAATAATTAGATATAAAAATTTAACGCACATTTACCGACTGATCATCCGTTCCAGTCTCACTGCTGATCCCACTGATGTTGCTGCCAGATCTCCTGTAGAAGAGGATAAAAGTCAAGTATAAAACAAAACACGTGTGGAGGGAAAAAAAAGTCTGACAATAGAAAATATCAGTTTGTACCTGTGATATTTGGGGTCAGCGGGGACAGTAATAAACTCTGCTGGCTCCTCCATAGCATCAAAGAACTCATTGTCATCATCCTCGTCACTGGCATCGGCTTTCCCTGAAACACCCCCTGAAATGAAGAAAGAGTTGGAAGACTGAATAACTTAACGGTTCAACAGACCTCAGCAGATCAGTAACGAAGGTGGCAGAGTAAGAATTTCTCTGCAATGAAAAGACTCTCACCTTTGTTTCCTAAGGCAGGATTACTGAATGAAGGGGGGAGAACTGTTGCTCCTCTGAAAGCTCTTTCTAGGTGGTTGTGCTGTTTGGCTAGCTGCTCCAGAGTCTCCTCCAGACGTATCCTCTGTTCTCTTTCAGTCTGTAAGGCCTTCTGCCAGCGCTTACTGTGGCTCTGAGCCATGGAAAGGAAGTCTCTACATGCCTAGAGGATCACGCAAAAAAATAGACATTATCAGTAACACAATCGGGGGGAGAGCTGTTTGCTCAACTTTTATTAACGCTTGATTGACTTACGTTGATCATGGCATTGGATGTGATTCGGAACAGCGTGGCTCTCTCTGTGACTTGTTTGACCTTTTCTCCCATGTCCACTGCGACACGAAGTCCTTCAAGTTCTGATAAAGACCTAAAATTGTGAAATAAAGATTTTAATTGGTAAGAGTAATTTAAAAAAGAAGAAGATTAGTTAATGGATAATAGTCTGTTAGTAAGTACTACCGTTGGAGAGCAGACCCATGCTTGACAATGAGATCATTGCAGGTGGCAAGATCCTCCACTTTGCTGTTAAGTGTGCGTAATGTAGACTGGATTTCTGTGTTACGGCACTCTCCACCCTGTCCTGAGTTTGGCGAGACTGCAGGGAAATCATCACCTGAGTCATCTGAGGAAGAAAACAGAGAGTGTCATTAGTCAACACAAACACAATAAGATTCGGTGAAAGAGTTTGCTTCTGGGTGCTTTGTAAGCTTTCTCTATGGAGTCCCCTGCATTGTCCTCTGGTAAGAGTCCCTCTTACCAGATTCCGCCTGCATTTGGACAGCCTTCGCCTTTGCAAGTTCCAAAGCAGTGATCCATCGCTGGCGCTCTACTTCGGAGCTGGCCTTCAGGTGATAGGTCTGTGCCCCTCCATTAGAAATCACAAAATTGCACGAATCTTCCACAGCAATATTGGCTGTGGCCAAGTTAATGGTGCCTCTGCATGTGTGACCCATCTCAGCCTGAGTCCTGAAGACAGAGACAACAACAGCAGTCAAATCTGCAGTTTGCAAATCACTTACATTTATAGATGTGCACTGCTCAGATGGCTTTGTGGTGTTATTGTGGTTCTGTTGCTTTCCTGTAAAAAGGCCTTTATTACAAGGCATACTTATAATAAAATTTTAATGCATGGATCCTCTTTAAGCTACACTTTTGCTATTTCTTTTTGAGCTTGAAATAGAGTAAATTCATTACAAATTATTATAGCTTCAGTATTCTCCATATAACTTACCTGTAGTAAGAGAGCAAGCCATTGCTGAGAACAAACCAGCGTCTTTGGTAACCTTTTATGTAGTTTGTCCATTTGAAGAGCCAACCCTTGTATGTGTCTCCAGGGGTCGGAGTAGGGGACTTTGGCTCTGACATCACAACAGCCTGTGCTTTCACTGAGTGATGTTACAGGCTGTGGAGAGAAAAACATTTACAGGTGCATTACTGTAAAGTTTGTATCATGCACATCACGTTTGATACATGATGTGCATGATACAAGCTCACTATAAAGACATCACACTTACAGTATATCAAGACACATTGTAACTACATCCTTAAGTTTTATAACATCTTATAACCATATAATTCATCAATCTTTGGCTATATAAGACACAATGCGTTATGGGTAACGGAAGCAGTTCAACCTGCGCCACTAAGATCGGCTGCAATCACTTATGTTTATGTTTACCGAGTCATCAAAATTAAACCTACATAGCCACGCTCGTCAAAGGTAAAAAAATATGACTCAACACTGGCACTAGCTCTGGCTACGTGAAACTTTTAGGCTTGTCGTGGCACCTTCCAGTGAAAACAAAACGAGCTGAGGGACGCTGACACGACTCCAATAACCTGCTTCACTACAGTTTTATCGCGTTTGAAGGAAACTAATAAACATCCAGAAAACACAGCTCAGCGCCGATAACAGTGAGCTCAACCGTTCCCTTGGTCTGGTAGGATTACATGGAAGTGTCAAATTAACAGCATGGACACTGATAGTCAACTTACCCCGAATACCACATCAAAGCTACTTAAAACTGTGCCCGCTGTCACTAAGCTTGCGGTTAGCTAAACAACAGGAAGCTTTGGAAAAGCTGACACGCCGCAGACGTTGACAATTATCGTTTTAAACCGTGCAGCCCTCTCACTATGCATCCATCCGATGCATAACTTAATGTAATATAGCTGCAAGACTCACCGATGGGCGGGCATATCGAGCTTGATGATGCGACGTTAGCTCGCTAGTTTTTGCTTCGCTAACCACTTTGCTACAGGTTGTGCAACAAAATAGGGTTCGACCAGCATCTAAACCGTGCGCTTTAGTTCCGCCAGTCAATCTAAACGCCTCTCGGCAGTTGATGTAAATGGTTGTACCCTGTGAAGATCCAGATATTCTTTTCTTTTTTTCAGTGTAATACAATCCATCAAGCCTTTATTTGTCACATGCAATGTTACACATACACGTTACCTGCAGTGAAAACGAGCACAGTAGAGTACAGTACTACAGTACCTTTTGAAATGACGACCTATTAACTATATTTACATTTTGAATCTTCAAAACGATTTTATTTCGACAATTTAACTTTACTTGTGATTTTTTTTATTCACAAATACAAATGGAAATTTTTCAAAGTTAATTGCGATCTAAATTGATGGAAAAACGACTCAAAGTTATTTGGTTAGACTCTATAGTTGAAAATTAACCAGCCCATAAATTATCTTCACTACTTAATAACTTAAAAAAAAAAACAAAAAAAAAAAAAAAACGGTTTGCTGACGTTTTTGATCATGAGAAAAAACTTTATTTATCCCTTATTTGAAAAATAATTTTATCACGTAATGCAAAAAATAATTACTATTATACTATAATTATCGTAGTGTATGAATGTCTGCATCTATGTATACTATCTTTGCTATTGTAGAATTCTCCCATACGTTTCAGTTCAGGGGTCTTTGTCTGTCTAATAATGTCTGTGATTCTGCAGAGGAGCTGGAGAACCAAAAAGAAGAAGACAAAAAAGAAAAAAGAAGCAGGCTATATCAGTGTAAAGAAAACATGCTTAATGTCCATACTCATTCTCATACTAATTTAAAGAAGGTATGGATATTTATAAATACCTTTACATCTGAATCAACTGGCTATGCCCCATTAGTATTGTTCTGGTTTACAGTGTAAATAAATATGAATGGTATTATGCATGTAAAAATAAGTTCATTTATCTGCTTTTCCTTTAAAAAAAAAATCCAAACTACATTGGTGTATGTATAGCATGACTTTCAGCCCAGTTTATAAGTGAACTTACAGATTATGTATTAACGTATAACTAAGAGTTTAGTCCTCCAGGTTGGAGCCTTTTTTGCATTCAGAACTACTTTAATTCTTTGTAGCATAGATTGAGCAAAGTGCTTAAAACATTCCTCAGAGTTTGGTCCATATTGACATGACAGCATCTTCATTGCTGCAGATTTGCCAGCTGCACATCCACTTTGTGAATCTCCTACTACACCACTATTCCAAAGATGTGGTCTTGCATCTAGATCACAGTAGATCAGCAGTTTCTGAAGTACTCATGCCAGCCCGTCTTGTACCAACACCAGTGCCACATTTGGCCACTGACATCACCCTTCATCCTTATTCTGGTGCTCATTTTCAAATTCAGGAAGTCATCTTAAGTATGTCTACACCATCTGATTGGTTTATTAGACATTTTTTTTTATTAACAAGCATTTGAAAAGAAGTGGCCAGTGAGTTTATATTGTTATATTTTGGGAAAATAGTCAATGTGTGCTCCCATAATGCATTCTTATGGTTGCATTAATTCCTGTCATGTAGTTTCCATTAAAATATTGAAATTAAATGCACCTGCTATATTTGCCAGGGCACAATTACAGACCCTACTCAAACAGCTTTCATGAAACTAAAAGGCATTTTAAACACACAGTGCTCAATTCAGTATATCCAGGTTCTTATATAGCACTAGTTCACAGCTACAGTAGTCTTTTTTGTGGTAAGGTAAATAATCTACAATATTAGAGAAATAATTTTGTTGTTTTTATGACTTAACATAGCTGTGATCTGAATTAATCATGTAAATTCCAAACACAGGGAAAACCAAACACTTCCTCTGAATTGTACTGATTTTATTGAACAATTCTTCAACACAACAATGCAGCTTCTATAAACTAGGACATTAAATCGTAGACATTAATTAAAAGATGTGTATGTGTGTGGTGTATTTTATCTATGCACTTGAATGTTTCTACGTTAATTATCCACAATTATAATACACTTCTCCTCCCATTCTTATTTAGTAATGGTGTTTGCATTCATACTCTTTCCACTCCCACTAAGCACAATATATGGTGTTTTCTGGGATTTTTGCTTCTCCTGCAGTAAAGCCACAGTTCCCAGAGGGGTATCGCTGCTGCTCATCTTCTTCAGCAACGCCTCTTCCTCCAGCTTTTTCATCCTCCTCTCGGTCTTCATTTTTCCAGACCCCTTTCCATGGAATCGATGGGAGAGCTGCCTAAAAGCTTCTTTTGGAGTGAGTTTCCGCCCAGACTCGTCCACGTACTCAATCTTGACGTCAGGCTTGTAGCCATCCTTCTCCTTGAAGTCTTGTGTGAAGCCTCTGTATTCTTCCCTGCGGCTGTACTTGTCATCAAAGCCCATCTTGTCCTCAATGCAGTAGTCACCATTGGGCAGGGCACCCTTTGGCGCTTTGACACGTGCTACTTTCTGCATTTGAGTCTCCAACAGACCCTTATTTTTGCACAGCAACAGGGCAGCAGCGAGGCCGGAGTTGACGATGGGCTCCTCGTCCAAAATGGTGGCAGAGGCTGTGGCGAAATCTGGTTGTTTTTGTTCCTCATCCAGGTTAACTGTGCTCCATCCAACATTCTCATCCATATCAGAGTCTGAACCTCCAGCATCATCTTTTTCCTCCTCCAGTTCAAAGTCCATAATGTCTTCCTGGTCCTCTCTGTTGCCTGACAGTCCGTATGTTGGGATATCACCCAGGGTTCTGCAAAACTCTGAGGTAGCATTGAAAACAATGTTGTTCCTCTTGTCAGGATCGTCTTCATTGTCATCTTTAACAAGCTTCTTAACCTGCTCTGCCACCTTTGCCCCAGAGTCTTTCAGGAGCTGCATTTGCTTCAGCTTCCTCTGCTTCTCCAACTGCTTCTGGAGCTCCTGCTCTGCCTCATCCTCCTCAATTACAGCTGGCTCAGGAGGGGTAAATTCCTCATCATCACTTATGTCCATTTCTGCCATCCTGATGTCGTCAGACAGCAGGGGGATTTCATGCGTCACCCCCTTCTCCTCTTTCTTTACTTCTTGGTCTTCATCATCCTCCTGTTTGCGGCCTCGGCCACGTGTCCTGGAGCCAAAGTCAGAGCTGCGGGTGTCATCGAGGTGAAGGTCATCTGCAATGGATGTCTTCTCCTTCTTCCTGATCTTCTTCACTCTACGTTTTGTCTTTTTAAAGCCCACCATTTCCTGTGGTGTGTAGTACTCCGAGGCGATAGAGAGCGCAGGCATTTCCAAGGACTGGGCCTGATTTCGCAGCATTTCTTTCATGGCCTGGAGCTCGCGCTCTCGCTCTCCATCTGCAAAACCACCTGTATTCAACCGGAAGCTCTTTTTCTTCTCACCTTCAATTTCCTCATCATACTTTGACAGAACAGAGCGAGATTTAAACGAAACCATGTCGTCAACGCTCTCCTCTTCTTCGTAAGGTTTGTAATCTGGCTTTTTCTTTTTTAATTCCACATTCTTTTCTGCTTTTTCCTTGTCCACCAGTCCCACATTTACCAGCACATCTTCCTCCTCTTCCAAAACACCTTTGTCTTCTAGGGTCAGGATGACAGTCTGGCCCTCAGAGAAAGACTCTACTTTGTGCTGCACTTTGAGTCCCTTTAAATCTCGAGATGTGTACGCATCCTGTTTAATCTGGGCAAATTCCTCCTCTACCAGATTGCTGACACCAAACTCTTCATCCATCTCTTCCAGAAGTTTGGCTCTTTTCTCAGCCATTTCTTTTTCTTTTGCCAGCTTTCGGCTTCTCTCGACCCAGGAGGATGTATCATCCAGCCAGTCATCCTCAGCTAGGGTTTTCACTTTCCCCAGTTTCTGGTTGAGTATGCGTTTTTCCTTCAAAGCTGCAAGCTTCTCTCTCATCTCTTTCTGCTGCTGGATGACCACGGGGTTGATGGTCTCTGCAACCATGGGTTCCTCTTTGGTCCCAAGCTCCTTCTTGTTCTCATTCAGTTCCAGAGGCTTCAGACCCAACTTTGCCCTGAGTTTGTTTGTTTCCTCGATGCTGAGAGATGCATCTCCGCTCGCAGATTGAGGCTGCACTTCAGTATTGCTTTCCTCATATCCCGCATCTACTTTCTCCTTCTTCACTCGTGGTTCCCCGCTGCTCCTTTCACCCTTCCCACGGCTCTCCCGTCTGCCTCTTTCCCTGGACCTGGAGCGCTTTCTTTTCTCCTTGTCTCGGTCCGAAGTGTCTCTGTCGCGCTCCTTGTGGCGATGTTTCTTATGTTCACGACGGCGCTCCTCTGTGTCCTTATCGCGGCTCTTTTCCTTATGTTTCTTAGACGAACCCATCGTTTATCTGCAAATTACAACAACAATTAAAAATGCAAGCACTGAAAAATAAAACCGCTAGCTATGACAATTTTAAGATTTGATTGATGACGGGAAAGCGTTTAGCTTTCCCGTGCTAACTAGCTTACATTAGCTACGAAAACTAAGTCATTAACCGAAGCCACAACTTACGTAGTTCGAAGACAAAGATTGAAATTTGCGTTCAAAATCCAATCTCGTTAAGGGACTAGAATGGTCGGCTGTATGTTTTTTCCAGGCCAGTGTAAATAACCTCACACCACGTTCGTGTAAGTTTAAGAACAAAAAAAACAGCGACAGTGTTGCTGTTTCCTGAAAACGCACTTCCTGCAATCGACCATTAGCCAGAGGCTGATGTCGCCGCCTGCCGTGCGGGAGTGTATATGTCACGCTCCATTACTTGGTGCGTCTCGGAAACGTGAAACGTTGCTAATAGTTAAATGGATTTCACCGGACGAAGAGAGAATCTGTGAAGCTCTTTCTGGCGTATATGAAGAGCAACGACGGGCAACAACATCTCTGTCCGTTTCTGGCTCTGAACGGTGACACCACCGTTTCTTATCTTGGAACGTAAGCTAGCTACCTTAGCAAGTGCAGTCCTAACAAAATGACCAAAAGCCATCACTTAACATGATACGTTTTGGTACAGCTACGTTGATGCTAATGTGCGGTGGCACAGAAGTTATTCAGACCTTAACTTATCCGCATAAATGACCGAATTTGCAGCTTTTAAGTGTATTTTAGCTGTCGTTATGCAAGATATTTGTGAGACCGAACTTTTACCGATACATTTAAAGTTAGCTGCACTGCGAGCAGCTGCTACGGCGAGCCTGGGAGCTGGTTAGTACTAGCCAGCTCCATCGGCAAGCTTGACAACTTTAGCCACTCGCTAGCAACACTAGTTTTCTCATTCTTTTGTAGACCAGCGTAAACATTAAACACCGGGTTAGCTGGTACGGGTTAGTCGGGGTTGCCATGGCGATTGCGGGACGGAACTAGGTCACAAGTGTTGTGCTAGTGAAGTTTAGCAAATATGATGTGTACGCTGATACTAGCGTTTGTGTTTATAGCCAACTCCAGCTGCTGCAATACTCGTCGCTGGACTTATTGTTGGTAATATTATAAATACTCCTGTGGAGTATAGGAATGAAGCTCGCGCTAGAAGCCGCCGCGCGCTGGGGGGAGTATGTCATAGCTTAGCTTTCCCCGGGAATCCGAGCGGGCCACATACAATAACCAAACGGTAGCTAGCGCTCAGAGACAGTGTACCAAAACAGACGGCACGTTTATGTGATCAGCGCAGAGGTACTGATGCTTTCGAGCTTTAAAATAAAGCCGCTAATTAACTCTGTTGGTAAGAACTGATGCATATTTAGCTTTACCGTTAACTGTGACTGTCCATCATGTGAAGCGTGGATGAGGTTTTATTCACAGCCTGTTTAATCAACCGTACGTTGTTATTAATAGCTAAATACGATTAGCCAAGTGACCTTAGTCATAAAGTTAAATTATGAACTAGGTCAAGTTCGTTTTAATGAAATGCGTAATGCCCTGTCTGTCATTGAAGAAATTGATTTAATTCAGTCCGTGGTTCAGTGTGGTGTCTTTCTGTTGTGGATTCCAGCAAGCTTTTAAGAAGCGTTTGCTTAACCGCACGGGGTGTCATTTTGATATAGTTGTGTGTTACTTTTTTTGCTTACTTATTTTGAGTGTTTTTTCTGTGCTGACCAGCATGACCATTGTTGTGAATTTCAGCAAGCTGTAGGAGGGTAGCATGGCAACTGGAGGCACACCTTTTGATGACAGTGCAGAAGAGCTGCACAACTGGACTGTAACCAATTGCAGTCTTGAAGATAGGCTCAACAACATGGTAAGGGCTGGCCCAATGTTGAATGTCAGAATGGTAGAAGCTCCATAATTTCATTGTACATGTACAATGACAATAAAGGGCTTTTCTCATTTTGAAGTACAGCTCATTATCTTTTTTTTTCTACCAAGTGATATAAATGCTATGGTAACTCCCATTTATAGCCATCTATCCTACTTTCTTTTGTACGCTATTTACACTGTGTATTTTAGTGTTGTATTGATAGTATTATGTTATTATGTAATTAATTGTCAATCAATTTCCCTACGGGATTAATAAAGCTTCTCTCATTCTGATTCTGATCAGTTTCATGTTCAATTTTGGAACTATGTTAAACTGCACTCTCCCTTAAAATAAATAAATTTCATTGATATTACCTTGAATAATAATTAACCTCAAAAAAATGTTGTTTTTTTGTGTGCTTTCCTAAGGATTGGGGTGTACAGCAGAAGAAAGCCAACCGATCATCAGAGAAAAACAAGAAAAAGCTGTCAGCTGCGGTGGTGGAAAGCCGCCTCACTAATGATATTTCGCCAGAGTCCACTCCTGGGGCAGGTCGCAGGAGAGCACGCACTCCTCATTCCTTCCCCCATATGAAGTACACCACCCAAATGTCTGTACCGGACCAGGCTGAACTAGACAAACTCCGGCAGAGGATCAATTTTACAGACCTGGATGAGGTAACATGCTTTGCTTTTTGTTCATGTGTATTACTGTGATAGATTACTTTTCAAAAAGTGGCTTGCATGACTTACTGTTAGTGATATGACGCCTATGTCCCGTCTCAGGTGGTGGTGTTGTATAAAAATGTTGACTGGCTTCATTTGTTGCTTTTGGTTTCTGTTCAAAGAGCTGTTGTGCAGTAACACAATACAGCATTTATAATCTGACAGTGTTTCCTGTGACTGGATGAATATGACTGCTGTCTTTTAGGAAAAATGTGTCTGGTGAACAGGTCTATTACTACTGCAATTACAGGAATGCACATGCATGCCACAGGAATGGAGTAAGGCTAACAAGTCATACTGGCTCATGAGAGCAGGTTGCAGACATATCATCGGTATAAATTTCAGCTGGGAAATGACACAAAAAAATGTTATAGCTTGGCTACCAGAGTCAGGGACAGTTTATTTTTCAGCTTCGGGTGTCCCACCCTTAGCATTTCTTTGTTTCGCTTAAAAAATTTGGTTGTTTTTGTTGCCGGTTGGGAACAAAAATATTCAGTAGTCAGATTCATTAAAACATCAGGTTTATTAACTGATTTATATGGTAATGATCTCAGAAGTCCCAGTATCTGTCAGGCTACACTTATCATACCGTCAAACTAAAAAGTTAGTGATTAAATCTGCTGTGGCACTTCAGCAGTCGCTGCGGGAAGTGATAGCAGAATATTTTTCATAGTTTGATACAGAGTTGTTTGACTGACCTTGTTCTGTTGCACCAGTGTGGGTGGCAGAATGGCAGAGCGGCACACAAACATGGGAGGTGAATTTGGGGATTGTAAATGGAGAAAGCAAAAGAGTAGATTGTTAATATATAACTATTTGTTTGGCTCTTCATCAGTGGAGAAAGCTAGAAGTTGAGGAGAGTAAAAAAAAAAAAGGCAGTTAGATAAATATATAAATAAAATTACATACCTTTACAATATTCATTTATCCTTTGTCAGATGTTTGCTTTAAAGAAACAAAATTCTGAACATTTACTTCACTTGCAGTTTGTGAAATAAAAAATAAATACCCAGAACTTTGAGTGGTGATTTGTCTGATTTGTGATGACTTTTCTTACTCAGAGGAGCATCGGCAGTGACTCCCAGGGACGCGTCACAGCTGCCAACAACCAGCGCCAGTTAGCTGTCGAGAACAAGAAGCCCTACAATTTCCTACCTCTGCATGTAAACACTAACAAAAGCAAGGAGCTGCTCCCCCCCTCCTCCTCTGCCCCGGCTACTCCAGCGATCACCAAGGAAACTAAGAAGCAGAGCCAAGGACTCAGAGACACATTAACTCCCGTCGTTCCTACGAAGGAACCTCCGAGGCTCGGTCATGGCAGCACAGACAGATTGCCCTCGTCGCACAGGGAACATGGCAGAGGAGAGCCGAGAATAGACAGCAGCCAGGTAATGTTTTGTTGTTACTAATTTGATCTGTTGTTTGATGTCCGCTTGATGTCTTAGCGTTTTGATGATTGAGCGGAGAGCAGGTTGCAGACATATCAATCCATTAAGTAGATTGGAATTTTAATGATTGAAAACTCTGACCAGCCTATGGTGCCATGAGGAAAATAAGACTTTTTAAAGCAGTTAGAGGAGATCTGTTCGGGAACTTGAATCTTTAACAGTGTGTTAAACATGTTTGCACATCATTGAAACCTTGTATTGATCAAAACAGGACAAAGATGACATGTGAAGTATTGAAACTGATAACTTGCTTGTTATTTTTAAATGCAACACTATGTTTGAAGTGGATGGAACCAATATCATTTGAATAATTTATAAGTTGGAAAAACTTCAGCGAAAAAAACTTTGGAACATCTAACAATAAGTTAATATCAGTTTGCAGTGGCTGAGTGGATGCTTAGATGCTATGAATGCCTACTTTAAAAGTTTAAGAATGTTACTCAATGTAAAATTGCAAAAAAGGGATTATATTGTTATCTGTGGTATATAATATTAACATTCAGATGCTGCAAAGAAATGTTTGCAAGCAAGGAACAAGGCCTAAAACCAGCTTCTTAGAACTACACGTGGTGAATAGCAATTATAGTTAGTTTATGGGGCAGGTACAAGACCTCCAGCAAAGACCGAGTGTGGACTGTCCTGACCGGTTGAAGTGTTGGAGGTAAATGGCACTTACCAAAAACACATATTTGTGTTTATAGTTAATTTGACTGAGATGCAATGAACATTTTTGATATTTTCTTGACATTTATATTTTATGCAAGTGAAATAACCTAACCATACATATATGTGTCGTCGTCCGTGTGTTACTGCACTCAACTCTGAGAAACAAGAACTAGGATGAAAGTGAGGGAGAGCCAGTGCAGCTGAAACGAGGCTGTATTTAGGGCACTTTATAAATATGCCACCCTCGGTGCCCAGTGTTTCCGCCCAACCCCCTTTCTTGCCCTTGTTTAGCCCAGTCTGAGCCTTCCTTACAGATGCTTGCTCACCTATCCTACAGTCTTTCTCAGTCTACTCTTTATTTTCAATCTGAAACCCACACCCTTACACCACCCTCCTCTCTTTCTCTGGTCTCAGGTGGTGAGCAAATTGGTACAGATCCGCGAGTATATCAGTAAGGCCAGCTCCATGCGGGATGACCTGGTGGAAAAAAATGACGTGCCGGCCAACGTGGAGCGTCTTTCTCATCTCATCGACCACCTCAAGGAGCAGGAGAAGTCCTATTTACGGTTCCTGCAGAAAATGCTGGTAAATTTGATATTTGTTTCTCCAGCTCCACCCGTATATCTTTTAGAATCTGCTTCATGCTTTTAACATCGTTTGGAAATTATTATTTATTTATTTATTTATTTATTTTCTTTTACAAATTTGGCTTCTTCATAACTACAGTAGTTTGTTGTTGTCTTTGGGCTATTCCACACACTGTTTAATTAATAGTTTGATCATATTTTAAGCTATAATATGCTATAAAAACTGTAACTACCATTTTTTATTGTTCTGTGATTTTTTTTTTTTTTAATTATTAATTTTTTGTGTAGTTTTATTTAATATTTTCTCTGAGAAATTAAAATTTATAGAAAGATACATTTTAGTCTTAAGCCTTGTAGTCTACCAATTAATTATCATCACCATCTATTCCAGTCGAGAGGGAGTATATAGGGGGCACATATGGGGTGACCGTGGCGCTGGGGGTTGGGAAGCGCATCTGTAACCGGAAGGTTGCCGGTTCGATCCCCGGGGGGCTCTCAGTCCTGGTCGTTGTGTCCTTGGGCAAGACACTTCACCTACCGCCTACTGGTGATGGCCAGAGGGGCCGATGGCGCGATATGGCAGCCTCGCTTCTGTCAGTCTGCCCCAGGGCAGCTGTGGCTACAACTGTAGCTGCCTCCACCAGTGTGTGAATGTGAGAGTGAATGAATAGTGGAATTGTAAAGTGCTTTCGCTTGAAAAGCGCTATATAAATCAGATCCATTATTATGGCAGTTTTTGATTTTTATCCTTTTTTACTGATTGTTCTCTCTGCTGCTTTTATAGGCACAGGAGAATGAGGAAGATGATGTGGGGACGCTGGACTCTGCAGTTGGCTCAGGTTCAGTGGCAGAGAGCACTTCTCTTAACACAGAAGTTCGATCTTCAGATGCTTCAAATGCAACAGTATGTACAGCTGTTATATACATATGTACAGTACGTACACACTCTGTTTTGTCTTTGAGTTCTGTAATGAGAAAATGGAAACTAAACATTTTGTCCCTCCTCTGGCTTTTATCTTGTCTTATTTATTTCTTTTAACCTTCTTGTTCAGTAGCAGTACAGTATTGTTAACATGACTTTTGGTAAAGCCAATAATGCTGACTGTCTGTGGGTGTGCATTGTTAGGGAGGAAGGCCAGAAGCCATGCGTGCTGACCAGAAAGAAGAATTGGAGAATCTGCGTAAGCAGCACGAGTTGCTGAAGAAGATGCTGGAGCAGCAGGAGCAGCTCAGGGCCCTGCAGGGCCGACAGGAAGCTCTAATGGCCATGCAGTACAGTGCAGAGCAGGCACTCGCTGTGATTGAAGACACCGGTGAGATATACTGTAAAAAGTGACAGGCATAATCACTGTGTACAGACTATTAGTGTGTAGGGTTAGAGTGATCATTCACATCACATCATTGTGTAAATTAGTCTTAGAGGAAAAATTAGAAACGATTTGTCTCACAAATGGTCGGTTATGCATTCCTGACATCTTAGATGGAATATTCTCAGGAAATATTTATTCAGCAGAGCTAATGTATTTACAAACATTAATCAGTATTCTCTGGTAAAGGTGTTAAGAGTTGAAATTTATATTCAGTGACTGACACAAATAAATCTGTTGTGTTTTTTTTTCTTAATTTCTTTGTTATTAGTTGTCACAGAAACCACAGGCAGCGTTTCTGGTCTGAGCATCACCTCAGAACTCAATGATGAGTTAAACGATTTGATCCAGCGGTTCCACAACCAGCTTCATGACTCTCAGGTATAGTAGAAACTGTAAATCTACTCTCTCATGTCCATAAATCATATAATTTTATCCCCTCTGTTTGAGCCATCAGTCTACAGACTTTAGATTTACATTAGATTCATATCAGTTCCATCAGAGCCAGTCGTGTCAGACTATTTGTTTAGTATGGTCTGGGAGTAAATCTGTAATGCTGGTGTGAATGGCGTTAGTCTGCCACTCGTTTGACAACCCATGTCAAATCTTGAAAAATCCTCCCTGTAGACTAAAGCGGTGCCAGATAACCGGCGTCAGGCAGAGAGTCTTTCCCTCTCCAGAGAGGTGTGCTGGTCTAGGACTCCACAGCCTGTTGGCCCCCCTCAACACAGGCCGCTCCTCCACTCTGCCTCTGGCCCACACACTGGTCTAGACACTGGAGCAACAGCTGCCAGCGCCAAACTCACCAAACTCCAGGAACTCCAAGACAAAAAGCAGACCATGGACAAGATCCTGCAGGAGCTGCATTCACTCAGAGACCAGACACTCAATAATAACTCACGTATGAGTATTTTTAAGGCATTCTTTTCAACCATTACATGGCTTTTATTCTTCTAAAGTTGTTGATGAATTGCGTGTGGATTCACTCAGGTCGTGGCTTGTCAGCACAGTACAGTCTGAGTATGGGGGGATCTTCAGAGTTTCCATCCACTCTGACCTCTGGGGCCTCAGCCTCAACTTCCTTTCATCCTTCAACTACACAACAGCAGGACAGCTCCAACTCAGCAGATAAGCTCAGGTGCGTACGCAAACAAAGACACAGCTTGAATAGGCAGATCAAATATCAACAGCAGGTTGCTGTACAGGGAGTGGGGATATAGTATAACATTGACGTCACAAAACCTTCTACACAGCCTCCTGTTGACAAGTTTCATCCTTTTCTAAAGTGCTCTTGAACAAGACACTAGACCTCCTCGTTTATGGCAGTCTTTATTTTCTTTTTTCTATACTTTAGCCTTTGAAAAGGAAGAGAAATGTGAAAATATTTTCCTGGCCTGTCACTTAATTTTGAATGATTAAACCTAGCATATACTCACATTTCATTCACTTCCTGCAGGAAGCTGAAGGAGGTCCACAAGCGCTTGAATGAACTGCGAGAGTTGGTCCAGTACTACGAGCAGACTTCTGATATGATGGTAGACGCAGTAAATGAAAACGTGAAAGACGACGATGAGGAGGAGGAGGACGAGGAAGATGAGACGGAGGATGGCTCGATGTTTGAGGCCATGTTTGACTCGGAGCAGGAGAACCGCCAGCCTGTAACTAACATCAGGTGGGTAACTTAATGAATAAAATGGTTTTTGAATTTCTTAATCTTTGTTAACAAGTTCAGTATCTTTTGTTAAAATGGTTATTATTGTCACTGGTTCCAAGTTGCAATATGATAGCATTAGTAATTAGGTGATTGTGTGTAAGTAATTCTACACCGCAACGGTCACTGCGCCTTATCTGTTTAGGAACCCACAGCGCGGTGGGAACTGGGCAGACCTGAACAGCCTGACCAACGGGCGCAGCCCCAGGAGTGGCGCCACAAACAACCGGGACGGCAGACTCAACACTGAATGTGAGATCAACAACCGGTCAGCCGCAAACCTTCGAAGCCTCAACATCCCCTCAGCCATAGGTACACACTGCACAGACTGACACACACTTGGTGGTGTTAGTGTTATTTTATAAATAAGAATATGTGAGTTGAATAACAGAGTTAGTCATAATAGGCTTATATAAGCTGATACTGCACTTAATTTTTTAATTTTAGTTTCAGTCCAAGACGGTGTAGTTGGAGTACGGCACCTGAATTACATAACAGATTGAGCTAGCCAGTAGGGAAAATATGACATGGGAAGGACTTGCAGGGCTATCTACCATTTGGGGTTTAAACTTTCAAAATAAAAGCAACAAGGTTGACTGCTGCTAAACTGCTGCAGAAAAAATTGTAAAAATTGCTCACCAAGTTTGTAATGCTGGTGTGAATGGTGTGAAAGTCTGCCACTAGTTTGACAACCCATGTCAAATCTTGAAAAATCCTTCCTGTAGACTAAAGCGGTGCCAGATAACCGGCGTCAGGCTGCAGAAAAAGTTGTAAAAATTAGGCACCAAACATTCGTGAGAGTCTATTTGGGCATGCCACCAGGTATTTTAACAAAATCTTATGTATGAGAAAGTCATTATATGTGTTGTCTTCTGCTGTGTTTTGACCATTGTATAAAATAATGTTAACCTTCATTTTTTATTTCTTTGACTTGAACAGCCACTTAAAGTAAAAGTCAGACCAATGTTTTGTTTTGTTTTTCTGTCATCTGTAAGTGATACTTCTGTAACTTTGCTTTGATTTAGACTGCCAGTACAACAGGGACATCCCCTATAATTTGTTGAAGGATGAAGATGGTCTTGATAATGAGGGAGGGGCGCAGGCTCTGGCTCCAGACAGCGAGGCATCGGAGTCTAGTCGGAGGAGCAGCCTTGGGAATGAAGCTGGTTTTGGTCAGAAGGTCCATCGGCAGACTGCGAAGCAAAAACTGTGGCAGCTGCAGGAGCTGGTGGCCATGGTTCAGGTGAGAAAGATGAGAGAACAATGCTCAAAGTTCTGTGGTCATGAGTTGGGTGTAGCTTAACAAAGTAAAAAGATTTTTTTTAAATCCAAACTACCTGTAAATAGCAAAGACACTCCAGATTAAACTGTCATTAAATAAACCCAGCAACAACCACTGTAAACCATCATGAGGCTCTGATTCTGTAAATGTGTGTAAAATTAATCATTTTATCCCACTACTGAGGAATCTGTTGCTTATATGCACTTTATTGGTACTTATGGGACTTATGTTTAGGTTCACTATTGAAATACGAAGCGACTTAACTGATTACAGAGTGTTCCAAGCTTTAAATGCTAACCCCACCAGCTGTAGCTGACAAACCACTGATACTGTGCCAAAGCTTTTAGGTGGAATTCAGTAAGAGTACTTAGACATGTAGAAATGTTTTGGATTTTTGGAGACAAATTCAACAACCATTACTTTTACTTATGTTTTAAATAAACATAAGACATTAGTTTGTTGGAATATGAGAAAACAAAAATGAAAAAACAAACAAACCTGCAACTGCAAGAAAATTAGGAAAAGACTCTTAAAGACACTTAAAGCAGTCAGTTGAACTGTTCCTTTAGATCATAAACGACTGACTATTTTAGTGAAGAAGCACTGACCCAATCTGTGTGTATCCAGAGTGATGACACAGATGGAACAACAGCTAATGAGGATGAAGCTTTACGCCAGCAGCCAAATAACACCAGGGCTTCTGTGCCGGGGACATTAGGAGCAGGATCAAAACAGAGTCCCAGAGAAATTACCCTCTCCAGCAAAGCCAGGTACAGAACTGTAAAAAGATTCTTTTTGAAAACCCTTTATTTGACTTTGAAGTTGCATCACATCAGTCCCACCCTATTCTTCTGACAGAGAAAAGCTGTATGAGGAGAAGCTACGTCAGCAGAAGCAGGAGCTGAAGATGCTTCATGAAGAGCGTCAGAAGCTCATTGAAATCCAAGGCAAGATCCAGGATTTGCAGTGGGCTTGCCCTGACCTTCAGGTACTTGACTCATATTAATACACATACATGCAGCTATATGTAGGACTGGTGGCAAAGGGAACAGTCTCAGTGTATAAAAACTGACATGTTAACGCTTTAAGAATGTAATAAGTAATGCTTTTTATTTCTCATTCTTAGTACTTGAAATTGAATTTTGTGGATTCAGTTCATGTCCACCTGTGTTGTTGTTTACACACAAGTGATTGGAGGCAGCTCAGTTATGGCAAAGCCAACCAATGGCACAAACAGACTTGAAATTTCTAAAAATAACTCACTGTAAGAAAAATGTACATAACATAAGGTTAGTAGATTTAGAAGTTTGTAACATTAAAACATTGATCTCTTGTTTATACTCATACTTCAGAAGTCTTTTTTTTGCTTTGTTATGTGACAAATTGAATTTTAATCCAGTGTAACTGTAACCACAGATTTTATTCCAACATAGTTGGCCATGTCATGTTGCCATTGTGCTTAGAAGTCAGGTGTTACGAGCTGTTTTCAGATGTAAACAGTATTTCTGCTGGTTTTCCTTCCAGTCATCTGTGTCCAGCACAGTGAGTCAGCAGGGTTTGCTGAGGAAGGTTCCACTTGCAGTTTCCACTCCTGCGCCCGCCCCGGCTCCTCCATCGTCTGGAGCCAAAACAAACTCAGCCGTACTCAAAGCCACGGCCCCAGAAGCAGCTACTTCTTCAGTCACTGACAATGAGGTGACAGACTCCACCATAGACGACAAAACACCTGCTAGTTAACTATTTAAACCAACTCTTGTGATATATCAAACACACTTTACACTTTGAGAATAATCCACATCCACTGATCGTTTCTGTCCTTGCTTTGAAATGGCAGCTTTGGTCAGAAATGCGTCGCCATCAAATTTTGCGCGAAGAACTGAGACAGCGAAGAAAGCACTTAGAGTCATTGATGGCTGAACACCAGAGGCGTAGTGGTCTCGGAGACTCTGCCTGCCAGATTGAAGATCAAGAGGGCATCACTACACCCTCGCAGCATGTCAGCAGGGATGAAAGGTAAGAGAGATTCTGTTCTAAGGGGTCTGTCTCATGAGATAATAATTTTTTGAAGATGAATAGCAGCGAAAGTGTGTAACACATGCTCTCTTTTTTGGATGCAGAGCATTTCGTCTGCTAGGTTGTCATTTGTCATTGTTTCACAAACGTTTTGAACCATTGTTCATGATTTGTTATTAGAACAATGGCCACCTGGGGTTCCTCTCCATGCCACCTGGATGATGACGATGATGATGACGACGACGACGATGATGAGGAGGAATATCGCTCGGAGATGGGCGCAGAGGAAGAAGAAGAGCAGGAAGAATGTACAGATAGCACTTCTGATGATGACATTCATCTCTACTCACCAAGCAGGAACCTGTGCTCCTACAGTAACAGGAAGAATCAAGGAAGGTCAGACAAAGTGGCAAAAGAAGGATTTATGTCACTGTGTAGTGATCAATAATTTACAAATTTATATGCTTTTTTTTTTTGTTTGTGTCTGCAGCAATCTGAAGCCTCCGGCAGCCTTTTCCGGTGACAGTGGTGGGCTTCTTCATAACAAGACTAAGGCCAAGCAGCAGTCAAGAAGTTTGAACCAGTCTGGAAGCCAGCAGGGGGGCACACGGCGACAAGAGAACCTGCGCTGGGCCTCGGAGCTCTCCTTCACCGAGGGCTCGTATCACTGGCAGGAACAGGTCAACCAGCTACAGAGACAGTTGGACTACAGCACCAGCATGTGTCAGACACTCCTGCAGGACCAGCAGGTTAGTGCATTCAGCACATACATGCACAGATGCTGAAATGCTCTTTGGTTGAAGTTTGTGTCCAGTGTTTGGATTAAAATCGCTGTCAACAAGTGAAAAGCATTCTTTTTGTGTCTCACCTGTTTCCACAGACACTATCATACATGCTACAAACTCTGCTGACGGGTCAGTACAGCATGTTGCCCAACAACCTGTCATCACCACAGGTTCAGCTCATCATGCACCAGTTACACCAGTGCTACACCCAGCTGGCCTGGCAACAGAACAATATTCAGAGGTGAAAACACCAACTTCAATATGTATTTTTCACTTTGTCTATGAAGTACAGAAACTACATGATGTCACTTTTCTTTCAGACTAAAGCAGGTCCTCAATGACCTTCTTCGCCAGCAGCAGCAGCAGCCTATGCCTTCCTCTTCATCAGCAGGTTGGCAAACCCAGAAGCAGGGATCATCCCAGGAATCCAGCTCCGGCCCTCCAGCCTCTCCTGGTTTCTTCCTCCCTTTCTCCTCTACCCTGCATCCTTCAGCCAACAACATGACATCCCCATTTCCACCCAGTATGATATGCAAATTTATCAGCTTTTGGGTTTAATTCTCTCTAAATAATTTTTGAATTTTTGTGTAATAGAAACGACAGACAGGGCAAATATTTTTTGAGTCTGAAAAGAGAGGAAGTTTGCAAGCAAGCAAGGAAGCAATTTATTTATATAGCACTTTCAGAACAACTCCCAGCTGAAAACAAAGTGCTGTACACTTGACATGCCAGAAATGATACACTGAACAAGTTAAAAAAATAAATAAATAAAAATAAAATAAAGATTAAAAAAAAAAGCTGATAATTAAAATGACATTTTAAAATAATAAAATTAGCACAAATAGCAAAAATAATTGTATAAATGATAATTAGAATTACATTTAAAACAATAAAATCAGGGTCATACTGTGTCATATGCCAAGCAGTAAAAATGGGTTTCAAGACGTGTTTTTAAAGTGGACAGTGAAGGGGCCAAGTTTGCACAAGGATTTTACTTTAACCAGAATTATTGATTATGATGTACTATCAAAGCCAAATTTTACACTTTGCCAGAAATCCTATTTTCCACTCTAAAATTAAAAGTATAACCTCCAGTGACTGCTCTGGCATAAACGCTATTGAAAAAATGTTATTATTGGTGTGAATACACATTTTCGATCGGTGCATTTGATTTAGAAATGGTTAATATATTCAAAGGGGACCTTCAGTAGGTGTGAAATGTAAGAAATCTGACTGTAATGACTTAATTGCCATCTTAATCTAAATTGTTTTTTTTCTTTCTGTCTGAAGGCTTTAATTTATATCCCCTGTTCCCTGGTTCCATGAGTGACTTTCCTCAAGGTGCAGTAGGTCAGGCTACTCCTGAACATCAGAAGCAGCAGTCAGATCCTAACACTTCAATTAAAACAGAATACATGAGTTTCCCTCCACCGCTGCAGCGTTCTCCTCTTAACACTTCTACAGAGAGAGGGTATGTCCATCAATGTTGCCTGAAAACTCATTTGTGTTTCTTTATGGAACATTATTATCAATACCTTTTTTTTCCCCTGCCTTAGGGCGGCAGGTTGGCTTAACACCTCCTACTCAAACAATATCACTCGCCATCAACTGTCTAACGCTGAGGCCCGAGAGTCTCCCTCCTCCTCTCCCATTTTTGCCAACCGCCAATCAAGACATCGTGACTTTGACAAGGGGTCGCAGGAAAGCTTAAGCAGCATGCCCGAGCCGGTCGATCCCACCACCATCACAAAGACTTTTAAAACCGGGCGCAAGGCCTCCGCACAAGCCAACCTAGCCTCCCGAAGCAAGACTCCCAAGAGCCGCCGCAGGAGGAGCAAAGGGCAGGGCAAGAACAGTGAAGGTATTAAAAGTGGAATGCTGCACCCTGCTGAGAGGCCAATTGAATATTTTATGCAGGAAGCTCCTTTTAAAAGCTGTTGAATTCAGTTCCATTGTATTGCGAGTTTATCTTCAGGGGCATTTTTCTGCATTTCCTTACCTAAGTGTCAAATTATTGATATGAGAAACATTATCAGTATGTGTCTTTTCATTTGTTGGTGGCTCCCTCAGGTCACGAGAGCGACAGTGTTGGCAGCACTGCAGACTCTGTCCAGGAGAGGGCAGACACGTGCCACCAGAAGGAGCACAATCAGAGTCTTTTAGACAAACTTACTCAAGAAAAGCTGGACAGCAAGGCTAAGCTTGGGAGCAAACGGAACGACCTCTCCTCTGGTATGGCTGAAGCTGCGTGTAGTAAAATCAATGCACCCTCCTTTTCCTCTGTTATTTCTGTGTGTGTGTTTTCTTTTATTTATAATCCACATTATTTTATTGTAGAATGTTTATTCTTTTTCCTTCATAATAACACCCTGTCTTTTTATTTTAATATATATGTAATTGACTTGGCACATTCTTCATGACCACAGATTTCATTTTAATTTTGGGTTAATTTCCTTTTTTTTTTTCTTTTTTTTTTTTTTTGTCAATTTTAATTTATTTTACTCACAGCCTATGCTTGGAGAACACCCTTCCTCTCTAACAGAATTGCATGCACTGAAGCACCAGGTAAAGTCACCATGCAGATCTTAGCATTACTTAGCTATCCCATGCATGGGGTTTTTTGTTTTCTTCTCCTTTTTGGCTTAACTAAAGATGTGTGCAGGATAAATCTTTAGCTGTGAAAATAGTCAGTAGTTTTTTGTATGGTATTTTCTGTTGTTTGTGGCAGTTTGCAAATATCTGTCTGTAATGGTGTCACATCTTTAAATTTCAGATGCAAGCAGTGACTTCTCACTGTTTGAAACGCTGAGGGAGACCATTTACTCTGAAGTAGCTACTTTGATATCCCAGAATGAGTCCCGGCCACACTTTCTCATTGAGCTCTTCCATGAACTGCAGCTGCTCAACACGGACTACTTGCGCCAGAGGGCACTGTATTCCCTACAGGTAGGCTCAAAATTTTCAGAACATGTTCAACTGCTGTTTAAATCCAATGTCCTGGGTTCACATAATAAGATTTTTGGGTGATTTTTTTTTTTCCATCTGGCTGGAAAGAGGATTCGGTATGAGAATGTGGCACTGAACATCTGTAAATACAGTCTGTCAAGTATTAAAGATAACTTTGATCACTGACTTGATTTTTACAATCGTCTGAAAATATCTGGGAACACCTCTTTGAAAGAAGTTTGAAAGTATCTCTGCTTTTTGTTGAGACTAGAGCTACAGCTGACGATGGCTACAGATCATATTTTTTTTATGTTTTATTTTTCAAAATTAGTTTTTTTTAGAGCTATATCTGGCTGCATTTCCACTAGGTAGATTGATCAAATTATAATCATGTGATTTTAGCTTCTGATGATTATGAAACTGAAATAATGGAAATAAAACTTTTTTTTCACTGTAATAATTCATGTATAGTGAGTCTAGGCTGTCAGTCTGTGTCCAAGTCTATTTACTCTAGAAGAGGCTGTAAAACTTGTTGTGAAAGGAGTCTGATATGAGTCGATGAGCCAGTGAAGCTCACTTCTGTCAGATAAGTGATACTGAGGTGATTTGTTGAGGAGATCCTGAACTTTTCTGTTAGTAAGCATTGCTGTTTTGATGCAGTAAGTCTGTGTTAGCTGCTGTTTGTGGCCAGTCTCTAGCCACATGCATAAAAGGAAGTTAAGTTCAAGAGTTGCATGAAGTTGGTTAAATGAATCCTGTCAATTGAGCAAGATTACAGTATTAACTAAAATAAAGGTGAGGGGTGAATATTTTTTATTTTTACTGGAATTTGGGCTGTCTTCCTCTCTTTTTCCTGTAGTCATTGCGCTGTAGCTCTTTGCCATGGCAGGTACAGTGACATATGCACACAAAACAGTAGCAATGGTGGACAAGATAAAGAAATCATGCCAGGTGGGATGTTAACTTAGGTGTGTGTGTGTGTGTGTGTGTGTGTGTGTGTGTGTGTGTGTGTGTGTGTGTGTGTGTGTGTGTGTGTGTGTGTGTGTGTGTGTGTGTGTGTGTGTGTGTGTGTGTGTGTGTGTGTGTGTGTGTGTGTGTGTGAGTGCTTCAGTTTTTGCTTTTGCTGATGGGCTTCCTTTTTCATGGACTCTCTCTAGCTTGCGTCTTTGCATGCACTGTAATGTTTATATGTCTGTGACATGACATGGGCAGCTAGAGACACTGAAACACTTGATCTAACAGTTATGATACCCTCTCTGTGCGTTTCTTACAGGACATAGTAAGCAGGCATCTAGCCGAGAGGAGCGCAACCGAAGACCAGATGCCCCGTCTTGGTCCTGCAGTTTGGGCTGCCGGCTCTCAGTCTGAGCTCACACCCAGCGAGAGCCTGACTACCAGTGATGCAGTAAGAGAAACATTATTGCTTCCCAGCATGGCATTCTCACACTTTTTTTTTTCTCCTTTCTCTTGCTTCCATGTCGCTTTGGTCCTTCTGAAGCCTTTCATCCCTCATTGTCATCCTTCCCCTTCGCTTTCTTTCTTACATTTCATTATACCTTTCTTTAATTTCTCTCTCGGCCTCATCTCCTTTCATCCCACCTCGTCTTGTCTCTTTTCATCATTCCATGTCCCTCTTTATTTTCTGATTTTAATATTCCCTCCCCGATCTTCATTGTCTTTGAGTTTAACTTGACGGTACGCGTCAGAAGTATTTTTTCAAAAAAGAAAAAAATGACCCTGTTCAGCCTGTGCGTCTGTTGCCAGATCAGACATGTGGTCTTTGTTCTTCTCCAGGGTCCCCAGAGTTGTACTAATTGGGAGCCAAGGCTTTTGTCTGTCTAAATAATGGCTTCGTTCAGGAGTGATGGATGAAATGTCTAATTTTCCATGCTAAAAAGAATGGCGACCACAGCGTATGTGCCTCAAATCTGAACTATGGCTTTTTTTCAGGAGGTGGTGGAGAAAAATCTGAGGATCACGCAAGACACAATGAAGAAGAGGGATGATGCAGAATCTGTGGACAACGACAGCACCATGTCAACCTCCTCCAACCTGGAACCTTTTGCTAATGATGACCTGGGTATATATAAATGTGTTTGGGGGAAATTTGGAGTTACTTGGAGGTATTCATCTGAAATGTTTTTCCTTCTGCCTTGAACTACAAATCTGGTACCTCTTCTTGCTTTTTTCCCGCTGGGCTTGTTAGTGCTGGTTTTGGTAAACTAATCAGTTTACACGTCAGGATCAATAAGTAAACAACAGGACTTTTTGGCAATGTAAAACTTTGACTTGTTGGCCTGCTATCATAACTTGAGAGCAAGGCTGCCATACATTGTTTGATCCCATGGTGTAAACCTGTTTACAGATACAAAAAAATCTATTATTCTGGTCTTTTTCTCTTGCTTCACTGATTGTAAAATGTTTGGTGTGTGTCCCCCTTTTTTCCTCTTTTCCCCCTCCTTTCTGTGCGGCTCTGACAGGCAACACGGTGATACATTTAGATAAAGCTCTGGCAAGGATTAGGGAATATGAGCGCATGAAGCTTAAAGTTGAGTTTAACCCCTGCAGCGCCAGCACTGCAGGTGCAGGCACTTCGGACGTCTCAAATGCTGAACGTCCTTCTGCTAACTCTGCTGAGCACCTCGAAGGTACCTAATCACAAGACCCTGCATGTGTACAACGAAGGCCTGTGGCTGGCTAATTGTGGTCTTTCTTATGGCTGTTTATTATAAATAGATGGCATTTTGAATTAATATATATATTTCTCTGTGATCAGGAGCTGCAGGAGGCGAAGTGCACTGCCCTCAGATCGACACCCAGCAGTTGGATCGTCAGATCAAAGCCATCATGACAGAAGTCATTCCCTTCCTTAAGGTAGGATAAACCACAGACAGTGAAACTGAGTTGTGGCTTTTTGCTAATATTCAAGTGACGTGAATTTTCTATGCTTAACAGAAGCGAAACACATTGTGGTTTATTAGTAATTGCTTATTAAACTTTCAACTAAATGTGTATTGAACAAATGAGCCTTTAAGTGGCACCTATTAACCTTTTCAATATTTACTTTTGAAATGTCAGGTGATTATATTAAACTCTTCCCAGTTTTCAAAAATGTACAGGTTGCAAGAAAGAAGCTCTAAACCCTCAGTTTCAGATTTTTTTGTTTTTCCAGCCTTTAATAAGGTGTGTATTTCAGGTGTATAGCATTGAGCACAGAGGCTGAACTGAGGGTTTGCACCAAATATAAGAGAAAGAGGGATTAATTTCAACTGTGACTCATGCAAAGTCCAAGAATAAAATATGGAGTTGGAAATGAGAATGATAGCTGTCCACACACTGCTTTAATGTGCATTCGGTTGTCAGTGAAGTTCGCGCTTCTGAGCAGTTACTGAAGACTAAAATGACTCGTCATTGTCCGTCTTTCTTCTCACAGGAGAACATGGACGAGGTGTGCTCCGTCCAGCTCTTGACTTCTGTCCGCCGCATGGTCCTCACTCTCACCCAGCAAAACGACGAGAGCAAAGAGTTTGTCCGTTTTTTCCACAGACAGCTGGGAGGCATACTGCAGGTAGGACCGATGCCAGCCTTGCTCTAAATTTGCCTCAACAAGCGCAGCTGGATCACATGAAAAGTTGCCTGTCTGACGGTTCGCTCTTTGTTTTTCTTCCAGGACTCTCTCAGTAAATTTGTCGGGCGTACTCTGAAGGATTGCGGGGAGGACCTGCTTGTGGAGATTTCAGAGATCCTCTTTAATGAACTGGCCTTCTTCAGGCTCATGCAGGATTTGGACAACAGCAGCGGCACCGCTTTGGCAGCCAAACACAAAAATAAGAACAGGGCTGAGCAGCATAGTAAAGCCAAACACAGTCAGAAGGTTACATCTTTTGTTTTCTTTCTCCAAGCATTTGTAATGCAATGTTAGCTTGAATGATCCTAATTTTAATGCTGTGTTTATTTATTCCTCTGTATTAGAATAATACAGCCGGTGGCGGCGATAAATCTCTTTCTCCAGCATACACAGATGAAGACAAGGTAGGTAATCTTCACACCGATGACTGTTTTATTGGGTGAAACTGTCAGTAATTAATCTTTGTAACAACAATGTCTCTCACTGTCTTCCAGGACCAAGATGAGGCTGAGCAGGGAGGTGCCTCTGCTTCCCAGGAGCTTTACCTGCAGACGCAGATGAAGAACAGCAGGAGCAGTGAGGCTTCGGAGGCTGAAGAGGATAATGAGGATGAAGAAGGTGGACGGGAAGTGCCTCTGTCAATCAGTGAGTGAAAAGTGGAGTAAGAAAAGGCGGTTCTTGTGAATAACTTTAGGTACTCAAGCTAAAAATGTTCAGTAAACAGAATTCAGCCCTTTGCTTTAATTTGCAAACAGCAAATTATGTTACTTGTCAGGCAGGTTGTTTCTGAGGTGATAAGAGTCTGATAAGAATTTGAAATGGTCGATAACCACTCTGATAGGAACTTTACATTAAAGGTTTCTTTCAGCCTCACTTTCTTGCTCTTTACTCGGTTTTGTAGTATTTATGACACAAAATTGGCAACTTTTTCTCGCGATGTCTGATCACGCCTCAGTTTTGATTTAATAACTGCAGCCCTCGAACTGTGACAGCCTGAGTTATTCCCGGATGACCCGACGATGCTCCGAAAATCTTCTTGTCGTGTTAAGAAAGTTCCGCTTTCTTCTCCTTTTATCCACCCCACAGGTGGAGTTTGAGGTCAGGTAACTGACCACGAGAGTCAGCACTTTTTGGTCTTCTTTGATCTTCAAGTAGTAGTTTACCTTTTAGGTGTATGTGTGCTCATTATCATGCAGTGTGGTACAAACCAGAGGGGGGAGCACATCTCTGGAAAATCGAGTGTCTGCTCGCTGGCTGAAGTGGAGTCGTTTCAGTGCAGGTGTCTAATTCTGATGCCGTGTTTTCTGCAATTACAAAGCTGCTCAATAAACACCATTATTCTAAAAAACTTTAATCGCAGCCACGTCTCTAACAGGTAAACAGAGGCTGCATGTTAAATGAGCTGCTGTTTAGTAGATCTGAAAGGCTGCTTCCGTAAAAGGCATACAAGTTGAAAGATATATGCCCCTTAGTACAGAATAATAAAAGGTTATCTGCAGTGTGATTGGTGCCCTTGAAATTGTGCAAATATTTCAATTGCTCTTTATCTGTAATCATAATTTATTGCGTTTACATGTTTTTGAATCTTCAAATATTCTTACAGTTTCAAACCCAGTCATTATCTTTTTAAAGGTTTTTTTAAGCACATACTTTTGGGATTTTACGCCTTTATTCAAGAACAAACAGTAAAAACGACCTGGAAAATGGCCAACCAGCTGGGAATCAAAACAGAGAATCGCTGCTCACTTAAACCTGCACCCCGACCACTTTGCTGTCTCATTTTCACTTTTTTTTTGCTTTTCAGGTCTCTCCAAAGCAGAGACGCAGGCGCTGACTAACTATGGCAGTGGGGAGGATGAGAACGAAGAGGAGGAAATCGAGGAGTTTGAAGCAGGACCTGTAGATGTCCAAACATCCTTACAGGCTTCTGCAGACGGACAGGCGGAGCAGGAGAGCACAGCCACGGTCAGCCATGGAGATGTGTGCAACAGCTGTAGCTTACATTATTAAGCAGCTTCTTCTTAGTCTGACTGTGTAATTGTGTTGTACTCCAGGGTACAGCAGCCAGCGAAGCCGAAGAGATAAGAACTGAACAGAGGAGTTCGGAGAATGACGATGGTGAGGCTTTTTCTACGTATTCAGCAGCGGGATTTGATCCCGGTCATAGTAAACTTGTCAGGAATATTTTAGGGCTCTCTTTGCACACTCACAAACTTTGTCTTGCAGAAATTGTGAGGTCAGTTGAGACTGTGGATTCTGGAGTGGAGGAGCATGAGAGGGTGGAGTGCCAGAGCCCCGAGGAGGAGAGCAAAGCTGGGGCTTCTGCTGTTGCCTCAGAGAGGGAGTCCACCATGTACCAAGGTCAGGATGTCACCAAGGAGGCAACAACCACAAGCAGCCCAGACACGGACTCGCCCGTCATGATCAGCGTGGATGTAAGTCCAAATATGACCTATATGTGACTTTTTTCCCCCTTCCTGTTGTAGAAATAATGTCAAACCTCTATTGCTGCTTTTTTTCTTTTTTTTTCTGGGTCTATGCTCAGGAGGTGGGATCTGGTAACACGAGCCAAAAGTCTGATGAGGACGACTTTGTTAAGGTGGATGACTTACCGCTACAGCTCACAATCATGTGTGAGGTGCGTAAAGACTAACAGTAAAAAACAAAACAAAAACGCTCAGTTAAAATTCAAACTGCAAGCATTTTAAAAGCCAAGGGATGACCCCCACCCCCGTGGCAAAAGGTGTCTGATTGTACAATGTGTCTGTGTGCTGTAAACATCAGGAGGAGCTGCAGAAGAGGATCGTGGAGGAGCAGCAGAATAACAACCTGTCGGTAGAGATCCTCAACGGGAACACTGAATTGCTGACTGGGCTGGTGGGAAACGCGCAGGCACTGAAGGAACCAGGTATGGATTACAGTCTCTGTCAGTCAAGATCACAGTTTTGTTTGTGCAGATGTCACACATTTCGCCAAAAGCAAAGCCGCCATCTCTCGGCAGACATCCACAGACCCGAGCAGCTTTTAAGTCGATACATAAACAAACTGTGAAGCTTTCTTTTGTGACAGTAAATTGTACCCTTTTTTTTTTCTTTTGCTCTTTTATTTTTCAGAAACCGCTGCTGCCCAGGATGCTTAAAGAATTATACAGATGTTTTGTTTGTTTGTTTGTTTTTTAGCAACACTATACTTTAAAACCCTAAAACCTGTTCTGGTTGTAGGATTGTTAACTCTTAATCTGATAGTTTAAAGTTGCAAATCATTTGCGACTCTCTCACAAACACATGTGCAACAGATAATACTAAGACTTGTACTCCTATACAACAACACTTTTGTGTTAATTTTATCCCTGAATATTTAATGTGATTTATGGATAATCTGGAGCGGAGAATTTTCTTCTATGCTCTCGATCACAACAGTTAATCCTCTGCTTGAATCGCTATAGTGCTGATGCTCCTATTCAGATCCGCCTTAGATTTTTTCTCCCATGGTTCTGGGATCAGTTTGATATCAGTTGTGATGTTTTGGGTTTTTTTTTGTTTGTTTGTTTGTTTGTTTTAATGTTTTATTTGTCTTGCTCTGGCCTTACTGTTACTGTACATCTCACCTTTTCTGAAGTTGGTTCCTATTTACAAAGAGATGACAGCTGACTTCAGCTAAATGTTTCTTTAGCTTCCTTTAAGCGCCAACTCAGCTTCTGTCCCTTCACACTCCTCTTTATATACTGTTTCAGTTAATGGTTAGTCTTTCCATGTATTTAAAATGTTGGCTACAGTAATAAGTTTTAATTAATAAAATGCTGGAACTTTCAAACATGGTTTGGTCATGTGGTTACTACATATATCATAACGATAAATCTCCATTACTGCTCATTGATTGTTTGCTCTACTTCTTGATACCACTAAATTTGAATGAACTGTCACCTACATAGTTTACTGAACAAATATAATATCTAAAAATATGTATATATCACTTTATAAAGTGGTCGGTGAATGTAAGTAAATATAAGGTATGCCACTTCAACTGGTTAGTAACATAAATATATACTTAGCCGACTAAAGGTCAGCCACTCTATGCATTTTATTGACCATGTCTACACAGTTTGAACGTCAGCAGGCTCTGAGATTTAGAAAAGGGACAAAGGGCGATTTTAAGAGACTTTGAACGTTGCGTGGTTTTGGGGATCGGATGGACTGGATTTCAGAAATTGCTATCTTGCTGGGATTTCCTCACACAACCATCTCTGAGGCTTAAAAAGTTTGGAAAAATAGAAAATATACAGTGTGTTGCAGTTCTGAGTTCTCCACTTTTTACAATCAACTTATGCAGATTTAAAGCTGGAGTTCACAGGTTTACCAGAGATTGGAAAAATGTTGCCTGGTCTGATGAGTCTTGAGTTGTTACATTTGGATGGTAGAATGGTCAGAACGTTTGTCCCTTTTTATATAGATACAGTGATATACATCTTCTGATGGCTGCTTCCTGCAGAATCGAGGTAGATCTAAATGCAAAATGGGATCCAAACAAGAACTAGCAAGATGTACCTAACAAAAGTGGTCATTATCAATCATCATCAACTTGTAAGGATTCATGACTTTTTCTCTGTTGTATAAGAATAAGCTGAATCCCTTTGCTTAGATTTTGCTGGAAAAACAAGAAGTGGATTCATTGGAGAAAAAAAAAAATAGATCAAAGGCACAGTTCACCCAGTCATACAGAAATATTGTTTCTCTGGCCTGTTTTAGTTTATTCATGCAGATTGTTTGAGCATGAATTGTCCAGTTCAGGGTGTCTGCCTTCTCTGAAATACTGAGCGGTATTATTCTGCAGGAGGAGGTCTGCATCTATGGATGGAAGGCTTGTGCTCATGAAAGTGTGACAGGATGTAATAATGTAATGAGCTGAGCTGTTGCCCATCTAGTCTTTTATTTTTCCTGGTTGGTGGATTTAGACAAGACAAAACAGTCCCTGCCTGAAATGGCTGTTTTTTGTAAATTTGGTTTGTTGGATTAAGAACTAAGGGCCATCTAATTCAGTTATAGTCAGAAGCAACGTTTATAGCCAGTATCTCCAAAAGTGGGCAGTTAACATCAAAACAATTTCGATGGATAAGTAGCACTAGAGGTTGGACTGTCCTTTAAATTAAAAACAGGAGAGCATTCATTATTAGAATTCTTTTAATACTCATCATTTAGAACAGTGAAAAAGGAAGTAGTTCAGTACCGATGCACATTTGTCATTGTCAGTGTGCAACATGTCAGTCATGTGGTGGCAGATCATTAAGTTCCTCTAACTTAACTGTTATTGACGCATTTGACAAGAGTGAGCTGGAATTGACACATTTAACAAATAAACTGACATTTTGGTTGTGTTGCACGCACACGCACACAGGTTTCCTAAGCCCAGACTGAGATTAACTTATAGACTTGTCCTAAAATACAAATAATTAAAGTGGAAAAACAAAATGAGGCACGTTTCTCTTTTTTATTAGAAGAGAAAAAAAAGGATTTGGGATTCTCAGAGTTGTAAGTATTACTAAACTGCTTGCAAAACAAATGCTGGAGTGACATGACACTGGATCAGGTGACTGGTTGCTGTACAAAAGCTTAGAGTTTTATCCAAAGGATCAGTTGAGTGTCTCTGTGCCAGGAAGCACTTCCAAACTGATCAGGATTCAGTGTCTAGAGGATCACCACGGCATGCATGGGTTTGGGCAGTCCCTGATGTAGGACTCCAGCTTGCCTTCAGAGACCTGCATCAGTGTCGTGTATGTGGTCAACTGGAAAGAAAGTAAATCGAGGAGGAGAAAGTCGTTACAGCCGATCAAAGTACAGTAGTCTTTAATTTTGTAAGTCCCGGCAATCATAAAATGCTCACCTTATTCAGGACTGGTTTGGTTGACAGCACATCATACATAGTCTTCACTGAGATGTTCTATTTAAATAAAACAAAAGAAATGATCAAAAGGTGATAAGAGACTCAGACCTAAAGCCAGGTTTCTGACAGAATTCTGTCAGTTCTGGACAGGAAGTGGGCGTCTTCAGTACTCACAGCCTGTGTGGTCTGATTCATGCACTTCATGCCCGGAGTCCTGCGGTCATCCAGGAAGAACGGGTCCTTCCAGTGGTCGTAGTTTGTCTCCAGGACGTACCACCGGCCCAGCTTCAGATCAATCCTGAGGAACAAGAGGGTCAAAACTTCAGTGTGTGACATGCAATAACAGCAAGTAACTGGACTGTTTACCATCTGACCTCAGCTGCTAGTTAAGCAACAAATCATGAGAGCATGAGGAAAGCAGCATCACTGACTCATGATCCAGTACTTTTGCTGTGTGTTGGATTTTAGCACCTTAAGCAGTGTACAAACAGGAAGCAATACACTTGTCACGCATTGCTTTAAAGCTGCCAGCCCGTTGCTTGCAGATCAGGATCTGGGTACCTCAGTGACCCTCTAATGTATTTATCAGTAGGTCATATATTGATCAACGGTATTATCCATTCTTACTGGTAGTCTCTTTAGTCGCTTGCCTGAAGGTTTACAAGTAACCAAAATAATCACTTTCTATGGTCTCTAGATACCAAATCGCCACAGATCTACACTGAGATTTTTGCAGGACTTCATGAGGGTGATCTATCATCCCTTTATCCAAGAATACAAGGTTCTGTGTTGTTCAACACACTTATTTAATATTAAGTGGCCTTGATCTAGGCAGCGGTACTTACTCCAAGATATCAATGCTGAGCAGCCTAGACCTGGTGATAATGCAGCCCTGTCCTGTGCTGTTTCCTCCAAGGATGAAATAGGCTGGAGCGAGCAGCTTGGTCTGAGCCAGACGACTTTTAGCTTCCTCGTAGCTGGAGAGGGAAAAAATAAAAATAAAAATATTGTTTCGCAGAAACCGATTCACCAAAGAAACTACAATGCGCTTTAACTCAGTTCTTATGTTGTAGTGAAATTTTCTTTCCAATGAAAGAATTTTATTTTCTAATCATTTTAATATGATTTCTTTCATTGATTTATAATCTGATATTCTGGTATTCTTATGCTTTATTTTTCAAAAACTCAAAAGGAGAGATCATCGCTAAAAAAAAACTAATTTATTACTAACAGTGCCATCGAAATCCCTAAGATGTATCAAACAGTGGATGCACTGCGTACCAAATAACAGCAAAACACAATCTTCTACTTAAATCTACTTTTGTCTTGTTATAGTCGGGCACTGCAGCGTTTCACTGCCTCCCACTTCTACACATTAACACAAAAAGGCACACTGTCTTGGTGCTCATTAGTGGCCAAAAAACTGCTTTAAGTATCAAAGAATACCTGGTTGAATTTTCTAGGACTGATCGAGTGAGAAAGCTCATCCACATCCCATCTCTTTGTCCCAAGATCCACTCCAGGATTCCTGCATGAGAGCAGATCGACACGTTGACAAACAATGACAAAACATCTGATCTTGAACATGTGTAGAACCCCAAAAGCTCACCAATGTATCCTCCGTCGAGGCTGAAGCGCTCGTTCATAGTCAGGGTGAAGATGTTCTGCAAGAGAAACTTTCCTTTTAATCTTCTGTACTTCCACAACTACAAAGAGCATAGGCAACTCTGCTGCCTTAAATAATGTTTTATGCCGATTGAGTCCTCAGATGTGCTACTAAATGACTCACAGGCTTGATGCCGGTGAGCATGCCAACATAACCGGCAAAGTTTGTCGACTTGAAGACTGTCTGGTTGTTTCTCTTGAAGTCGAGGTTGACCACGAGAGGCTTCAGCCTCTCGCTAATGATCCACGACTTGTTCTTCACGTCCCAGCTTTGAAGAAGAACACGCTTTTTTAACCCATCTGAGGCAAGACTTGGCTTAAAATTTGAAAACTGTGAAACTGATAAACTTACCCCATAAATAGACCAAAGTCTAAGTTTCTGCCATGAATGAGGTTACCTGAAAAAAGCCAAAGCCCAACAGTGTTTCAGTTAATTATTAACAAAAAAATAAATAAATAAAAAATCACTTCACTGACTCCAAAAATCAGCCACTTACCCTTTTCGTCTTCTGCAACAATCGACGTGCACACGGTGAACACCTCGTAGAAGATGTTAAACAAGACGACTTCACCTAAGAATGATGAAAACAGAGATTATTTGGATATCCTCTTTCGCTTACTAGAGAGTCGACTACTTCAATTCATTTATTTACCAAGAGGAACCCCTGAAGCGGCTGCGATTCCTCTGATTTCTTCATTGAACGGGCTTGGAAGTGTGTCCACCATTAAAGGCTGTGAAACATTGCAAAGGATTCAATCAGAAACACTTGAAATGAAGTTTAAAAAAAAAAAAAGTATATATCAAGGAAGTGGGAGAAGAGAAGACAGCACTCACCAGTGCAATGTCGACCATCTCTATCAGCTTTCCGCTCGGCACTAAAGCGTCAGCCAGCTCTTTGATGGCTTCTATCATGTTGACCAGCTGAAGAGAATAAGATCACGATTTTAATGCACTTTTTTTTCCTGGGACTTGGAGCATTATTGCGAAGTGTTTTCAAATGACTCTTACATCTGTTTTTTTGTCAGTAATCACAGCCGACCATCTCTTGCTGGGCGGTAAGTCGAGGTCCACTGTGTACCAGCTCACGGCTCCTTTGAACCTGATTAGAAAGCAAAAGATTTAAAAATGACACTACTCCCCTGCTTTTAGTGGTAAGCCTCCGTTCACAGCATTATTGTTCATTGCAGCTAAGTGAGTTCTAATACATTACTGACTTGGTTAAGAATTAATAAAGTGAGTGCAAAGCTAGTCGAAGATATGATGACATAAATGATAAATGGCTGGATAAAACGACTTCTTTCGGTTAGAAAGAAGTCGTTTTTTTTGCCCCGTCTCCCTCCCCTCACTCCAAACTGGTAATGGAAGATGGCCCCCCCTCCCTGAGCCTGGTTCTGCCAAAGGTTTCTTCCTGTTAAAAGGGAGTTTTTCCTTCCCACTTTCATTAAGTGCTTGCCTAAAGGTTGATTATTAGAATTAAAGCACCTTTGCAGTTGTGACTTGGCGCTGCATAAATATTAGTGAATTGAATTGTCTTTTTAAATTCCTGGGTAGGGGAGTGCAGACATCTAAGGGGGTCCTCATCAAAACTTGTTGGGCCTGATTACTGAAGAATGGTGGCAAAGAATAAATCTTACACTTCCCTTATAGCCAGATCTTTAAAACTCTGTGGATAAAGTTTCAAAGGTGAAGTATCTGATGCATATGTGTTGTCCTGATCCCTGCTATCTATATTCATTATTGGCAGTTTTAGCTTTAGTGTACAGTTAAGACACACACACAAAAGGGAAGAAAGCTCGCCCAGAGCTCACTTAGGGTCAATGGCAGTAATAAAATTGCATAAAGAAATAATACAAAGTATTGTCAACGGATACATGTGCGGCTAACAAATTTACGAGGAGTAAGTGAAAGCAGCAGAGCTCATTACGAAGCAGGGCTGTTATCAAACACAGCAGTGACTCAGCTACCAGGCGAATCACGGAGTTTCTGTAACAACTCAAAAACATTAACATGACAGCTACACAATAATGTGACATACGTGGGGCCTTTCGGTGGATACATGTCCGCCCGACAGTCTTCTGTGTACTGCAAACACACGAAAGTAACAGCAGTAAATAAGCGGGAGAGAAGGACACTGTCTCTTATGGTTCAAACATCACTGAAAACAATGCAGTCAGACAACAGTCGAGCTTTGATAACACAGCGTGTTAGTGTGGTTAGAGAAATCTCGCTTACCGGAGGCACAAACTGTGTCCATACGACACAGAACGAAGCCGCTAAAACGAGAAGCACACCGGGACCCATTTCAGAAGATCTCCCTCAAACCGCTTTCTAATGTCCAGCTCGGTTTGTTGTTTCGTTAAGTTTACTGCGGAAGTTCCTGCTGTTTATCCCATGACGGCGAACTGACTTTTGCACAGCCGAGGGGAAACAGGAAGAGCTCGAGAATGTATTAAACGCCCTTTCCATTAATAAATGCAGGGAAACACGAATCCCACACGTCTTCTGTGTGGATAAAACAGCACAGTTAAAATGGCTTTTGGTTGCCAAGCGAGAGACGAGAACAAAGCAATTACAGAATAATTAAAGTGTTATAAAACACCCCCCCCCCCCCCCCCCCCCCAATGACAGGACAGTGGTTGTTTCCATACGGAAGCGAAAAAAGACACCCGTGATGATTTGCATTTATCATTCTCATGTGACAGCCAGTTATACACGAATATATATGTATATATCAAAAAATCCCGTTACTTTCCTGATTACTTATTTTCAAAAGTATTTAGTTACTTTATTACTTTGTTACTTTCTAAAAACGTGATGCACAACCTGAAAACGTTATATAGCAATAGACCTTTCAGCCCAATTCTATTTTTTCTGCATAATCCATTATATACAATTAAATCAAATGAAAAAGTCTTTTTATAACTTGTTTTATTAGTTTGAATCTTTTAACTTTTTTGCATCAAGTAAAAATGAAATTATATGAAACATTCTCTGACTTGAAGAAAATTTTTCAACATTTAAACCTATTTTCTCCATATTCCAGCATACAAAATAAAATAATTTTACACAGCAAAACATAAATAAAGTCAAAGATTCAGGACCACTAAGTACTGTTGCTCTTAAGTCTATTTTCACCTGCAATAGTAATCCCTTACTTTACAAATTACTTGAAAAAAGTAATCGGATTACAGTAACTCTGGTCATAAGTGGCTGTCACATGAGAAAAATAAATGCAAATCATCACACGTGTCCTTTTTCACTTCCGTATGAAAACAACCCTTGACCATGTATATGTATGTATACATACATATATACATATATATATATATATACATATATATATATATATATATATATATATATATATATATATATATATATATATATATATACATATATATATATATATATATATATATATGTATGTATACATACATATATATACATATATACATATATATACATATATACATATATATATATATATATATATATATATATGTGTATGTATACATACATATATACATATATATACATATATATATATATATATATATATATATATATATATATATATATATGTGTATGTATACATACATATATACATATATATATATATATATATATATATATATATATATATATATATATATATATATATATGTATGTATGTATACATACATATATACATATATATACATATATATATATATATATATATATATATATATATATATATATATATATATATATATATATATATATATATATATATATATATGTATGTATGTATACATACATATATACATATATATACATATATATATATATATATATATATATATATATATATATATATATATATATATATATATATATATGTATGTATGTATACATATATATATATATATATATATATATATATATACATATATATATATATATATATATATATATATATATGTATGTATACATACATATATATATATATATATATATATATATATATATATATATATATATATATATGTATGTATACATACATATATATATATATATATATATATATATATATATATATATATGTATGTATACATACATATATATATATATATATATATATATATATATATATATATATGTATGTGTGTGTGTATATATATATATATATATATATATGGTCATCTATTTATAAGAAAATTATCTTATGTGGCTTCTTCACCATTTAGTTACTTCATTGCCAGTGTAAACAGGAATCAAAGACGTTTGACAGGCCTGTATTATTCCTTTGAGGCAGAGCTCTTGTGGTCAGTGTGCATTTTCTGTAAAGGTTGTGCAACAGTGGAGCTCTATACAAACTAGTATTAGACACCAGACCATCTACAGCTTTTATACACAGTTTAAAAGATGTTTGATTGATAATCACTTTTGTCACCATTGATTTCATCCTTCTATGGTTTCTGTTTTATATGTCTGTTATTTTGCTTTCTTTTCATCTTTGTAATGCTGACAGTTTTTTTTCTCAAGGTTGTTTATAATTCTGACTACAGGTAGGGACTATGGATAACAATTAGGTTGTGGCTAACTCAACAAGCGAGGATACATTTCAGAAATGTTTGTATTCATTTTATAACTAATTCTAGACTAGGTTTCATTCACACCAATATTTTGCACGTGAAAATGTGTAATATCTATGCCCCCATAATCCTTGGGCATGTGCCCAGTGTGTCCATTTAGTAATGCATCAATAGGCCAAAAGGATAAATGCCTGCAGTGGAGGGTAAAACACATGCTGAGTTGTGTAAGTGAATTCACTTCCTCTTTTGAGTTGCATTCATGTAACCTTGTTGGATAAAATCATTGCAAATACTGAAGCACACAGAGTACTGTCAAACTAAGTTATGGATTAACGAATTAGGTATTGCTGCCCTATAGTTAATTTCCCACTAAATAATCTTCATAGTTCACATATTAAATACAACTATACAGGCCATTTGATTCCTATCAAAGGTTGCAAAAGCATTCCACAAACATTAGACACAATTTTTACTCCAGAGCAAAGCAAAGAATCTCACAAAGATGAACATGGCTGTAAAAAAGGACACAAAACAAAATAAACATTAAAAGTTTATTCAAAATACATAAAACACTCACAGTCATAATCCCATGTCATATGATCAAATCTATAAAATGCATTCATTTACAAAGGCATGACAGCAATCCACATTCTTCACTTGCAGTACCTGTCTGCTTTCATTTTGCTTCGCCTGCAATAAAAAAAAAAAAGGACATCTTATATTCAGGGTTAGTCAGTGCAAATAATACGTGTATTAATTCCATGATTAGAATACCTTGAATTTAAAAACTGCTCTAAACGGTAACTACAGAGTTACACTGATTTGTGTAAGACTTTATATACCTTAAGAGTAGATAAAGATTATGCCAACACACCAAAGTAGGATAAAACCTCTGAAAATTTCACTGTGTAAAAAAACTAAATCAGAAAAGAAACAAAAATATATATACCCTCCAGTTTTTTTTCTAAACCCTTGAATCCCACTTGAATTTTTCAACTGAGATTTTTTCCAAAGCAAATCTTCATTTAGAGATGTAAAACTGCTATCAGCTTTATCTTTGAAAGGGAGTCACAAACAGAAGTGAAGTGCAGGTATAAAGTGGATTTTGAACGCACACATGCTGATCTTGATTGCCACCTTTTCATTGCTTTGTATTACACAGTGTGTGAACACACAGGCCTCTGCAGTACCTGAGTTCTTTCTTTTTACACAAAACACTCCTCTGGCACTTTGAATTGAATAACTTCAGGTATAAACACTCGTTTGAGAAAGAAGATCCCTTAACAGAGAGCGCTCATTAAAAGAAGCGTAAGTGGCCGACAGTAAGGATATAATACACTTATTTTCACACCTGTCAAGCAAAGCTTCGTGAAATTTTCCATCTGTCCTGGCTTTCTTTAGGACAGTGGCGTCGCCCTCATTAACCCTGAGCCTTCGATCTTGAAAACTCTGAAACTTCTTCCTGTAAGACACACACATTAATAATGGTATTAGAAAAAAAACCCTCACTATCTAATTCACACACACACACACACACACACACACACACACACACACACACACACACACACACACACACACACACACACAGAGAAATGTTCAATGACATCAAGGCTTTATAAGCAGCTAAAACCTTAAGAAATAATTCCAAATAATGCTCCCAAGTATTATCTAAATGTTGACAGTGGCACCTAAACAGCAAAAGGCTGAATGGTTAAGCCTGCCAGCTGCCACCAGCGACCACGCATACAGTGCTCTTATTTAAATACTCAGCTGCCAGAAGCGTTGAAGTGGGTAGTAGGATTTCCCCTTTAATTAATACATGTTGCTGTGCATCTGAATAAGCTTCACCTGAATATCATAAAGTCCCTGGAAAAAAGCTTCAAATAATCCCTCATTTTAACTTAAGCCACCTTAACAACATACTTAAATATCTGAGACAAAACCTTCATAAACAAGCGCGGCAGTGTGTCGGAAACCTCTCTGATATTTACTTTCTCTCCCATTCTGCCTGCATTTTGCCGTTCCCAAGGCACACTCCATCCTGAAAAGCATTTCAGACGCTAAACACTACATCAAGACACAGGCTCAAGGGCAGCCATTATCAACATGTCAGCAAGATGAGTCCATTTCCCCCGCATTCATCTAAAACAAATAATAGAGTGGCCAACGAAAGCCAAAGCATGCCAAGCAAAAAAACTAACAAAAACACAGCTTCAGACATATTGCCCGGAACTTAATAGGCCACAGACAGGCTGTATATAAAACACTTGAAGCATTGAAAGCGAAAATGCGCCGCTGCCTGCCTTCTCATCACGCTTTTACAGCAGACCATCAATTGTGCCTTTAAAGGCATTGGATTGATGAGGCAGATCCTTTAGGCGTGATCTTCTTCACACCCAGGCAAGTGTTTTTGCTCTTCAAATCTTGTCAGTAGAGACTGACACTTGAAGATAATTGTGAGGATAAAGAAATTACTGTTTGTTTCCTTTTATTTTCCTCCCTGGTTTTGGGGAGGCAGATGGTGCTCGGCAGAAACTGTAAAATGTCAAATTATTGCAAAATATTAAATTTAATTACTGATAGGAAGCATCAAGTGCTTGTAAGACAAATTCTATTAGCAGTATGAATTTTTACAAAGAAAGCTTATCAAAGCAGAGTTTATGATTTACAGAAAATGGGACGGAAAAAGGTGATGATCATTTTGAAGCTGATGGTTGGTCCAGGCTCGGGTTGTCTAGGCAACCCTCTGAATGTATTTACTACTCTGCCATATGCCAATCACCAGTATCCTGTACTAAAGTTTATCTTGAGAGCTCCCAAACTCTGGTTGCTAGTGTGTTTCCACTGTAGTGACATCATCACCAAACCGAAGGCAGTGGTTTTCTATGATCTCTGATCGTGACATCGACACGAATCGTTTCCTGTCTGGATGCAGAGATTAACCCAACGGGCATTAAGCTTTGGCCTTTTCTAACATAACGATTTTAACTTGGGCATTTTTCAGTCTTCTAAGCTCTGAAACCGAAGCATCATGTGTAGATGCAGCTCACTGTTTGGAACATCGAGAAGTTGTGACCAGCAGTGTGGTCGGGGTTCAGATGATTTACTTACGCTGAAATATTACAAATGATATGTCATATAAAAGAAGTGTTATTCCTCTTTTCCACTAGTACCTACTCGGCTCAATCTGGTTTTGGTTGTTTTCCATTACAACTGAGAGCCACCTCAATGTGTGTCAGGTCGCCGTAGCAACATGGCCAAAAGTCTTTTGATGTCATTTGTATGCGACACAAACACAACAAAACAATGAAGAACGTTGAGGCGATGGTACATCTGCTGCTCGGGCTACAGCTTTTAGTCAGACTCAAGGACACGGTGTTGGTTTTTGTGCTGCTGTTTCCCTTGTTGTTGGGTTTCAAAAAGTTGTTTTCACTCGTCGAGTGATGCCACTGGCTGGCCAATCAGTGGCATGCGACTCCACTCACTTGGAAACCCAGTAAAGTAGGTACTAAAAAAGTACCTGGTACCTCTTAATGAATGCCTTTAAATTTAATGTTTTTATGACGTTGTAAACACTGGAGGTAAAACTAGTTTAACTACGTTGTTTTTTGAGTAGCTTATCGATGAGAATTCATACTGACTGATACCTATAGCTTTGCTATAGATACAGTAATTCCCTGTCAGATATCCCTCTTTTCCTATCATTTTAACCATCTTGGAACGCCTCACATAAGCACATCAGCTTATCTGTGTTTCACTGCTTGCTACAAGCCTTTTTTTTTTTAAAGTAGTGGGCCGTGGTACATGCAGCCGCTTTTTCTGGTCACCTTTGAAACATGAACGTCAATAAATTACAACGTCCTCTTTTTCACTGGCCTATTTTGAAAGAGAACAGAAACTTCTAGTTAAACTTCACATTAATGGAGCACAAAAGCATCTACTGAACTTAGCAAAGAATAACAGGTAATTATAACATTTACTTATTCTAATTTCCGATAACCCTTTTATCGGAGATGATTCCAAAGAAAATATAAGAGAACTTAACATTTTTTCTTCATTAGTCTTTGTTTGGGCTGCTTACACATTTCATAAGCACAGCTTATAAACAGCAGAGGTTACGTACACATAATTGATCTCGCAGGACTTCACGTTGCCCCTGTCCTCATCTGCAATGTCATCTTTACGCTTGACCTCTCGTTCTGCACAAGTTCGGATCTGTTCTTTGTCCAGTCGGAAAAAAACAAAAAACAAAGAGAAAGAAGAAAGAGAGAGAGAGAGAGAGAGAGGAGCAGGAGGGAAGTGGTGCGTTACATATCAATATCTTGAACTCCATGAAGTGAGGTCACGACATTTCCCCCTTCCCACTTAACAGTCAGGCCCCTACAGAGATTGCATGCTTAAAATCAAAGGATTAACATGCAACCTTGTGGAAGAACACTATTTACACATCACCTTCACCATCTCGCCATCCCCTGCTGTCTTGCTCTTGGCCACAATGTCCCCGTTGTCACTGTAGGAAATGAAACAGCTATTTGCTGCCAGGAAAGCCATTTTACCCTGAAGCAGAACAGAAAGAAAACACAGGAGATGGGAAGAGGGGGAGAGGGGGAGGGGGGGGGGGGGGGGGGGGCGTAGATTAGATAGAATTGCAGTGGGATTGGTTGTTGTGACAGGCATGAAAGGTTGCCCAATATTTGATGTAAAAGAGTTTCAAGGTTGTGCTGGGCAGCTTGTTTATAGTTTCAACAAAGCATGAAGGCAAGCAGCACGCTGCAGTGATAAGGTAGATGCTTTCTGCATAATGAGCTAGTTGCTCATAACTTCAGGTAAATGCCATCTCCCATGGGCTTAATGTCAGTCGAGAGGCATGTTGTATGAATCAGGGCTCTTTGGGGCTGGTTGAACAAAAACAAAACAAAGGCACTAAAACATAAGCGATCCTTTTACACGATGTGACACAACCACAAAATATGTATGTTGTGTTTCAAATACTAACTGCTGGCACTCACGGAGAGAAATATTTACAAATTTCAAGAACATAAAGTTCTTATTAAAAACATTTATCATTCTTCTGCAAGTTTGAAGGTATCCAAAACATATGAAAAAAAGAGAAAACCCAAGTAAATATATTCAAATATCTTATCAGACCACTAATTGTTTAGTCTATTATCTTACTTGCGTCGGTGCGATCAGTAGAGCAACTTAGTGTTCACAGCATTATCTGATGCTTTAATTTTTATCTTTATTTAGTCTGTTATCTTTGTTTAGATTTCTATCTTCACATGCACGTGTTCTCTGCACTTCACTGCACAGTGGTGCTGCTGCTAGCGGGCTAGTAAATGCACTGATTAAATTTGTGCGACTGCCTTTTTAACCAAATCATCTCTTCAGAGTATAAAGTCAGACAGTAAAGGGACTAAAAGGCTGCACACCAATTAAAAGTAAGACGCCAGGGTCCCTCCAGTGTTTGTTGGCAGCCACTTTGATAATGAAGGCAATTAGAAACTATGACATAATCATTATTTTTCTTATTTTAATCCAGTGCCTTTAGCAGTTAAATCTGGCTGGTGTACTCTATCGAGAAGGGTTCAATAAACCCAGTGGAACCATTTACTAGATTTAGTGGAGTGATAGCTTCATTAGCAGAGAATAAAGTATCTAAGGTTTTCTATTCTATGTTTCGGCAGCCTGGCCATCCATATCTATGTGAACCTCATTCCTTTGAAAACACTGTCCCTTTTATTAAAAAGAGTCTCTTCTAACACGGCAATGAAAAAATAGGAAGTCAGAGAGCATTCAGCCACAAAAGGCAAACAATTGTACAAATGAAATTACTTGACAACAACTTGCTAGGGACATTTATTGTATTATATAGCGACGGGTTGGTTTTCGGTTGGATCGTCACAAGCTTCCAGGTGGATGTAAATGAAACACAAAGGAAGAGGAGGGGTAGTGTGGGGGCTGCACCTGCTTGTTTTGGTCTATTATGCTGATGCTGTAGTGTGAGATCAAGCAACTCTAATTTTCAAAATAAATGTCAGATGTTCAGTCGCGACTTGCAATAACACAAACTGGGTAACTGTGCCAACAGCAAAAACAAAAAGAAAACTAAACAAAAACAAACAAAGGCCGTATCAACTTAATGCTAATGCAATGTGAACGTTCCCGGCAGCTGCAGCATTTAATTGGTGGGTTGAGTTATATTTTGACATAATCACAGAGAATTCAGTAGGTTTCAGGATTTATCACTGTATGGCTGTAGCATGTTTTATATAAGAATAATATATATTATATATATATATTATACTTATAAGATAAAAAACAATGAGCAGAAGCCACAGTGAGCTGCATTCAGCACGCTGCACACCTCTTCATGAGGTAACAAACTTCTTTCACAGCCCTGCTGCTGGCAGACTCAAATATGTGCAGCATGAGTCTGCCAGAATAACTGAAATTGACATTAATAATAAAATCAATAGTTTTGTGACCTGTGGGATTAAGCCACATTTTCTGTCACCACCAGAAACTACTCAAGCTACCAATCTGGAATCTTGAAAAGAGGCGTTTGTTTTCTGCAAAAAACTCACTGGACTAGAAAGAAACTCAAACAGCAGCTCTGCATATCATTATTGAACTGGTGGCATACATCGATTAGAAGATTTACTCACATCCTGGAAGACTGGTTCCCATTGTTCCCTGGAGCCAATGGCATCAGAGCGCCCCATCACCACACCCTCAGAGCTGATGCCGAGGTACTTTCCATATCCAGACTTCAAGGCTATCCTGCGACAGCAAAAAAGAAAAAAACCCTAAACAGATTTGTAAGAAAGGCTAATCTAATATTCAAAACACGTTCGCCACAGAATATGTGTTTCTCTGTGAAAAGAATAGTTCAATAACATTAGTGTATGAATCTGAGATCTATCACTGAAACTAATGCATAAGAAATAGCTCTGTAACAGGCAGCGTATCTTCGAGGATTGATTGCCCATGGGCTGGTAAATTACTTGTGTACATCTTGACAATAGAAACAGATCCTTAATATAAAATGCAGAAATGGGGTAATAAATCTACTGGTGAGAAGATGAAAAAACAATGCAGTTTATCTTTGTATACTCACCGTGTGTCTGAGAGCTTGATGGCAGTAAACTGTTCGGGAGGATCTGGTCCTTCATCATCTGAAACACAAAGCAACGTTTGCCTTTTAAAGATTTTACAGGTGTCAGTGGCCCTCTTCAGATTGTTTAAGTGTTATATTATTGCTCTGATTATAATCTTGGCTTTATTCTATTTTTTGAACCCTATACATAGTTTGTCCTAATTCAATATTTAGAGTTTGAACCTTTGAATCTTTGAACCCGCTTCGTATTTTACTTATGTATGTTTTTCATAAATGATGCAGACCCTCTGGTTATGCAGTGCTGTGCTCTGGGCGCCTGAGATGAGGCTACTTTCTGACATTTACCATCAGTCAGAGCTTTCAGGAATTCACAGTCCATCATTCAGGTCAACGCAGAGCAGAGTCTGAGATGTTAAAGAAAGCATTAATGAAACACAGACACATACACTGATTATGTTTGGAATATGTCTGACTGTGACCGAGTGGGGTGGCTAAAAGAACATCCGCATGTTTCCGCTGACCTGTAGGTGACTGAACATTTCTAAAAGGCTGTAACATCCACAGAGTGGCATCAGTGTAGAAATCTCAGTAAAGACGATAAAATCTTTCATCTCCCTCTCGGTGCTCTAGCTTGTGCCCTCTTTCATCTACTGGAAATTGGTGTTTGCGCATGCAGAGGATGAGGACCCACTAAGGGAATTGGGATGTTTCAATCTTCCAGCCATTTTCACAGGTTCTCAATAAATGTGGTCTGAATTAATTGTTAGCAGTGTCTCTGTTCTGGGAGGACTGTGTCAATGAAAAGCGCTTCCTCAGAAGTGCCTGAAGGCAGAAATGGGTGAAAACTCAGAGTTGGCTCTATCCTCCTCCTCAAGTCAACCCCTGTTCAGCCTTTTCAGTCTGGTGTCTGGATTTACTGCGTAAGTAATTACTGCTTTGTGGACTGAAGGCGAATCCAGGAGCCTACGGTAAACCTCACCCCGAATTAGGTTTTTGCTTCTCAAGTTTGCACGAGCATGGAATAAGTAAAAAGCTGCAGACTTTACATCTTAATTTAAAACGACAAAATGAAAGGCAGAACCACTTATATCCTACTGTACACAGTGACCCCCCCTCCGTATAATCCTGCTCTTCAATTATCCTTGCCCATAATCAACATCATGTAGATAAGTATACACATAAAATAGTCTGAAAGTGTTGCAAACAAGAAAATGTTCTGTTTATAAAATTCCAGACAATTGAGAGAAAAAAATCCTCAAGTTAATTATTGTGATTACTATTATGACTGTCAAAGAAAAGCATCCTGAGCTGATACGGAGCTCTTTTGGACTACTGCAGCACTACTGATATATTATGAAACAACAAGCCTAAAAATAACTATGCGTTTTCTTTCTGATACAGAAAAATATGATCACTGTTTCATCTGTTAGTACAGAGGTTCCCAAAGTGTGGGGCCCGCCCACTAGGGGGGGTGCAGAGCCATTGCAGGGGGGGCGCGGTATGAAAAAAAAAGAAAAAAAAAAGAACGCTTGGACACTGCTAGCATAATGGACAGTTTTTTTAACAGGGCGCCCACACAAACGCAAAGCAGGAGATGAAGCATCGCCAAATATGTTTCCAAACCAACTTCCTTCCAAGCCAAAGACTAGAAAATATAGTGAAGCATATCTTCCCTTTGGCTTCACCTGCACAAGTGCCGAGGTAGGTCTCCGCGACAGAATTAGTTTCCCCTGCGTCGGGAGCAGTGCTGGGCTGTTCAAATCACGGACAAACAGTATCCCACATTCTTGATTTTTAGTTCACAAACACTTGTTGTAATGACTAACTACTCCTGACATTTTGAAGATGTTAGCTCTTTAGTTAAGTTACAGCGGGATACAAATAATATCAGGCTGATCCTGCCAAGATTTGTTCCCTCGGTTCAAATCACAGACAAACAATATCCCACAGTTGTTTATTTTTTTAAACCCATTTTGCACAGAGAGGCATTTTTTGAAAAAATGTATTGATAGCAATGTTGAATATTATTACACAGAAAAAAAAAACAACTACACGTAAAATAATCACACCGTGACGCCTCTGCCTTTCTAAATGGAGGGACAGTAACTGCGAGTATTTTGTCTCTATCTGCCATTCTGCAATTCATCTCATGTAAACAATAATGTGGCGCACAGCGTGATGTGAAAAAAGGCACATACCTTTGACGTTGCGAGACGAACTACGTATTCCTCGTCCACACGTAAACGCAAAAAAGGAGTTTTAAAAAATCTCCATTTTCAGTGATTCCAAACGCCGTTTACGTGTGGATGAAACAGCTGCGTTTTCAAAAATACCCATGTAGGTGTGGACGTAGCGTAAAAGAGTTAGTATTTTATTTTAATACTACCTGTAATTTATTGCAGTTTACTTGTATTTGCTTAATTGTTTACTAAATGTTAGAGGTTTGAGACATTTTTCTTGTAAAACAAAGGGGGCCTAGCAAAAAAAAGTTTGGGAACCACTGTGTTAGTAGATGTACAATTATCATCCGATCATATAAGACCTCAGAGAAAGGGCGATGCAAATTATTGTGTTAAGAGTAGGGCTGGACCATATGAGGAAAATCTATCACAACATTTTTTGGCTACATCACAATACACGGTATACAAATGTTATTTTCAACCATATAGTGCCATAGAATTTAGGAGACAAAATAAAACAACTGAAATTAAGAATGTGCTCCTTCATGCTTCTAACATATAAAAATTTTACAATAAACCTCAAATTACAGAAACAAAAGTGTAAACAGTGACTATAAAAACAACTGACGAGGAATAGTCACAGGTATCACAGCTGATTTATTTAACATTTTCTTTGGTGTGTGGGGAGACGTGGACATGCCGAGATTAAACTGTCTCATTTTGCAGTGGAAGACTTTTCAGCTGGTGGAATAAATTCATGGTACTGCTACCTTTTGCAGCAATAGTTTTACGGCATGCTTTGTTAATGACTGCATTTTGTCTGTGGTGGGGACCGATTTGTGGCATAATTTGCATAGTTCAGTTTTCTGGCCCATATCAGAATTTTCATAACCAAACCATGTCCATGAACAGAGGTAGCCCCTTGTTTAGAAATAAGGTCCTCGATTTGTTTTGACTGGTCCTTCTGTTTGGAGCTACCTGGTTCTGCTTCATCCCAGTAGCCATGCTGGTATTCTCTGTGCCCGCATCCATGTAGTGACCATCCAAACAATGAAAAAATATTGCTGTATACAGTGTATTTTGCCACACCATGAAACAAATGATAGCATTATAATATGAAACGATAGATGTTTTAATTACGTCATCAGATATCTTTCGTCATATCGCACAGCCCTAGTTAGGAGTGATGAGAGCTCCACTCCACCACGAACATGCAAAGTCAGCAGGTCATATACCATAAATTCAGCGACAGGCTCAGGCTCCCAGTGCAAAGTTCTACTTTAATGACCACATCTGAGGTGCAAATGACCTGAGCTGAGGGGCCTGCCATCACATGTCTGCTTTTGTTTTGTTTTTTTTAATCCACATAATCACCTCAAACTCAACTCACCACATTCAGCTTCATTTGTCCATTTCCCCAAAGTAAGGAAGGCAAAGGGAATGGACAAAACTTGAACAGGGTGAAACTTCTGGTTCGGACTTCGTACAGTCCCATAAAAAACAAAACAAGACCCAAAACAAAATAAAAAAAATAGACACCAGTGAAACCTAAATCACAGTTCCTAGGAGCTGATCTTACAGTTAAATCTACAATAGATAACTTTTTTCCCTTTAGTGACTCAACAGGAACTGTTGTGCCACATCACATAACTTTCCTGTTTTACTCCTAATATAAAAACAACACTGAACACAGCAGGCAGAGTGATGAACACAAAATAAATAACTATGAGCACAAACTAGAAGAATCATGTCATTAAAAATTAAATCCTAGATTCACACACTCCTTTTTATACAAAGAGGAGAATGGAAAGGAGTATCCATGTACATATTCTTTGTTTATATTAGCATTACCTTAGTGGATCAACTTGATCTACTTGCTAACCTTTTGGTTGTATTAGTTAGCATGCGTTTGGACTGCCAATCATTAGCAACATGGCTAACTGTAATAATAAGCTGCTGTACAAAGGATTACAAAAGCCTAAGAATATGCTTTTAAACAATGACAATAACATTTCAATAGCATGCTAAGGTCATATGAAAACACAAAGCTGGATAACAGCAGGTAGATGTTGTTGCTTACCGACTGAGAAGAAATAATTCCAGCTTACTGCTTATTTTAAACCACATTAAATTCCAAACCCTCATCCATAATTGCTTAGTACAGGCAGCCTACTGCTAGCCTAGCGCTATCCACTAAGCACTTCCAAGTTTCTTTGCACAATCTGAGTTCAGATTTCATGATAATGTCTCATGTCGCTTAAAACAAACAAATAATAATAAAAAAAACCTTGAATGAAATTTAGCTCTATGCTGTATAGATACAGCACAGGACACAGACTTCAAATAGTTTTACACTATTTATCAGGTAATAACTTCCACTGTCTCTAGAATAAGCCATGAGCTGCAGAAATAGCTGAACCTTTGAAAAAAAATGAGTTGAATTTTGATGTAACCCCAGTCTCTCCTCTTACCTTTGTGTGGTGAACCGAGTGTGAAGAGACCGGTATCCAGGGCATGGATGTATGACTTGTTCTGCATCTCTATGGCAACTGTTCCTGTAATTTCTCCAAAGCTGCTTACAGACCACCAGCCACCTAGTGAGAAAAAAAGGTCCATGTCAGAGCTTAAATAATGCACGGCACTACTGTGAATTTAAGAGACATTAACAGTAGGGAAGAATATATTCCTTCAGTCATGAATGTAACAAGAATGTTAATGTTTGAATGAGTTTAAATGAGTTTGAACAGACCCCTCTAATTTATTTGTTTTTATATCTGAAACAGATATCATCTTAGCTGTTTGTATGCTCAAAGAACACTTACTGCTTAATGGACAAAATAGTAATGTAAAATACAGAAGATATACATACCAACAATATCAAGCCTTTCCTCTTCATCTGTGGCTTTTCTTTTCTTATCTTTGTTTTTCTTCTTTTTCCTGTGACATTAATATCAAGATGGAAAAGATCAGCTTCTTAATGAGCTCTAGTTAATAGACAAATTAATGTGGGTATATTTTACCCTGCCAGCTACAAAGTTATTACAATACATATATACATATTCTTATGTAAAGAAAATGTTTGTGTCAAGTAAATAGGCAGACTGCTTTGTTTTAGTATTTTATTACTTTTTTCACACATCAAAAATGTCTTAATTTGTACAGTAGCTAAATTTAATTACAAAATAGACCTTGCAATATCCAAGCATTTTCCTTGAAATGCAACTTCCATTCTCTTGGAATAATACCAAATAATATATACTAAATACTAAGCAATACCAAATGAATATTATCATTTATTATTTTATATGGATAAAGGGTTTCAGGACTTCTGTTTCTCCATAAAAGTATTCAGCTCTAGTGAATTTTAACCCAAACTCAAAACGAGTTTGGCTTTACAAATGCAACAAAATACAAACAAGTCCAATGTTTTCGAATATTTCTGAGTGCGTCTTAGCTATAGGTTGGAGCTTTCATTTTATGAAGTTATTTATGTTCCTTATAATAAATATGATATTTTTTGCAAACCACATGCTGCATAATGTGGTTTATTTTTTTTCTTTGTAGTTCTTTCTCTCTCACTTACACTTTCTTTAACATTGCTAACAGGTTAGTTTATGTTACTCCAGTTAACTTATGCTTTAGGAAAGCCTTCAGGTTGGTGGTTTAACACCACGCTTTATCTTTAAATCTTTCTGTTTATTTTGACTGGTAATTATTTCACTTGCAAAGCCCTTTTTTCAAAAACGTTCCTGTCCAACCTTAAAGACTGTAGATATGTTGGTTAACTACGGGTAAGAGGTAAGTTTCTTCTTTGTAGCATTACTGTTAGCCTAGCCTAGCGTATTAATTAAAGCTAGGAGAGAAGAGAGCACATAATAAGCCCCGAAAAGTAGTTGAGGTGGCATCGGGTAATGCCACAAAGCAAATATAGCCCTTACCCTTTATTATGACCTTTTAAAACCAGTTTGGTAGATTTTACGTGTGCGTATTCCGCCATGTCTTTAGCTAATGTTAACAGGTAACACAACAAACAAACGCCTTTTCCCGTTCAGAAAAGTACGGTGGCTGCGAAGTAACATTCTGAACCTGACCGTTCAGCCCACATTTCATTCATTTTTTGATTTACAAATGAATGAAATCTTGCTACCTGCTACCGTAGTAAATATATACAACTAATCAAAAGTACAAGAATACTAATAATAGAAAAACAAATTAAGTTAAGTACTCTGTAGAACAAGGTAGAGTGTGGTCAGAATATAATGTGCAATTAGTACAGCAAATAGCATACTGTTGTAATGGTATGACATTCAAAATTTTTGAATGTTAGTATATAAAATTACATTATTTCACATGAAATATTTTTTTTAATTCTGTGCTACATTTGCAAATATACAAATTAGTACAGAAGCATTTTGACAGATAATCACAGTTCAGTAATCAGTCAGGGTAAACTACTTTAGAAACATCATAAAATAACATAATAAAATCTCTCCCAGACTCAAACCACACTAAATAAACTTTGCTCTTTGTCATTTATTAGGTCATAAATATATTTTTATATGCCACATAATTTTATATACACAGTCAGGATCTGAAAAAGTGGCATTTATCTCTCTTTTTAAAAAAAACAAACACACACACACACACACACAGACACACACGTACACACACACGCACAAAATGTTAAATGGTCTCTGAGTCAAACCCATAAGACCCTTCTCACATATTCATAAAAAGACACCAATCAGGGTAGGTGGAGGAGGCGTGGTTGACTGGGTTAGTGCTGCTGACCTCTAGCAGATGTCCTTATGTAACCGTGTATGCTAATGATGCCTCATTAGCAGGAATGACCATGACAGGAAGTAATAAATCATTTGTGGATACTGTCAAAAATTAAAATAAATTACACAGTATCTTGTGCTATCTGCCTAATGCAATAAAACTCAGCTAGTAAGAACTCTGTAAAAAAAAAAAAGAAGAAGAGGAAATAACTACACGCAACTTCTGCAACCATCTTAACTCGCACAACACTTGTTGACTGATGCAATAGTGAGATGGCTGTAATGCCTCAGTGAAACTCCTTGTGTTGCTGTGCTTGAGGAAAAGTTGATTTTGTGTGTGGAAGATTAATCTGTTTAGCAAAGTCCTGTAAGCTTGAGGGAAGTTGGAAAGTAGGGTTTTCAGAAATCATGAATCAACATTTTACCAAGAACTGAATCCCAGTTGTAGTGCTTCTGTCATTTGTCAAATTCAGTAATACTCTGACATCAATCCCTGCTGCTGATGGGATTAAACAGTCATAAGTTTTACTGAGAGAGCTGAGTGATTAAGCTTAGAGTCCTTAAAATGAAGTAAATAAGGACGATGTCAAATGAAATGGTAACACACTAACTGATACTTTAGGACCCGAGCATAAAAGTAACAATAACATCCAGTTGCAGCACGTTGCTGCAACACAAATGTCCCACATATTAATACATAAGAAGATATGTGGGTGGGTTTTGTTTTGGTTTTTTTTGGATAAAACAAGAAATCACTGTAAAGCTTGATAAGAGTTTAATATTAAGAAAATCATTTTGGTTGCCAGATTGAAGAACATTCTGGTGGTCATTTTTTAAAGATACATGAATTATCATGTTTTCTATATCAACAGACCATCAAGCTTTTAGTTAGGATTGTTTTTTAATATTTAGGGCAGAGCTTTTGCTGAGATCTTATTTTTTGGTGAGTATTTCGATTGTTTTGGAGGGCAAGAACAAAAATGTGGTTATGAAAGAAGAGTCCCCCGTTTCCTGACCCGGAAGCAGCGAGAAAGAGCCACTTCTGTATGACTTTGAGTCATGGAGGGTAAGGTTTAGACTCTTGCCTGTGCATAAACGCCAAACAGCTTTTCAGACCTTTTCTGGCCTTCTTGGAGTGTTTTGGTGAATTTCCTAGAAGGGGCTCTGCCTGAGGACTCCATAGCTCCTTGGAGACTTCAGCACTCACATGAACATGTGAAAATTGTCGTCATAATGTAGGATCAGACGAATCAGTCACAGTCACACAATCTAAGACTGGTCCGCAACCATCTGGAAACCACCGATCGTGAGCATTCCCCAACTAGTTGTGGGTGGCCACTGGAGGCTGATGGCAATTGCTGGGAAAATGACTGCTCGTTTCCAAATCATGCAGGTTTGCAGGCCAGTCAGGAATCCCCTGGTAATCACCTGTTGCTGTTGAAAAAATGTATGTTCCCCAACCTGTTATCAAAAGTCTCCTTCTGATTGCTTTGACCACTAGTGTATTGCTGGATACTCATAGTTTGCATGGAAGCGAGGGACTTATCTATAAACACTGATCAGATACTCTCTGAGCTGTAATGAAACTATGAAAAGTGCAATGCAAACCACAAATGGAGAAGTTTTACAACAGCTGAGCTAATAGTTTGCAAATCCTTGTAAGGAATAAAAACTACAGCCAACCGTGGCAATCTGCTAACAACCAAAGGAATCACAAGGAGGTTTTTGGTTCAGCACCTACTTTGAAACTGAATTCATCCAGCAACAGACATAAACCTCCATGAAACACTGTTAGCAAGTCAGTGAATACATATTTGTCCCTAGCAACATGTGATTGTATCGTAGGTCATATAAAAAAATTATTTTGCTTCTTAGTTGGCAAGACTTTTCCTCTAGTGGGCAGTGTCCACCCTTGCCCAGCCATAGACACTTCCCTGCTTTAAAGCTTGTTTAAAGCAAAATCCATGTTTCAATTCTGTAATTGCCTCTCAAGTATGGCTTTTAGCTGTTAGTGGAGAAGACTGGCATTTTAACTCTGAACAAGTGGAAGTCTAAGTGCAGTTGGTTTTCATTCAAAACATTTAATTGACTAAACATAAATTGGCTTATACCACAAAACAGTCACAGAAAATGTAGGATTGCGGTCACAGAGTAGCTGATTAAAGATTTTTTGCTGCAGACCACACTTGTTTGCAACCAAACTTTGTCCCCCCCAAAAATCTTAATCAATATCATCAAAAGGCTCATTGGTCACCCATCTGTTGTCTGTATATTTATTGCTTCAGACATACATGACAATATCATGACTTGGAAGTTGATGGCATGCTTTGCTATCAACAAGACAAGATTGAAAATCCTCAAACTCCTGAATATATAAGATGATGCAACTAATTGAAAGATAATAAACTTTACAACAAACAGTCTAAATCTTTGATGTTCATCTGGTGAAGGATGAGTTAATTCAGACACATTTCTGTGTCCTTATGTGTCTTTCGTGTCCTTGTTAAAGGGCCTTTTTGTCTAACAAGTCTGCTTGCTCCATTAGCTGCCTTTCAACTGTGAAAAGACACATTCATCATCCTTTGTATGCACTGTACAAAACTAACACTGCTGACATGGACATTTACTTTTTATTTAAGGCTACCTATTTTATTCTGTTTAGTTAATTAGTTAATGGTTTACCACTTTGATCTAAACAGAAAGTGGAAGTAGTCTCGTGAAAATTTGCACAAATATGTTCACTATGAGAACCTGATTGCATGAATAGATTTTCACCCCAGTGATGCAGTTAATGTGAATACCTAATCAGGCAATCACTTGGCAGCAAATCAGTGTATTTAGGCATGTAGACATGGTCAGGATGACCTGCTGAAGTTCAAACTGAGCATCAAAATGGGGAAGAAAGGCGATTTAAGTAAACGTGCCATAGTTGTTGGTGTCAGATGGTTCGAGTACTTCAGAAACTGCTGATCTGCTGATAATTTCTCACACTACCATCTCTAGGCTTAATGCAGAGTCATCGAAAAAAATAAAGGAAAAAATATCCTGTGAGCAGCAGTTCTCTGAGTTACTGTTCCCTACCCTGCTGGTAGGAAGGCAAAAGTAACTTAAGTAACTACTTGCTAACACCAAAGTATGCAGAAGCATCTCTGATCATGCAACACAGCAGCAGAAGACCACACCCTGTGCCACTCCTGTCAGCTAAGAACAGGCAATTAGGCTACAGTTCACATGGGCTAAACAACACTGGACAATAGAAGACAGGAAAAATGTTGCCTCGTCTGATGAGTCTTCATGTCTCCTGTGACATTTAGATGGTACGGTCCTAATTTGGCATAACCAGCATGAAAACATGGATCCATCCTGCCTTGTATGGATGGTCCAGGCTGCTTGTGGTGTAATGGTGTAAGGGATATTTTCTGGGCATGCTTTGGGCCCCAACTGAGCATCATTTAAAACACCACAGACTACCCGAGTAATGTTCATCCTTTAATAACCACAGTGAACCCATCCTCCGAGGACAACACGCCAAGTTGCAAGGCTCAGAGGATCTCAAACTGGAGTCTTGAACACTGTACTCAGGGCTGGATTAATCATTCTGGACACATCTGCAGGGGCTTACCACAGTTGGGGGCCCATCCATTAGTCTATTTAATTTAATTTAAACATTTTTGACAAATGAAAAAAGGCAAATCTATTTACTTTCACATCAATTATTATTTAAGCACTCATTCAGTTGTGGAACTGTGAAAAAGCACAACAGATGGAGTGGAGTGGTACTGGCAAGCACCACTGAAAGGAAGGAAAGGAGTTAACTGTCAGGGAGACGTAGAGACAGGGATGAGACAAGAACGTGTGTGTGTGTAAACTTAAATGAGATATATTATTATTCCTTTACAAAGACTTTATTTTCCATTTCATATCTGACAATTTAAAGATTTTAGTGGAACAGTGCACTGCCTTGACCACTTTTTTTTCTGTAAGTTAAAGTGCTCCATAAAAAGTCTCTATAAAACCGTTCTGTTTACACATACTTGTATGAGATGTATGACTACTGAGAAAAGAAAAGCCTGACCATAAAAACAACCAAACCAAACATTTGTGCCCAGAGGTCTGTAAACCGATAATCCAGGCATGGCCTCCACAGTCACACATGTGCAGATATTTGCATGGTGTCCGTGTTGCAGACAAATCTGCAGCAACTATGTTGCTACTACTGTGTATACCTAATACTAGGTTGGAGCCCATTGCCTTCAGAACTGCATTCATTCTTCGTGGCCTGACAACATATATTAATCATCTCCAGATGTTGAATCCTAATTACAGCATCACAGATCCAATTTATATAAGTGAAGGCTAATAATGAAATTTAAAGCCTTAAATATGCACTAAGACTCTGGTGAATAATGATATTATGATTTTTATCACATAACATAAACAGATGTACTGAACAAATTTTACATTTACTTTTTTAAGGATTGCAGTCCAGATGTTTACCAAGCAGTACAGATGATGAATTAATTTGCTGTTTATGGTGATTTTCATCAGAAATATATTAATTAATTACTCACATTTATTACCAGTATACTTATATACAGTGGGGCAAAAAAGTATTTAGTCAGCCACCGATTGTGCAAGTTCCCCCACTTAAAATGATGACAGAGGTCAGTAATTTGCACCAGAGGTACACTTCAACTGTGAGAGACAGAATGTGAAAAAAAAATCCATGAATTCACATGGTAGGATTTGTAAAGAATTTATTCGTAAATCAGGGTGGAAAATAAGTATTTGGTCACCTCAAACAAGGAAAATCCCTGGCTCTCACAGACCTGTAACGTCTTCTGTAAGAAGCTTTTCTGTCCCCCACTCGTTACCTGTATGAATGGCACCTGTTTGACCTCATCATCTGTATAAAAGACACCTGTCCACAGCCTCAACCAGTCAGACTCCAAACTCCGCCATGGCCAAGACCAAAGAGCTTTCGAAGGACACCAGGAAAAGAATTGTAGACCTGCACCAGACTGGGAAGAGTGAATCTACAATAGGCAAGCAGCTTGGTGTGAAAAAATCAACTGTGGGAGCAATCATCAGAAAATGGAAGACATACAAGACCACTGATAATCTCCCTCGATCTGGGGCTCCACGCAAGATCTCATCCCGTGGGGTCAAAATGATCATGAGAACGGTGAGCAAAGATCCCAGAACCACACGGGGGGACCTGGTGAATGACCTGCAGAGAGCTGGGACCAAAGTAACAAAGGTCACCATCAGTAACACACTACAACGGCAGGGAATCAAATCCCGCAGTGCCAGACGTGTTCCGCTGCTGAAGCCAGTGCATGTCCAGGCCCGTCTGAAGTTTGCCAGAGAGCACATGGATGATACAGCAGAGGATTGGGAGAATGTCATGTGGTCAGATGAAACCAAAGTAGAACTTTTTGGTATAAACTCAACTCGTCGTGTTTGGAGGAAGAAGAATACTGAGTTGCATCCCAAGAACACCATACCTACTGTGAAGCATGGGGGTGGAAACATCATGCTATGGGGCTGTTTTTCTGCCAAGGGGACAGGACGACTGATCCGTGTTAAGGACAGAATGAATGGGGCCAAGTATCGTGAGATTTTGAGCCAAAACCTCCTTCCATCAGTGAGAACTTTGAAGATGAAACGAGGCTGGGTCTTCCAACATGACAATGATCCAAAACACACCGCCCGGGCAACAAAGGAGTGGCTCCGTAAGAAGCATTTGAAAGTCCTGGAGTGGCCTAGCCAGTCTCCAGACCTCAACCCCATAGAAAATCTGTGGCGGGAGTTGAAAGTCCGTGTGGCTCGGCGACAGCCCCAAAACATCACTGCTCTTGAGAAGATCTGCATGGAGGAATGGGCCAAAATACCAGCTACTGTGTGTCAAACCTGGTAAAGACCTATAGTAAACGTTTGACCTCTGTTATTGCCAACAAAGGTTATGTTACAAAGTATTGAGTTGTATTTTTGTTATTGACCAAATACTTATTTTCCACCCTGATTTACGAATAAATTCTTTACAAATCCTACCATGTGAATTCATGGATTTTTTTTTTCACATTCTGTCTCTCACAGTTGAAGTGTACCTCTGGTGCAAATTACTGACCTCTGTCATCATTTTAAGTGGGGGAACTTGCACAATCGGTGGCTGACTAAATACTTTTTTGCCCCACTGTATAAAAATAATCTTAATATGGGAAGAACTGGCACAAAATGTGCTTTAGATATTGTTGGTGTCCCCCACATTTTCTCAGCTAGTTACAAAGGCATATGTATAATGTGGACATCAGGCACCATTGCTTGGCATCACATATAAACAAGTGCCTTATTTCAATTCTTCTTCCAACTTTTCTCATTCTTCTCATGTATAACCTTTGCTCGGTTTCCCTTCTTTTCCACCTTTCGGCTGTTTTTCTCCCAAAACTTATGAAGTCACTCCCACCTTCCACCTCACCCCTGTCACTCCCTTCCCCTGATCCCCCTTCTCCCGTCCTACATCTGCCACATTTAATCCTCCAGCGGGGGATTCAGGTGATAGAAGGTTAAGTTGCTGACAGTGTGTAGTAGGTGTTTTCATAAGTGGCAGCGTGCTGTTACATCGCACTGTGGCCGCACTCTCACTCCGTCAATGTCACCGCTCCTTCACGACGCGTTTCCTCGGCGCGTGTTTGTGCAGACTGCCAGAGTTTATGATGTGGACGACATCTGAGGGAGAGAGACGGATGAGGATGTGTCAAGTGGCTCGGTGGCCCGAGGCTGCTTAGTTAAAAATGTTGTAATGGTGTAATTTTCTGAGAGTGACTCCAGGGAGGAGAGCGATGTGCTGGACAGGGGGAGAATATAAACGTATGGCCTCTTTAAGCCATTTAATGCATACTTATTGTGACTCTATATTTCACTGAAATTGATGACAGCATTTTGGTAGGATGCGAAAAAGGACATAAAGGTTGATGTCAGACTGTAATTAATGACAGTTTTTAAACCGCATACATCATCCCTTTACAGCAGTTTTTTAATAAAATATCAATACAGCCAGGCTTTACTTGACTAAAATTACCTGTCACGTGGTAATTATGGGATGGAATGCCGTGTCTCAAGTTGTGATTGAACACAGAGTGAGAAGGAAATTGGCCTAACATGCATATTTATTCTTGTATTACCAAATGAAGGATGCAAAAACCCCCCATTTATCAACAAAAGACACACAATTAAAACGATTAACTCACACAGTGGAGGGGAAGGCTATTTATCCTCACATGAATTCAGCGCCTGCCTTAATACTTTTCATGCTGGACTGGCCTGTGGTATTACTTGACTTCATGGGGCTTTGGGTCTGGAAATTGACTACAGTCTACAGTCATTTAGAGGTCTTATGGCAATTTCGCTGGAGGTTATGGAAGAGAGGAGTTCAGCGAATGGATAAACACCTGTGACATTTCCTTTCAGCAGAGTGTTCAAGGTAACTGTTTCCACACTGGGTATTTTTTTCTTTTTCGCTCCTCTATTGCTAGATTTTAACGCCTCCTCTGAGTGGAAATCCGTCTATGTTATGCCGTTTCGTTGCTTTAATCCTCAATACACACATTTGCTTTTGCCGGGACTTAATTTAGCACGTAGGGGCTTCGGGACATGATTAAATCACAGTACGCTTAAACAGCGCCAGAAGCGGCTTTGAATGTCAATTTTGTCAACATAAATGTACTCTAAACACAATATTAAATTATGCAGAGTTTGATCTTTGGGAAGACAAAAGTCTGTAAGACATAAACAATCCTGTTATCAGTGACCTCTTAAAAACATATGCTGCTCTTCAAGGTTATAGAGGGGGGGGAAAGAGATAGGTGCTGAAATTTTTACAGCCTCTTAGCCTTGAGAATTGCTTTCAGTGTTCCTTAAAAAACATAAAAAATTTAAAAAAAGAATGCTCTGACGTCTATCTAATTATAAACTTCCAGAAAAAGCCACTGAAAATAAACTTCTTGGTTTAATGTTTTTCTTTCTTTCCAGAAATAACACTGCAGAACTGTTCAATGACAGCTCCTTTTTTTTGTTGCTCTGAATGGTTAGCTGTCCACGGCCCTGCTCTACTGGCTCACGCCTTCTTATTCTTGCTTCACAGAGCCACATATCCATGTTTCACTCCTTCTGTCACCATCACCGCTGCCACCTCCCCTCCCCAGCTTTCCCCGCTCTGTGCTCACCGTCTACACATCCTTTCAACCTCATCTTCACACACCTTGAGATTGCCTTCCATCAGCTGTGAATGTTAAAAGAGACTAATTTATGACCTAACCCGGGTCCCTCTGCAGCAGCGCCGAGGAAAGGCAGTCGGTCCGGGCTGCAAGAATGACTCATCTGCTCTCGTTGTTCTGCGTGCTGTCACTAGGTGGCAGCATACACACATGCACCCAGCACCTCTCTCTCTCACACACACAATACTGTTTGCCTCGTTTGACAATGAGAATTTCAGGCAGCATCCCATAATGAATCAAAATGAGATATTTTTGAGTAATATATATATGTATGATTGGGGTGAAAAGGCATTGTTTAAGACACACCCCACAAAGTATGTTGAGCTTTCAGCTAAAAATCAGTTATCATGAATTAGTCTAAGAACAATTCAAAAAAAGCAAAAGGATAGTGCTCATTAAAGTATGCTATCGCTTGCTGGAGTTTTGGGGAGTTTAGCGCACAAGAATCCAGCTGCATGATAGCAAATAAATTGCCTTATTTACACTCTCCACGGGTGGTATATTCTCTCCGCCTAATTATTCCACTGCTCTTAATAAGCAAATTGCCCCCCCCCCCCCCCCCCCCCCATTTCCCCCCCTCTGCTATGAAATAAAGGTTTTTGGAGCACTTGAACAGAACGTGAATGCTGTTTCATGCCACATGTTTCACCTCCAGCCTGGTGCTCTCCTCAGTTACATTTGCCACATTACTCACTGAGAGGCTTTTTGACTCGAAGCTGCACAACCACAGAGCGTGGCTGCATAATTCACAGTCTTGTGTATTTTTAAACTCATCCTTACATTCATAATGCAGAGAAATTTGAATCATGTGACAGTGACACGCTGTTAATCTTTCGTGTCTGTGTAGGCATCGAATCACTGCTAGTTAACGAATACATGGGACACACACACACACACACAGTTCGAACAAAAAGAACACTGGCTTACATTCATGGAGACTTACTCCAACCCTAACCATGACTACTACTTTCCTAATACCCAGATTGGTCTACAGTAATATGTCCCATCATACAATACACGCGCGCTCTCACGCACTCTCGGGCAAATCAAACCGACTACATCTTTACAAAGTCAGATTTGTAAACCTCTGTTCGTTTCCTTCTAAATCTCCACAAGCACAGATGGCCTTGCTCCCTCTCTCGTCTTTCTAACCGAAAGGACTTACTCGATTTGACATCACCTGCTACCAGCTGGCACGTATCCTTTCACCAGCTTTGAATCTGGTCCACCCCCCCCCAAACAGGCCAGTGCAGAGGAAATGTGATTTTCATCATCCCGCGCAATTAGCGAGATTTAAAGACGTTTTGTGTCACTGAATGAAAACATCTTCCATTGTTGCTGTAAACAGCGCACAGCGGAGTGAAATCAGGTCGGACATGAATCACCGGCTGGATCTGAACCAGGTTTGAACCCGCGGTCTCACAAGCATATGGTAATCAGGCAGTAATGAACTGTTGTCTGCGGTGTGCGCTGCGAGGTATTCATCCTAACATATTGTAACCGGTCTGTTCGTACCGTGGTGGCATTTGTACTTCACGACACACGTGCACACGCACGTCCCACTCTGCCCCGCTCTCTGGGCAGTGAATTATAATTGTAACAAATCGAGCTGAATCGCGCAGGAAAGGGCAGGGTGGCGGTGTCAGCTTGCATCACTCTTTGGAAATGTCACCATTCGTGAGTAAATTTGTCTCAGAGTCACCGCAGAACTGTAAGTCTCGTAGCCTCGCAGTAATATTTTAAACTCGCGTGATTTATTTAAACACTCGCGGCGTGTCTGAGGGAAAATCATAAGCAGTGTGAATACAGTTTTGATTTAGAGATGTTAATATGGTGACCGTTTCCCGGCACAGTGTCCCCTGGAGCAAGGATGAGGGATTTATGGCCATCACTGGAGTTGAATGACATTCACATATTTAAAGAAGCTGAAAATAAGACTTGAAACCAAAACAAAAAGTGAATGTCATATTTATCATTTTAAATGCAGCTGTGAGAACAACTGTGTATTTATTGCTATGATTATTTATTTAATTATTGTTAGAGAAACCAGTGTGATCTAACGCCATGCAAAACAACTATAGCTGAGGGAAGCTCATGGTTAGGAGACAGGATGTAAATCTCAGCCTGTAAAGTAAGCATCTTCTTTTACCACCCATTATTTCACAATGCCTTTAGTTTTCCCTTAGAGTGTGTGAATGCCACACTGCATCCTGCTTTGTTGCTGAATATTACCAGTGAAAGTGAGTTGCTGATGCAAATTAGCTGCGTAATAACACATTGTCATGGGATTCAAGCCGCCATTAAAAGGGAATTCGAGAGCATTCATTCAGAGACACCTATTTCTGAACTGTGCACATTCAGAAATGTCAGAACAGGTGAAGCTGGCGGTGGTTTGCATCTTACTCATTCCCCGCAGTTTCCTATTAATGCATTATATCAGTCACATAAGTGCCTTTTATAGAAGAAATTTGTGCTATATAAATGAACTTGGCAAGCCTCTCCTTACTTTAGAGACTCGGTCTTTAATCATGAATTAAGCTCGAAGCGTTCTTTGGTTAAATCAAGACTCCTGCGTGTTTGTTAAGGAGGACTGAAGTATTGGGCAATGTGACGTTGATCCCTGCAATCAAACCCACTGCTGTTAGAAAATAATCAGCTACACGGACACAGTTCAAGTGGAAAATCAATGTGAAATTCCTTGCTGATTTCTTGAACTTATTAACCACGACTCTGTGTGCCAGCCGATGAGTGCTCACCGTGATAAAGACTCAAATCACTGCAAGAATGAAATATTACTTTTTGTTTTGTGTGCTTCTCCAGCACAGCAGTATTTTGAAAATCGTGATGCATGCTTTCCTGTGTGCTTTCTGCTGCAGTTTGCTCAGCTCTGTGCTACAGTACGACTCAATAAAGAGCTGACATACTGATACTGTATTGGCAACCAGTCTTTTTCTTGTTGCCCCATGTTAATACCATAGAAATTGTGTTAGGATTATGCATAAAAGCGCTTTTTAGACACAGATTAGCATGTTTGGATTAGTAAAGCCTTGTAATGGAGGCTTGCAGAAAGCTACCATCTTGTTCTGACACATATTGAAACAGTGCGTGGCTGCTTTTCCTTTTAACTACCAGACGTATTCATCTGTCCGTCTGCCAACTCAGATAATTTCTGAGGAGAATTTTGTTCACTTGCTTATAAACAGAGGAAGGCGAGGGAAGAGTCTCCCATTTTTAATTATCAACCTCGGTAACCAATCTCCTTGCCTCTACAATATCTTTTGAACAACCACTACATCAAATGGGCTCATTTGCATTTGAGGCGTTGAGAAAATTGAGCGAGCGATGCATGATATTCTGTATGTATGCACCCTTTAGTGACACCCAACCAGATTTCAATACACTGCAAACACAAAATTTACACAAATATATGGAAGAAAATACAAATCGCGTTGATTATCTCGTGTGTTAAAATCAGCTTGCCACAGACTTGACAAAGGAAAGACAGGCTTCCTGTTAGGATTAAGTTTTGCATTTGAACAGTTCTTTTTCAGCCACCGGAAGGCACAGCTGTCAAAGTCACAGATCCCAGCAACACCAAATGGAAAGTTCCAGGATTTCTCATCGCTGCATCTTCTTTCACTCAATCCATCTCACTTAGATTTAGCCGAGATAATGTGATCTGCCTTTAACCATAACTCATGCCTGAATCCAGCCGCTAAGGCACAAATTATATCTGCAATAGATATAACCAAAAGTTAATGACGTATGAGAATATCAGCCAGGCTTGTGTTTATTGCAGTTAGTGAAAGAAGCCTTTCTGCTTTTGACATCAGTGCATATTGCCTGCTGACAAAGCCCTAATGTGCCTGTTATCTGTCAGAAAATAATTAAAAATAAAACAAGGCGACCATTAGCTTAGCAGAGATTTTTAAAAACATATACTACACATTTTATATCCATGTATCATGATTCAAATGACCAAGGCTGACATCTGATGCAACTGCAGGTAACATAAACAGGTGCTGAACTGTGAACCTGAAACAGTGGTGGCAGGTATGAAGAGTGGCCGCTCACTAAGAAATGAGAGATTACATCTGGAAAGAATGTTTTGCATTCTGTTGATACACCAACTGACTCTTTTTGGACACAATGTGCACATACTCCCTCATGATACTGTTGCTATGGTGTGTATACTATTCACACTTCTGGCATGCAGTGAGTAATATTAACATTCATTTGTCCATGGCTTACTGTCCACTCCAGAAATCACATTTCTTCCGCTTCTTAGCTCTCTCTCACTCTTTTTTCTTTTTGTCTCCACGTACTGAAGGACAGCACAACTCCACAATGCCACACTTCCCTCATCAGCTGTTTTCTAGCCTTGTCTGTGTGGTTTTTCCACTCATGCCACCTGCTGAAGACTAATTTAAATATACAGAAAAAGCTTCCATAAGAATTAAGAGGGCAAGAACCAACCAGGTGCTGCAAATCAAATGGAACTGATTAATTGAGCATCATTAAATGTGAGCACCTTTGTCAAAGCAGAAATGTTGCCAGTCAGTAAGTTCATGACAGTACAGTTAGATAAAGACTGTACATATGGCTTGTTTGTTGTCGCTTCCAGGCCTGGGTTAGGTTTGCAAAAAACAAGAACACAACCAGGGAAAAGACTTCTGGAACAATGTCTTTTAGACAGACAGGACTAAAGTGGGGATGTGTGGTCATAATAAACAATGTTATAGGCATACCAACTATAAAGCACGGTGGTGGACGGGTGATGACAGTGACCAGACCTGGGCACCTTGCAGTCATTGAGTTGACCATGAAACCTCTGAATATTAAAGTGTTTTCGAGTCAAATGTGAGGCCGTGTGTCTGACAGCCAAACGGTCAAAACTGATTCATGCAAGAGGACAATGATTCCAAGGACAGCAGTGGTGGGACCTTAAGAGAGCTGCGTGTAAATAAATGGATGCAAACCTCAGTGAATGGAAGCAGTGCTGTAAAAACGAGTGGGTCAAAATTGCTCCACAACAAGAAATGTATTAGTGTTTTTATAAGGCACTCATTCAGTGGAATGATGAGGTACACCTAGTTACTAGGTGTGCATAGAGGTTTGCATAGAGGCCTATGAAAACCTGTATATCCACAAGACTGAACAAAAACAGAGTCACACAAACCAAAACAAAAAGCTGTAAGCATCTAAAGCGACACATGGAGTTAAGCTGAACTTTTTAATATTGATTTATTGTTAAAAAAAAGACATTAATAATCTAAATTGCAGCTTTAACTTATAGGATATATCCCACACTGGGGTAAAAGTGTGAGATACATAAGATGTTCTCCATGGGGCAACTGTGCTAAAGTCCCTCTGATGCTGGTCAAGACACTAAATAATGGAGTAATCACTTTAAAACACCACATATGTCTTCATTTTAATAAATGTAAATAATAAATTATATATGTCAAAGATGACAGGATAGGTTGGTGTAGCGTTTGTAGTTGTCAAAAACATAACTCCATTCCTCCGTGCCCATCAAAAAAGTTTCATAGAGAAATGAGGTGTTGTTTCCAGCCTGGAGAGAGACTTGCAAATTCAAATGTAGTTTGGATGTGTGATTCCTACTGTGGTTCAGAGCATCTCTGTGGGTGCCAGACACAGCACATTTGTATTCCTCTCAGCAAAACAAATGCAGTGATGGCTGTGGGAATTTTGGTGCCGTGTGTAACCTCGGAAAACATGAATAATGCGTCTGCCGCTTTTATGAGAAGAGACGAAACAACCAGAAGCTTTATGATCTTAACGATATTCAAATAGAAATAATAATGAATATTTTAATGAGCATTAAAAGTACACACTGATATACGGGAACATATACATACACAATTATTTCATCACGAATCCCCTGCTATTTTATGCTATTACAAAATCTAAATACCACGAGTTTCTTCATTCAGCCAATAAACAGATACATATTAAAAAGCCAACAGAGTGAATAAAATGAGCTCTGAGAGTTTCCCCCGGAACAATTAACCTTCCCGACAGGTGGTGTGATATTACCGTATGAGCTATAGTCGCTTTGCTAACATTCACAACAATGGCAGAACATCTAAGCATGTGCACATTAGATGAGTAGTGGGGAGCAATAACAGGTTGACAGAAAGCAGAGGTGCTCACAGCCATATGGTTCCGTTTACACGAATCCCCTCAGCAGCGTGATGTCATTATACAGCAGCATCACGGAGGAAGCAGGTTCACTCTGAAAGAGTCGTGCCTGAACCTCTATTCATCGATTCTTGAAGACCGTTCGCAGTATTGGCAGGTAAGACAAATCCAAGCCAAATTAGTTTATCAACTCATTGATGGTTTAGGAGAGAAACCAAACCACACACACACATACACGCAGAAGCTGAACACATCCATCAGAAACCCATCACTTCGACCTGGTCTTCTCCCCTGGCAGTAGCACCCTGGGTTATTTAGACAAACCAATATAAGCCTCCATACATACACATTCATGAATATTCTGGTCATGTCCGAACCAGTGGACGGTCAGGACCTTGCTCAGAGGACACCCAGGAGGTCACAGAGGAGCCAATCAAGTCTTAGCGTGAGGGTCACCGGTGATTATGATGCAGGGGCATAGTTCTCATTACAATCCGCTAAGGCGAGACAGCATGACACGGGCCACAGCTTGGTTACTCATTCCTTACGGTTTCCTGCTCTTTATGCCTTGAAGCCTGGTTTAAAAAGAAAAAAATATCACAATGTAGGAAAGTGTAGCCAAGCAGGCATTAAAATGAAACGGGTCACGCCTGGGAATGATTTCCTTTCTTTTTTTTTTTCTTGCATAAGTGATTTCAAAGCACTTCCTTTAACTCAGTGGTTCTTAACCTTGTTGGAGGTACCGAACCCCACCAGTTTCATATGCGCATTCATTGAACCCCTCTTTAGTGAAAAATAAAATATGATTTTTTTCAAATTCAAGACATAGATATGTTTTTTACTGGTGCACAAAATGAGCCGTGCATGTCATGGCGGAGGCTCTGCCGAACCCCTGAGACCGACTCACCGAACCCCTAGGGTTCGATCGAACCCAGGTTAAGAACCACTGCTTTAACTCTATCAGAACTAAACACCAGTGAGGAGTCACAAATGAATCTATCAATCCATTTTTGTAAACATTTTTGTAAGTATAGATAGTGATTCAACAAGTTAGGAGCTTCTTTCTTTTTAACTGAGTAAACACAAATAACCATTTTTACAATTTTATGCATATTATGGCAAATAAAAAAAAAAGGATAAAATACAAATTAAGAAGTGGTGATTTGGACTTTGGACAGAGTCAGGTTATTTTTTGCCCCAGTTTCTCCAGCAAGCAGCAAACTCCTGGGAAGAAGAATGAAGCTTAAATGGCAAAAAACTGCAGTTCCTCAAATGTCTACCTAAGGCCGGCTCCAAAAGTGAGTGAATCCCCAAAGACCCAGTGTTAAAATGCCCACCTATACAGAAAAAATAAATGACACATAATAATAATTGGCACTTTCCCTGCTGGGACTGCTGTAGAGGGAGAAATGTATTTTTATAAGTACCAATTCCTATTGTATTAATGCTTAAATGCACCAATTATTATGTGTGGTGGTTTTACAGAGGTGGCTGTAGCTCAGGTGGCAGAGCAGGTCAGCCACTAACCAGAAGGTCGGTGGTTCGATCCCAGGCTGCTCCAGTCTGCATGCCAAATATCCTTGGGCAAGATACTAACCCCGCGTTGCTCTCCGATGTATCCATCGGAGTGTGAATGTGTATGAATGGTAGACTACTTAGCACTTAGGTCAGAAAAAAGTGCTTGTGTGAATGGGTGTGATTGGGTGAATGAATTAGTTGTATAAAGCGCTTTGAGTGCTCAGACAGAGTAGAAAAGCGCTATATAAGAACAAGTCCATTTACAGAGAGCTGGCTGAAAGAGCAGTCTGAGTAATATTTCTGCTCATTCGAGTCTCTAAACTGCATCTTTTCAACTATGTTTGTGGCATTGGTGCTTTTTGAAAGTTTTTTTTTTAAACATGGTTCACTGTGTCATTAATGCTGACAACCTACTCAGGAAGATGCTGTATTTGAATGTTCCTAAGCATTGCTTAGCAGATATCTGTGCCTGTCTAATGCATCCATACAGTTGATGGATCCAGCCGGCTAACCAAAGTCACTAGCACTGGCTGAAAACTTGAACCTGCCAACCCAGTTTGGCTACTTTTTAGGATATTGTCCATCATGATGTTGCAATTACACATGCAAACAGTGGAGATTCACATTCGACACTGGATTTGTTCCAGTGCTCGTGTGGTCTGAGCAGAATGGTGTCCACCTTGCATCGAGCTCGTAATGAAGCTGAACAGTTGGGAAACAGTGCACATGTATTGTACAACTATATCTCGATGAGGAAATAAAAGTTTGTCCTGACTTTTTGAAGTTTTTATTCAGCATGATTTATATTACTGTGAAGTTTTCATCTGTTAGTGACCATGAAAATTAAAATTATGGCTCCATCTCCATTATTTAGATAATCTGGTCTTGTTTCAAGATAGCTGCAAATTTTGTTACAAGACTTGCTTCTAGACGGGCTTTAGCTACATTTGTCTCTTACACACAATCAGTGATTTTTATTTTCAAATTTTCATCCTAAGCTAAGTTATTCCTTGCTGTAACCTTCAAAACAAAAGTGGTATTATTATCTGCTATTTTAGATGTGTGACAATCATGACAACAATGTAGAATTAATTGACTGGTTCTAGACCATCATGCTAAAGCCCCAATCATGCAGACCTAGAGACTGATTCTTCTTTTGCTCATTGACTGTCATCATTGCTGAGCGATGCAATCTCTTCAACTGCTGAACATTTGCTGTCTACCTGTTTTACTTTGCTTCTACCGGCACTTTCTTTTTTTTGTATGTCTAAATAACTGAATAATTTTTGACATTTATCACAACAAAATATTCAAGTGTCAAAATAAACACCAACTAAACCATTAACAAGCATTAGATCAATGCCAGCACAGCCGATACATTTATCAGTGAATTTTCAAAGTACATATCATCAGTTCTGTCATCATGTGATAAAAAGCTGGAAAATTTCTCACATTACTGATCATATTGCTCCTGTTAGAACTATTAAAGCACGTTCCGCGTAAAGCGTCCTGGAGAAAAACAGCGACAAGGTAAAGATGTACAAATAATTAGTCACACACTTGAGAAAAGACAAAATAGTTTTAAAATCTATAAAAACACACTTAATTTCTATAATAATGAAATAGCCATATAATCCTGCATCTCTCTAACTGATTAACAGTAATCAGTCTAATAATGGTTTTCTATTTTTACCCATTGATAAACTACTTAATCCAAAACTGTACCAAATGAATTTCTTTAAAGAAAAAAAAATGTAATGAAATTACATTTCTCTTCGAGAAAAGGGTTTCTAGTATTTTAGAAAATATATATTTTTTGTAATTTATCTAGCTAATCACAATCTTATCAAATGACTGCCATGACCTCAGTGTCAGCCTTCTCAGCTGTGAATTCTAAAGACTTTATTCATCATATAAAGAGTAGGTTCAATATCACCTGATCCGCCCTTAACTATAAGCTTTATTAAAAAGGAAAGTTTTAAGTCTACAATTAAGGAAATCCCTGAAAGTTTCACCTGAATGTAGTATTTTCTGAAAAGGCTACATCACTCTCTGTATTGAACTGGGAGCCCATAATTCCTTTTTAAATCATTTTATTAGTTCATAAAGCTCTCAGTGGTTTGGCCCTTCAGTGCATTACTGATCGGCTCAGTATCTATAGCCCAACTAGAACTCTCAAGTCATCAGTTGCAGCTCTTTTAACTGTCTCCAGAATTAGGTCTAAAGTGTGCTGAGGGTGCTTTCAGTTACTGTTGTCCTGTTTTTTGTACAAGCTGCCTGCTGACCTGAGAGCAATTACATATGAAATCTAAAAAAACTCAAAACTGTTTCATTCTCACAGAAATACACAGACATGTGTATGTTAACTTGTGTGTCTGTGTGTTCTACCTCTTTGTAATCTTTTTTTTTTTTTTTTTGCTGTATTCATTATAAAGTCATTGTAAAATTATTTATTTATTTCTGTGTTAGGCACATTGAGTTTGAGTATAATGAATTGTGCTGTATGAATAAAATTGCCACAGAGATTGGTGTGTGACCCCCTGGTATTGCTAGGAAAAGAAATTTACATTTCCCAAGCGGTTGGATAAAACCTCCTTGTGATTGTTTGGGTTGCTAGCATGCATCAGTCATTCATAGCTTACATGGAGGTCACTGACTTGTCTGCAAGGTACTCTCATAAAGTGCCAGGTGCTCTCTGAGCTTTAGTGAAACTGTGAAAAGCATGAAAGAAAGCAGAAATAGAAACTGTTCGCCTTCAGTGTAAAAGGTGTTCCTTATAGTTGTTGCCTGCTGAGGCATAGCTTTAATTTGGAAGGTGAACCTTCTTCACCTCCAGTTTACTCAAACTTCTACAAGTGTCAAGTAGTAGTTAGTATTTGCAAACATGAACAACTACAGGCAACGGGGATGTTTCATATTTTACTGCCTTTACTTAAATCGCATCCTGAGTTTTAAACTCTGTCTCGGACTTTGTCTCAGAGAGCAGACACATATATTTTAGTCAGAACATTTATCGTTTGTCGGCACCTCTCTCATCCATTACCAAGCGCAAAATAGCTCATTTATCATTTGTGAATGAATTAGCAACCAGGCTCCAGATGTCCTCTGCCTCTTCATGTCTTGTCTTGACTCCCACCTGTCTCTCTTGAACCTTCTCAGTATGCTAGCGGTGCTGCACTGACTGGCAAGGCATTAGACGTACACAGATGAAGGATGGGAGAAGGAAGAAAGAAGACAACGAGACGGTGACTGTGTAAGTACGGAGAGAAGACAGAGATTAAGTATAAAAGTGTTTGTAGTAAAGCACTCGAGAGAGATGGCTGAGGACAGACGGAGCTGAGAGACATCGAGTCTGAGGGAGGAGGAGAAGAAAAGAAAGTTTTACATAAGTAAGTGAATGAACAAGAGCATGTGCACTCAAGTGTGCATGAAGTATCTCCCCTGTTCTCTCCATTGTTTGGTATTATCCTTCAAAGAGCCAGTTAGACTTCCAGACAGTTTTTCATCAACACGAGGCTGGACTGCACCTTTCACTTGAAGAACCAAAGTTAGGTCAAAAGTAACTGCGACCGCGTCCACTCAAGAAGCTAAAAATCAAACCAGTACAATGTAATGAATCTGAGCCGTAACCTACTGAAAATAATCCTTACAAATAAATATGCATTTATCTTCATTATTTAACTTTAAATTCTTTTTTTTCTTTTTTAAGGATTTGTTTCAGTATTGATACATTTCTGGCTACGACAAAGCTATCCATCTTTCTGGGTAAGATGAAGGTACTCAGGAGGCTAATTGTTATACATGTAGGTTCAGAAGTTTTTGGACAACAATACAATCTTTCTAACTGCCTCTATACACAGTGTATTTTAAAACAAACAGCAAGTTCAAACCCTTAGATTTAATTCAAGGGGTTTAAAAAAGGTATACCAGAATACTGCAAAAATAGCTTTTAATATCCATCCATCCATCTTCTACTTATCTGGGACCAGGTTGCAGGGATAGCAGCTTAAGCAGAGAAACCCAGACCTCCCTCTCCCTAGCCACCTCTTCCAGTTTATCCAAGGGAACACCTTGGATAACATCCCCAGACTAGCCAAGAGATATAATCTCCCCAGAGTGTCCTGGGCCTACTCCTAGGTCTTTGCCTGGCAGGACTTAACTCAAACACCTTGCTTGAGGAGACATCGAGGAGACGTGTTAGTCAGACAGGCAAACCACCTCAACTGTCTCCTTTCATTGCGGAGGAGAAGTGGGTCTATTGTGAGCCTCTTTCGGATAGCTGAACTCCTCACCCTATCTCTAAGGGAGAGCCCAGCTACCCTTTAGAGAAAGCTCATTTCTGTTGCTTGTATCCACCATCTTGTTCCTTTGGTCACTGTCAAAACTTGGGTAGTGACCAAAAGACCAAGTATCTAGGAAAGATTGACAGCTTTTCTAGATACTTGGACTCCTCCTCTTGGGGCAGTAATTTGTCCCTGACCTGGAGTGGCCACTCCAACGTTTTCTGCCTGAGGACCACAACCTCAGACTTGGAGGTGGTAATTCTCATACCTGCTTCTTCAAACTGCAACCTGCTTCAATGCAGAGCTGGAGGCCACCACCTGATGAAGATAACAGGACCACCTCATCTGCAAAAAGCGGAGATACGATTCTGATTTCACCAAGGTGGAAGCCTTCAACCATTTGGCTACACCTACGGCCCCACAATGTCTACAGTTGAAGTCAGCAGTGTGTGAATAGGGCACTACTTTCTCCTCCTTAGTAGCCCGATGGTTTGCCAGAATTACTTCAAGGCAGTCCAAAAGTCTTTTTCAATGGCCTCACCGAACTCATCTCACACCTGAGTTCTGCTTGGCTGGCACCCCTTGCAATGTCGTTGAAGTTCTGAACTGTGAAGCGCTGTCTGAGCAGAGAGTGCAACCCTGTACACGTCTCAATTCATGCTGCTTTTTTTTTTTTTCTATCTCTTTCATTGATTTATTTTGGTTTCTCAGCCTTCACTTCCACTGACATCTTTTAAGGCCCCATTTCACACTTTTGTCTGCTTAATTTGTTATGGAATAATTAAGGACATGGCCTCACCTAGAAAACAAATTATCGGTTGATTATTTTTTGAAAATTGGGATACTTTTGTTAAACCCCTTGAATTAAAGCTAGAAGTCTGCACTTTAATCACATCTTGATTGCTTGATTTTAAAATCCAAAGAACTTGGGTAGGGGCAAAATTACAAAAAAGTGTAACTTTCCTCACCACAAAACCAAAACACCAAATCGGGACTTAAAAATGACAAAATCTCTACTTCGGTATCACCTCAGCGATTGCTTTCACATGAGTTGACATTTTAATAAAAAGTAATGACAAGTGTAACTTTGTCAGGATAGGAAACCATGAAATATTTAAAGTTGTGTGTAAACATTAAAATGTGAAAACTTTCAGCTGAAAATATATTTAGCTTTTCATCTGACGCACAAGGGGAAAAAAACCCATATAAGTATTTGAGGCACTTGGTTGAGTGTAAGGCCAGGATGGAGAGTATGAACTAGTAAACAACACAAAGCGAGACTGTTTGGATGTATCATTCCTTTAGGCAAACGCTGAAGTTGTGTTAAATTACCTCCTCCTACAGATACACACTTGAACACACTCCACAGTCAGAGAGAAAACTATGTGTTGCAGGTGTACCCATTAGGGAGCAACACTAACTGAACAAGCACTTCATTTTGAGTGTTCCCAGGGGACCGAATAAGTCTGGCATTGTTAAGAGATGCAGCATAATTGATGACTGCTAAGAGTTTGCTGTGGTGTTCTGTGATGTGACTGTACCTGTATCAAAATGCTATGACCGTCGACTCCCTGTAGAGAAAGGCCACTCAGTATTTCTCTCAACAAAACAAAACCTCGCTTTGTTATTTTCCTTCCCTGCTGGCTGAATTTACCAAAGAAAACATTCCCTTGCCTGTGTTTTCTTTTTTCTCTGATACCTATTCTCTAGACAGAATAGAAAATGCCAATGGGGGAATATCGAGCCTGATAACAGACTATGACAGTGCTGCCTTAGCGAGGTGTGAGTGACAGTAGAGAGGAGGCGAGTGTGTAGGAGGTAGATTTAATCATGCTGTGAATCTGGTATGCAGAACAATCGTACAGAAACAGAGTGAATAAATCTAAGTCTTTGATGGGGTCAAATCATCTTAAAACATTTTCTTTTTTCGTTGTTGCAGAGATGCTAAAGAGGGCCTGACCTAAAGGAGCGAGACAACGCATAATCGCTGAGTGTGGGAGAAGCAAGGGCAAGGAGGTGATGAAGACGAGCGCTGCCTGTAGTGGGATTGAGTTTACGTCCGTCTTTTGTACTTTTTTATAATTTGATATGTTAATATAGGCTAACAGGCCCCGTGCACCCAAAGAATTAGCCAGTCTCTCAGAGCTTTTCAGAAAGTGTGAAAATAACTGGATGACACATAAAAGCATCCATCATGGCTCATTATTTGATCACTCAGTCCATCTGCTCATGCCCTGTAGACAGCTGACTGATATAATTAATAGTCATTAAGTCCATGCACAGAAAATGACTGAGAGGATGAGGCACAAAGAAATGCCGAGTTTATTCTAGTACAAAGCAGATAAGTGTAACCGCCCCTGTAAATGTTATTTGCTTAAACCATTTATTCTTGGCAGAGGTCTCTCTGCAGGGAACAAAAGAAGTTACCCCTCTTGGGTTTTTACCTTGAGGGAAGAATTCGCAACTAGCATCACCAATGCCAGATCACTAACTGAACAACTTTGGGCAAGTGCTAAAAAGCTCCAAATCCGCAGAGGCCATGCTGTGGGAATAAAGGAATATTTTTTTAATTTTGTATTTTTTTTTCAAAGAGTCCCTTGGAGAGTTTTGTTTTTCTCAGTCAATGTGTAGCTATCCCATCCAACTTCTTTTTTTTGAGAGGCTTGTGTAATGTTATTTGAAACAGAGACCAAAAGTAAAAAAAATTAAACGTAAAAAAAAAAATAAATCTATATCTATATATAAATATATATAGATATAGATAAAAAAAAACATATTCCTTCTTGTAATCAATCCAGGCAGTGCACGGGTTGGTCAGCCTAGTCTTGCAGTCTTGGCTGACTGCTCGGCCTACCAGTAGCTGGTGTTTTGTGCCTCTGGTACTCTTGCCCATCCCTTTCTGTGCCCCGCTCGTGTATTGACCCATGTGCCTGTTCATCTTAGCCCCTATGATGCATCACAGGAGCTTCCACGTGGTGCTGAGGCAGGTTATTGGTCGGTAGTTGGACAGGACCGGTCCCTTCTGGGGGTCCTTGAGGATCAGGACTGTCCGGCCTTCGGCTTTGGTTAGCCATTCTGGGTGTCTCTCGTCAACTAGCAGCTGGTTCTTTTGTGCTGCCAGGCGCTCGTGGAGTCCAGTCAGCTTCTTCATCCAGTAAGCGTGAACCATGTGTGAGTACAAGAAAACAATTATTAGAATACAATGTGTTAAATTTGCTTAGATGAGAGGGTCCAGCAGTAGATCAGAGGAATAGGGAAGGATTTGTCTGTGTTTTAGTTTGGCTTAGCTGTAGGCCTGAGAGTGTGTGTAATTGTTTAGAGGCATGACAGCAGACCCCCAGTGTCTGCTGTCATGAAAGGAGACAGGAAGCTACAGTGGGGAATGCGATGCTGATGCTTTAACCTGAATTTAATAAATGCTCATAATTGTTATAAACTTAGAAGTAGGTTTGCAGGAGACTCTCCACCCTAAATGTAAATGTAAATGTAAGACAACAAGAGGCCAGTGGCCCAGTGGATGCAGAGTGGGGGTCTCAGTGTTTGTAATATGTTAACTCTGTTTTGTATGTTGTCTAAAGGAATTTGGTGTAGATTGAGTGAGGAGATTACTTTTATGACCGGCAGGAAGTTACGTACACAGAGACACACACACAGTGCTTTGACTGTTACGACGCACCCACACCTACATGCACACTCCCTCACGTGCACTTACACAGACACACGGGTACACGCACACACAGTGACTCACGTGCTCGTGCATACACACACAGACACAGAGTTTGCAGTACACCATGGGGGTTTTAGGATGGGGTCGCTTCTATAAAGCTGACTGTAACAAACAAAGGAGTGGAAGATCTGCAGAGGGACACCGGCCTTGCACATCTCCCCTTCTAGAAGATGCATGCTTAACAAGAAGAATAAAGGTTTTTGTGAAAATGACTACTGAGTCCGGTGCCGTCTCTGGATGCCCGAGAAATAAAAAAGGGTGAAAATGATTTTGTAACACATGTCAGGGCCTGGTGCTGTCCAACTCTTCATACTGGAGACCCTTTCTTGGATGTCTGCCACTGTGATGGTTACTGGATCTATCTATCTATCTATCTATATACAGACTGTCTATTGTAAAAAATCTGTCAGTTTACAACCTGAAGCAATAGTACATAAAGTATTATGTAAGCTCTCCATTTTATAATTAATTTCATAGAAAATTCTGTGTTTTCTTTTAATTTTGCTGTCATATGACATGAACAAAAGACAACCCACATTACATTACCTAATTGAGGTGAGAATGAGCAACATTACAGGTTTAGGAAAGTCTTGACTTTATTACTCCACCTGGCAAAACCAGGGGAGATAAACAAGCTGCAGGTGTGGAAGCAATGGGTACAGATTCACATCCCTCATCACACACAACTGGAACAAAGCTACTTCGGCCTAATCCCCTGTTCACAAAGGGATAGTAGGATAGTAGAGGTGGGCGGATTGATCCAAATATTGAGAGTATCAATACCAATGCTAATATTGGATCAGTATTCGATCAATACTAATGCAATTGGACTTTAGCAGATTTTATATATTTATTTATTTTTGGATGCCCTTCCTCATACAACCTCCTCTCAGATTTGAATGAGAGATCTTTTGCTTGTTACTCTATTATGTAAATCACTACACTATGGAGTCACTAAATGCACCATATTAACAAACTGCCAAATAAATCAAGCTTTATATGAAAGGACCGGGCAGGTATTTTGGCATAAAAGAAAACACACTCACTAGGTGACACGTTTGCAAATGCATGACACAGTCTTTAACCTGCCATTTCTCTAGTACAAAGACTGTGTGATGTCTGATTGTGGGAATTTCCACCAATTTGCACTAATGTGACAAAAGCGCAGGTAATAGTCCTGTCAGTTCACAGCTAGCAAGTGGTTGTCCTATTTCCTGTCTGCTGCCTGTTTTACTCATGCAGCACCCTCATCTAAAGGAAACAAAGCCTTTCCTGAAGTGAAAATATGGCTAATATGAACTATCTCTTACTACAAGCTAGAAAGAACAACTTCTGACCTTTTCTGATCCTGATTCTTCAGGCCCCGTTTGATGCCCCCCCCCCCCCCCCCCTTCCCCCCAGCCCCTGTTAACCCTATTTAAATAATAAAAATAAAAACATTTTACGGAATAGAAAAATTGTTTGTTTATCATGAACTTGACCACAACCCTTTCTTACATGAAAATAAAAAAATATGAAGCATGAAAACATACACACACACGCACGCACGCACACACACACACACACACACACACACGCACACACACACACACACACACACACACACACACACACACACACACACACACACACACACACACATACTCTAAACTCTGCAGCTCATGACAGAAAGTCAAACACGGTCCAAGTGGAAAGAGATTATGGCAGTTACAATATGATCTAAACAAATGGACCAAAACACAATGTAATGACTTCCAGTGCACAGAGTAAGATTAATGGAGTAGTTTAGAGAAGTGAAGTGACTAATCTCCACACACAGCAGTATTTCTCTTAATTAAAATAGGTGTTCATAAAAAAAAGAAGAAGAAGAGCACATTCAGTGGCTTAATGATAGGCAAAAGAGCGATAATTAGTGGCACACAGCACATGCCACTCTGATTTATCACCAGAATCTGCTCACCCTTTGACATCTGCATGTATGACAGGTTTAACAGCGTCCTGTTGTGGATGTAAAACAATTTGATTCTTATTCCACGCGCATCCAAGTTTATTCTAGTATTTTGCATTTAATTAATTTCAGAAGGATCTCGTTGATTGCTTTTATGTTTGACAACAAACTTTTAAGAAAGACAGAAATATTGCATTGTAACATTGTTTTACTGGTAGTTTGTTCTCCCAGACAAGATAAAAGGCTGCAGAAATAAATCCACCGGTCCATGCGCCTTCAAATCACCAAATAAACAAACACAAATTATTGGCTAATTTGTTATTTTAAGTTATTTTGTTTTGTAGTTTGCAAAGTAATAATTATGGTTTATTTATGGTTTATTAATTAGTTTGCCAAATCTTTTGAATTAAGTGTGATTTGTTTATTTTTATTGAGCTGATTTATTGCATAATTGAAATAGACACTCACCGGACACTTCTTAGGCAGTAGTGGTAATGGTCCCTTTTAATGGTCCCTTTATGAGCACAAGGTACCATCTTCTGATGGCTGCTTCCAGCATTATAACATGGCATTTCACAAAGCATAGATAATCTAAAACTGATTTCTTGGACATGACAGTGAGTTCAGTGTACTCAGATTGCTCAGTTAGCCACTGTTCCCTGTAGGAACCCTGTACTTATTAAACAGTATAACTTCTTTCACCATTCGTCCCATGCTCCACTTCATATAAGTTTAAGAACTAGTAGGAACACCAAGTAAATCACATGTACTGATTCATTCATTCATTCATTCATATAAATAAATAAAATTACAGTGTAGGTTCAAGGAAAATACTGTGAGTAGATGCTGGGAAATTAATCTATAAATGGTATGTTGTATCACCCTAAAATATTTAGTACTGATACATCTCGTTTGAAATACTTTGTTAACAAAGGTTATATTCCCTGTTAGAAGTTTTCTCTTCCTGTTTAGAGATCTCTCTAAAGGGTTATGCTAAATGGAGCCTTTTTTGGAGCGCACTGAGCTGATCCCTTGGCTGACCTCTGGGTCTCTGCTCATGCGTAACTCCTTTGTGTCCATGAAAGCCCCAAAGGCCTGTTGGGGCTCTTTTATCTAATTTAGTAAGATAAAACTGAATTCTGGTTGTTCCTTTTTAGACTAAAGGTGAAAGAGTTGTGCCCACTTCATCTGGAAGGGGCAGGCTGGCTGAAGAAATGATGATGACCACAAATACTCTTTGTTGAAGGGCAGCCTTCAGAACTGGATGATTATTAGTCCTGCCAATACGTCTATTCAGGCTTTTCTACCTTGGTACCAAGATGTAATAAATGTTACTGCTTAGACATCTAACTCTCCTGAAATGAAAGTGAAAACCTGGTCTCAAAAAGATTTCCACAGCATTTTCCAAAGTAATGTGCTTTGGTGGTATTAATACAGGCCTAACTGGAACAGTCTAAAACTGGAGGATGTCCTCAGTGGGCTCAGTGGGAGCTACAGCTTTCATGTTTCATCTTAGCCACTTGATGTTTATATTTCATCATTCAAATTCTTTATCATAGATATCCAGAAAACACCAACTAGGTGTTTTAACTGCTCTGTATATTCCCACAGCTCTCTCTAACATGAGTCATGTTTATAAAATATGATGGGTGACAGATTTGCTCACAACTCCCTGCCTTTGTCTGAGTGTGTAGGTTGTGCAGCAGGACCCCCGATGGTTGATGAGTTCAGTCGTTGCTTCAAAGACCCGTCTTACCTCTGAGCAGATTGCTATCACAGCCTGCCGCAGTGAAAAATGTCACCTCAGTTGTCTCATAGGATGTTACCCATTTCCACAGTCATTGATTTTGTAAATGAAACTATTGGAATACATCTCAGTGACAGAATCAAACAGAGCTAATAGCAAACACAAAACATCTTGCCAAGGACAGTAAGCAATATTGCGCAGTGTGTGAAACAAACATGCACAGTTAAGTCTGTGTTACAAAAAAAAAAAAAAAAAATCACAATTCTTCATGATAGTGTACAAAAACTACAATAAAGGTTGACTATAACGGGCATCCAAACTAATGTGGCTGGTCCCACAAATGTGCATCCAAGTGGTTTTCTTATCCATTTTCTCATTCACACATTATTTACCATCCCATCGGTCTCATTTGCATTGTAATGATTAGACTGTATGCATGCAAAATAGCTTTTTAAAAATGGTTTAATAGTTCTAAATATATTCATGAGATTCCCGGGAGAGTTGTGCAGACCTGTCAGAGTGGAAAGCCATTGGTAGCACCAATAAAATGACTGCAAAAACCTTCTTTGCGTCCCCCACCTTTTTCCCACAGTGTAAACCTAAAGAATACACCATTCAGTCAATGTTGTAATGATACTATAACACAGAGCTGTGCAGTTTCAGTATGTGCACATTCATATCTGATACAAAAAAACCACAGAGGTTTCTGTGCTGAGTGTTGTACTTGTACATTTATTCATACGGCCAAGTTTACATGAAACTACAAAATACTATGGCACAGTTCTGGTCGAATATTTAAGTGTATAGTTTTTTTTATACATCCATCCATTCTGCTTCTGCTTATCCAATTCAGGGTTGTGGGGTGCTGGAGCCTATCCCATCTGTCATAGGGCGAAAGGCAGGGTACACCCTGGACAGGTCGCCAGTCTGTCTCAGGGCCAACACATAGACACAGACAACCATTCACACTCACATTCGCACCTATGGGCAATTTAGACTTTCCACTTAACCTATCCCCACTAACTGCATGTCTTTGGACTGTGGGAGGAAGCCGGAGTACCCGGAGAGAACTTAAGCAAACACAGGGATAACATGAAAACTCCACACAGAAAGACCCCGATGGTGGAACTGGACTCAGGACCTTCTTGCTGTGAGGCAACAGTGCTAACCACTGTGCCACCGTGCTACCCGTATAGTTTTTTATTGAATTTAAAAACAAGAATAGGGTGCACAAGTTTGAATTTATTTTGGGTTTTCTCTAATTCATGTGGGGCTTAAAGCATACATATAGGCTAAGTGTTCTTTAGCAAGTTGCACCTTGATTCTTTTTGGTAGCCATCAACAAACGTCGTATAATTTTTGGATATTTTACTGCTCTTCTTGGCTGAATTAGCAAAGTTGATTTAAAATGGTTGGTTTTCCTTTCATTAAGTTGGCTTTTAAGCAAAGTCCGCAGATTTTTTTTTTTTTTTTTTTTTTTTTTTGCCTGTCCCATTTGGTTCTTTAGCCGTCAGAATTGTTGTCTGAAGACCAACAAGGATACCCAATGGATTTATTTTGCCAAATGGATCATCATGGCATTGCCGTATTGGTCCATTTGATTGACCTTTGTTTTTATTATTTATTTTATTTTATTTTAAGTTGTTACAGACGGGACAGACATGAGTGAGGGATAGGAAAGGGAGAAAGAAAGAGGAAGGAAAAGAAAAACAGAAGGGGAGAGGGACAGTGAGAAAGGGGGAGGGGGGGGGGGGGGGGGGAAATATCTCCGGGATCACCTGTTGAGAGAAAAAGAATAGAAAACAAGCCAAAAAAACAAAACAAAGCAACATACTAAACACAACACCATCGCATTAATCTAGCTAAGTGTAAACAGCAGTAAATACTAAATATTGAATGTTGTTGTGCAGCACGCAGGACACACAGCGCACAATGTGCTTTGAAGTAGCAGCCAAGAAAGGTGTGATTTAAGTCTACGAACAGTGAACACCCGTGTGCACACCTGTGTGGATCGGCGCGCTTGCATTCAAATGGTTTCCCCATGTAATGGTCTGCAAGAGGATGTAGAGAGCCATAGCCCTGTCCCCCAGGGCATGAAGCAGGCATGGAGGAGATCCAGGCCCCAGACATCCAGAGGCCCCAGAGTGCAAGAGCCCAAGGAGGACCACCGGAGGGGCATCCGTGCCACCTTCATGGGAAGGGCTGAGGATCCCCAGACGAGGGGTCACCCAGTAGCCACCGGGCAGAAGCTAGAGGGGGCTGCACCGGCGTGCCCGCCGGCTCCGCCGGCAGCCAGCTGTGCCAGAGTGAACCGAGCCGCAGGCACAGAGGCCGGAGGCCCGAGGGCCCCCCGCGCCCCGGAAGAGGCCTGACCGAGCAGCAGGCGCCAGGCCCCGCCAAGTAGCCACCGGGAGTGAGCGGGCACATACCTGAGCGCCCAGCCCCGGACACCAAGAACCAACAATGCACCGACCCCTGAGGGCATCAGTCACCGGCAGGGAGTGTGGTGAGGGGAGATAGGCCTCCACACTTGGAGGGCCTGGGAGTTCCCAGAGAGGTGGAGTCTAAGACCCAACCTGACATATAGACACAGACAAACAGGCACACACAGACACAGACATGCATTCCCACCCTCATGCACACATATACAAACACTCAGCACTCACCCAACGTAGGAATAAACGTAAATGGACATGTACACACAATCACACTCCCCAAACATACTCTATACCCCGGGTCCAGGTATCCTCGCCCCCAGAGGGGGAAACAGCACCCAGACCCAAGAGATGTTACCCTTCCCTCCGGGGTGGAGGCAAGCAGACCGCCCCAGGCTCCGCAGCAGCAGGGAGGCCAATCGGACAGCCAGCATCTCTTCCCAGCCCCCCCGCCCCGATGGCTAGTAGAGAACGGGGGTGTGTTAAGACCCCATACCTCCCTCCTCCTGCTCAAGTGTAGTGTTGCTGCGTGTTGCTCTAAAGTGTATTTAAAACAAGGGAGAGCATGGTGCTGCTGCCAGAGAGCAGCAGGTGTTAGCACGGCCCCTCCCGAGAACCCTCAATGTCTACATGGATTTAAAATTGAGAGGTGGGCACCGGCGCCAGAGGTAGGTTTGAATACACAGACCGTCTACTGGACGCCGTTAACGTGCCCACCCTCAAGGCCCTATATATATATATATATGTGTGTGTGTTATGAGAGTGTAAGTAATGTGGATGTCTAAGTTGTGAGATAAAATTGAGGCACAGGTGGCCAGAAGAGGACAGAGGGGGGGGGAATGTCTCCCCTGCACCCTGGTGACACACCCGCACCCCAAAGCCCTACCTGTGTGGGTGGGTGTGGTGGAGCGGGAAGAGGGAGGTAGCCGGGGATGGGGAGGAAAAGAAGGGAGGGGAGGATGTCCCTCCCTAGGGCCAGCTCCCCCGCTGACCCCAGTAGGCACCCCCGTCCTCTGGTATCCACCAAGGCAAGGGAGCCCAGGCCCATCCAGACCGGGGCCTACGGCAGCAGCACCGTCAAGCCCCACAGGACCCGGGGCAGCCCACCCTACCCCACCGCAGAGGAAACTGTACCCACCCCAACATTCAATCATCTCCCAGACTACACAAGACACAGACACCCAGGTTAAGTTTATTCTCCACCTCTCCTATGTCTCTCCCCCACCTGCAGAGTGGACTCCTGCAAGGATGGAACAACCTCCCTGCCAGTTGAAGAGCCCCCCGGTTAGGCCCCCCGGTTAGTCCGCAGATTTTCAATAGAGCTCAGCAGTTACAGAAGCTTAATGTTAGCCTGCTGTATCCATTCCAAAACTAGTTCTGATATTCATTTACAATCATTGTCATGTAAGAATATCCTATCGTGTCAACAATCTAGCTGTTGATTTGAGGGGAAGTTTAAGATTTGGAGGTGGTCCTCCTCTTTCATTGTTCCATCCACTTTGTGCAACTGGCAGCAAAACAGCCCCAAGCATGATGCTACCACCGCCATGCTTGACAGTCTGTACAGTGTTCTCCGGTTTGAAAGCCTCATCTTTACTCCTCCAAACATACCTCTTATCACTGTGCCCAATAGTTCGATCTTGGTCCCATCTGACCTTAAAACTGGGCAGCTGCAAATTTCAGTTAAACTTCAAGGACTCAATTTGGGAGCAGTGGCAATTTAAAACTGGCTCCTCTGTGGACAGCGACACTGATGTCCAGCAGTTTCCACTCCATAGCAGGTTTGAGCCTTAGTGGTTCCTGGTTTGTTCCTGAATATCTTAACCAATTTCGTTTCATCTAAAGGTGACAGTCTTCTTCCAGACCTTGGCAAAGTGGTGATATCCAAATAATTTGTACTTGTGTACAACTGTTTGAACTTGTGTACAATTATTAAAGATGTATGCTGTACAATCATTCCACCATGGAAAAAGGATAGTTAAAAAACACACTGAAGGCCCCAAATTACCATAATATTCATACCCAATGTTAGTGTATGTTGACCAGACCACAAATATGTTAACCCACTTTCTAGTATGTATAGCATATATTTATAATGTAAAATACTGAAAGATCAGCATGTCCCTCAGTTGTTATATAGATTCCAGAGAAGCTGTTACGTCATCAATCCAGTCTATATTAATTTGTTTCATCATTAAACAAGAAGAGATGAGCTGGACCTGGGGCCTGCTTATAGTGACATAAAGCTTTGATCATACCATTGTCTTCCATTAGGTAGGCTGTAAAGCTTTCAGAGAGGAATAACAGAACACTAACCAGATGCCAAGGTCGGACAATAGAGAGCACTGACGCGGCCGGTGTACCTTATCATATGTTAACAATGTCCTTTATATAACATAAATGATTTCTCTGACCTACATACTTCCTTTGGTTCCTTATTTTGTGCCTGTATTTATGTTTTCCTCCTAGAAAGATCTTTTTTGCAAGACATAAGCTTGAAGACAATGAGCTGGTTCACGTTTTGGGGGGAATTTCAATTAGTGAACTATGGTGCTTTGACTGAATGCTAAGATAACGATGCTAACTTAGCCCATTAGTATGGTTAAAAGACTAAAGGAGACATTTCCTGATCTGACACCAGTGAGTCGAACTATACCACAGATGTTAAGATAGTTAAAGATAGTTACAGTAGCTCTGCTCCTCTGCCCATATCATGATTACTTTGAAGTTTCATTATTTTTAAGTCACTTGCTGAAATAATTGACTCCCAAGTCTTTAATTCCATCATGTTGACACAGGTATAATTTCACCATGTTCATTTATACGTTTAAGTTTAGTATGTTAACATTTGATGGTAAATGCTAAGCATGAATATAAAGCTGGGGCTTATGAAAATGTTGCTGTTTTTTAAAAAAAAAAATTGTACAGAGATTTGGTCACAAATCGGATTATTAATCAGAGTTTGACCCGGTGATATCACTAGATTAAGAGGCAAAGGCTTTAAGCTGCTATTTTTAATAGCAATACAGTAGCTGGCATTCATCATGGATTGCAAAAACCACAGAAAAGACGTTAAAACAATCAAACAGTTCTGAAGCATTTATGACAAGTGTCGGACAGATCTGGCCTCATGATTTCAGTGTATATGGTTCTGATAAAGCCCTTTCATGTTAGATGAATATGACTAACTATTTTTTTTTATCATTTCTTTTTCTTTTCTTTCTTTCTTTTTTTTAACCTGCACCTGCAACCAGCTCTTCTTTGAAGAGTTTCAAGTGAGCTGCTGTAATTCCAAAGTCCCTTCAAAGTCATGCACTCCAAGGAAGAAGCAGCAAAACTTTAGCATGGTGTTCAACTTAAGCTGAGCTGGAAGTTAAGTGGAGCATACAATCTGCTTCAAAAACGGCCTGAAGAGGTATGAATTAAAGGAGAGGGACAGAGGACGAGAGCGGTGGTATTTAATTCACCCGGCACTTCTTAATTGGATTTTTCTTTGATGTCCAATACCAGTCACCATGGGATGGGAAGAATGGGCTTCTCTTAAGGGAGATTTATTTTATAGGCGGTTAAGTGTTCCATATTTCCTTATTAACTGGAGACTGGAAGTGCAATTACTTCAAGAGACAACAGTGAAAACATCTGAAGTCTTTGGTCTTTACATCATATTTGAGCACGTCTCTTTTTTCAGGCTCTATGCAATATTTGGCTATCTAATTTTCAAGTGGCTTGGAACAGTAAGTGAGGCTGCAGAGAGTATTATCTGTCAACTGTGAGGATATCACTGGAGATACGGTGCCTGTGTCAGCTCTTGCAAAAACAATTTGTTTGACTGAGATTCTCAAATCCCACTTACTGCTTAGCTACTCCAGAAATGTTTGGCAGGATTGTAAAACCCAGAGAAATGTTGATGGCAATGCTGAAACCAATTAATTTACCATTCAGGTCTTCAGCATTTTGTCCCTGACTTGTTAATAAAAAGAGACAACACATTTTAAAGTGCTGATAAATTTATCAGCTGGGCAAATGGCACATCTAGGGTATGTGCGTTACAATACTGGATCATGGGAAATGTATTATTGCAAACTACACGATACCAGGAATTGTGGTGTTTTGTTTAAGGAATTTTCATAATGTTGCTTATAAAAATAGTCCTTTTTACTGTTTTTATTCCTCCTTCATGAACAGATGCAGTGATTATTAAGCTAGTCAGTACATGTAAAAGTGCAAAAGAAATCATCCTAAAGCCTAATAAAAATAATAAGGGTATTGTATGCACACAAGAGCCAATACATTTATGATGAATTTAGTGTTTTTCGTACCAGTAGCATTACCCAGAGAACCAATGCAACACATTACTGTTTCTCTTCTATGAAGCGTGACGTGCGCTGTATCTGTCACTCACCTCGAGAGATGGTCACAGATTCTAACTCGTCTCACGAGGGAGACATTTTTAAAACACCGCGGTAGTCGGTGTGGTTTTAGTTCAGCTGCAGGAAAAAAAAAGGTGATGCACACTGGCTCAGGGAGCAGTGCCAGGTGGAGTTGATTGGCACAGCTGGTGTGCACTGGTTAATCAGCTTCTCCTTTCTTATGCAGAAGCATGCTGGGACCTGGTGGCCACACACATGCACACACACTCTTTAGCTTCACCAGCAGCAACTGTAATGCTGTCTGTGGGCCACATTTGCAAATAAGGTTTTTTTGTTGCCATCACAGGTGTTTTATAGCACTATTCAATCACAGCATTTTTGACTTACCAACCGTGTGTATGAGCGTGTGCTTTGGGGGGTGCGGGAGTTGGAGGATAAATATTAAGGCAGCATGGTTAACAAACAGCAGCATCTGTTACACATTTGAATGTTTCTTTCCATCCGTGAAAAGGTCGACAGTGAGCTAGGATCTATTTTTCGTGGAGTAAGTCATCCTTTGGCTTCAGATTTAGACCAATAACATTTTGGTGATCTGTAATTGACTCATTTGACTAACCTAACCAAAAGATGTGTCTGTGTGTGTATTTATATCCTTTTGGGGACATGTCATTGACATAATGCTTTCCCTAGCTGCTTACCCTAACCATCAAAAATGAATGTTTAACCCTGACCCTTACCCTAAACCTACCCATAACCTAAGTGTAACCCTGACACTAAAACCACATTTTGAATCTCAAAAATGCTTTCAAATTCTTGGGTACCAGGCATTTGGTCCCCACAAGGGTTATTGGTCCCCAAAAGTATACTAAACTTCCAATTTTTGTTCCCCCGAAAGTGTTAGTACCCGTACGTGTGTGTGTGTGTGTGTGTGTGTGTGTGTGTGTGAGTAAAATGTACACTTTAGAAATGTACTGGGTTACATTGCCATGGGAACTTATGCTGCAAACCATTCTAGATTAGATTCATGCAGACCAAAATATTCTCTGGAAAAACCCATCCCCATTCTTGGAAGATCCCTACACCTCTGTGTGCGGATAGCAGGAGGTGTACAGTTTCTTTTAATGCTTTTATTCCCTTTTTTCCATGTTGATTTGAAACTATTTTAATACAATTTTGTTGTTCTATGAGCATTATGAATTTAAAACAAAGCAGCTATTTGTACTTGCTGGCCTCATATCAAATTTGCATGTTGACAGCCTATTATTTTTTTTAATATTAATTATTGCTTAGAGCAATTAGAGCAATTACTTGCTCTGTGACCAATAAGCACCACCCAGGCTGTAGCTAGAAAAAAAAAGTTCTTTTAGACAATCATTTAATGAAATTCTTCATTATAACCCACCACATTCCACTGTGTATTAATAAGAAAGTTGTGATACTGAGTCTGTGTTTTTGCTGGCTTTCTCTCCTGGCTTCAAATAGGTCAAAATTTATTCATAAAGTACATTTTGCCTGGTCTTACTGATCCTCACACATATGTACAGCACACTTAATGCTAAATACTGTACAGCACTTTTCCTCTCACACACACTCCCGCTGTTACTTGTTTGCAGCAGCTGTGTAGCTTATGTGTTTAACCTCTTCATATTTTTCTAATATTACAGTTACAGTTTTACCTTTTGTAAAGTCACTGTATCCATGTTTGTGATTGGTCAGATACTGGCGACGGATCCCTTTCATATGTACAATGCAAGGGAAACCTTAGTTTAACTGAGCTGGTAATCAGCTTCATATGACCCTTTATCCTGAAGGCAGATGTTAGGATAAGTGATTCCAGATAACAGAAATAGAATAGAATAGAATAGAATTCAACTTTATTGTCACTGCATATGTCACAGGTACAAGGCAATGAAATGCAGTTTGCATCCATCCAGAAGTGCTTTAGCCATGATATAGATATATTACAAATATATATTAGCAAATAATATAGATATGTAAGTATATTACAGAAATGGGTCTATTATGGTATGTTATAATGTACACGGTATGAAGTATGTTATGAATATTCTATAACTATAAGTATGTACAGGCTGTAGCGAGTACAAGCTATGAACAGGATATAAATATGAAAAAAACTATACAGAAATATGAGATATACAGCTATACAGAAATGTGAACTATGCAAGTTATAAACAGTTGTAGAATTAAAAATTATAGTATGTACAGAATGATTATTTACACAGAACTATACAGTAGTGCAGTTAGGATATGTGGGTAATTTCTACAGAGGCTATATAAAGTGCTAGTGGTTGTGAGTGGTGGCTCAGTCCATGTTATTATTATGTGTATGAGGGTACAGTTGTCCATTGTGTGTGTGTGTAGGTGCTTGTGGGTGTGTGTATGTCCAGTCCATGTGTTAACGTGGGTCAGATTTCAGGAGGCAGAGTTCAGGAGTCTGACAGCTGTGGGGAAGAAGCTGTTCCGGTACCTGGTGGTCTTAGTCCTGAGGCTCCTGTAGCGCCTCCCAGAGGGCAGGAGGGTGAAGAGTCCATGTGATGGGTGACTGGGGTCTTTGATGATTTTCCCAGCCCTTTTCAGACACCGCTTCCTGTAGATGTCCTTTATGGCAGGAAGTGGTGCTTCGGCGATGCGCTGGGCAGTTTTCACAATCCTCTGCAACGCCTTCCGGTCTGAGGCAGAGCAGTTCCCGTACCAAACTGTTATACAGTTGGTCAGGATGCTCTCGATGGTGCAGCGATAGAAGTTCACCAAGATGTCTGAGGACAGGTGGTTCTTCCTCAGAGTCCTCAAGAAGAAGAGGCACTGGTGAGCCTTCTTGACCAGCTTGGAGCAGTTGGTTGTCCAGATGAGATCCTCGGAGATGTGGACTCCCAGGAACTTGAAGCTGCTCACACGCTCCACAGCCGTCCCCTTAATGTGGATGGGTGGATGTGGGTCAGCATTCCTTCTGTAGTCCACGATGAGCTCCATGGTCTTCTTGGTGTTGAGTAGCAGGTTGTTTGTGTCGCACCACTCAGCCAGACGATCCACCTCCTCCCTGTAGGCGGCCTCATTGTTGTCACTGATGAGGCCAATCACCGTGGTGTCATCTGCAAACTTAATGATGGTGTTGGAACCATCGGCATGTCTGCAGTCATGGGCGAAGAGGGAGTAGAGGAAAGGGCTCATCACACAGCCTAAGCAGTGTAGATGAGCAGTGGTTATCCAGCCGGACATGTTGGGGGCGGTTGGTCAGGAAGTCCAGTAACCATTTGCACATGAGGGAACTGATGCCCAGGTCTGTCAGTTTCCTAATGAGTTGTGAGGGGTGGATTGTATTGAATGCTGAACTAAAGTCTATAAACAGCATTCTGGCGTATGTGTTGTTGTTGTCCAGGTGTGAGAGGACAGAGTGCAGACAGAGAGGGAGACAGGATTTGAAGTGTGCTAGGACCAGCTGCTCTAAGCACTTAGTGATGATGGGGGTGAGGGCTACTGGGCGGTAGTCATTGAGGCTAGATGGGTTGGAGTTTTTGGGTATCAGGACGATGGAGGTGGATTTGAAGCAGGCCGGTACCACAGTGTGGGCCAAGGACAGGTTGAATACGTCTGTCAGCACTCCTGAAAGCTTCCCAGAACACGCTCTGAGAACACGCCCGGGGATGCCATCAGGACCTGTAGCCTTGTGGAAATTGATCCTGCTCAGCACCGCTCCTACATCGGTGGGGGAGAGAGTCAGAGGTTGGTGGTCTGGCGTCATGTCTGCTTTGGTTGTGGTTGTGGGGTTCCCTCGCTCAAAACAAGCAGAAAAGTTGTTGAGCTTATTGAGGAAGGAGACATCAGAGGATGCGGGGGAGGGGTTGGTGGTCCTGTAATCTGTAATGGTCTGGAGTCCTTGCCACATGCGTCGGGGGTTGGAGTTGGAGAAGTGGTCTTCTACCTTCTTTTTGTAATGGTGTTTGGCTTTTTTGATGCCCTTCTTTAGATTAGCCCTGGCTGTACTGTAGGCGTGTGCATCTCCTGACCTAAAGGTGGTGTTGCGGGCCTTCAGGAGGAGACGAACATCCCGGTTCATCCAAGGCTTCTGGTTGGGGTACATGGTGATCCGTTTCTGGGTGGTGACACCATCTGTGGTTTTGGAGATGTAATCCAGTACAGATGAGGCGTACTGGTCCAGGTCTGTGTGGGTGAACGTATTCCAGTCTGTTTTTTTTTTAAAATCTGTCCTGGAGCACTGCGTCTGTCCCCTCTGGCCACATTTTAATTGTCCTCACAGCAGGTTTCACACGTTGGATGAGTGGTGAGTACCGAGGTGTGCGGAACAGGGAGAGATGGTCCGATTGTCCAATGTGGGGGAGGGGTGTTGCTTTGTAGGCTCCAGCCAGGTAAGCATGTTCAGGGTAACGATACCCTGAACATGCTTAACTTGCTTCATAGAACATCCTGTGTACTTGTGAACCAAACTTGGCTCACAGGTACATTTTGGGCTGCTTAAGCACCTTATAAAAGCAATGTCAATTTTAATTTCATCAGAGTAATGTCTAATTTATATCCATAATACTTAAATATTATGTTCTTATCTGTATCCAATAAGTGATGATGTGATGAATCCTCTGTACTCTGTATCTGGCGACCTACTAAGAATGATTCATATTGTAGAATTGGACATCAGCTTGGGCATATATATAGTTACTGTAATAGACAGGTAAAGTCAGAAGAACGAAAATAACAAATAAAATGAACTACAGAGTTAAAATCTCAGTTACAAGGGGAAAAAAGGGCTTCCACTTGAATCAAAACATGTGACTAAATAATTAAAACCCGGGAGTGAATTCTATCTTTTGAAGCAAATACATGTTTATTATTAATTCTGTATATTTTCTCATCCTGTTTCCTGCTGACATAAGCAATGATTTCTCTTTGGAGACTGAATTTGGAAGTAAATCTTACTCCTACTGTAGGTCAAATTTTGTGAATGAAAGTGCCCAGGCCACACTTAAAGTATGACATAGGAGGTCCACATTTGGATAATATAACACTTGGCTGTCATTGCCACAACATTGTTGAGATAAGAGACAATACATTAAACCCACAATGCCAATAGGTTTGTTAGTCCACAAACAGCACTGGGTACTGGAGGTGGACCCCCCCCTTGTGACATATGATCATATCATGTCTTGACCTTGCTACACATAAAAAGCTCTCTAGAGTGAAGTTTGATGTCCTGCAACAAGGGAATATCTGGGTTTTGATATTCAGTCAGCTCTAGGAACGATAATGATATCAGGCAATGAGCCAAACAGAAACATGAGTCACCATGTGGAGTCAGCAAGACCTTACTCTATGTTTTAATGTCTTAATAAATGTGCCACAAGTTCAGAAACAATCACTTAGCTGTATACACCAGTCTGTATACTCTCCTTAAGGGATTTACATAAAAATAAAATGGTTCAAAAGTATTATGAGAATAACGGGGCTGAAGTCGGCTTTTGAAAACATCCCGACATCTTGTAAGGTCTTGGCAGCCGGTGTTATAACCTCAATTAATGGTAATCCTTTCTTTAAAAGTGCTGCTTGTTGTTGACGCGCACACTATGGCACCTCTCCTTCGACGTTAGTACAGCAAAGCTCACAGCGAGTCACCAAAAATCCCAAAATGCACAAAGTGTACCAGTCTTTGCAAAACAGGCAGGGGACAAAACTGAAACTTCTTCGATTAACAACTTGGGGTTTTTAGGCTGCTGCCCAAGACAAATCCCAACTTCTCTGTCAGAGATCCAGTTCTCCTTATCAAAGTCTATATCAGCAGTTTGTGCAATCCCATTCCCCCACAGTACCTTTGAGTCCCTTTACCAGAATTTCAGTCGTATTTCATTTATATCTTTTTAACTGAAGCAAAGTTTGTGCAATCCATGTGCTGATCTCTAAAGTCTGTCAAGTGCTGGCTTTCCTGGAAAGGAAATAAGGAGTACTGAAAGCTTAAAAAGAAGATAAGCTGCCAAAATGGATAGGATTCTGGATGAATATGTTCAGAGTCCTGCTGGTATCATCCTTTGCCTTTTGTTGTCAGTTACATTAAATATAGTGTTCATGAATAGTGCTGACAAAGGTTTTCTTCTGTTTAATGTTAGTTTAAATATGCAGCATTAATCATATTATATGAAGTTTTGATTTTCTGTTTTTCTTAAACCGACTGATGTTTTAAATAGCATACAGTCAACATAACACACATCCAGCTTCAGACAGTGTCGCTTGTCTTTTTTAACTATGCAAGATAAACCCTTGTGGAAACACTCAGTTCTCTGGGACAAATAGTGTAGTTTTAACTAAATGTAAGAAATAACACCCATTATTGACTGGGAATGTTTTTAGAAGGTTAATCAATAAGACTTTGGTGTCTTTTAGTATCACAATATGCATGGTTTGTATGTTGCCACAAATACTACTACTACTGCTTCAATAATAGTACTGTAATAACGTCATGTCTTGGTGTGGAGGTATTTTGCATAGTGCCTAATATATCCGTAGAACACTCCCTACATTTGCTGTTTCATAACCTGAGCAGTGAAGTGATGAGCTACACTTTGGAAGAAAGTAAGCCTGACATTTTGTGAAATAAGCCTCTTGATAGAGTGCTCCGCACTGAGCTGCCTGCCATGGGATTTAAGAAGTTTTAAACTAATACTCTGTCATATATTTCCCACGTCTCACCAAGTTTTTTCCAGAATGTCTTATATAACACTTAGCATGCACTCGAATTAGTTTTGTTTCTTTATAGTTTGTCCAAGAGTCTTCTTTTTGCTATATGCTAACAAGTATTTTAGTAAGGCTTGAGCGTAGGTGGTGATTGCGCCATAGAAATGTTTTGCCAGATGTATTACCTGTTTGTTTAGCAACCTACAGTTTCAGATGAGCAACAGACTAGAAAGGGAAAAAATGACAAAATCTGTTCAGAGAGAGAGAACATGAAACAGAACATGTCACAGTATTGGGTCTGTCGTAGCAGATGCCAACGAGACCGGATTTTGCATGATGAGCCAGACAGACAAACAGATGGACAGATGGAGCGACAAGGTGAAAACACACAAACACATGCAGTCATGTGACTCTATCTGAACTTTGTGTAAACCACTAGACCACAAAGCCACTAGTGTGTAATATCCAGAGAAATTCCCCCCAAAATCATCATATCTCAGACTCTACAGGACTGAGTTAGTATGTTAAATGTTAATGTTCATGACAGTGCAATTAGAAAAAGACTAAACAAGGGTGGCTGATTTTGGAACAGTTTTCAGAAGGAAAGCTCTTCTCTCTAAAGAAAACCTGGCAGCATGGCTTAGGTTTGCACAAGATGAGACCAAACTGGAGATGTCTGGCACCAATACACAACACAAACAAGCTCAAGTAAGGTGGTGGACGGTCGATGACTTTGGCTTGTTTTGCAGTCACTTTAACCTATTTCTTTTTTTGGGATACAATTAGGACACATTTAATGTCATATTTACAGTAATACTTACTTGTTTAATGGTTTGGAGCGGTGATCCCAATAACTGATTTTTATCTTCCTAAATGAGATATCATGTGGCTCAACAATCCTGGACCTGGGCACCTTGCTGCCATTGCAGTCAAACTATTTTAGAGTCAAATGTGAAGCCATGTGTCCAACAGCTAAAGCTTGGCAGAATTTGGGTCTTGCAGCCGGACAATGATCCCAAACACAGCAGGAAATCTACAACTGAATGAGTGAAAAAGAAAAGAATTAAAGTGCTGCAGTGACCCAGTCAAAGTCTAAACCTTAACCTGATTGAAATGCTGAGGTGGGACCTTAGGAGAGCTGTGCGCAATCATGTGCTGCAATCTAAAATAATTATTAGCAAATGCAGTCACAGTCATTTGCATTATTGCCTCATATCCTCTTATATTGTGCTGGAGTTGTACGGTTAGTTTGCCTTATCCCAGCAGCAGCTGTTGCCTCACCACTGTGACATGTATAATAACTGTCAAACACTCTGCTGTCTCTACATTTAAATACATTACACATAAAAATGTTGTAAAAACTGTACAACAAGGAAGAAACCTGTTCAACCTGGTAGCTTGTTATATTCATATCACTCGTTCATGGAGCTGTTATTATGTTGTACTGATTACGAGACTACATTGGGGATAGACATGAAAAGGTAAAACTAATACCAGCATTTTTAGCTGGAACTATAGACTATAAATGAGTATTTTGCAAACCCCATTTAAAGTCTGAGTAATTGTTAATCATTTTTGCTCCGCTGCCTGTATAAGTATAGACAGCAATAGTGTTATTAGGTCTCTGAATTATAGTATTGTACACTGCATAGCCTTATCTATGATAAATACATTATTAGTGTTGGATTAAAGCTCGGCCAGTTTCAGTGTCGTAAACTTTTACTCACAGTGACTGTCACACGCAGATGAAGCACGGCATTTGTCAGTTTTCCAGCCGGAATCAGAAAAGAAAAAAAAAATTGTGAGAAGCAATCAAAGGAGCAATCAGATGATAAACACAGTAAGTGTGTTCGGGCAGAAAATAAGCTATCAATGTGTCCTGCTTTCCACTAAACAAAGAGTAACAGCTGTCTCCACAATCTTGGGACTCAACAGCTTTTTGCTAACTTTGCCTCCGAGGGCAAGAGGTAGCCACGGTACCAGTTCGGCAGCTGACAGATATTACTCATCGATGCACCGGTGATCATTTTCCAAACGCAAATATTTTATTGCAAGAAAATAAGGGTGAAATTGTCAACCAATAGCCGATGATTTCATGACTGCATTTTGGCAAGTGTGTTCCCTTTCTTGTTCTCCAGACGGACCGTTTGCCTGCATGTAAACAAAGGTCAGCGTCTACCAATCCTGCATATTCATACATGGACATCTCTTTATAGAAATTAGTGTCTCGGCAACTGCAATCTAGATCAACAAGACAGGCTAAAGTGTTTGAAGTCCCACAGCAAGTGAGAATGCAATAACTAGCAACTACGAAACAACTGCAATTTAATCCCATTGGACAATTTTCCACGTCAAAGTCAAAGTATTTGTTTTTGCCACTGACAGGTTTAGATTGTTATTCAAAGGGTCTAACGTTATGGAAAGGATCTCCACAGAGAAATTTCACTCAAAGAGCAAACTCGTGGGAGATGAGTTGTTGCAGGGAAAACAACAGTGGAAACAGTTTTAGAGGGCTGTCTGGGGAAGAGTGCAGTAAAGGTACAGAGTTTGAGTAAAGGGCAGCTTACTGTTATCTGAAAGGTTAAAAAATATATATAAAAAACAAAAAGCCTCATGGTGGTGGGCCAACACCTTTCATTAGACATTCGGTGTTCTTTATTTCCTATAATTTGTCTTTACAGTGATATGCTTATCTAATAAGAAGCTCAGAACTGCTGTAGATTTGAGCTCGTTAGATAAAATGAAATGTTACGCACTTTGCACACAGCTTTCTTCAGAAGCAGAAAGCTTGGTTACAATCTGTCATTTTAATGTCATGAAAAATCTGAAACTTTCAAACATCTGCAACACTGTAAAAAAGAAATGAATGCCTAAAAAGAAATAAAAAAACACAGAGAGACGTTTTCACAGACCCTGATGTGAAACATCCATTAGCACAACTCATCATACTTGAATTATTCAGTAACTCTAAATGACTTGAAAATAATCTGCTATTATCTCTGTCCTCTGCTATATTGCTGGATGCAGCTAAAAGGCATCATTTATTACACCTCATTAAGCACCTCGAACACAAAAGGACATTAAGCTCACCCTAATTCACTTATATTATTCTGTTCCATTGTTAGAAAATTACATTATTTTCCAGTCTTTCTGTTAAAAACCCGAGTCCCCCCTCCACCTCCAACTTCCCATGAAATGCTGTGAAGAGCAGCCCTGCCGTGATTCCTGGCACTGAAGCCTCGCGCTTAGGTCCTGTAAAAGATTGCACTGCTTCCCACTCGTTTCCTTTCATGGAGAAAATATGTGTTTTGTTGTTTGTGTCAGCAATCTTGCCGCCACTTTACACTGCCTGAGGCCAATTTTCAGGAATAAATACTAATGAAAGTGAAACACCCCAAAGTAGGCCCTTTGTCCAGACTGGAGTGTTTTGATGGGAGCTTCCGCATAACGTGGCTGATTGAATTTTTGCGTCCTTAGATTTCTCATGTGCACACACAAAGAGACGTAATTAAAATGTTTTCTGTTTTCAGCAGATGATGGTGAGTGTCACAATCTTTTACCTTGACAAGCTCCTCACTTCCACAGCACTGAATTTGGCATTACTGATTGTAGAGGATGAGCGTCAATCTTATTTTTTCCATCAAATTCACTGAATGTTGAATTGAAATGTGTTATTTACCTGTCATCTGTTGCTCATATCTTATTTGCATATTATTAAAGGAAAACTCGTCCCACTTCTTTCAATATCTGATTCGCTTGTTTTGTTTTCTTTTTCACATTTTCTTCAAAGAAAAGAAAAAGAAAGTAAGCCCATGCAGCGAGCGGTGCTCTCTCTGCAGTGTTGATGGATTGCTACAGTAAAGATGACTATATTGCTGTGATCATTCATCTTGCCAAATGTGACACATCAGCACAACAGGGTATAACTCAAGGTACATCACCTGCTGTTGACAAAAGACTTGACTTTACCCAAGGGCAAACAGACTATTATCAGCTCCGAGAGCCCAAACATCCACCAATTAAGACACAATAGCTTAAAGCGATGCAGTCATACGCAGCCTAGTTTAATGTCTTCATTCTGAAACTGGGGTTGACATTTAAAGGTTGCTGTTAATTTCACCCACTGTTTAGATCTGTATCCTAAATGGGTAACACATCCCAGGGAATACATATTACTCAAAACACCTTTGTTAAGAAGAGATTGCCGCCCGTGGCCAAAACAAGTCAGCAGTGATTCTCAGCAGGATGTTGACTGATATTAATGGTGGAAAATTAATAGCTTTATGCTCCCAGCTCAAAGTCAACACTGTTTCTTCTATTTACATTTTAATCATGTATGTAAAAATGTAGATGATTTACCAATGAATATCAGCTTCAATTCTAGGATTTAAGTCAAGGATTTAAGTTTTATGTGTTTTAAATAAACAACTAATTTAACTTTATATTTTTGAGTACTGAAACTTGAAACTAGCACCAATTCTGCTGGTGCTATTCAGCTAACATGCTGACTGTCCAGTGATGTGTTGTCTGTAACTCTTTAAAATGAGGAATGAGGAGAGGACTGATGATTCTGGGCAGACAGAGATGCACATTGATGTGAAACAGACACATTTCTCATGACTCTGTGCACTCCTATCAAAAATGAAATAAACTGTTACGTTTTAAGAAGGAATTAGGAAGGTCAGTAGCAGTCAGGTGATGCTAATCAAATACGCTTGTTTTAGCGATCACCAGCAAGTGTGAGCACCTCTGTAAAAGTAGAAATTTTGGGAGTTTTTGCTGGTCTGGAGCATTTGGGTGTGTGTTAACACAATGCCACAGCTGTCCTAGGAGTGAATGGCCCAGCAGATTCATCCCCTCCCCGTGCTCAGACTGTGTAATGCCCAGAAAAACTGCCAAAACTCAAGAGCTACATCTCAGACTCTGCAGTCGTCAGTTAGCTTGTTAAGTGTTAAAGTTCATGAGAGAAAAACAAAATTAGAAAAACTTCAGGCACAATGACAAGTTTGGTGAAAACCAAACGCAGCACATCAGCACAAACACCTCATACACCTCATACACATTTAGCATTTGATGTAATATTTATAACAGTTACTTGCTTATGGCTTGGAACTCACTTTAATGTGTCTGAGTTGGAAATCCTGTGGCCCAATAATCACTGTTTATAAACTTTTTTTGGCTCTAAAATAATAACCTGACCTTGTCCTCTGCTCCTAGAAGACTTGAGTATAAACATATGTTTAAATGTTGCTGAGGTAAATGGTATTCTGGTTAATTTCGGGAAGTATGTATGTGTAGAGGAAAGCTGCTCTTTGTCATCAACTGTGATCATGAGTTTTACAGACAGAATTTGTGGGTGCAGTAATTGGCTTTGGGGTGTGGGGGTCCCAGGATCACACCTTTTCCTTTTTGCAAATGATGCGATCTCAAGTGATGACCTTCAACTCATGCAGTGATGGTTTGCAGCTGTGAAGTGGCTGGGATGAGAGTAATCAGCTCCATTGTGTGTGTGTGTGTGTGTGTGTGTGTGTGTGTGTGTGTGTGTGTGTGTGTGTGTGTGTGTGTATGTGTGAATGATACAGATGCTATACTGGTCTGTCATACAAAAACTGACTTTTTAATTTTTATTTGAATTTTATTGAATTTTATTTTATTTTATTTGTATTCTTTCACTTATTGTTGCATGTGTGTTGTTGCTGCCTGTGTTTGAGTAATTTCTGTAACTGTGAGACACCTGCTGCTGCCTATCTTGGCCAGGTCTCCCTTGAAAAAGAGGTTTTTAATCTCAATGGGATCTTCTTGGTTAAATAAAGGTTAATAAATAAATAAATAAAGAGAAAGCTTGGCATTAAGGTAAGCTATGAATTTACAGATTGACTACTGTGGAGAGTGACTGAAAAAGATTATGGATGCAAGTGGAGGACATTTGCTGAGAAGGGTGGCTTAGTTGATCATTGATAACAGGGTTGAAGTGCTCAGTAATTTAGGAGGGCTCAGACTGGAACTCCTGCTCCTCAACATTTAAAGGAGGAACTTTTTAATGCTTTAATGCTTTGGGCATCCTCTGAGATGAGGTGTTCTGGGCATTTCAAACAAAGAAGAGATATTGAATCAGACTCATGATATGGTGACTCTGTCCCAGCTTGGAAACTCTGCAATGTCCCCTCAGAGGGGACATTGCAGAGGGGGACATAGAGCTTGAGGGGGTATATAAGAAGAGTGAGGACTGCTGCATCTGAGATAAATGGATGGATTGCATCATCTGAATGCTCTGCTATTCAGGTGTTTCAGGTGTTTCTGTGACTTGTACCATCAATTCATGCAACCATTCATTTTCGTCTGCTTATCCAATTCAAAAGTGCAGGGGGACTGGAGCCTATCCCAGCAGGCACAGGATGAGAGGCAGTATGCATCTCGGACAGGTTGCCAATCCATCACAGGGCTATGTTGTATGCGATTTCTTATTCAGATGATCTTAACAATAGCTGGGGCATTTCGAGGTAGGTATGTATCACTGCATTCAGTATACTTGCAAATGCCTGAAAAACTGCTCACAAAACTGTCCATTTTATCAGTATCATCGTCATATATTTTGCAATCTACATGTGAACGAACTTGAAGCTCATGCACTTACTCACATGCTGTCAGTCTGATCGATGTCTCCGTGCTAACAATGCTCTCATTGTTTTGTGCATGAATGCTGCCATTCTTCGCTTGTTGGGATTCAGAGCACATCTTTCAAATGTGGTAGCTGGGTGTGATTCATATCATGCTTTCTGTAGCAGGAAACAGTCCCTTGTATCAGCCATCAGCATGTAAACACAATTTTATTTCTTATCGAGGGTAACTTCTTTGGCAATCAGTGTAATTCTGGCTATATCTGTAGTTCTGTATATGTGTGTGTGTGTGCATTTGTTTGGTGTGGTTTGATAACATTGTGGTGTTGTGTATGCCTGCAGAGCTCAGATTAAACTTGAATTATCAGTGTAGGGACTGCCTGCTGCTTCCTCCTCCTCAATCATAGGGGTTCATCTCTTGGTTGTTATTGGTGTTTTACTCTGTCGAGAAGAAACTGCAGCAGTCAATCTAGTTTCTCGGTACACCTAAGAAACATATCACTCTTTGTATGTGAGCTATTGTGCCGATCAGGTCATTGGTTCTGTTGTCGTTTGACCCTTGTACCTGTACACAGTTATCTGAATTATCACAACACAGACTGAATGACCAAGTGTGATACTATTCGCAAGAGATTAATCCATCTGCCATTCACTGCTCACATTTTCACTCCAGACTTCTGAAATGTCAGAAAAGTGTTTTAATTTTCCAAAACTTGGAAAAAGATGTGAACTGTGAAACTGTAATTATGAAAACTCCCTAAAAATATATCCTTTACAGCTTTGTAAATTAGTGCTGCTATAGCATCCAGTGACATTAATATAAGTGTTTTTTTCCCCTCAGCTCTGCCTGATTAGAAAATGATCACCCCTTCCAGGCCATGACAGCAGTGCCATTCTAGTGTATAATTAAAATGGCATCCACCTCTGACTGGGCTATACATTTAGTTAGCCTGCTTTTGTTTGAAGAGTTGAGTTTAAACTCTTCCTCAGAACTCAATGTACTGAAACTTGTGTATACTGGTTATACATACCCTCTGGGCTCTATCCTGGCCATTTGTGGCCACTTCACTTTTCTTTTTTCAACCATTTTCGTTCTGTTAATGCAAATGGAATGAAACTTCCCTAAGGTGTGTATTTTTTCAGATTTTTTAATTTTCAACATCAGCTCCTTAATAATGTCAATAATATTCACTATACACCACATTGTTCCTCTTGACTCTATCGTGGCCATTTTTGGCCAATTGAAACCCATTATAACCACCTTTTTTGATTCCTTGTTATTGACAGTACTATATTATGCGGTTTAGGTAAAATTGCTTTTGATTCTAAACTCAACACATGAAAATTGTAGTTTTTAATGTTTTTTTTTTTTTTTTTTTTTACCAAATTACATCATTTACGTATTTTTGGCCAAGCAAGCGATTTCATGTAATATTCCTAGTTTCTAGTAGCGGCCTTTGATGGCTTACCACACTCCAATAGACCAAAATAATGAAACAATTTTGACATAGGTTAGATCTTAAGGATCTAATAGTTTGTGTTTGTGCATAACATTGCAGCACAAACATGTATTTGCAAGATAGACTGGAATAAATAATGACGCATCAAACATTACATAGGCTGCAGTGAATTTTTGTTGATGCAGGCTATTGAGCTTTGAGGTTCCCAGTCAAACGTAGCTTTGAAGCACATGTTAAAAGCACTTTTACTCTTGTATCTTTCACAAAAAGAGACCATACCCAAAACATTGGGTATGGTCTCTAGAACTCTAGAAACAAAAACAAAAACAAAAAAAACCCCCAATCAGAGGCCATTTTGCAGAGTTCAAACCTGTAGCTGCAGCACAAACAACAACAAACACTGTTTGTAAACGTGTCCTGGAGTTTATGCAGGTGCAGACAGTGTTACTGCTGTAAGTAAGCCTAACAGCTTCCAGATCATTTATTCTGGCAATATGGCAAGAAGGTCATCACTGCTTCAAGCACTGTCTGTATGATCTGGTCAGAGAGCAAGTACACCAAGCAGTCCTCTGCCCTTGAAGAAAAGTCATCTGCCCAAGATGAAGAAACTTCCTCTCCAGAAAATGAGGGGACAATCTCCAAAGAGGCTGACTGCATCACCACTGATGTTGAGTACTAGCCAGTGCCTGAATCCTCTTCTTTGGGGGAGGATTGGGGTTGGGGGGCATGGAGGTGGAGGCCGAGCAGCTGATGGAAAAGAACATAGGAGCATTTTTTGAGACCGAGGAGCCGGTGACTGAGTGGATCCCCCATGAAAGGAAAACCATGTGGGTCTACAATCCAGTACCCACTGGTATCAAACCAGGGCTCACCCTGTATGCAGTTTCCTGCATTAGCAGCCTAAGATCTACTTTTGACTTTTTTATAACAACGGAGATCTTTTAGCTGCTGTGCACCCTTACAAACCTGCACGGGAGGCGAAGGTGTGAGGATTGGAGGATTATAGATGAAGTGGAGATAAAGCCTACACCAGAATAAAGCAATACATAGCATGTTGGATGACAATACTGGAAGCTCTCAGGAAGTAAAAAAGAGCTCCGGGGACAACGTCTTTCCTTCGGTCACCTTGGCAGAGGAACCCCTCAGATGAAAACTGGCACAGGGGAAACAAACCCCAGCTACTCCAGTTGCAACAGAGGAAGATTTTTTTGTCTGAAGTTACTTAAAAGCTTTATGCAGAAAAAATGGCAAAAACCCCATAAAAATAATAAAAATTACAGACCTAATCTGTTGGTGGCCACTTTTGGCCACGAACAAGCTGAAAGGGTAGTGATTTTGAACAAGCCCAGTAAAGTAACAGTCTTCCCAGGACTGGATGTCCCAGCAAATTCACCTAAAGGTGAGACCGTGCAATGCTCAAAGAATTGCAAAAAACCCAAGAACTACATCTCAGCCACAGGACCTGAGCACCTTGCAGTCACTGAATGGACACTGGGTCATGCAGCAGGTCATGGATCTACAACAGAAAGTTAGGAGTCATGAAAGAGTTGGCAGAACATGGGTTTTACATTATGGTTTTATTATTATCCAGAGCTGCTAGCTTAATTATACAAGGTGACTAATGTGATTACTGAGTAATTGTTAAAGTGAGCGACACAAGGTTAACAGCTATGATAAATATTTATTACTTTCAAGTTGTTGAAACAGAATCTTTACTGACCTCTTGAAATTCCTCCTAAAATGTTGTTCAGTATCAGCTAAGAAGGCAATGTTGGTTGCAAATAATTATTTGTGTGTGTGTGTATATATATATATATATATATATATATATATATATATACACACACACACATATATATGTATATATATATATATATACACACACACATATATATGTATATATATATATATACACACATATATATGTATATATATGTGTATATATATATATATATATGTATATGTTTGTGTGTGTATATATGTGTATATATATATATATATATGTGTATAAATATATGTGTATATATATATATATATATATATGTGTATAAATATATATACACACACACAAATAATTATTTGCAACCAACATTGCCTTCTTAGCTGATACTGAACCAAGGGTGGTGGAGAATGACCAAGCTAAGATCCTGTGGGACTTCCAGATACAGACGGACAAAATGGTGGTGGCTAACCAACCGGACATAGTGGTGGTAGACAAACAGAAGAAGACGGCCGTAGTGATCGATGTAGCGGTTCCGAATGACAGCAATATCAGGAAGAAGGAACACGAGAAGCTGGAGAAATACCAAGGGCTCAGAGAAGAGCTCGAGAGGATGTGGAGGGTGAAGGTAACGGTGGTCCCCGTGGTAATCGGAGCACTAGGTGCGGTGACTCCCAAGCTAGGCGAGTGGCTCCAGCAGATCCCGGGAATAACATCGGAGATCTCTGTCCAGAAGAGCGCAGTCCTGGGAACAGCTAAGATACTGCGCAGGACCCTCAAGCTCCCAGGCCTCTGGTAGAGGACCAGAGCTTGAAGGATAAACCGCCCGCAGGGGCGTGCTGGGTGTTTTTATATATTGACGACCCTAAATGGAAGTAGAAAACTGTATTCCCTCAAAGAAAAATTATTCAAATTCAAATTTGTGCATAGTGTGGGACAAGTAGTAATAAGTAATAGTAATCTCTGCACCAACTCATTAAAAATGTATCCTTTTAGCTGCTAACGGCCCACCTATGTTCAGGACCTAAAGTTCAAAATCTGTCTGAGGTAGTGTACAGATGTGGACAAAGAATTTTTTGCTCTTGTTATTTCAAATTCTCATGAGCCGTGCTGAGGTTGCATCGATCCATTGTGTCCAGCTTTCGGTCCCTATTTTCCAAGTAAGGATGACATTCCCTGCTTGACTTTGTAGTCTTTCCAAGTAGAGATGTGCTGTCACTAAGAACGAGTCCAATTTAAATCGTTCAAACACAAAAAACAAAACAAAACAAAAACGGAGACATGGCCAATAATTCAGAGGTCTGGCAAAAATGCTTTACACTTCTCTGTGTGAACACATTAGCTCTGTTTTGAGGTACTGTGACAACCAGACAGCTTAGCCGAAACACTGTCTAAAGATGTCTTGTAGTTAATCTTTTCCTCTGCTCAGCGAGACTTAAGACTGGAGCATCAGAAGCAATAATTTTACATCCTCACCTGGCACCTCATTCTGCTGTATTTCACGGATGACAAAATATTGTATAAATAGCTTATGAGATTTGACGTGAGGGATCAGTTTCCATTAATGTATCAAGAAGTTGTTAAAGTTTGTAGAGAGTGTGTTTGTTTCACAAACAAAATAGCTTTCGGTTTATTCCTCCGCTGTGCTTCTCTCCTAAGTGTGCTCTCAGGGGAGGAAACATATATATTACATGAAATCTGACCTTGCCTTACTGTCAGGCCTTGCTTTTCAAGCTCCAGCTTCTGAGTGCGTGACAGTCTATAGGTGAATGTCTGTGATGAGCGCTGAGGCAAGAAATCAATGTGTGAAAAATGAAACTGTAATTAGCGTATCAGTCATGCCTTAAATGATACGTGAATGACATGTTGGTGGCCAGGTGGGTTCTACACTGCTAAAAATAAACATTAGTCCCTCAATATTAATGAGCAGCACGTGTTTTCAAGACTATGACCGCATAGCAACTATTCTGTTAGAAAAACAACCAAGGCTTTGATTGATAGCATGTGAGACATGTTAGTTATATTAGGTGTAATCACTATCTAACCTCTTGTGAATATTTGATAAGTACTGAGTTCGTGCAAAGGTGGTCCGCCCTTAGCTGCTGAGATTCTCCCAGAGGACTGAGACTAGGATGCTAACAGCAGGCAGTCCATGTCTGAGCTGATGAAGTCAGACACTCCCTGGGGCTGGATTTTAACCAGAATACACAGGCACACTGCATTTTGTCATAACCAGAAATAGAAACAGAAGCCTGCTGATACTTTAAAAAACAAAAAACCAAGGATCAAGCATTATGATTATTCTTGAGTGACTCATCGAGCAACAAACAAAACAGGCGGCCTCTCCTTTGACAATTTCCCAGTGTTAATGCATTTATCTAAATGTATTCTCTATTATTCTGTCAGTTTCTCGGGCATCTCTGCCTAAGAAGAAAGTGCAGTCACTTTGTGCAAAACGTAATGTATTGTAAATTATTCAAGAAAAAGTTAATAGATTAAAATGTTTATTCTAAAGAGATGGTGCCAAATCAAATTCCCTTTTGAGATACTTTACTGTGTTCGGCGCTCTGTATGCTATATGTTTGAGCGTACAATTCAAATGTAAAAAAAGAAAGAAAAAATGGCACCGTGTAAATTTGAAGTGTTTTCATCAGGATTCCAACACCTTTCTCTGTGCGGATGATTTATTAAATCCACAGTATCCTTCAGAATTCAGCTTCAGAATTATGTAAGGCCCATTTCCCACTGGAAATTACACTACTTATAGTTGCATGCAAACAGTTCATGTCAGAGTTGTGATATTCCAGCCAAATTATTAACAAATGATAACTGCTGGACCCAGAAATTTGCCAGTGTGCTCCTAATGTCAGTCCCAAGTCCAGATAAAGGGGAAGTGTTGTACCAGGAAGGACATCCATGTAAAATCTTGAGCAAATCAAACATGCGTTTCAAAAATGAGATATCTATAACAGATTGTTAACCAGGATTGGGTTAAAAACGACTGCCTCTGGTGCTGGTAGCCAACAGGATGCCAGTGAAAATGGTGTTTCTGTTGTTCAAAGAAATGGGAAAAGGAAAGGTGGGAGGCATGTTTGAAGGCAGTGAGAGAGAAGGAAAGGTGGAAGTGTAGAGTTAAGATTAAGGACACTAACTATATTGTTTGTGCAGGACACCAGGTGTAAGAGAAGCAAGAGCAGGAATACTGCAGATGGATTCTGACTGTTGGTATAGATATGAAGTGCAGTATGAGTAATCTTGAAGGAAGAGTATGTGAATAGGGTTGTGGAGGGAAAGAGAGAGTCATATACGATCAGATAATGTTGAATGTTGTCAGTGTGTATGCCCCACACGTTGGATTTCAATTTGAAATGCAGATGGAAGGGAAAATTATGGAAACATACACTTAAAGAGGCAGGAGGAACATTGTGTGATGTGTGAGTGGAGTGGAAGAAGGTGCACCCACGTGGACTGTAATGTATGTTATGCACAAGGTGCAGTTTGAGAGCAATGGGAGTCTGCCATGTGATGTGAGGGGAGAATATAGCTAGGCAGCATCAGATGGTCATCTGTAGGATGATTTTGGACATCAAGAAGGAAGGATTAGGATAGCTCAGCAAGGATTAAATGGTGGAAGTCGAAGGAGGAAGAATGTTGCTGAGAGTTCAGGGAGGAGTTGAGACAAGCTTTGGCTGGAAGGAAAAGTTACCAGATGACTGGGAAAGCACAGTTATAGCACTGATTGAAGCTGCCAAGTAGCAGTTTGGGGTGTCCTCTGGACAGAGGAAAGAAGGTGATAAGACTTGATGGTGGAATAAGAAAATACAGGAAAGTGTTCAAAGGAAGATGTTAGCAAAGAAAAAGTGGAATAGTCAGGAAGATGAAAGTAGACAGGAATACTTGGAGACTAGATGTATGGCAAAGAGAGGTGGAAAGAGCAAAGGAAACAGCTTAAAGTGAGCTGTATGGGAGGCTGGACACTAAGAAGGAGAAAAGGACATATATGTCGGTTGACACACACACACACACACACACACACACACACACACACACACACACACACACACATTATATATATATATATATATATATATATATATATATATATATATATATATGTGTGTGTGTGTGTGTACTACATATCAAACTGGAAACCATGTGCAGTATGTGCAGTAGGTGATTAATGATGAAAATGTGCCAACGAGTGAAAAGAGTGCATTCATAAGTACTTTGAGGAGATGAGGAAAGTAGAAAATGAGAGAGAAAGAGACAGAGCAGGACGGATGGAGGAACATTACTGAATTGTGAGAAGAAGTAATGAGAAGAAGGAGGAAAGTGAGGGCACTACAGATTTGATGTTTGCTTTGGGAGTGTTGATGGAGAAGTATAGAGAAGGTCAGAAAGAGTTGCACTATGTCTTTGTGGCTCTAGAGAAAGCATATGATAGAGTACCGAGAGAGGCTGTGGTGCTATTTGAGGAATTACGGTTAAGTCATTGTAATCTTTATTGAGAGTAGAGAGCAGGTCTAAGAGAGCCTGGAGAGGTGGAGGTATGCTCTAGAGAGAAGATGAATCCAAGTCAGTGGAAAAAAAGACAGAATACATGTGCGTGAATGATAAACACTGAAGGTAGATGACCTTCAATACTTTGGGTCAATAATTTAAACAATGGACAGTGAAGAAGAGTGTGCAGGCAGGGTGGAGCAAGTGGAGAAGAGTGTCAGGAGTGATTTGTGACAGAAGGATAGCAGCGAGAGTGGCACTGAGACCTGCTGTGATGTATGGTTTAGAGACAAATGACGAGCAGGATGAGCTGCAGCTGGCAGATGTTAAGGTTTTCATTGAGAGTAACCAGACCCAGGTTAGAAATGAGTACATCAGAGGAACAGTCTATTGAGCAGTTTGGAGACAAATTTAGAGAGACAAGGTTGAGATGGTTTATGTGCAGAAGAGGTATGGTGCTATGGACAAAGCATGATGAATATAGAGCTGCCCAGCTGGAGGACAAAATAAGATACTTTGATGGATAAATGCATTGATGGTGGTTGACAGTCTTGGACTGCGTCTAGGAGCAGTGACAACAGATTTTACAATCTTTTACAAAAAGCAGTGTAAAATCTCAGTGTAAAGAGACCATAAGATACTCACTGTGTTTATCTGATGAGGTCCAAATGCAGCAAAACCTATATTTTTCTACAGACTTTTAGTGTAGCTATTTTCATCAAAATATATAACACTGATAAGCAGCAGCAAAGCTGAAACATCTGAAGCATCTTCCTTTACCATGACTTTAAAAAGACCTGTCCTCAGAGTCTCTTGGGTTCTTCACTTGTCATAAAAATGACCAATTCTAATAACCGAAAACGGATTTTGAATCCGATATCTTTCAGCATTAAATTTCCAGTCACTGAACCTTTCAGAACAAATACATTTTTATAAGATTTTAAAATAGAAATTCACCATTTTCATCAAGCCTACTGTGTAGTAAATAGATTGTAGGATGCTTTTCAAACACACTCATATAAATTGTATCTTTAATAATTGTCAAATTTTGGTCTCTGCTTACCCCAAATTGTTTCTTACTATAGCTGTTAAAAATGAGAGGCATTAAGACATTTAACTCAATAAGAAAGGAATACATTTAAGTTATTTATGAAAGTGGTTAAATATAATTCTGACAAGTTTATTTTAGTGTCATATTCAGTTTTGACAATTTTGATTAACACCTTGGGCTAGACAGAAGCTCTAGGAATACTTAAATCAAAATCTGACCTTTTAAAACCGAATGCCACCTTTTAACAGCGGTGAGTAGTTTTGGCCTTCATGGAAAATGCTTGTCAGTGTTTTTTGCTCTGAGTATACTTATGTAGTTGGCTGAACTCAGTCCTTCTGTTTGTAGATTTACTTGGTTGCGACTGCCTGTTGTGAGGATGTTTGCATAAAAGCTCACCGTGCTGGCAGAACTAAAATTTAGATATTTTTACAGTAACTGGCCAAATAATTTTGATAGTGACTCATCTCAGCTCAGGGATCCGGGAGGCATCCAAGCTTTAGGAAACCCTGGGGCAAACCTCAAAACAAACTGGAGGAATGATATATTGCAGCTGCCATGATAGAGCCTCAGGATGCCCTTTTACTGCTGTTGCACTTCCTCCTTTGTTCATGTGATGCTACTTTTAAGTGCAATCTAGCTCCAGCCCCTCTGTTCGTTCCTTTAAAATTCAGTGTCTTGCTGCTGCAACACACATAACCTCTTCTCATCTGATCGCTTTTCCAGCTACAAACCACCCTTAATTATAACATAGCCGAGGTCAGACATTAGATCAGTTACTAGTCAAAGTCCTACACATAAAATAGACTTAAATTAGTGCCACATAATATATAATTTGAGCATAATTACTAGGTGGGTTGCAGTAGTTTACTGTGACCTGATTTATATTTTGTTGGTATCCTATAGCAACGTGTCATATCCATATTTGTATAGAAATACTTTTTCAGATCTCCAGTTAAACCAATATTTCTATTGAGCGATGGCCATTTTGAACTTTTTGATGTAATAATGACATGGTCTTGTACTGGTCAGTGGTTTGCTTGTTTTAAGGATGGGTTGGACCTGCCTGGGCTCAGGTGGAGTTTCCTGTTCCATTCTTCAGCCGTCTGATCTCATCAGACTCATCACCTACCTGAATTTAACGACCAGCTTCAGCATCCACACTAATGTTCTCCCAGTGCTAACATCCTCGTTCTCATTGATTTCTAGAGACTTCTGTACAGTTGTAAAGCACACATCTTGCAAGACACATCCGCAGTGGCTTCCCCCATTGTGTCTATTTCATTCTCTCCACAGTTGCCCTCCTGAGCTGCCTGAACAGTTTGGCCTAAACCAAATAAAACCTTTGAGCAGTAAACGGTTAAGTTACTGAACTGCGCTGTTGCGCAGTATTTTGACCTTGCCAAATAATAGCTAACTTGTTGAATTTATTCTATTGGAATAAAGTGAAAGCCATATGAGAGCTGTATGATTGCAGCAGAGCTGGGAGTATTTTCCAGCAAATACACAGTATCAGGTTAGCCTGTCCCCCTTACAGAACTTAAAATATCTGCACAGAGTGACTCACATTTATCACCAACACTTATGCTCGCCTACTGGAGAAATTCCTCAATACACAGCTGGCATGCAGATATTTTCTTTTGTACGTGCATGTGATAGTGTTGCAGTGGCATGCATTTTGATAGGTATGGCACAAAGCTCATTTATGTGTAATGAATTCATATATTACGTCCCAGTTTAATAGAATTATACATTCACTTACTTGACTATGCCTACCATACAGTCCTTTGAGATGATAAGTGCTGCAGGAAATCAGCACATTGTCACATGGGCTGATGTTTTATTGTCAAAGCTATGAATTATTCATGCGTCCTCACCAAGTTTCAAATAGAGACACGAATTGTGTTTTTACTGGCAGACAAACAGGGACAGATCCTTTTCTCAAAAGCACACAAATGCCAGTGTAATATAGATCATTTATCTGTTAATTTATGAGCAGGTTTCTTCCCAATTACGTATTCATAGAATCTCGGGGCAGAGTATGCACCTGTGAGAGAAATTTGTATTGATTCTTAAATACATAAATTTTCATTCAGATGAGTGGAACGTGAAGTTTCTGTTGAAAGACTCGCAGTTATGAATTCTAATTGTGCTCGATTCATTCTTGCACGGAGGCTTTCTGTTATGCTGGGAGACACTTTCCTCTTGTGGTGACCACGGTGTGAAATATCCGTTTAGAGGTAAAAATCCGACTTGAGTCATTTTTCTGTGCTGAAGGCTCTTCAGTGAAGAATTTAACTTCTGACATGCAGGGGGACAGCAGGGACCAGCTTTCACAATTTTCAATTGGTTAAATCCTCTGTTCTCTAACACATACAGTGTGCAGTTTTATACACAGTCCTACATTTTCAGAGGGTTCAAATTAATCCCGCCCCGTCCTTCTGGTACAAGTTAATCTTGGTTTCATCTGTCCAAAAATCATTTTCAGGACTGTTCAGATTATTTTAAATGTTTTCTAATTGGCCTTCTTGTTCTTGAAGGTAACCAGTGGTTTCACCTTGTTACCTCTTTGTTTCCATTAACTGAACTATATAACGAAATGAAGAGTAAATATACACAATACCAATGCTGGTTTTAGTATTGATACTACAGTGATAGGAGGAAAACTTTGTTTCAAGCCTTTAAGCTCAGGATGCAGCTTAACTGTACTGTGTTAAATAAATTATTTTTTTGGGAAATGACAGTGCACCCCAGGGTGGCAGTGGCTACAATGTAGCTTGCCATCACCAGTGTGTGAATGTGTGTGTGAATGGGTGGATGACTGGTTGTGTAAAGTGCTTTGGGATCCTTAGGGACTAGTAAAGCGCTATACAAATACAGGCCAAAACAATTTCTGTCTCTCAGATGGAGAGCTGGGCTTGCTCTGTGCTCACTCCCTTCTGCTGCTGGGCTCCTGCTGTCACACCTGTTGCCACTTACTCATCAGCCACAGTAATTAAGGACATCGGCTTGAGCACCTACTCTCTGCCAGATCGCTGCTGTCCTTGTGGTGGTAATCATACCTTTTTTTGTTTTAATTTTTGGATTCTTTACTCTCTGTACTTGTTCATCTGCATCTATCTACTCGTAACCACTCACCTGACTTTCAAGCTGGTCATTGTCTGCAACAGAGAAAATTCTTCTCCAACTACTTACCTGGACTCCAAAGTTTGTATTACCTGTGAAGGATGATAGTTCCACTTACCTGCCTGCCCACTCTTCACCACACACTCACCTGCTTAGTGCCTGGAACCCCTGTGGCTTGCCTTCTTACCCCCCTTGGTGCCTGTAGAACTATAATTTAACACTGCAGTGTAATATATTGACTGATGGAGAATCCCCTAATGTTTACTAACCTCGGTTCTCCTCTTTGGCAGAATTTCTTCCCTGCTCCAGTCCTACTTATCTGTCCGTACACCTGTCGTTGAGCTTTGACTTTGTGAAAAGATCCTTTTGTGTTTGCAATAAACAATCTGAAAGCTTGCTATCTATCTCTTGGTCCAAGTAAATATAATATATATTTTATGTAGCTGGAAGTGGTCTATTAACTATTAACTAACTATCCATCCACACATCCATTCTCTTCCACTTATCTTTTTCAGGGTGGGGATATGCTGGAGCCTATCTCTGCTGTCTTAAGGTGAAAGGCAGGGTACACCCTGGACAGGTCGCCTGTCTATCACAGGGCTCTATTAGATCTAATATTTTGTTTGATTAAGACAAAAACTTTAAAAACAATGTCCTGCTGTTGCTTTGGCTCCTGTTGTCACTAAAGATTGAGTACTTAATGTTTAAAACACCGGACAGCACTTTAGCAGGAAGTTAAAAATGTCACAAAATCTCTGGAAAGTTTCAACAACACTGAAGTATCAAACAGTTATTGTAAAGGTTAACCTAGCTGGCGCACATGCTAACATATGCTGTTTAGCTATTAGCTTTTACATTAGCAAACTGTTATCGTTAGCGTAGCGGCTAGGAGACTCCGGGGCACGATGGACTATTGAGCCGTGGAGAACCTGGTGGATTGGAGGCTGTGCAGAATAGTGGAGGAACCATAGCTGAGCTGACCAGAGAGTCCAGTGTGAAGAGCTAATCCGAGCAGATAAAGAGCGAACTCTGGAGCAGAGCAGCTAAATCAGGCCTGAAGAACAGAGCCAAGCCTGTAAAGAGCTGCAGAGTGAGGCAGAGCAATGTGAATGCTGGATGAGAGACAGGCTGCAGGCAGATGTGAACAAGACAATAAACCTTTCTACTTTTCTAATGTTTTTTTTTTTTTTTTAAACAGTGTTTCTTATTAAATTGTAGCAAGCACTGAGGCCCGTTTTAAAATGTGTTCAGTGACTGGTTTAATCTTTCACTCTGAGCGTTGTTTTTTATATTTTCTTATCCAAAGTTGATCTGTAACTTTTCCATTATGCTCTTGTCTACAATAATGAAATTATTTAGATGTGTCAGGTAATGTTTGTTGTACCCTATGTTTATCAGTAGATTTAAAAATATACCTTTGGGATCTGTATTGACATTATTGAAGTTATTTGTAAAACGAATAAACTTTAATACTTATTTAGATAAATCTAACTTGTATTTGGGAAAATTAGTTAAAAAATTAATAACTTTATAGAGCTATTACTTATGTTGTTGCAGGATGGGGTAAGAAGCTTCTTTGTGGTATTGAAAATGGTGTGGAGTATTTTCCTGGTTATAAGATAAGATAAGATAACCTTTATTAGTCCTACACGTGGGAAATTTGTTTTGTCACAGCAGGAAGTGGACAGTGCAAAAGTTATATAGCAAAAATTAGAATACCATAAGAATACAATACTGTACACAACTGTACAGAATAGAATAGAGTAACATAAAATACTATATACAGTAGAATAAAATAGAATAAAATATACAATAGGATAAAAATAGAAGACAAATTCTATATACAACTGAGTAAAAATACAGCTTTGTCAGAAAACAGTATTGCACTTAGTCTTATTGCACATGTGTGGGTTTGTGTGTGTTTGATCAGTTGAAGTCTGTATCACGTCTGAAATCCTGGTAATTTGACAACCCTACTGCCAATTATGACACACAAAGTACTTTTACTGCTTCTGCAAAACAGTAAAATAAGATAGATGAGATGTTTAAGCGTAGACAAACTGAAAGCGCTTGCACCCACAGTCACAATGCAAATGAAATGAAGACCAGCAACAGACTTCTAATCTGAGCTTTATTTTTAAACCTGCATGTATGTTTGTATGCATCTTGCATAGCAAGACAAAGTATGCAGGCTACAGTTCCTTTATCATCTATATCTGACGACACACTAATCATAACATTTAAACACCCGTCGTGTTACCTGCTCCACTATGTCACATACACATACTCTTTTGGGAAACTGTAGCACTGTGGCTGAGACTGCCAGTACAGTAGTTGCTGAAGTTGGAGGATTCAGTAGTTTCTGAGGCTTAAATTGGGAAGTGAAGCCTCACTTATGGTGGTTCAGTGTTTTCCCATCTGTGGAATGAGGTGCAACATCAGCACTAAGCTACCTTACTGCACACTCACAGATGATTTAACAGCCAACTCTTAAGCGCAGCCATGGATTAATAGAGTCTGACATAAAGCCTTTTCACTGGCTTTATCTGTTTCTTCTAAGCTTGGGGGAATTGAGCACTGGTTCTTTTCCCCCAGCGTGACACCAGCATCATCTGCACTGTTTCACAGTACTCTCTCTCTTTTTTTTTAAACTTTACCATTTGTGCTGTGTTGGCAAGCATCTCCACTCACTATTGGCAATCATTCCCTTAAGATTTTCAGATCAAAGAAGTATTGGCTCTTCTGCTCAAAGATTACCCCAAATCAGGGCCCAATTCTATGCAAAGCCTGCAGGGGTCATCGAAATTTGTAGAGGCCTGTCAGATACAAGTAAGTGGTGATGTTGCATTGGATTATGGGAGGTTTTGAAGGCTGACCTCAAAATCCAAAGGCTTATAAATATCTGCTTAAGATCACAGTTCAAAAAACAAAAACAAACCCCCCCCCCGACAAACAAAAACGTTAAACTGGATAGAAATTTGGGGCTTTTGGGGGTTAGTTGGGACTTTAACTTTAATCTCTGTGCACCTGATGCTCAGTGTTTTTTAGACCCAGACTCCTATTCTCCACGAGGTGACATGGAGGGAATGCACTTTCATTTAGTTCATTGAAACGACAAAATAGCTACTTAAAACAAAACAGCACTGCGAGACCCAAAAATCGAGAAGCGGACTGTTTTTTTTCAACTGTCAACTTATAAGTGGCCCCATGCTGGATCTCCCACAGGGATCTTACTTTTGAATAAAGCCATGTACTAATGGATGTAAGTTAACTGGGGTTTTCTTTTCCGAACACTGTTGGTTTCAACCTGCAGGTGACCTTCCAGAGTACAAAGTCAGTCAAAAGAACCCAGATCCATATTGAAGTTTTCACAAGAAAGCCAGCCAGCAATGGATCTACTGTGCTCAGAATGTGAATTAAGCCAGTGCACAGGAACTGGCTGAAAATACTGAGAGATTAAGCGGAGATTCTTCTGAGATGAAACAGAGGATTGTGCTTCTGCTAATTGTCTCCCTCAGGGAAAGAGACAGCTCTTATTCTGTTTTAAATCGTAGGATTCTTATGGCTGCTTCGGTGTATTTATATTTGCAAGTGAGTGATTTCCTAATGGTATCCTGCTAAATAATACATAGCAAGATTTTGCTTCACACACTGTAGTATTTGGGACCTGCAGGATTCACTCGAGGTGTACCTCTCACATACAGCTGAAGTAATTTATATGTGGTGGCTGCTTGTTGCTCGTATTTAATTTTTGACATGCACGTTTAAATCCGCATTAATAATACTACTGCAAATATTTACATACATTTCTTTAAGCCATGCCCTTGTGTCCTATTTAACCTCTTATCATCAGTTTCCTACCATCTGTTGACCTGTGAGTAATCTTTACTGCATCAGAGTTTTGCTCTAAAAATTGCTGATTTGATTTTTTTTTTTTTTGACTGAGCTGGCCTTTTTCAGCGTAGTGGGAGACAATTTATCACTACATTTTGTGTGTGTGTGTGTGTTCTTACAGAGAAGCGAGTTGATTCTGACAACAGATCCTCCTCTTTAATAATCCACACTCTGAGCCATGTTTAGATCAAAGGAAGAAATGGCAGCCATGTTTTATGTAGACACTTGTCTCACTGTAAGACGGCTGCTCTTTTTCTCTCGGGCTCCCTTTTCTGCTAGATCTTCCAGTGTTTGTGTCTAAAACGCTCAGCGGACCATTAAGTCTTATATCCAGCAGAAAAATACCGCCAGAACACGAATGACAGTGGATGATTTTCGACCTCAGCTGAATTTGCGACCAAACCTGCTCTGTGGCTTATAAATGTCTGCTGTTAAAGAAGGAAGCTTCGGGGATCATTGACAAGCTGTCACAAAAAATACAATGGAACAAGAAGGATTTCAAACCAATTACTTAGAGTATACAGTCAAGCATCTTTGGGAATCACGTATGAAATCCCCCAGACATATGCCTAATTTCGCAATATTGAAAGAAGTGTTTGCTTTGTATGCTAAGCTTGACTGCCTCTTTTGTCAAGCGGAAGAGTCCTTAATTTAATTGTAACTTCAGTGTTGTGATATTTTCTGTCAAACATTAGTTTTACTCAAATTTCTGAAGCCTAAAGCCCTGATCAATTTTCTTACCAGTCATTACATGATCCTCAGTAAAAGCTGCATAATTTATGGCTACAAAATACAAAGAGATGACGGACTATTTTGCACCGTGTCAATATTTGTTTTTGGGTCTCAACAATGTGATGATTAGAGGAAAGCAGTGGACTGGAGTGGCACAGCTCTCACAGGATTGCCAATTTAAAGCATCTGCCGCTGACCACATAAACACAGAGACACACATACAGTGATCTAAGGGAGTGGGAGTGTGTGCTCGTGTGAGAGAAAGAAGGCGAGAGAACATCAATCTTACCCAACATGATTTGCTGACTGGATGAAAGCACTCCATCTGTCTTATGCTGTTTATTGAGGGAAAATTGGTTGAATTTAGCACAGTTGTTCCACAAAGAGAGAGTGCGAGGAAAAAAAGATTAGGAGATGTCCTTGGCCAAACCTGTAGTGGAGCGAGATATTACAGCAACTGTAGGAAATCAAGAAAAATAACTTATACATCACATCTCAGGTATTACTATCAGCTATAGGGCATCTGTGAGTATTTTTGTGCTTTTGCTACTGCAAAACATCATTTTACACACAGTCTAGCTCCCCCAACATTCAGCCAGCAGGGATGTAAAATCTTTAAAAAGAGAAAACACACCAGTGGATGCACTAAAGACAGTCTGGTATCTTGTGCACAGACACTTCAATGAGGATACAAGAACGTGGTTTGAGCCACTGACCTTCCATGTCATGAAAGACCTGCACTACAACCTGAACCGTAATTATAACTGACAGACAGAAACCCATACAGACAGACATGTAATGCTATGCAAAAGTCTTGAGCCAACTCTCGTTCCTTTATATTTTCCGAGGAAAATGGACAATAGGTGTAGAGGTTTATTGAAATGTGCAAACATAAATGGAAATACAGCATATAAGGCATTTGTAAATGGTAAATGGACTGGTTCTTATATAGCGCTTTTCTACTCTTTCTGAGCACTCAAAGCGCTGTACACAACTTGTACATTAACCCATTCACACCCATTCGCACAAGCACATCTTTCTAAGTGCTTTCTAAGTAACATTCACACACACATTCATACTCCGATGGATGCATCGGAGAGCAATTTGGGGTTAGTATCTTGCCCAAGGATATTTGGCATGCAGACTGGGGAAGCCAGGGATCGAACCACCAACCTTCCGATCAGTAGATGACCTGCTCTACCACCTGAGCTACAGCAACATAACTCAATTTGTACAATTGAGTTATGTACTTTTCTATGCTCAAGTGATTCACAGGTAAAAAAAAAAAGCATTTTTCTGAAAAATGGTCAGGAACATGGACTGGACAGGAGAAAGCACATCTAATCCGATTTTTTTGACCCTATGCGACCCATATCCGATCATGGTATGACAGTGTGAATGGCACAAATCCGATATTTTCAAATCCGATCTGGGTCACGTTTGTATGTGGTACTGAATCCGATACATATCCGATACGTTTTAGAAAGCGACTGCTGTTTGAACGGTCACGTCGCATTAAATCCGTCTTTTAAGTCACTGACACAAGACAGACGCCAATTATCAGCACTGGAGAAGCGCCCGATAAGACATCGCGAACGCTTCCTGGCCATCCCGTGTAGATGTTAGTGAAACTGTTGGGAAGACAACGTTGGAGAAACGTGAACATTTTATTTGTACTGTATAATCTGCAGATTCTGACAGAAATCTGCAACTATCCTTTGAAGCACTGCTCCTCTCTAAAACAGCAATAAGGATCATTATTAGGTTATCAACATTATTATGTAAATAAAATAACTTAAAGCAAAAATTGGGAAACGTAAAGTCTGAAGTCTTTATATTAAGGGCCATCAGTCAAACAATATTGTTTGCTCTGGGTCTAAACAGAGCGCGTTGTGTGTGACGTCTTCTTTTGCGCATTGCCGCCGCTTTGAGGGTTCACACTAGAGCGCCTTTGCTGTCACATTTTATTTGTAGTGTGAACAAGAAGACAAAAAAATCAGATTTGATCAAAAAATCGGAATTGAGCATTAAGACCTGCAGTGTGAACGTAGCCTAAGTAGCTTGCTCCTTGCAGTGAACCCTGTGTTTTACTTTCATGCAGTCTTCTCTTTATTTAGACTTGGATATCGTCTGAGTGTTGTTCACTTGGTTGGCTGTTGTGAAGGGGTTTCTCTTCATAATGGAAATGATTCTGTGATCATCAACCACTGTTGTCTTCTGTGGATGTCTTGGTCTTTTTCTGTTGCTGAGTTCACCAGTGCTTTCTTCCTTTCTTTCTCAGGATGTACCAAACTGTAAATTTTGCCACTCCTACCAGTGAAGCAATTTCTTGGATGGGTTTTTTTCTGTTTTTACACCTTAAGGATGGCTTGTTTCACCTACATGGAGAGCTCCTTTGACCGCATGTTGTGTGTTCACAGTAAAATCTTTCAAATGCAAGTGCTACACCTGAAATCAACTCCAGAACTTGTTTTCTGCTTAATTGATCATGATATAATGAAGGAATTGCCCACAGCTGCCCATGAAATAGCCTTTGAGTCAATTGTCCAATTACTTTCTGTCTCTTTAAAAAGGGGGTGGCACAATGTTAAAGAGCTGATACTCCCGAGAGTTTCCACTGAGAGTTTGACAATGTAAAGCGCAATGCCAAACAGGTATTTCATTTTCTCTATCTAACTTAGAAGTCAGTGTGTAAGTAAGGTCACAATGTCATTGTTTGCCAAACTCACTGGAGTGTGCTGCGTCAGCGCTCTAAGACAAATCAACAAAGACAAAGGTTGTGCCCTGGCAGGACATTAATCTGTGCCCACTCTGCCCTCGGCTTTGTGTGGCAGTCCATGATTGCTAAACAGCTTGCTGAGTTTTTTTTCTTTATATGAAGAACGTTTTATTGGGTTTTGTTCTCTAAAATAAGAATGGACATCTGATTGTTCAGTACCACACGTGCTACGAGCCACATGCTTTTACATTTTTTTAAAAGTAAAAGCAAACACTCCAAAATATGTGAAAGAATGTTTTAAAAATTTTAGCTCGTGTGGTCTGTCTGAAGCCTGAATTTTTTTGTCTTATAGCGATTTGACACACATGGCTGAACTTGAAATTTATAACTTCAACCCGGTTTATTGTTAGTATCTACTAACAGTATATACAATAAGGTCAAATATTTGGACAGCGACACAATTTTGGAACTCTGTGCTAGTGAAGGGTCGTTCGCGAACAAAATGGCTCTTAGAACCGACTCTTTGAAGTGAACGATGCGAGCCGGCTCCTTATTGGGAGCCATGAGGTTTTTTTTCTTTTCTTTCTCTCACCCTCTCTCTCGCCCTTTTTTCCGCTAAACTCCGCATGCGCGGCCTGTACTTTGCGCTGGGCAGAGGGGGGAAGGGCGTTAGTTACACTTGCAGCAGCACAGGAACAGAGCCAGAGAGAAAGAGAGCGAGGGACAACAACGTCACATTAGAAAGGTATAGTAATCATCCACTATTTTCAGTTGCAGATGATAAAGGATTCAGAAATCATGCAGGCCCATATGACAGAGAATGTGCATGTTCTTTTTGTTTTAATATTTTAATTTATATTTAATTGTGTTGTGGTTTGCAGTGTTTTGTGTTGTTTCACGTTAAATTTGTTTAAAAGGAAAAAGCTGAAAATTTAAATAGTTAAAAGTTTAAAATGTAAATAGTTGTTTTTTGTATTATATGATTTATTTATTACATTTTATGTGGAGTGAATAAATAAAGTATATTTATGGTGGCCCTTAGAGACAAAGCACGTACAAACTCCAAAACACGTACAAAAGACAACAGAAGTGCTCCAGGTTTCTAGGGCGCAGTGTTGAGCTTTTGTTACCTAGTGGCTACACAAGCCAGGCAGTATCAACAACCGGATTTGGTGTGTGGTAGTAACAGGTAAATGAACTTTTTTTTTAAATTATTTGAATAAATATGAGTGCTTGTCTATAAATACACAAACAATACACACATGTTTTCAATTGTGTAATTTAAGTGATCTGGGTAGCTCTGTTTTGGAAGTTCAGTAAACGCTAGAAATGTGTTTTGGAGTTTGTACGTGCTTTTTGGAGTTTGTATATGCTTTAGAGTTTGTACGTGCTTTGTCTCTTGGGGCCATATATAAACATATATAAATAAAACCACTTTTTTTTACATTAGTAATTCCTTTTCTGCATAATTTTATATTATTGTTAATGATTAAATAATTAAAGCAACAAAACAACCTGAAGAGCCGGTTCGGAGCCGAAAGAGCCGGCTCTTTTTAGTGAGCCGAGCCGAAAGAGCCGGATCTCTAAAAAGAGCTGGAAATCCCATCACTACTCTGTGCACCACTGCAGTGGATTTAAATAAAACTATGAAGATGCATTTGAAGTGCATAATTTAATTCACCCAAAAGGTTGAACAAAAGCATTAAATTAATTGTTTACAAATTATAGCCACTGATAACAAGCTGTTTTACGGCCAAGTGTGATCTTTTCTCTCTCTGTTTAGATAACATATTACCAAGATGAAATAAAAAAATAAAAAAAAATTAATAAACATATCTGAGAGAAAGCAAAATGTTAGGAATGGCGACATCAATAATTGACATCATTCTAAAAAAAAAATGAATGTACTGGAAGACATTTTCATGAATAGAAATACAGAGGGTTTAAAACTAGTCCAGAGTCTTTGGGCAAATAAAACCAAAATAATCTTGTACAAGAACGATAAGCAGAGAAAACTATGGAGAAGAAAAGGAACAGTTCAGGATCAAAATCATACCAACTCATCTGTCAAACATGGTGGAGGCCTTGTTATGACACAGTCATGTATGGATACCTGTGGAACTGGGTCACTGATGTTTATTGATGATGTGACTGCTGAAGCAGAAGAAATAGAAGGATGAATTCTGAAGTGTTCAGGGCTACACTCTCTGCTCTTCAGCTAAATGCTGCTAAGCTGATCAGATCAGACGGCGCTTCACAGTGTAAATGGATAAAAGCTCAAAACATGCTGGAAAAACAACCCAAGAGTTTCTCAAAGCAAAAAAAGAGAGATATTTTTCAATGCATAAGCCAGTCACCTGATCTCAACTCAATAGAGCATGCTTTTCTAATTTACAAAACAAAATGCAGAAAGACCCACAAACAAGCAGTGAGTGTAGGTGGCTGCAGTAAAGGCATAGCAGTGCATCTCCAGGTTCTACACTTCAGGCACTCAATGACTTCAAAGGATTTTTTCCCCAATTATTAAAAGTATTTAAGAATATCGTAATTTGTCCAAATTATCTTAAACCTCTAAAAATAGTAGAATGGCTTCCTAAACAGTTAAAGCAATACATTCATACATGCTGCTTCTATAAACCTGTAAACAACTTAGCCTGCCCATGATTAGCACCATAATCGCAGGTTAATAATACAGCTTTTCACATCATTAGCCTTCAGTTGCTTTGTACCGTCTACTGCACCACCCACTGGACTAAACTCTGGGAAGATGGCAAAGCCCTTATTTGTCTTCCCTTGGACTGGTGGTTTTACGGCAGCTGTTTTGGAAAAAAAAAATAAAAAAGAGGAACTGTGTTCAATGAGGTTCTAGTCCAAGTGATCACAGACACAAATGTTTGGCAGCAGCATTTCTGTTTCTGCTGCACTCTGTTGGGATTTTTTCCTGGCAAAGTTTCTCTGCTAATTTTAACCAAATTCTTTGTGTTATCTGCTGCTTATGCATGTTTGCTCAGGCGGCAGAAATGCCAGTGATTGGTTGTATTTATGAAGAGCACAGACTGAGATTTTAAACCCTTCTGTCAAAATGTAATGCGCTGCTTTACAAAGGAAGAGCAGTACTGTATGTCTAGCCATGATATCATTCTGGTTAAGGTAAACATGTACTTTTTCTTGGCTTTATAGTTTTGTGTAATATGTGACATCAGTCATCTTTGTTTGTTAGTTAAAATGTGGTGGGCTCATCAGAAAAGGCACATCAGATGGCAGTCTTACATTTTGGTCTAACAAGATAAGATAAATGGTAAATGGCCTGTATTTATATAGCTTTACTAGTCCCTAAGGACCCCAAAGCGCTTTACACATCCAGTCATCCACCCATTCACACACACATTCACACACTGGTGATGGCAAGCTACATTGTAGCCACAGCCACTCTGGGGCGCACTGACAGAGGCGCGAAGTGTCTTGCCCAAGGACACAACGGGTGAAGTGTCTTGCCCAAGGACACAATGACCGAGACTGTCCAAGCCGGGGCTCGAACCGGCAACCTTCTGATTACAAGGCAAACTCCCAAGATAAGATAAGATAAGTTAACCTTTATTAGTTCCACACATGGGAAATTTGTTTTGTCACAGCAGGAAGTGGACAGTGCAAAAGTTATGTAGCAAAAATTATAATGCAATAAGAATAAAATACTGTACACAATAGAATAAAATAAAAATACTATATACAGTAGAATAAAATATACAGTAGGATAAAACAAATGGAATTACTTCATGCCATTCATGGATGAAAGAAAAAAAGACAGAAAAAAACTTTGATGTAACTAGAAATTATTTTTTTATATGAAATTCTTAAGTGAGCAAATTTACAATATAGTAAATTAAAGGTACCATGTTAATCTTGACCATTTCTGGGGCTAAAGAACCACGTTCTGACACATGAAATTATCAAACCGTGTACAACGGATAAATTTAGCTTAAAATTTTTGCTTGAATTTAATTTCTCCTCCTTTATTATTATTATTAATCAGAGCTTTGTTGGAGGCATATATGCACTATCATGGAAAGCTACCAAAGTAGTTCCTCTGTGGAAAAATTAAATTTGTGGATCTAATGGTCATCCAATAGGTTACCTACTTGTCCTAAGTAAAATCATGGAAAGAACAACAGTTCAGTAATTTTGGACTCTCAGGTGCAATCAGTAGTTAAATGGATAAAGATCCACACATCCATCCATCCTCTTCCATTTCCCCTGGTCAGGGTTGTGGTTGGACTGCAGCATATCTGAGCTACCACAGGGCGAGAGGAAGGGTGCACCCTGGATAGGTCGCCAATATAGTGCAAAGCTAACACAGAGAGACAGAAAATAATTTACACTCACACCAGTGGGCAGTTTAGAATTATTATCATGTTGATTAAGGCAATGTGAACAAGATCCATGATGTAATCTCACAGCAAAAGAAGAAAATTGATAAGATATTTGTTGAAATGGGAAATGAAATTTCTGTAGTTAAAAGATTTACAAGACTTTGACACCAAATTAATCCAGAATTTGATATTGTCCCATCTTGATTGTATTATGTTCTAGTTGGAAAATGGATCAGATTACAAAGCTTTGACCTTAGATTTTAACTGAGTAAAAAAACCAAAAAAACCCCCAAAACATGTGGTTATTCAGGAATGAGAAAACAGTCTCCAAACAATCTTTATCCGCTATCTGATATATTAACTTTTACATTTACCATCGGGGTATCTTGTGCGGCAGTTACCTTATTTTAGTTAAAATGATTTATTTGTTCTTGTTCTGCATAAAGTCAGTAAATCACTGTTAAAATAAACCTTAACAAGCTACCGTTTGATCCTGCTACCAAAGTGTCGCAGGTTGCTTTCTGTAGCCTGCAGTCATTTCAGGAAAGCTGTTTCATGCTGCTGTCCATTCACCAACATGCACGGGCAGTGGATGCTGCATAAAAGCAAAGCAGCACATTCTATAGCTTTTCTGCTTACAGCTGACCTGGAAAGGCGGGGGCTGAATTTTAATGCGCTTTTTCCATCTCCTCCTAGAGAGAAATAAAGGTGTCAACACGCTCAGGTGTCCTCTGATCTCCTTCTCACAAACCGCTCAACTAAAAAGCAGCTCTTTCCCCCTAGTTCAGAATCCCCAAGGTGCCATTCCTCAGGGTCAAATATTAAGTAGGCATCAGGGGCGAGCTCCTCTGGACTAGCACGGCTACAGATCTGTACTTCTCTGCCTGCAGCGGGGGTGGGGGGAGGTGTTGGGGAACACTTACACTAACATAATTTTTTACAGAGCACATCACAGCTGGAGACTCTGAAGAGAGGCAGAGGGCAGAGCAAAGTGGAACTACTTAAGGCTAAAAACATGATTCTTTATCTTCTTTATTGCTTTGCCTTAATTTGTCCATCTTCTTATTTAGTATTTATATCTTTGCAACAGGAATGAAATAAGTCACAAAGTTCACAAATAAAAATATATGAGAGTTTCTTAAATTGAAGATTCAGGGTGATTTTTGCAGTTTCACAATTCTCCAGCTCTATGCGAACATACGCTGCCAGTATTCAGTCAACCATTCAAATCATTGAATTCAGGTGTTCCAGTCACTTTGCCTAGACGTGCAGACTGCATCTACAATTATTTGTAAAAGAAAGGAGCTCAGTGAATTCCAGCGTGGCACTGTGATAGGATGCCACCTGTGCAACAAGTCCAGTCGTGAAATTTCCTCGCTACTCAATAATTCCACAGTCAACTGTTAGTGATATTATAAAAAAGTGGAAGCAATTGGGAACAACAGCAACCAAGCCAAGTTGCGGAAGACCTCAATTCTATATTTGCTTATTTTTGGAGTTGAAAATAAAGACACGCAACATCTAACTTTACTTAGTGTGCAGCTTTTATAGCAGTTTTAATTTCACTGAGTAATAATTTTTGTCATTGTTTTCAACAACGTCCATTTTTTCCGATGAAAATCACTAAATAGAAACTAACACACGAGGACAAAAACTATGATGAAATGTACTGACGCTTTTGCCAACGAATAAAAATGAGATAAAAATACTCTAGAGAGCTGAGATCCATCAGAACTAATTAAGTTGTGGAAAGGCATCAGAGGTTATTTCCTTGTGCTGTAATGTTAGAGTGCACAATCAGATCTACCACCGACAAACACGGTGGGAGCTCCCGGTTTCTCATGAAAACTCAACAAAACGTCAGCACCTGGGACGCCGAGGAGAGCAGACATATGGACACATTTAGCGTTTGATGTGAAGAAAAATAAGCTGCTTTGTAAACCGCGTGGATCAACTCTAACCGCTAAAAACACAACAAACTTTTATACTTTATATTTTACCCAACTGGTATTTAGTCGACTAAATCAGAATTTTAATGCCTAAATTACGACTAAAACTAAATGACGTTTTAGTCCAAACTAAAAATCAAAATTAGCTGTCAGAATGAACTCTCTCATATATATTTGTCTGAACCATGATTTTGCAATATTTTGGGAATGGCAACAGCACAAACAAAGTTTTATTTCACTTCTATTGGCCACTTATCTGAGCAACAAAGATAAGAGCATGTCAGCGATGGCACTGATTCCTCTGCCTTAATTACAGAGCTCCTCGACAAAAGTCTTCAAAGAGAGGAATTCAAATTAATGTAGGGACTAAGAGAGAGGAAACAGTGTTATTATGGTGGAGAGCAACGGATGCTGAGATTAGAGAGCTTTTCTCATCCAGGCCTCAAACTGTGTTTGTGAGTAAGACTTCTCTGACAGCAAGACTTCTCGGTGTAGCTCCATGTCCTTGCATTCATTTCCATAGCTATCTATAATGCGTCACAGAGAGGGGGCAAGCTCTCCTGGTAGCCAAACACAATGGCTTCATGCTCCTGCATAATTCACTGTCGTGTGCAGTAATCCATAGAGTAGCTGGAGTTAAAACCACAGAGCATTTAATAGATAAAGATTAGACACTAAAGGGTCAATGTGTCAGTGAGAGGGGAAAAAATTAATGTGCCTCTTATGCTGTTGTTTAAAATGAACTCAAATGGCAGAAAAATGGATTTATATCCCGAGTAAATGAATTAACGTTTTAACCCAAGCTAATTTTATAAAAGAGCTACCAATTTAGCAACAAAAGAGACCTGCTATAATGTGCATAATGAGTTGCAAATGCAGGCAGATAAATGTAAGAACACTAAAGCTGGATTATTACAAGCTAATGTCAAGCTTATTTAGGTTACACAGGCTCTACGCTGCACTGCTGTTGGTGACTCATAGCTCTGTAAAAAATAAGTAAACATCAGCACATGCTTTGTGCTTTTCTGATGCCTGTAGATGTTGTTCATAGAAAAAAAGACTGAGTATCTTTACATCTCCAGTTATGGAATTTAAAATATTCAACAAGAACAAGAAGAAGAACAGCAACAACGACAATAATAATAACAAAAAAACAATAAAAAAAATTAATTCCCCTGTTCTCAGATAGTAGAATAGAAAAACCTGTTATTGTAATTATACAAGTACAAATGTTCATTGTGCCATCAACAAGTTAAAGCTCTCTCCTACAAAGAAGAAGACATATATGAACATCTGAACTCATCTTCCTCGGGCCCTATAAGGGAACCTGGGTCCCTTAACCCAACTTTCTTTGACACATGCTGCTGCCATAAAATTCAACATCACTTTCTTTTTTCTGAAAATCATACATTTTGGTAGCAAGATGGCGGCGCTGAACAACACAAGGCTCAGTGTCTCTCCAGAATCTGCTATTTACCGTTTTTTTTTTATATCTACTCGACAATCATACTGTACAAGACAATAATTATAGTTCTATAACTGTTTATTAATACTCGCAATTGTATATCTATAACCTGCTATTACTTTTCATATTGATAACCATATGTATAACTGTTCTTGGCCTGTACATAGCTTGTACACTCACTACAGTTATAGCCTGTACATACTTATAGTTATAGTATATTCATAACATACCTTCATACCGTGTACATTGTAACACATCTATAATAGATCTATATTCTGTAATATATCTATATTATTGCTAAAACACTTCTGGATGGATGCAAACTGCACTTCTTTGCTGTGTACTTGTGACATGTGCAATGACAATAAAGTTGAATTCTATTCTACTCTATTCTATTCTATTTTTTCAGTTTAAACATTTATTTAAGTTTTCTATGTTACATTACAAATAAAATACAGGTTCGTGATATTTGCATAACATTGCATTTTGCTTATATTTACATTTTTTTAATTTTGAACTGTGTTTATTAATTTTAGTTTGGCTAATATCCCTTAATAGTACTTGATAGAGAATATAGAGCTGAGGGGAACTGCAACTGGAAAAATGAGGGCTTTATCTGAGGAAGGCTAGACCATAATCCATCCAGTTGGGAACATCAACCCAGCTGGGTTTGAGTTACATAGGACTAAAATAGATTTGTTGTTCATGTCATTCAATTATGACATGAGCGTTTTGGATGTCACACACATCAGTGGATAGTCTGACAACACGACTTCTCTAAAATTCCCAATAATCCTCACTGATGCTATGATGGAGGAAAAAAATCCAAACAGTTGTTTGTGAAATGTTTATTCTGAGGGTGAATCAAACTGTGTAATCTCCTTGTGCTTATATCTTTCATAGTGGTTTTACTGGCGCACAGATCAGAAAAAAAGGTAAACAGTATGAGGGCGGCATAATGAAAAGATAAATCAGGTGAATTTATGGAGCTTTTTTCCTCCGTCACAAACAGACTGTTTACTTTTTATGGCTGTGTGTACGTGTGTGCTTCCTGTTGGAAAAAGGCTTGCAGCGTGAGTCTGGTCATTGGGTGTGCACCTGAATTTTATGTCATCATTTTCATCTGCCTCAATAAACCAAATGTAATGAACAAAATGCTCCAGAGTTCAGACGATCCAAGCCAAAGTAGTTTCCTGTAAACGCCCCCTAAAAGTTCCTGATATTTCCGTTTGTTTATTGATGTGAATGACCCCTCATTGTGCCTGTTTAATGTGAGGTATTTACTGCCCAGTGGGATTCTGGTATAAAACATATCTAAATATATCAAGATTTTTAATGACACTTTTTAGAGTTATGCTGAAAAGGAGGATACAACTTTAGTTTTTTGTATGTTTAGGATCCAATCAGTGTTATAAATCCTGCTACTGGAACCTCATAAAGATGGACTGTTATTATTGAGTGAAGCCTAAATGTTGTGGGTTCTTTATTCTCAGCATAAATGAAGTATCCACATGATGGGCACTAAAAGCTTTGAAGTAATATTAGTAGAAGTGGGTCTGCTGTGTAGGCAGTTCTGGGCGATAAGATAAACAAACTCTTTAAAAGCTCAGGTCTCTCAACTCTCCTGTATTATCCAGACTTTTCACAGTATTTAGTTGTACAGATTACCATAAAATCGTGGTAATTTAGTAAGAGTGGAAGTTATTTTTCATCTAAAAAGTGCAAAGTACAGAGGAAGAAGAAAAACAAAAGATTTTGTTTTGTTTTGTTTTGTTTTTATTACGATTTTTTAAACTCTCCCCCCATTAGGGGACAGCACCTGATCATTTCTGATCATTCACAGACTTTTAAATATTTGGTAGTTGTAGTTTTAGGGAATGTTTACCTACAGATATAGTACAGGCTCTTCTGGCAGTACCATTTTGTCACATCTTTGCTGGGTAATACTTAGAATTAATTATGAAATTAGGAAACATGAATTATGTTTCTTTTCATTTAGATGGCTGTAGCAGATATTGTGCAACCTGGCTCATTGGAGGGCCGGTGACACACTAAATACAATGAAGCATAATTCATTTTGTCTACTATATCTGTGTTTGCTCCTATGACCTGTTAAAATAGCAACAATAACACAAACCGATCAAAGGAAGAATAATAGAATAAAAAAGAAGAATAAAAAATGACATCGATTGCCAACAATTTTACAGATATCTGATATATTTTGTTTGTAATCTGTAATCTTTTTTTTTTTTTGCAACACTATGAGTAATCAAATGGACCACAGAAAGCAAACTTACTGCCGAAACTATGGATGCATTTAGAAGTAGAAACCAGATTACAAGCTGGGCCCTCGTTCATTTAAATGGAAGCTGCTCATTGGTGCATACCTGAAAATTTATTTACCAGCTTCCTCCATGCTTCTGCAACTTTGCACCCACAGAGCATGTGAATTAGCATCCTAATACCCAAAGAAAGCATGCATGACTGAGACCCTGCTGGTCAAGTGTGCTATTTGGCTCCCCACACACAAATGGAAACTGAATAATTATAAGACCTTCATACACACAAAGTTTGATAAAAGTGGCTTTTGATGCACAGAAAAACATATTTCCTAAATAACAACAAAGTGATAAAATATTGAGATGCTGGTGTTTTAATAGAGGACAAAATGAGAAAGTTATATTTACCATGCTTCTTTAAATAAAAAATAAAATAAATGGATTGCAGCACAACAAGATCCATAAAATGCATAAAATGTTTATACTCATCAAGTCAAGAGTTTAATCTCTGCTTTTACAGCTCCTCTCTTTGAGCCGAGGTGTCAAGTTAGCAGTGACACTCAGGGGTGAGAGGAATTCTAATTTTGACAAAATTTTCATCATACAAACTGTTTTCCCAGCTTCAAACAGCATTAAACGCAGGCGTGATATCTCAAGTTAAATGCACAAAAAACCTAACACATATGGCCCTTCTTTATATGTAATGCAGAAACTCTAAATATCCAAAGACTTGCGTGTGTGTTCTTTAATATTTATCAAAAGCAGATTCCTAAAAGAGAAATAACCACAGTGCAGTTTAATCAAACTAAGTGCTAATTACATTAGTGCTTGCAGCTAGCTGTGTTCCTCATTGATACACGAGTATTACTCTGGTGACAGATTGGTGATCAGGCTGGAGATGTCTCGCCCTGTGACATCTCCAGCCTCCCTGCAACCCTGATTTGGATAAGCAGAAGAAAATGGATGGTAAAAAGCTACTCTCAGCTGTTCCCTTCTCACAAGTTGTTGCTTAATGTCAGATGCCCTTCCTGATGCAACCGCAAAGGGGATTTGCAACTTTAATGTGCCAAGCAAATGGGTAAACAACGACACTATGGGATGGAGAGATGAAATGAAGTGCTCACTTTGGACAGAGCCAGATTATTTTCCCTATTCCCTATTTTACCAAAAGTGAAATAGACTCAGATGTTTCATAAAAAGAATCCAAATTTAAAGCATAAAAAGCATACTTTTAGCCCATGTACAGAGATCCGTTATCCTCTAAATAGGATAGGAATAGGATATATATATATATAGTTACTGCTTTTTTAGCATTATGGGATTTGTTAAATATGGTGACTTGTGGCTCCAAAAAAAAAAAAATCCATGTCTGGGACTGCAAAAATGGAGAATGTTGATGCTTGAAAATGCTGAGAAAAGATAGTAACAACATTTAAATGAGAGGGTGGAGTGCTAGGTTATTAACTATCCCTAGTTTGGTTAGCAAGATGTATCCATGGGGTGTAATGATTACAGTCTATGGTTAGATACTATAAAGGCAGATTACTGGCTAATTAGTGGTTTGTAAGATACAATTACAATACTAGAATTTGTCTTCTGTTTGTACAAATAATGACACAACAAGCCATCTTATTTTTTACATAATGGTAGTTGTTTTACAGGAATTTAAACATACGACTCGGTGAAAATGAAATTGCTTCCTTGCATTAAAGGAGATATTGTTTTGGCAGTTGTGTGTTGGCTTGACTTTTGAGCCCCACAGGCTGTCCGTCTGGTCTCTGCACCAGTCCATTAAAACACAAATGGGAGAAGGAGTATTTGATCGAATGTCATCAGGTGGCACACTCTGCATTAATGGCACCATTGCCACGTGCCTTTTGCTAACATGTTTCCTAAATTAAAAAGGTTATGTCACAATTGCTGTGCTCTAAAGTCACCAAGAAACCCCCAAATTTACACTGAAGGTAGCATGTGCTGTATTTGTCAAAAGGTAGCTGTAGAATACTTTAACATGTGAACTCCTGCTTCTGTTTATCACTGGTTCTCTATTAGCTTCAAGAGGATAAAAGCAGACATAATGCCCCAACTTTCTGAGTGATTTCAAGGCCTAAGCTCTAAAGTGCTAATTCTTCTCCCAAAAAAAGAAATGCTAAAGCAGACACACACACACACACAAACAAATAAAGGATGTAAATTATCAGGACTCCACTGTCTAAGTGGGAATTATTACTTACTTTGGTTTGAACTCTGTGTAAACTCTGGCTCAGACTTCTTTGGTTTCACTATGGTTTTTCCACACGGTCTCTCTCTCTCTCTCTCTCTCTCTCTCTCTCTTTCACACACACACACACACACACGCAGACGGATCTTCACTTACAACACTTACAAGCACACCCCACTCACACATGCAAATGCACCACATCTGTAGTATTCTCCACACGTGTGTGAACAGAGGAAGACATTAGCAGTGTTCACATAAAACTACAAATAGTCAGTTCCTTGTGTCTGGCTGTGTGCGGGAAAAGAGTTGAGCTCAAATCAACTTCTTTCTTCTTTTCCTCACAGTGTGTGTGTCCTTCTTTCTTCTTCTGTGTGTTAGTCTGTCATTACCTCTGCTTGGTTTCTGCAGGAGTCTGGCTGTCTGCTCCTTAAATAGGCTTGACCTCAGTACAGACTCTGAGGCTGCCTCAGTCTTTAACTCCACATGCTTCTCCATTTGCATTAGAGTGTGGTTTTGTGAGTGTGGGTTATTTTCATTACAGGCGCTCTGCTTGCAGCCACACATAGTCTAACTATGAGCAGCATAAATTTTGTACCCTCTGAATGCTAAATTTTTTAACTTCCAATTAGTTTTTTCTCTATATGTCCACTTACCAATGTTGAAATTAATCACATGCTGAGACAGTAAAGGTCAACATCAAATGCAACTGCTAATTTTTTCATTACAAGCACTATTCCATGACGGTATACATACAAAGTGATCAGCATGTATTAATTTGTACAAATGACTAATAGGAATCATATTACACTGCACGGGATAGCTTTGTTAGGCAAATCTGATATTCAGCATGTGTCACTTGCAATGTCTTGTACTTTTTTCATGTGGAGCACTTTGAGGTTGAATTAATGTTCTCTTTGGGGAGGCCAATCCATGACTGATGGTGTTTTATTCTGTTTTTCTACTCAGGTGAGGTTTTTCTGAATTTGCAGTGTGTTTGAGATCATTGTCATGCTAAACAACGACGCTGTTGCCATTCAAATGCTTTCCAGATGGTATTACATTTTGGATCAAAATCTCATGATACTTTTCTTTGTTCTTAATTCCATCAGTTTTCACAACATCTCAAGCACCACAGGCTGAAATTAGGCCCAAACCATGACAGAGCCTCCACTGTGTTTTACTCTCATGACCTCATTCATATATATATATTTTTTAAAGATATAAAAATAAGATCTGTTGCCACTGATTTTCAGTGCTGTTCTTGTGTATTTGGATATACCTCAGCCTTTTCATTTCCTTAAGAATGGCTTCTTGACAGCCACCCTTCCACAAACCATTTCTGATGAGTTTCTCAGGTGTGATATGCCAAGTTTTCAAAGAGCAGACTCAGAAAGCAAGGTAACAGATTAAGATGTTTATTTATAAAGTGCAGAAATACCCAGGGAGAACAGAGCAGGGCAACGATGGTAAGAATGCTGAGGATCTGGAAGGGTGTGTGGACGGGGAGAAACTGAGTTAGCACTGGCTGATGGAGAGTAATGGGGGAACGTTGTTTGTTGTAACTGAGTTGGCTTATCTTAATTGAGATCCAGAGAATGGAGGTAGTGAGGGGATATGTCAAAGGGCAGGCTGGGTTCCAGAGATGAGGAAGCTGGTACGGTGGAGAGCAGGCAGGCATGTGTGAGACCTGAGACTTTCACTAAGGTGAGCCAAGCTGAGGTGGACGCAAGGAGTGGAACTGGCTGAAGATCCAAGATGGCCCAAGATTCTGCAGAGGAGAGGTAAAAATAAAATAAAGGAGTTATCACACTGTGATAAGGACTACAAAGACAAAGGACAGAGCCATTTTACCACCATAGTGGATGTACAACCTGGCAGAGAAGCACAGCCACAGCTGGTCCTTAAGTACACAGCATCCTGATGAATAATGTTTTGCAGGTGTGGGAGAGTGAGCCTGGGAAAGCAGCTCCGCCTGGAGGTGGAGGCAGGGAAGAAACCGCCTTAAAACCACCTGGAAAAGAAGAATGTGCAAAACCGCCCAGCCTGCCTTGGATCCTTACAATAATAGCTCTTTGGGGATCATCTCATTGGTGAAAAATACTATTTTATTCTTGTGAAACTATGTTATCTTTATCATTTTTCACAATTTCAGCCAAAGAAATGGGAGCAAATTGTGTTTTGTGACAGACTGTTAGTAACAAAAGTGCCTAAAGATACAATCTAAAATTGGTTCTATGCCAAATTGTGTGTTATGTACAGACACAACAGTGGTTCATCCATCTTTTATGCTTTAATGATAAATAGGTGAGTGTTACATGACTTAATAATAAGAAATCAAAACAACAACAACAACCCCCCCCCCCCCCCCCCCCCCCCCCCACAGTCTTCTGAAAATGGTCATCTACGTGAACTGGACTGAAAAATCAGTGAAAAAGAAGCAAAGTTTGAAGAAAAACTCCAGAAAGGCTGGAAACTGTTGCTCTAGACTATTCAAAGAGTTACTTGAAAGTCTAGCTTCTTGGAAGCAAAATATAAAGAAATGCGGGTGGCTCTTGCACAGTACTGTATTTCCATAATTGTTAGGGCTTTTGTCTTGTTGACAGTTGGCAGAAAAACAAAGGCAATTTCTGAAAAGGATAATAAATCAAACACAATAACTAGGACTGACAGACTCACTGTGAGAAACTTCACCGCCGTATGAAAAGTTAACAGCTCTAGTGTTTAGGATTCCCTCTGAGGGGGGCATGGCTCTGAGAACCTCATTTAATGGCAATCCATTTCACTAAAACAAACCAAGCTAGTGGCAGCGCTTCTGTGGAAAACTTAAGGGACCTTTAAAGTCAGCACACTTCAACCTCTGAATAATAACAACAGAATCTCATTAAAAATCCCATTATAGTCAATCCAATAGCTGAGATGTTTTAGGCAGGATCAGAGTAATCAGTTTCTGTTAAATGCAGGAATAGCAAGATTGCATTTAATAATCAAATTTGTAGTGCTGTGGACAACAGAATTCACAAAGCTTGTACTGGAAAAAAAAGGATAAAATACGCGCGATACAACCAGTCCAATCTTTATTACAACTAAATATAAAAGTATTATTCGTGCCAAGCAGAAACTACAGTCTGTGCGTTAATTAATTCATTAATCAGGACCATTGACTTTGAAAAAGGAGCAATTTTCATTATCTTTTATTTATGGATGGTGTCGGATAGCTGAGGAAGTAAGGCCAGTGCAGTTCAGATAAACTCAGTGCAGAGTCATGTGTGGCATCCTGCAGTTGCTCAAATGTTTCTCATTATTTGCCTTAACCCTTCTCTCCTCCTTTTGCAAAAAAACAGCCTTTGCCACTTTTGCTGTTTGTCAGCGTTACAGCTTTCAGTCACTGATCTCGCCTGCCAAAAAGTTCACTCTTGAGCTTCAGCATGATTTTATAGAAGAAATAATCAAGTTCACAGCCCACATTTTAATATTCTTGCTTGCAAGATTGAGTGCTGTTTGAAAATCTCGGTTTTTGTTGTATTTCTTTTATAACATTATTCTGAACTCATGCTAAAGCTTGCAGGAACAGACGGAGGTATCTGCTGGCAGTGTACCAGCCTGTGATTAGTGTTTCTGTTTTTCTGAAAATGTGAGACGCTCTGACACTGGACATAATCATGAGCACAGCAATGTTCTGTATCAAATTAGATTTTTTGTATTGTCCACTAAATTAGTCGGGTGCATCTGACCATGGTTACATGAGTCTGCAGAGAAAATGGACACCAAATGGCCTCCTCTTAGAGTAATGAATAAAAAATTGCAAAAGCCAAATAAACAAAAATAAATTACCGCCTAATGCCTCATTCGATGTATCACTGTGGCACAAATGCCCCCAGAATGCCATTACGGTCTCGTCTCTTGAGGTGAGTGCTCTTTAACGGCGTATTCTCTCAAGTGTGTATTGAAAGGGGGAAAAAAAAGGAGAGAAAAAAACCAGGGTTCATTCTGATTAACTTATTTTCTGATTTCATACATCACTTTAACCCAGACAAAGCCAGGAAGGAGCTTGCATCTAAAATTCTCATAATGTCCTCACATCTGCTGTGATAGTCTCACTAGAATAGGGGCTATTAAATCATAATGAAAATCTTTTATTTAGCCTTACTCTCAGCTGTGTGTTTCTTCCACACTACATTAAGGTTAACTGTTGTAGCCAACATGATGGAGCTCTTTAGGTTCCACCTGTTCAAAATGTGTCTGTGCGATAGTTACATTCTGATCATTTGCAATGCAAACTGCGGCGCTTGGCTCCAGCACATTCGCACAGTGGAGCATAAGTAAGTGCAAAAAGTGTTTCATGAAATTCAAATGCTTTGGACTGGACATAAGCGTTCCTAAGACACATCCTGCTAGGCATTCTCCAGTGAGGTGAATCAAAAAGTTAGCTCACGAACTACATCTGCTCTCCGAGCTTTATCACTGCTGGTGGGGATTGCTGTAGAATTATATGAAGACGCAATGTTTACTTCAGCTGCGTCCCATTGATAAGGCAGAGGGTGGGAGGCGGCGGGGAGAGGAGTAAAAGCTCATGAGAGAGCAATAGTTTGTGCAGGAGCAGAAAAAAATACTGCAGCACAGAGCCACAGTTACAAATGATGCAGGACAGGAAGCTCTGGACCCTAAACCCAGAGGCGGAGCTGAACGGTCACAATGCATTATAATGAGTCATAATGAAGTATGTATGTGTCAAACAGAAAGGCAATAACATAAAGCAAACCTGCATTTCCTGGAATAATCGCGGTGGCTCAGGCACACAGTATCTGGAATATGGCGCTCTCAGTGACTCGCTGCTTTTTTTAAAAAGTGAAAGTTTAAGTAGAGCTGCTAAAACGACTCAAATCAATTGCAATTTTCTCTCAAAATGTCACCTAAAGTGCAACCGGTTTATATAAACCAATATGTTTGCAGCACTTCAGCTTTACAACAGCATGCAGTGTGTGCCGAAAGTTGTGTAAAGCCTTTTTTTGTGGTCTTGGCTACAGCAGCATAAAGTCTGATGGCATTAATTACAATTTGTGTCAGTGATGTTGCAGGTGATGACAACATTTCGAAATAAATTTGAAAATAAAAAATACAATTGTGCGGTTGTGAAGATTACTATTGCTTCCTCCTCAATCTCTGCTTCATTCTGGGGGCCTGAGGCTGCGATGGCAGCTAAAAGCAAAAGCTGCCTGTAGGGTTTAACTGGAGGTAATATACTGTAAGAGCTAGCTTTTTCTAAAAGAATGGTTGTGCTGTCTCAATTTTTCTTCTTTAAAACAATCCTTCCACTTTGAGTCTAATGGTGTCAGAGTGCAAGGCCATGTCCAAGTACTCGCTTCTGTTAAATAAAAGTAAACAAATACATTTAAATGAAGAATAATGGATGAAAACAAGTCCTTTAAATTTGAAACAACATGCACTTCATATACTTAAAGTAATCTATATATTGTTTACAACTGAAAAATGGAAACTGGAATCATAAAGTGTAAAAGAAACCAGAAACACTGTATGTGTTCATTAGATGGACAATAGACAATAGATAACAGGAAATGACTGGAATGGCGTTCTGGCTGGGTGCAAACTGGGGACAGTGCATTTCATTTATAGTCCATTAAGGCATCTTTTTATTTATGTACTCATTTATAAATTGCACATCAACAAGTTTAAAATGTTTTATTGTGTAATTTTGAAACAGCCATGAATGATTTCTTAGTCAAACATTAGGTTTTACAGGCAGTACTTCAGTGTTAGAATAAGACTGTAATAACAAGAGTGTAAGATTTCCTACAAAAATGTTTAGCAGCCTATAAACTAGTCTTTTAGGAAATGTGCTTCGACTGAGTCATGCATGTTAATTAAAAAAAAAAAAATCTACCTTTGCCACTGTACTATGAAATACTACTAGGATTTGTGCTTATGACAGCAGAAATCTCATGAGTAATTTTACATTCACTCTCGATGGTTAATTACATTTCCAAGGTGTTGCTTACTTCCTGGGGAGAGGTTGGTTCAGCAGAACCTGGAGGAGGAGGTGATTTTACATCCCCCAAGCACAGCTCACGCCCTAAAACGGAACACCGGTCCTGAAAGGTGGTATTAGCGGCCTGCTGAAATGAAATGGTGTCAGCCTTTGTCTTGCCACATGAATGAATTTAATTTGTGTGATCCTCATGTCCTCAAACCAGTGGAGCAATCAAACGGTACTGCTGATTAGACTCAAGGGCACACAGCAATTCGTTTATGAACTGTACCCTGTTATATTGGAATGAGAGAGCGTTTTTGTTGTCTAAATACATAACAGTTTTAATGGTAAAAGAGCACTTTAAATGTATTTTAGAAAATTGAAAAAACACTGAATTAAAACAGTAAAAATAAAAACATGGTATTTGAAAACTGCAGTCTTAAATTACAGTCGTTTTTCTTCCTTTTTGCACTGTACCAAAACATCCCATTTATGATTTCTGATGCTTGTTGGACTGTAACTGGCACAGAAATGGAAATCTATTACCACACCCAGATAAGCAGTTGTTTTACCTTAAATTCATTTTTGTGCAAATACACCCTAAAAGTGCAGACTACTCAAGCAGCTACTGAAAACATATTAAAAACAAGCACAATGTGCTTTTGTGATTTTCAAATCTCTATCTTTTCTATTATAGGGCATCTGGCATGGTATTAAAAATGTGCTGAAGATCAAACTTAATTGTAACAATGACCAGTGGTAAAAGCAAGTACTGCTAAATGAAAGACAGCTGTAGATATAACAAGATTTAACAATAATATTAACCTTTTTATGTTTAAATTGGTATGAAAATTAGAGGCACACATCACTGCTTTCTTTGGAGGAGCCTGTTCGGGCAGAAACTCTGCTTCGACTGTCACCAGGCAACAGCAAAACCGTCTGCCGTCAGTCATTTAGCTAGCATAACTAATTACGTCACCTAATATCATTAATAGCTTACAAGCTGTACATGAACAAACTCCCAGTTTCACTTACACCCTCAGAGCCTGATGCTGTCTACTGATTTGACAGATGATGCTCATCATGTAGTGAATCTTGGTCACGACCACTTCATGTCACGTTCTAGTGCACTGGGTACCCTGTTAATTTTTAAACATGCTGATTACGCCAATGGACTGGAGTAAAAACCCTCAGCATGTGTGAAGTCATATGATGGATGTCATGAGCAGGGGCTTATCCAGCATAGGCATCATGGACACACTGGGTCGAGGCCTTTCCAAACAGGTCACCTTGCTCCCTTATCTAATCTATCTGACATACCTTTACAGCTGTGAGTGAAATTAAGTCTTACAGACGATTAATTAAAGTGTTAGATAGCTTCATCAACAATGTTCCACTGCAGTAAAATCTACGCTCAAGCTAACAGCTGTAGAGGTTGCTGGTAGCTTCGTGCATCTGCTGTGATGTATAGAGAGTAACATGACTGTTGACACCAACCTCACTGAGACTAAGCGGCTGAGGGAGCCAGGTCGACATCGCTAAGCAAGACAAGATGACGCCTTGTATCTCTAACTTTGGAGACAAAGTTGGAGATATAAGGCTGAGATGATTTGGCCACGTGCAGAGGAGGGATAGTGGATGTACTGTATCAGGGATGCTGAAGGATGTCGAGCTGCCAGGCAGGAGGGAAAAAGGAAGCCTCAGAACATTCATGGAGGTATGGAAGTTGGAGCTGATTTGACAAAGGAGGATGCTTAGGATAGGCTGAGATGGAGAAATATGATCCACTGTGGTTACGCTCAAAGGGAGCAGCTGAACCAGGAAAAGAAGAAGAAGAAAAAGACCAAAAACAAGAAGACAGTGAATGGCCTTCATTTAGAAACATATGTTTACATTTTAATCAAACGTTCGATTTTTTGGTTTTTAGGAGTATAGAAAAAATGTTTAGAGAATTGCTGGATTTAGCTGAATAAGGAAGACCAGTTTTATATTCCTGCAGCGATTTGTACATTAGCAGTAATGTCAAACAATATGAGTGCAAGAAATTTTTTTCTTCACCACAATAATTGAATACTTGTGACAAATAATGATGATGATCGCCTTGGCCGTAATCATGCAGCCCTAGTTTAATTCTATTTAATCTACTGATTGCCGTTCAGATGTTTATTGATAATAACTAAGACAACGCCACCAATAATGGTGCATAAAGATGTGTGATATAAATAACCTCAGCCGTGTGTCATGTACTCATAATGACATCTGCTCTGGCATTTTTGAGGACGCTTGCTGATGTGACTCAGTCAATTATACTAATGCAATTCTGTGTTTGCATCTATTTATATTGAACTGTAGGAGTGGAAACAGAAGTCATGTACTGAGCCCAGCTGCACAATAATATTTATGAATCGGTATGAAAGAGCGTGTGTTCATACTTCTGTTGTCATATCCACATAGAGTTTTGGTAAATCTGATCGTAAAGTGCAACGGCTGCAAATAAACTCCTTGAAACAAACTGAATGACAAATCAGATTCTTTAAACTTAATCGTGTGTGTTGTGACCACAACCTGCCAAATATGATTGTAGGGTTCCTTGAAATAAATAATGAGTTCACATGTCTATTTGTTGGATGTTTGTGTGGGCCAGTTTCATGTGTGAGAAAAGACTGGTGGAGGTTTTGGTGTAAAATGATTAAACTATATCCCAGTTTAACAGAAAAATTAGGGAAATTAGAATTTGAGCAACATAGTAAATAAATATATGATATGGCAGCTTTATTAAAGTAGCATTTGGTAGTACAGCAATATTTATCTAAACTCAATTTATTAAGTAGATCTGTTGGACTGCTTGTTGGCTTATATAAGGATGTACTCATGATCCAAACTGAACTGAACTGAACTGAACTGAAGATGTGAAAGTTGATTTAGGTGACTTTAAATGGCCTGGTTGTTGGTGCCAAGTTGGACTGGTTGGAGTATTTCAGAGACTGCTGATCTGCAGGGATTTTCTCACACAACCATCGCTAGGATTTACAGAAAAAGGCCTGGAAAAGAGAAAGTATTCATGAGCAGCATTTCTCAGGTGAAAAATGCCTTGTTGATGCCAGAGGTCAGAGGAGAACAGCCACAGTGCTTTGAGCTGATAGGAACACTACAATAACTCAAAGAACCTCTTGTTACAACCAACATACGCAGAAGAGCATCTCTGAATGCACAGCGCAGTGAAGCAGATGGGGCACAACAGAAGAAGAACACAGTCCTGGTAGCTAAGAATAGGAGACTGAATCTATGACTGGTATGGGCTCACTAAAATGTAAAACCACATGAAAGCATAGATCCATCCTGCCTTCTACCAGCGGTTCAGGCTGCTGGTGATGTAATGGCGTGGTGGGTTTTTTCTTGACTTCTTAGGATCAACTGAGCAGCAAATTTAGTTTTAGTCAGTCATTTGACAAAAACGTCATTTATTTCTACTCATACATTTATCATGCATTTCAACTATTTTAGTTTTAGTCAACTAAGTATCATAAGATCATTGCAGACTAAATTTAAAGTTGATTAAAGTTGACTAAAATATAAAGTGTAAAATTTTGCCGTATTTTTTTTTACCAGTGACAGTTGATCCACACAGTTTACAAAGCATCTTATTTTCCTTGACATCAAATGTGAAATGTGTCCATTTGTTTGCTCTTCTCTTCCTGCTAAACATTTTCATGAGAAACAGGCAGCTTCCCCACCCTGTTTGTCGGCGACATATCAATTGTGCATGTTTAACCTCGCCGCACAAGACGATTATCTCTATACGACTTAATTAGTTCTGATTGGATCTCATCTCTCAAGAACATTTTAATGTTGTTTTTATTCGTCAGCAAAAGCATAAGTATATTTAATCATAGTTTTTGTCCTTGGGCATTAGTTTTTATTTAGTTCTTGTCTGGTTTTCATCAGAACAAGTGAATATAGATTTGCTTGCCCATCTCCATCACGTCATGACCAGAGTGAACCCATCTTTTCACGGCTGCTTCCAGCAGAATAGCAGACAATGTCACAAAGCTCAGATCATCTCAACTGACCATGACAGTGATATCACTGTACTCAAATGGCCTCCACAGTCACAGTCATGTGGTGGAACAAGAGATTTATATCACAGATGTGCACAAAGCTCCAGTATGTCAGTATGGACTTATATCTCTGAAGATAGCTTGTTGATTCGATGCCACAAAGAATTAAGGCAGTTCTGAAGGCAAAAGCAGCTCAAACCAGATACTAGCAAGGTGCGAGTGTACATATCAAGGTTTATCTTTGTTTTAAAACTATTCTCTGTTTCTGTTACAGAAAAGTTAATCCCAAAATACCATTAATAGTATGTTAAACGCACAGCAAAAGGACACAATTTGGATGGATTTATAAAAATACATATAATTAAAAAGCAAATGAATATATTACAAGAGCTCCGCGAAACAACGTTAATACTAAAGTTGTACTCTAAGTACTCTAAACTCAAGAAATGTTCCGACCGATTATGTACTAGTTTCAGACTCTCTATGAACAATTTTAACATCCTGACCCGTCGTAGTTGCTGCAGAGGACCCACAGCAGGTGCCTGAGTGGTGCCCCAGAGGGACATCCAGCTTTCATGTCCTCAGGAGCCAATTAATAATGCAGCTCTGCTGGGTACTCTTATCCTCACCCACACAATCAGATTGAACAGTTTACATAATGCCAGGGATTATGTTGTTATGGATTTTGAAAGCACCCACAGGAGGAATGAAGACAATTATAATTCATTTAAATGTTCCGATTATTCTACTCACAAACTAACATTAGTCACTCAAAAGGGTCTGAGAAGTGTACAGCAGATTTATTCATTACCAAGTCTTTTCAAGTTATCTATGCAGCACAGGAGACCTTTAAAAAATTATATTTAAATAACTTTCAGCTAAAATGACTATGCACGTAACTGACCAGTAATGTTGTTAGTATATAGATGGTAGGGGTGCAACGATACAACAAAATTCACGGTTCGGTTCGGTTCGATACTTTGGTGTCACGGTTCGATATTTTTTCGATACAAAAAAAATGTTCATGCCTTTTTATTAATTTGTCATTTATTAAATTTTCACGGCACATTCTGCACCACATCTCTGTGCGTTCATCATTTGTTTGAAGCCAGCTCACCTCCTGCAACCACTTTTCCGAGAATACGCGCTTCTTTTGTGGTTCGGACTCCTTCTGACATTTCTTTGGAGGTGGAGGAACATCACAGTAATTGCTTAAAGGAGCTTCTTCGACATCTTTAAGAGTTCTAAACAAATGTCTGTCCTCTTCCTTAAAATCTTATGTACGCAAACACGCGTTGCAACTTCTTATCTTGTGCGGGTTTTTATTTTGACAGCGAATGCGCACCTGCGGACCACTTATGTGCAGCCCTGGTTATTTAGCTCGTCATATTGCAGCCACAGAAATTCTTTTGTCCATGAAACCATAAAGCTGCACTTTCTTTTTGCCTTATAGTCTGATTTGTCATAACCTTTCCGTTTTGTCACTTCTTCACCCTGACCTGTCTTATTTGGCTCAGCAGAACTAAAATATATATCCTGCTGCTTTTACACACGCACTAACATAACGCTCAGCGATTCTCTGCGCGATCAACCTCTCACATGTTTAAGCTTGCTGCGGGAGATTTCACTTGTCATGTTTGCATAGTAAGCTAACGATTGATAAGACGATGTCAGAGGAATTGGTGCGCAAATTATCATCACTCACCAATCAGTACTGTCGCTTTCTATACACAGTTCACGCGATTGCAAAGTGAAAGCAAAAAACAAGCGCAAATTCAAACGCGATTTCAGTATGTCACATATTGACAGTGGCCGATGCCAATGACATAATTACCCAGCTACATTTCCGAAAGAATGCAAAAGCATTGACATATATTTTTCCTTCCTACGATAGGCCGACGGGCAGGGCAGAGATAGATTTTGGTAGCCCGACTGGAAAAAAGCCCCAGGACGTCGGGCTAGCGATTTTGCGAGCCCTGTATCTGATTGAGGAATCACTCATCTTTGGAAAAGAGAGTTTATTATGGAGAAATGTCTCTTTCCAAAATAAAAGCTATACTATACGCTTCTTCTGGGCTATATTCTCAGCAGCATATTAAACATATCAGGTCCCCATAAGGAGAATCATGTGCTAACGGCTGTCTAAATGACTCGGGTAAAGTTTGTAGCATGCGTGCTTGTTTTTGTCTGCTTCCACTTGTCTTTGCACTAGGATGATGTCGGAGTAAATGTGCAGTCATATTGGTTGTGTTCCCACTAGTGCTGTCAGCGTTAATCTGAAATGACGTTAAGGTCACAACACGGCAAATCTCCGTTAACGAGCTACCGCGGATCGCCTCATGAGTGGGGCTGGAAGACGTCAACACATTAACGAGCTAACTGCGCTAACACACTAGTTCCCACCAATTGAGCATTGCTGGCACATCCAACATACTGTTTTACTTTTGTCCATGACACGCTTACCTTCAGGGTCATACGTCACATGAAAACCAAAATAGTTCCAAACGCCAGATCTGAATGAGGGTGGGGGAGGTTCAATTTGCCATGTTGCAACGAGCTTAACTTCTGTCTAGCTAGCTTGCCCTGCGCTCAGTGAATCTGTGTTCGACTACTCCGCCTAGGCTGCACTGTCGAGCGCAGATCCACTGAGCGCTCAACACAGACAGCATCGTCAGAAGGAAAGTTGATAAAATAAATTAAAAATGTTGTATCGTTCGATACATATGCGTACCGAACCGAAAGCACTGTATCGAACGGTTCGATATCGATACGAGTATCGTTGCACCCCTAATAGATGGATGTGAGGAGCCTGGGTTGCTCTGCTGTCTCCTAGGAGCCTGTTATCTTTCTCCCAAGCTACAATTCATTTATGCAGTTCAGCGAGGGCAGAATAGATATTTGCTCGTGAATATTCATGTTCTGTGATTGTAATGAAAGAAAATACATCAAGGATATATACAGTATGTGTACTAATGAGCTTTGGAAGTGCCATTATATTACCGTTGCACAAAGCCAGACGTTTCCGGCTTCTTAGCTTCACTGAGTTTTGCTAAGCTAAACAAATGCAGGTAGTTGCATCAATTATTCAGCATAAAATGGCATCACACTCCTTCTCCAAGCCTTGGCAAGAACAGATACAGTTCTCAGTTCCTTTATTTACTTTCATTCCCTCCCCGTTATTGTGCACTGACATTTTGGAAATTCTGTGTAGAGGTTTTCTTATAGGAAAAGTCATTTTTTCCCCCAAATGAGACTCAAAATACGAATGGAACATCTCAAATCTGCTGCCGTGGGCAGATTATGTCTCTTTTAAGTTTAATTCACTTTTAAATCAGTCTGCTGTTAAATGCGCACCATTGCGATGCCTGCTGTGGATGCTGAATTAAAAGAAGGTGTGTTTTTTCCCCTAGTTATCATTTCATAACTCAGAATGGATTAAGCTGTTTTATATGGGATAATGACTGCTGACTCAAAATGTGAAACTATTCTTTCAGTGTTCGTGTAGCTTCATATTTCAGGTTTATTTATTGTAGAAGTCAGCTGCCAGCAGACATCTAATGCCTGTGATTAAGGAGAGAAGTCTTTTGCCAAACACAGCTGTCAAGACTATTATTCAGCTTGAAATGTGTTTGTTTTCCGAGTGTTTGAGTCAAATCCCAAACGCTTCACAATATTAGCTTATAAAGTGCGCCATATTTTTTCCCATGTAGCTCGTCCACCTGGGAGGTATACTTAAAAAAAAAACTTCTAAAGAATCTGAGGAATTATAACTGTTTTGAGAAGTCTCTGTAACCTCCCACTGATGTGCATATTTTTTACTGTAGTGACAAAAATACAAAGCTGGATTCGAGCTATTGATGTCTTTGTACCAGTTTATGGTGACAGAATCCCCAGGCTACAGCAACGTGGTGCCGAGGAAGAAGGTCATGCTTGTCTGTTCTCCTCTGCCTCCTGAACCGAACCTCTCCTGGGAAGGAGAAGTCTCTCTAGTTTCCCTCGAGATGTGTCAGTATGGGGTCTGTCTGTGAGAAAATGGATTTCCATGTGCTCAGAGAATATCTGCATCAGAGGAAGCTTCTAGCGCCATTAGGGGGGAGGTGCAGTCATGTCTGTTAATGCCGTCACTAAAGCAATCGCCCATGACAAATTCTCCACACACACAGCAAGTCACAGATGCTCTAAAACTTTTAGGCTGATTTTGGGAACTTGTCAGCCCTAACTGTCATCAGTGCTGACAAGGTCCGTACCAAACAGTCACTGTGTCTACACCAGCTGCTACCAAATTGTCAGTGCCAAGCCAAAAGTCTGCCTGTAATTTCTGCAAATATTTCAGTACAATTGCTTCCTGCAGGCCTATCATCGCGCAGTAATTTGATGAAGGAGAGAGAAATACACGTTGGACATCTTGTTTGGCAACCGAGTTTGTCTGTGCTTCAACTCAAACAGCATGAGAAATAAAACAATAACTAAAGAGCATCTTGTAATGGGATCACAGCACAACAGTTCTGATCCATGAATACTCAGTAGTCATTACTATATTATTACCACAGGAGACAGCTTGGCTATGTGTACGTTTGCAGGTGAGAGTGTCATCATAGAAAAATGTGCTCCTGATGACACGTACCACAAACAGAGTTTCAAATGCTTTGGCACGTGTTTGTGTGTCCTTTTGTTGATACATTTTGTCAGCGCAATATCATTGCATCTCTGAATGAATGACTGTGAGATGAATATAAAGTTACTAGATGGATATGATCTGAGCAGTGAGTACTGAGTAAGCTCCTGAAGTGGGGGTTTAGGAGGCATTGCCCTGTGTCAGTTTATCCCACAGTCATTTTAACTTACAGTGTATTTGTAACTTCACATATAGCTTCTTCTACATTATACTTTTGAAGATGAATTTGGTCTGAGAGCCACTGATGGTAAGACTGCTGAGCAATTATCTAGCTAATTGTTAATCAATAAGGACCCAAGACGAGAACCGTGAAGCTAGAAAAGCAGCAAGCATAAGAGATTTGTTTGGGCCAAGAAACACAAAGAATGGACATCAGATGAGTGAAAATCTGTGCTTTGGTCTGATGAGTCCAAATTTGAGATCCTTGGTTCTACCCGCCTTGTCTTTGTGCGACATAGAAGGTCAGCGTTGGTCTCTACATGCATGGCTCACACTGTGAAGCATGGACAAGGAGGTGTGATAGTACTGGTGCTTTGCCGGTGACACTGTTGGGGATTTATTCAACATTGAAAACACACTGAACCAGCATGGCAACGTGCCATCCCATCCAGTTTGTGTTTAGTTGGATCACCATTTATTTCTCAACAGGACAATGACCCCAAACACACCTCCAGGCTGTGTAAGGGCTGTTTGACCAAGAAGGAGAGCGATGGAGTGCTGTGCCAGATGGCCTGGCCTCCACAGTCACCTGACTTAAACCCTATTGAGATGTTTGGGATGAGATGGACCTTGGGGTGAAGGCAAATGGCCAACAAGTGCTCAGCATCCTCCTTCAAGACTGTTGGAAAACCATTTCAGGTGACGACCTCATGAAGCTCATCGAGAGAATGCCAAAAGTGTGCTTTGAAGTAGTAATCAAAGCAAACGGCGGCTATTTTGAAGAATCTAAAATATAAAACATGCTTTGACTTTTTTTACACTTTTTTGTTCACTACATAATTCCATATATGTTAATTTATAGTTTTGATGCCTTCAGTGACAATCTACAATGTAAATAGTTGTGAAAATAAAGAAAAACCATTAAATGAGAAAGTGTGTCCAAACTTTTGACTCGTAGTGTTGTTTTTTTTGTTTTAATTCTCCAATGACACCACTTCCTTTTGTTTGGCAGTGCTCTGCCCTTGTAATATTAGCAAAGTTGACTACCACCCTACTTACTCATTCTCACTTCTATAGGTGACTTCTTGATTATTAAAAAGCTAAAGTAAATAGCTTCTAAAAGAACATTGGTCCACTAAATTCAAAGATACTCTGTTTTCTTTAGCAACATCTCTTGAGGGGATGACAGGGTGCACACAGATGCATAGGACAGTAAGAATGTTTTTTTGTACAAATACCTGTAATATACTTTATTCTTGTAGTTGTTTGTGTGTTTTTGTGATGGCTCCCAAATGTATTCTGCATTTCTTCAAAGCACTTTTTATTTGCTTCCTCTAAAATTAGTGGTGTGTACAAGGCCATAAACCGTAGGGGGTACTATAGTATATCAGGACGTTAAGTAAGGTCGGTTTTAAAGAGAAACTAATAGAGCATTCAATACTCCTGTTTTCTTTTTTCTTCTCCTACTTTAATCTTGACAGTAATCAACTAGAGTGGAGCAGATATACTTTCTTATGCTTAAAATGTGCAGCATCTGAAATTGGCATAGAAAGCTATTATCCTGGACCATTCAGGCTTTGATGTACTCATGCCTACACCTTTGCCTGCGGTAGGATCAACAAGGACTGTGGTGGTGAGAGGACGATATAACAGCTCGGTGCAAATTTTAAGCTGCATGTGAATTCTAAGCAGGTTTTGAGTTGTTTTATGTAGTGCAGGAAAATCACCAACGTATGCATGCTAAGAAAAGTTTGGCTTCAGTTTGTTAAATATACTGTTTATCCAATGTGAAGGTAAATGCCCCAAATCACTTCTGAGTGATAGCATCCTACCTTCATTGTGGAGCCACACTACAGGAGTGTGGAGCCAAGACAGTGAGAAATGTGTAACTGTCCTAGTACTTTCTGACCACGGTCTACAGCATAAAGACAAGAAAAAAGAAAAAAAAAGAAAGCACTATGAGCCTGACAGCCTAACAGAAAAACCAAGCACCACATAAATGTGATCAGTGGCTCTGTGCATATCTTTCCTTTGGGAAATTTGCATTTAGAGTGTAGGGCGTGTAGTTCAACCCACGTTCGCTTCTCAGCTATGGAGCAATGCACCATGCTGACTGTAAATGACGCCAGTAGCAGATTAATGGCAACCATCAGGATTAGCTAATTACCAGCATCATAGTGAGGCAACCTACAGATGCCATTGACTCCATCTCCCCCTCTAACGTCCTCTGAGGGTGAAGAGAGAGAGGAGGAGGCTGTTTTAGCTTTATTAACAAACAGAAGAAATACTGAAGCCTTATCTCTCCTTTTTTTGAGGGAAGTCATCATGATAACAGCATCCATGTGAAGAAAAATTCCGAATGACACTGGTTTAATCTGAAAATAAAGAAAAATATTTCTTAGCAATTACTAATAAAGTTGTACAAAGACTGTAATGATAACAAATGTACAGTCGACGAAAGCTTTTTATGCAATGTGTGTCAAACACTGATAAACATGATGTTTAAGTCAGATCATTCAACAAAAGCTTGTATTTGTGTTATAAATGTCAGAAGTAAGATGTGTAATTTAAATTTGTCTGAAGACTAGGAAGAGACAAAAGTTACTTGCTCAATTTGTAAGTTTGATCACAAAGAAATGAACAGTCTCTAATTTTTATTAGAGACTGTCTCTGTTCTTGTTATAGTTTGATTTGAATGGTGAGAGAAAATCAACCAAAAAATCCAGGAAAAATGCAATATATAACAGTCGACTTGCAAGTCATTCAGTGAAATAGGTATTTAATTCTCTACAGTTGATTCAGAATTCTGGCTCTTACAGACAGGCAAAGAGCAAAGGATGTAGGGACAAGATTGTCTCGTAACCCACTCCAGCATCGTACAGGTCTACAATCAGCAAGAAGCTTGGTGAGAAGGTGACAACTGTTGGTGCAATTATTTGCAAATGGAAGAAATATAAAATGATCATCAATCAGTCTGAAGCTCTTAGCAAGATCTTCCCTCATGGATTGAGAGTGATTATCAGAGAGGTTGTGGATCAGCCCAAAACTCGACTGGAGGAGCTTGTTCATGATCAAAAGGCAGTTGGCATCTGCAAGGCCCCCCTGCTCAAGAAGGCACAGGTCCGCCTTAAGTTTGCCAGTGAACATCTAAAGGATTCAGAGAAGGCTTGGGAGAAATTGAAAATCGAGTTCTCTGGCATTAACTTGACCCATTGTGTTTGGAGGAAGAAACGTTGAGTACGACCCAAAGAACCATCCCCGTCCAGTATGGAGGTGGAAAAATTATACTTTTGGGCTGCTTTTCTGCAAAGGTCCAGAGCGACACACTGAGGAGACACTAGACAGAGCTATCTGAAAGAACACTGAAGATAAGCTGGATGGGTATTCCAGCATGACAATGATCCAAAACATATCGCAAAGAAAACAAAGGAGTGGTTAAAGAAGAAGCACATTAAGGTCATGGAGTGGCCTTGACAGTCTCCAGACCTCAGTCCAACAGAGCTGAAGTTTTGATCAAGCAATTATTCCCATCTCCCCACTGTATAAGAAAACAAAAACTTGTTTTTGTTTTCTTTATTTTCTGGCAGATATCTTTCGAGAATCCAAAGTAATAGCTGAGAGTTTAGACTGCTCAAAACACTCAGGCGGTTCTTTTTCCCCCTCTCTCTCTAGGCTCTGTAAGATGGTAAACAGAGGGAATATCTTTAATATGGTCATCTCAGGTTTAGAAGAAAGCTGGCTTAAAAAGAAGCTGGCCTTCAAAATGGCTTAAGACAGTCAGATAAACAGAGGGGCTGCCAGTGACACAGTATGAGGAGGGATTGTTTTGAACTGTCTTTCATGCAACGTCAAGGAGAGTGCAAGAATGAAATTTTAGGGCATGTATAAACAAAGCATAAAGTATTTTGTTGTTGATCTAATAAATCGGTAGTTCAGAGGATAAGCCTGTTGTTACACACTTTGAAACTTGCTTGACTGTGGATATTGTGCTTTTGTTTCTTGCAGCAGGAAGATGTGGTACATGTAAGGGACTGGTTTGAGTAAATAACAGTCTCTAGGTTTATTTTATGGAGGTACACATACTGGAGTTTTCCTTTTGATTCAGAACTTGGGCATTCACTGTAATGCAATGTTTTAGTAGTTTCAGTAATAACAAGCCTGCGACCAATCAAAAGTTCCAATAAAAGGTTCTGCAACTTTTGCCCAGAAGAAACTCTAAAAACAAATTGGCCACAATCCCCAGGCCACCCATTTACTGCTTTCAGTCCCATTCTGACCACCTGCACATGTAAGTCTGTGATGCACACTTAGTTTCTTCCAGTGTAACAACATCTTTTTTTTGGTCTCCAGGTTGTAGTTGGAAACCCAGCAATCATAATCAGTGATGATGTTCAACATCAGAGGCATTCAATTAAAATTTAAGGATGTCCAGTTTGACAAAATATCCTCAAACAAATGTAACCAATACAAAGTTCCACTTGGATACGAATTCCGTGCACTACATTTCAAAGTAGCCTAACAGCTGTATCAGTGTCTGTACACATTCAACAACTGGAGTACAATTCAACAATTTATTAATTTGAACCTGAATGGTTACTCTAATAATAAAATAATAATAAAATATTCTTGTTTTAACTAAATAATCTTTTCCTTCAAAAATAAAAAAATTGCTTTATTTCTCTGTTCTTAATCACATTTCACATGTAATGCAACTTGAACCCTTGTTTTACTTTTGTGGCTGTAAAGACAAAGGAAAAAGATAATTAGAAACTGCAATTTAAAACATGCACTAAGTATACACTTAAAAAGTTGCACAGAATAAAATAGAAATGGACCGTCAAAATTTAGTCTATTTACATGTCCGTGAAGGTTCTCAGTCATCCAGGTCATCGTAGTCAAAGGAGCTTGCAAAGAAAAGTGTCTGGACTTCTTTAAGTTACTTGAAGACGTTTCACCTCTCATCCGAGAGCCTTCTTCAGTTCTAAGGTCAAATGGTGGAGAGTCCCAGATATAAACCTGGTGGGAGTGTCCCCCCACAGAGGGACAAAAGGACCCCCTGATGATCCTCTAATCGCCTGAGCCAAGGTGTGGAACTGGGTGTGGGTCCCAGAGGTGAAACGTCTTCAAGCAACTCAAAGAAGTCCAGACGCTTTTCTTTCCAAGCTCCTTAGACTACGATGACCTGGATGACTGAGAACCTTCACAGATATATTAGTGGTATTAATGTCGGGTCAGTTTGACAAAGAAGTTGGTGCTTGCTGTCTGCACAAGTTTGCAACCTATGATGAAATCCCAAATGCAGAAACACAAATGATTAGAATGGGACTTCTAGCAGTGGGTTTGTTTTTGTAAAAAAAAGAAAAAAAAGGTAGTAAGTAAAAGCAATAGATATGATTAAATAAAATGCTAACAACAATCTGCTGGAACCATAAAGGATCTTCTCTAAAATGTTGCTCCTTTGAATTATTCTTTGCTCAAAGATCTAAAAAACCCTTTTTCAGTTTAAATGATTAGTGATTCCTAAAAGGGCAAGCACAAAGATAAAATCTTTTCTGAATACATAAAACACAGTCTGATCCATCTGAAAAGACAGGCTAGTGTTTCTCCAAATTTTATGAAAAAAGTATTTTTTGATAACATGAGGAAAATTGATGAGAATCTTTATTTTGCCACTTATTTGTGTGTGTGTGTGTGTGTGTGTGTGTGTGTGTGTGTGTGTGTGTGTGTGTGCGTGTGTTTGTGTGTGTGTCAGAGGTACACGTCACCCACATCCATCAGTGCAATGCTAGCAAAACAAGAATACACAGGTGTTTTCACTCAACTTTCTACTGTAATTAATCTATATATCATGACATATTAATCTTTGCTCTGTGGACACAAGCACAGGTTTCTCTCCTGTAATGAGCCCATATGTTTTGACAGGTAACAGATGGAAATTCTCACACAGAGAGAGCTCACATTTTGTTGCGCGACTCAATAATGTGTCTGTTTTTAGCCGGTCTCAGTCTCGAGGTGGATTTACAGTTAACAAGAAAAACCAGCTACCAGAAAACTGATGTTTCACTGAGATGCTCCACTTGTTATCATGAATCACAGATCCTGCAGCAGGCTTTGGCACCATAATGAGTTTCACATTCTTCTCTTAAACTATTAGGATGCAACGAATTTGTGTGCATTATTTTCATATTTACAAAAAGATGAATTATAATTCATCCAGTGTACAGATTTATGAATAATATTAACTCTATAAACAGTTATCTCCCTTAGGTGTACTGTGTTATAGTAAGTAATGTTTGTGCACTCATATGATAAGCTAAGGTGGTGAACATGGGAACACACCTGGTTAGTGTTAGCATTATCACTGTGATAATGCTGCAATATGTCAAGCAAAGCACTTGTGATGGACTGGCAACCCGTCCAGGGTGCACAACACTTCTGCAGCCCCCCAGGACACTCTGAATTGGTGGCTAAGTGGTTAAGAAGATGGATTGATCTCAAGCACAACTTTAAGAATATTAATAGCTGCTTTTTAACTGAGCAGTGAATACTTTTCAGATCAACTCGAGGTTGATCTGAAGTGGAGACCAATGAGATTTCACTGAGACAATGAGGCATCATAGAAAAGATTAAGATGTTGCACATTGACTGTATGGTTCAAAAGTTCCAAAGTGAAAGTTGAGACCTCTTAACTCATATTACTGGGTTAAGTGGCCTGCACACCACAAGGTCACATTACTGACGTCAGAAAGGGAAGAGGGTCAGCTGCAGTTGTTTATGTGCTGTGACAATCTAGAGTGTGATACAAGCAAAGTCACCATGGAACAGATGATGAGACAGGAACATAATTTAACGTCAATACATAATTTGCGTGTGGCTGTCTGACCGCAAGAATTTCATAACCAAATAAGTAGTGAGTCAAATGTGATTATGTTAAATAAACAAAGACACGTGCATTTGCTTGGTTTTTTACAACAACACGCCCGGTCCTGTCTTGATGTCTAATGTTGATTAAGAAACAAAGGATGTGACAGTGTAAGGGACTTATCATAGTCATCCAGTGGATGTCCCTCTTCAGCATTTGCACAAACATTCATGTTTGAAGTGTGGAGAAGTGTGTGTGCAACACTTTTCAACAGTTAGAAGAAAATAAATACACAAAATATACAAAACTGAAAGGTTGAGAATGATTGTTAAGAGACAGGATTTGCACAATTATGATAAACATGATGTTTATTTATTTATTTGAAATGGGAATCCAGTGCTACATGTTTTTCTATGTCACATAGATGTTCTTTTCACAACCATTAAATCACCAAATTATCATTCATCAAATGTCATTTGACATAAAGACCCATTCAGTTTCTTAACTGAAATATATCATGAGTTCTTTGAATGCCTCATTACTGTGCATGGAAACAACATCAGCACCTGTGAGTTTGCTGTCATACTGGGACCATTATTGACCAGGAAATAACACCGCAGTGGCACTCAGGTTTCTTGGAAATGGTCATTTTAAGAGGGTCTGACTTGGCACTGCTGTGCATGGAAAAGACAATAAGATGGGTTATCTGTTTTGCAACCTAAGTGGAAGTTGCACTGGAAAAAAATGAGATCTGTATTTGATTTAGAACCACAAAGAGAAGTGGGCCAAATCAGAACTGAAAGATCAGATTCCATGTAATCTGCGCTGTTTGCAAAATATTAAAATCAGTGGGGAAGAAATTAAGTATAGAAGCTGAGATCCTTGTTTTAATCATGTCCGGCAAGCAGAAAAAAAACAAGTTAAATCCTAAGTCATGGAAGTGTTGTAGCTGCTGAAAGGAAGGAGAGATGACAAACCCTGTTCCCAATAGCTGAGGAAGTCTATCCATAAACTCTCCAATGTCACACAAACAACTACCAGCAACAAATTGGTGCACACACTCACTCTCTGGGGCATGTTGAAAGTCACTCCGGCTCTGAGCAGGAAATCACCGGCTGAAGTAGAAGTAGATGAGACAGGCTGAGTGAAAGTTGGTAAAACAAAAGGTAAATTACGGCACTTTATCACAAAACAGTCCTAGAATACAGCGAACGTCATAAATCAGTGTAGGAGTATCCAAGGGATATTATGGCTCTTCTGAAGTTAAAAACCATTCATCAACGTCTTGTGGGGATAAATTTAAGCTGCCAGCATGGTCAGGACTCAGAAAACAGCGAACACATTCTCAACTCAGGTAGAGAAAATTACACACAGAGAACAAGGTGATTATGGAAAGCTATTATCTTAAATCATTACTGCTGCTTCAAATCAGCCTACACATGAGATAATGTGTTCTTGACACCCTGGCAATAACTAGTTACATGACTTACAAGTGTAATTTCATGACCTTTTCTATCGACACTGCTCTCAGTCACGTAACAATATGGCTGTCAGCGTGATGGCGCAGAGGATACCAGAGAGGCTCTGACACAATTGATTATCGTGTTGATGGAAACAGGTTGACTGACTTGACCGTACGCCAGCATCTTTGGGCCGTAGCAGAGGCTCACTGAGTCTTACACGTCACTCTCTTTGCACAACAGGGGGACAGATAACCTTTCACTAACAGATGAGGTTGATGTGAGCTGAAAACACGTGTTGTAGCTACTTGCCCGCTACCCTCAGTGGCTGGTACTTTAGATAACTCAGCATCACCTGATCTGTACTTGGTTTGTGCATTGTTAGATTTTTTTTTCTGATAGTTTTCATGCAGTAAATTAATCTTTATTGTGAAAACCTAAAGGCTATTTGATGCTTCCCTTTTCATCAGTGTTTTGCTGCCAACTTGGCTTATGCAACAACATATTTATCGATATCTGTTTGTCGTTGGTGGTCTCATCTCAGAAATACTCTCTGCAGACGATTTTTGTCCCATTCCCCTTATGCCTGAGGACTTGCAGGTGTTGTATCTTATTGCTCAGTATTTACTATGCAAAACAACCTAATAGCTTCTAAAAGACATTTAATGCTTGATTAATGCTTTGAAAGCACACAGGCTGAGTTCCTATTACTCTGGGAGAAATGTAGAAATGTTACAGTATTTTGGCTCAATGGTATGATTGCTGATAAACTTATTGTATACATGTATCATGTGTCACAGAAGGAAAACTGCTCTTCTTCTTAGTCTTTGGTAACATTTTGTAATCAAAAATGACTAAAATAATAATGTTTTTCTGTTGCCGTTTGCTAAATTATGCAACAAAACTAATTGCTTTGATTTAGGAAAAAATCTGGGTTAAATAAACCATAACAATGACAGCAAAGCATTTATTTCAGACACTGAGGAGCTACTGTGGTCTATAAACAACACCACATGCCGACAAAATGAGGTTAGGGGCAGCCAGTGCCTTAAAATGTGAAGCCAAGGGGTCTGGATCAAAAAAGCCAGTATGAGCTAAGAACAAGAACAAGCTGTAAGTTTAGGGGTGTCAGTTATGCAAATGATTGAACTTCTCTGCCTAACTAACAGATGGGACACAATAAAAATATTAAAATTTGAACGGAGTCTCAGAAATTAGGCTAATGTCTTCCTATTGAACAGAACAAGGTTTATGTTTATGTATCCTTTAAAGCCTTTGTAGTGAGACAGTCGAAAAGAGTAGTAATCACAGAGTTTACAGTATTTAAGTGCAATTTAACAAAACAGCCAACTGCATGAATGACATAATTCATAATGCAATGTAAAAAAAATATTTCGGGCTTTTTATTTCTGAATACTTGCACAGATTGTCATTTTAATGCACTGTTCTCTGTGCTCTGGTGTGTCAGGGAATACGTTGGGGAAAGGAGCCAAGAGCAGGATGCAAAGGCACGCTAAATTCTATCTGCCCAATTACTTTTTTAAAAAAAAAAAAACACTTATCCATTTCAGGCTGGTGGGGGGTGCTGGAGCCTGTCCCAGTTGTCACGGGGCAAGAGGCGTGGTACACCCTGGACAGTTTGCCAGTCTGTGTCAATTTGATGATAAAAAATGAGCCTTTTTCAATATGAAAAAAGTGACATTAAGTGATTTGGAAAATGCAAAGTGCACAAACAGATAATGGGACAACTGAGAGGAGGAGAGAAAGACTACACAAAGGACTAAACTCACATACACAGGTGAAAACAGGCAGAGCGGGCAGACACAAAGGAGGGAAATCAGACAAATTGAAGCACGCAGGTCAAGGCTCTGGGGAGAAACAAGAAAAAGCAACTGCAAAAGTAAAAGAGGAAGTGGAAACACGGCTCTAAACGTTCACAGTGAAGACTCAGTGAAGTGCTGTAGCGCACAGCCAAACCTTTGGCACTACGCTCACAGCTTTCAGCCGTGATTTGAGCCAATTACCACTAAACTGACTGAAGACAAAGGAACTAATGTATATACAAACCAGAGGGAGATAAACAAGGAGACACTGGGGAAATGAGCAAAATAAAGAGCATTAGAAAAACAAAAGAGAACATCAATAAGGTTAAAATAGGAACCAAAACTCTACAAGCACATTATAAGAACCTGGCACTGTGACATTTAGATGCTACTTTAAATTACTTTCACATCAGTGGCTACAGGCGCTGCCTCACTCCTTCCCACCACCTCACTGTCTCCCTTTTCTCTCACTTACACATGCACCTTCATCCCAGCTCCTGAACCCCTGCAGCGCTTCGAGCGGCCCGCTGTCACAGCCCCCCCCCCCCTTCACCCCCACTACCATAGAGCAGCACTCGCTTTCCTTCCCTGGCCCTGCAGTGTGCCAGGACATTCATTCCTGGCTGTCAGAAGGAGTGAGAATGTAGGCGCCCGGGTGGTAATGGAACCAGCTCTCACTCCAAGGCTGACAAGAGCATACATGACCAGTGTGTAGGACTCTCCCCGGAGCCAGCTCTGAAGCCTCATTTTTATGCTGTGCATGCACTTGTTTGTTTTATGTATTGATATTTATTTATCAAAGGCGATGGGGAGTCTTTTCTCTAAAACAAAACAGCAATTCAAAGTTTGAGGCTGGAGCTGGTGAGCGTGCACACATCATATTTAATGATTTGCAAAAGTATTGGATTACTTTCCATTTTCAGTGAGCCAAAGTAGTTTGATTTAACCCTTTTCTTTGTTATGAAAAGTATGATGAGAGACTATTATCAGTAAGCACCATCAAATAGCATTGTTCTGCTGTGTTGGTGGATGATGCAGTGACTGTAGGCACAGAGTATGATTACCCTTGAAGTGGGAGAGCTTTTCTCATCTGCCACAACGGCACTAGCTCTCCCAAGAGAGGCCAGCTTGGTCTTTCCAGTGGTTGCTGGATGACTTTTGAAGTAGCCGCCACTCAGTGTAGCTGCTGCTCTATCAGACACATCCACCATAATGAATGCGGGAGTTTCATAACATAGCCTATGGATTGCATATGACCTGAATCATCTGCTTAAGATGCGTGAGGGGCAATCTCGTCAAATTGAGCCAGGTTCTCTTTATCTGCGCAGAAAATTGAATCTGTTTTCTGAAACTGTGCTGAGTCACACTGGCAAAATAGGAGACTGTTTTTAATTTCTGGTCATTTCATACAGATACATAGATTGCATCCTATTACATCATACACGGACCACTAATATTCTCAGGCTGAACGGCTTTAAATATGCAGAGATACTGTATGGCATTACTGCGAAAATATATTTAATATAACATGCAGAGCTAAGGCCAAATCATCATGCCATATTAGCCTGCTCTTTCTTTTGTGGGTCCCTTTTTGTTAATTTACATTAATGTAAATATGATAATATGCTGATGGATAAATTTTATTTACACTGTCATCAAAATATAGATGTACAATGAACAGATTGCAAAAGACTGAGAATAAAGAATATTTATTTTACTCACCCATTTCAGGTTCTTTAACTCACCATGCTAATATTTAACAAAAAAGTTATTAAATTATTCAATCAGTAAACCCGCAATATCGATTGTGTGTGTTTGTATATATCTATCTATCTATTTATATATAAAAAATATACTTAAACAGCAGAGTTTCCTTTCCTCCTATAGGCTTTATATATAGAATAAATAACACAAAAATATAGAAAACTTCATACAAAACATCTTGTAGAATAACAAGACAATATCCTTACACTAATGACACATTTTGTGTTGAATTCAGATAAAATAATTAGAAAATGATATGATAATTACATATGATAATATATAATTCTATTAATATATTATAATAGACCAGTATTAAGTTTTTTTTTCACTTAGGAGTAATGTGATGTTATGTAGTGATTTTTATTGGGCAAAGCTTGGACAGGTGAGGGCATAATCTGGTCTGTCCAGGAAGGAAGGCTCTTCTTGGGCCTTTCATGGCATGGCGTCTGCGTGCAGACCTGGAGATTGTCTGAGGTCTTTGACAGTGTATGCGGGCGCTTTTGGAGAACAGTTAAGCAAAGCAGATTGGGTGTTTTAAACCCTTGCAAGCCACAACAGCCTAAAGGTGCCCCTTCTCTTGCGGAAGAGAAAATTCTCTCTGCACATCCATAGAACCAGAAAACTAGAATCTCTGGTGTCGTGCTTAGAGAACGCACAGTAGAGGTTTCACTACACAAAAACTTATTGTTTTGCACTTAGTCAAAACAATTCTTAATGAAAAGATTTAACAAAGATGAAATGAAAGAGGCTGCCAAGAGAAAAAAAGAAATCCTCCCTGCGGACACTGATGACTACAACATTTGGTGTGTCTACAATAAATCTCACATCCCTCGTTGCCTCTAGCAGAACAAGGTCTAATGCGTAGCAGCTGCACTGGACGGGGATACTGGACCCAGCCAGGTTGGATAGTTAAAAAGAATATATTTGCAGACATTACCCTGATAATTTTAGATGGTGAGGTACGTGCCTTGATTCTTGATATGTTTCTGCTGGTGGGTTGCACGCATTGTAAAATCCAAGAAACAAGCTCTGAGCTGTCAAGTTTGATTTGACCACAACATGAAAATTGACTCAGCACTAATGTCTGCGTAGCACCATCTGCTCTGAGTCCAAAAAAGAAACGTGGTGAGTTTATTTGACTAACAGCCAATATTCGAGTAATTATAAATCACAGGCCCAACACCCCCTCCGACCACCCCTCCTATTAGATATGCTAATCACACCATTTTAACTCGTGTTCAGTGTCAGCCTAATTTAGCACCTCTGTCTCCTTATCTGGCTCAACAACATTCCCTTACAAACAAAGTTTGTTTTGCTCCCTATAATGTTTACTTTTTTGTTTACCTTCTGACTTCTCAGGGAGGCAGAGAGAGTGATGAAGTTAAAAAACTCAAACACACTTTCAATACGGCATAATTTTCCTTGGTTATCATTTGAGCATGTTCGGATCTTCGATAGTGGAGAATGACTTGCAAGATCATTTAGCATTAGCTGAAATGGGTTTTTAATGCTGCACAAAGTATTAATGATGCTACTGCTGCAATGAGCTTATTATTAAAATAGATCCAACAACTGACTCCTCTTCAGTGATATAAACTACAAATCAAATCTATCCATGGAAGCTGTTGAACCATCAATTTAGAAACTGAACACTGTCAATCTTTTTTATGTCTGATAGTTGATTCTGTGTAGAAACTGAGAATTTTCCAGTACTGCTAACATAAGCAGTTCCACAGGATTTTCCTTTTCCTCCTCAATTTAGGTCATTTTAATGAGCTAAAAATGTGATAATGTATGCATTACTATGAATTACACGGAGGTGGTCTGTTAACAAATGCTTCTCTTGCACTGTACCACACAACCTCAAAAATTCAACTGACTTTGAACATTATCATTATGATGATAATGATAATGCTGCTGCTGCTGATTGTTATTATTGTTATATAAGAACATTTCAAGCATATAGTTTGTGAGCACCAAGTGTTTATGTGCTTTTTTTGTTAATCCTTTCTAAATTTATATTTAACACACATAGTTCCTGTGAGCATTTTGGGTCTGAGTGTATAAGTCAGAATGCATTGGCAGCTTGCGCTTCACACTTTTTTTCCCACCAATGCACCAATCCATTCACACTAAAAATAACACTCTTTTTAAAAATAATGCAAACACGACCTTTATTCCAACCACCTCTGCCCAGTCTTTTAAAATTTTCATGCCAAATTGTCTAACGTGAAATTTATGGTTGAAAAGGTTCTCATCCCTGAGAACAGCAGAGCCTGTTTCAGATGGCTGTTGATTCCCAGTGCTCCCGCTGCTGCTCTCTCCTGGAATGACTGGTCGTGCTGTTGTGCTAATTCTAGCATCTGGATTAAAAGGTGTTTATGATGATGTTTGTTTTCTTGTTTATGGCAAGAAAACAATCATTTAATTAATTCTCCCAAAACAAATTTAGTTAAGATGATGTTTCAGATTTTTGTAGATTTTCCTTCCATGTGTCACAGTGCTATAAGTCAGATTTTTAGGAATACTTAACAGCTTTTGATGTTTTAATTTACAATGTTGAAAAAAGTCATTAGACTGGATGTTGGTTCATTTCAGAAAATGATTCCACTGGTTGTAATTAAGCTCCAGTAGTCACTTCCCATTGTTAAATATCATCTTTTTGCCCCGTGGCCAACAAACCTTGTTAAATGATAGGCATAATCCATTAGCTTTACATGAATGGTGTAGTTTTCATCGAGCCGTGGAGCCTGCAGTGCTGCTGTGCTGCTGTAAGTCACTCCAGAGATGCACAAGATAACCATCAGAGTTGAAAGGATGACATTCATTAGATGACTTTTAAAGTGATTCGGATTTTATAAAAACAACAGCAAACCTGTAGGAGGGCTAACTCCACCTTAACCGCTCTATATCATTTTTGAGGGGTGACTTCTTCTGCTGCAGCGGATTTTTTTTTTTTTGCACATTTGCGTATTTTCAAAAATATTTCGGGATCGTCTTAGAACCACTTTCTGGCTCAAGTGTTGACTCTGTAAATGGAAATTAAGCTTTAGAGTGAAAACTAAAATAACTAATGCTTTCATGATATTTAGGCATAAGGAAGTTGATACTAATTCTACAGTAAGCATGTAAATATGGATAATCTTTTATTGATGAAATGTAAGAAACAACGTTTCTACGTCTGGTTTTTTTTTCAAATTGTTAAAAAATAACGAACAATGAAAGCGCGAGGCTGAAATGACATTTTTCTGCTGTTTACACATATAAAGTAGTTCAGTCCCAACGCAGCTCAAAATAAAATGCTGTGATTTGTTTAATTAGCAAGTGAGTAATGCCAGTTTCAAACCAGCTGTCTTATTCCTCTTCACTTGCCTCTCTTGGCTGTCATGATGTTGTATCTATAATCTCACGCAGGGTGCGTGACATCACCTGCTGCAGAGCTGTTTGGTGATGATGGAGTGTAATACTGACAATGACACCAATACTGTAGCAACACACAAACTGGTCACAAGCACCAGCTGAGCACATTCAAACCTTGTCCCAGTGGGATTTGTTGTTGTTTTTAGAACAGTGTGCTGAGATAAGTGCCAACAAAGGACATCTGCTCCTCCGAAATTTACATGGGTTAGACGATCATCGTAAACATTCAAAGACAGGTGCGTTTATACTCCATTTACAGGTTGCCCAGACACCAAAAAATCTAAAATTTGTGAAGTTGCTGCTAGAAGAACAGAGCAGTTTCTGACCAAGTCAAAAGAATTTAGCACGTTAAAATATTCAAGGCAGTAAAGCTCTGCTATTATTCTGGGAAACCAATATTAAAGCTGGTTGTAATATAATGACTAATAAAGAAAGGTTCATGCATCTCAATGATGAATGGACACCTTATAGAAGGATAACTGAAAATAACACTGATAAAGAGAGAGGTAAGTCACAAATTAACAAAAAACGTATTGTAACTCCTGTGAATTATACCTCTTTGATATATAATGAAATACATACTGTATATGGGACACAAACTACTGTCTTCTGCCTTCTCCCAGTATATGCCAAGATGCCAGAGAGCACCTTGTGCTTATTCTATACCTCCTGACAAAAAAGGTAGTGTTTGAGGGGTATGGGAAGAGATCATCTTTTAGACAGCATGATGGAATTTGCAAATATAGAAAATTATCTATAGGCAAATATGAAATCACAGCTAATTAGTGTATATTCTCTTAATCAGTGGACTGTACATGCATATTAACTTGAGTGTGAACAGAGTATTTTTACATTCCATTAACATTTAATATGACAATAAATAGTTTAACTGTTTCTGATCCAAACTGATTTTCTGCAAATCTTAATTTTAGCTTAACTTTGAATGAAGCAGCACTGATTATGAACATTTACAGTTACATACATAGTGTGAGAGATACAACAGTTACTAGCTGTCTGTTGGAATCATTTTAGCGTCTTCCAGTTCACTTCATTTCAATTCTATTTATATAGCCCCAGTTCGTAACAACAGACTCCTCTGGGTGCTGACTTTCAGCTCATGCTTGCGGCTCTGCTCATATGTTTCATTCTCATCATTATACCTTATTAGTTTATACTCTTCGAAACACTGACAAATGTTATTTCTTTCTACCTTAATTTTTTCTACCTGACTGTTTGCATTTTCTCTGAATATTTCTAAAAAGTTAAAGAAAGTTCTTTACTGAAAATCACAAAGAAAAGGCAGGGTGGCATCAGAGCTGCCTCAGGCCACATGTCTGTTTTTCCTCTCTCTACACATGGTCTTGATTGACTAAGAGCGACGTGCTTAATGGAGTTTGTATGTGGCTCGGTGATGAATATCAGCCAATGACATCCCATTCTCAACCTTTCCAACGCTAATTATCTTCCCAGAGAAGGGGAGACAGATTTGATGTGTTTCCGCATGGACTGGCATGAGCTCAGGGTCTTCCTGGTGAAAAATGGCTTTTTAATGGCAATGTTAACCTTCTGAACAGACAGAAGTGCTTAATGCTTCCTATGATTAAGCCATGAGAGCTGTGATGTCACAGGTCAGACGCTCTGGGCGATGAGTGGAATTATCAAGACAATGTGTGAGCGATAATTTAAACACAGGGAAACGCAATGCCAGTTGAATAGTGTGCTAATATGAAGTGAGTATATTTTCCTCAGTGTAGAATATTGTATGAGCTATCAGTCCACACAATGCGGCCTGTAAAATAAATGATGTGGTGTGATATACTGAAGTGGCCACATTAACGTTAACAATGCCAATGGAAAGTGTTATATTTTCAAACACATAGAGTGATTATTTGTTTAAAGTCATTCATTAACAGTTATTAGGCACATTAATGTTTCCATATTCTAGCAGTGTCTGTTTGTAGTGCTGTGGGTACCTAATTTAACTTTTTACGCAGAAGGTTCAAAGGACTGCTATAGATTTACAGAAGATAGGAAAGGATGATGATATATTAGAAAAAGAGATTATTTCAGAATATAGCAGAAATATGTATGGTAGAATGAATTAAAAAAGAAAAGCTGGAGACAGAATGAAGGAAAAATTTAGATCTCACAGTGGAAAGTTACAAAGAAAAGCATACTGTTGGAGAAAGATAAATAGAAATCCACAAAGTCACACAATCAGCCCACACAATCAGCCGCAGACACAGTGTGAATGTCAGCATGCCTCAACCAAGAAAGTGAGCTATATAAATATGAAGCTTCCTTCACGTTACTGCACAATATCCATCATTCATTTGTGCCATTTTGGATAACTTAAAACCTGTTTGATTGTTGCATAGTGTTTATCAATGTATGTGTGCCTTGTGTATATGTGTGTGTGTTTAGTGTATGGGGTTGTTTGTTGTTGACTGGTTATTTCCATATTTGTTCTTCACCCTTGACACTGCTTCTCTACTACAATGGCTCAGTCACGCTAGTGTAACTATAGGATTGCAACCTCCTTGAAACTAGGAAAATATGGTGGTTTCCTGGTGATTGCACTGAATAGTTTTGGCGACCAATAGCATGCAACACTGTCTACTTCTGGGTAACTTTTAATCACATGGCAACTGCACAGATCTCCTGTCTCTGAACCATCGTGGTCTGACTGCCACCACTCTTTGACAGATTGGCGAAGGTTTGTAACATAACTGACACGTCATTTCTAAACCTAGAAAGGCTGCCAACACTTCTGCAGTTAGTCTGTGTTAAGGAGTGCAACTTATCTATTTGCACTGGGGATTTGATTTAGCTGGTTGCCAAGTGGTTGTATTCTGGTTGCTGAGCATTTTGTCCTTTTGCAATCAAATTGTTGTCCTGAAACAACTGCATCACTACTTGCGGAGGAATTTCAAATCTATGAGCTTCTTACTGGACTCTGAATGTAAGTAGTTAATGTGAATTTCCGTGTATTGAGACAACAGCAAATTTGTAACAGACAGCAACAGATTTGTGATTTTCACTGATTTATGATAGTTAACCACAAATTGCATGTGGCTACTAGCTTGACCTCATTCAAGTTAAGACCAGTAGCAGAATGACTGTAATTTTTCAGCTTTAATGGCTGCAGATGTGGTCATTGTCTCCAAAGCAATCACTTCAAAAAGCAACAAGATTGCAAGTTCATTGCACACTGTTGCAATAAATGTCATCGTGCCGCAGTCAATTTTCCCTTGTGTGACTGTAGCACTCTCTACATTATGACCAAACACGTCATACATGTGCTACAGACTTTGTTAGCAGAGCTCATTGAGTGTTTGTTTGCTTGGTTTCTATAAGTTACATTAATATTCTTGTTTACAGCAGTTTTTAGTACTACTCAGTAGTACATGTAGTAGTAGAGCATGCTGGCTTCCCAAACTGGACTGAGCAACTGTACAGTTTTGCTGTTCTAGGGACCTCATCTGTGCTCATCATTAAAATAATCTAAGAGCTTAATGCACCATTTCACCCAGACATAGCATTATCCAAGTCAGACCTGTCCTAGCATATCATGCAACTGTCATGCAAGTCATGCAAGCCTCTATTTTCTGTTCTGATTGCATGAGACACACTGACAGAGAACTTCAGAGATTCATTTGCAAACAAATGTGAAGAGTAGTTTTGAAACCACAAACATGGCAGGCATTTGATGGAGCTGTGGTGCTTAAATAAGCTAATTTTAACTAACGTTATCTTGAACTGAGTTGCAGGACTCCCACTGCTTACTCCACGTGATCATTTAAGCTTTATTGTTGTGAAGCAGAATTCATCAAGCGTTGGATTGTTCACTTAATAAGGAGGTACGTGAGCTGGGATCAGACTGTCGTGGGACAGGTTTGTTTTACCCTGCTGACGATGTTATTCATAGTTGGGCAAGCATGGAGGTCAAAATTAGCATACATGCATTCATTTTTTGTTGAAAATCATTAATGGTGTGACATTTTCAGTTTGCAGTCATCTTTCTGGGGAATCAGAGAGGCGTGCCTCCTTTTGTGTATTTATAAAAAAGTCTGACTGAAGCATGCCGTACTATTCTCCCATCAGACTGACAATTTAATACCCACACTTACACGAAGATATCCACAGGCAGTTAGATGGATACAATTAATCTGCAAAGGTAATTTCTCTTCTGCTGAGACTTTTAAAATTCACTGTCAGGTCAAGTATGTGCTGCATTTGAAGAATTTAATAGTGAGGTGATAAAAGACAGGCCACTTTAGATTCATGAAACAAAACTACAATCAGTTGCTCTCTGTTGTGAGACTGTGAGCAGATGTGTGGAGAGGAAGATGTCATTTTACATAAACAAATAAATGGAATTTCTTGGCTGGTGCATCTTTCCGTTTTTCTAAGAGATAGAGACATTTTCTATTATGCGCAAATGTCAATGAAAAAATAATATTCAATCTGAAATCCTTATAGTCGTCGCATTTATTGTGTTGCGGCTCAGACACACCCCAGGAAACAGTCGGATAGAATCTGAGCTTTAACGGGAGCAAGGTGGCTTCATTGTATTGCTTTGTTTTGCAGGTGGCAGTGAATTCGTTCAACACTGCTTAAATTAGATGAACCATGCAAATATGTGTCCATAGCCATCCTCATTACATTTAGAATAGCTTTGTAATTGCTATTTATGTGAAAAATAAGGCAGGATGAGCTCTTGGAGCTGCAGTGATAAAGTGAATTCCAAGAAAGCTGTTGTCTTTCTCAGGTTTATTACTGCGTTTGTATTTATATCTCAAAAGATCAAAATAACATGATTTAGTTACAATTCTAATTTTATGGTTTTTGTCTCAGTTGCCCTCTCCTGGCAGAGGCGAAACAGGATGCAGCAGGTGACCTGTCTGTCAGAAGAGACCTTCAGCCAGTCTGGAGTATATAATATTATATTCAAAGGAGCTTGCAAAGAAAAGCGTCTGGACTTCTTTAAGTTGCTTGAAGACGTTTCACCTCTCATCCAAGAAGCTTCTTCAGTTCTTAGGTCAAATGGTGAAGAGTCCCAGATTTAAACCTAGTGGGAGTATCCCCCCACAGAATTCCTGAGGTCGGATGGCCCAGGATGTGAGTGGGCTCACTCCCATCCTGGGCCATCCGACCTCAGGAATTCGCATGATAAGGTGGGGCCAGGTTTCACGATGAGCACACCCGAAACCCTGGCTGATTGGGACCCACACCCAGTTTCTCACCTTGGCTCAGGCGATTAGAGGATCATCAGGGGGTCCTTTTATCCCTCTGTGGGGGGATACTCCCACTAGGTTTAAATCTGGGACTCCCCACCATTTGACCTAAGAACTGAAGAAGCTTCTTGGATGAGAGGTGAAACATCTTCAAGCAACTTAAAGAAGTCCAGACGCTTTTCTTTGCAGGCTCCTTTGACTACGATGACCTGGATGACTGAGAACCTTCACAGACATAATATTATATTATAAGAATGTTATTGGCTTGCCATAACAGACATCCAAAATACTACCATCTCTGACCAAAGCTGCTCCTCCCATGGAATAACACCTCCTTTTCTTATTTATTCCAACACAATTTATACAGGATTAAAAATATAAAGGACAAATAAACTGAAGTTTAGCAGAGATTCATATGATTTTTAGCTGATGATGCTGGAATTCATTGACTAAATTCCACCTCAGTCAGTCTGTCAGTGTAGAGGATGGAAATCAGGCTGGACAAATTAAACATTTGCTGACATCTTGTTGAATTAAGTTGTGTACATCTACAAAGAGCAGTTAAAACCTCAGTGTAGCAGTAGCCCAGATCAACTGATCACAACCTATTCATTAAGAAAACCTACTGGAGCTCTCAATAAAAAATTATTGTGAGTTGTGATTCTTTTCCCCACAGTGAGCCATTACAGTCAGTTCTCCCACCTGCTGAATCCCACTTTAATCCCTGACTGTACACATTTTCCTGTTCAGAGGAGAAGTCACCCTCTACTATGTAGGCAACAGAAAATAGATATATATTGTTTATTTTCCTTCTTTTTCTTCAGATTAAAACTGAGTACAATTACAATTAAAAATAGACTAAAGTTTGTATCCCCATCTACTAAAATTATTTTATTATTATGTTAATACAGCACAAGGTTCAATTAGTTTTGCACAAAGACAGAAACATCCTTCAAAGAGCTAACTTTTGCTTTCGTACTTTGAGTACATTTCAGAGCCTGTACTTTTTTTTTTTTTTTTTTTTACCTTTGAGTAAAGAGTAAAGAAATTGAATCAGTACTTCAACTTTTACTTGAGTATTTTTTAAGAGTAGTATCTGTACTTGTACTTAAGTACTGAATTTCTGAACTTTTGCCAACTCTGCATTGAAGATATATGTTGCAAACTCCTTTATTCCTCCTCCTCCTGATGAATGTAAAAACAAAGAATTCCAGATTTCCAGATCCAGATACCAGATTTATTTATTTATTTATTTTTACCTATTTTTTGTTTCTAAGAAAAATGAGAGCCACATATGAGGACATTCGTTTAAAATGTCAATAGAACAGTGGCAGTATAATGTCCTTGTAAGTGGATCTCAGGTCCTTGTGGAGCAAAGTTGAGTATTTTGGTCTAAACAACCCAAAATGTGATGTCCACATATGTGGACGCCAGGTCCTAGGAGGTTAAATGTGTAGCTGGACATATTATATATTCTCAGTTGTTTTTTTTGTTTTTTTGCCAATAGAAGGTTTATTTTGTTGTTGTTTTGTAGCCTCTGAATGCTGCTCTTTTCCTTTTCCCCTTGCCTCCCTGTTGGCAGATAGTTTCTCCATCCCTGACACTGATTCTGTCTGAGGTCTCTTCCTGTTATAAGGGAGTTCTTCCTCCCACCATCACCAACTTCTTACTCCTTAAACCACTGGGTTGTTTGGGTTCTCTCTAATTCCATAGGAGACACCTGTTGCTGGGAACTGGCACTGGTACTAATAAAATTTAATTGAATTAAATATCTTATATTCGCACAAAAAGGTCACAGTCAAACACCCCTTTAAGCTCCGTTCATTTGAAATCAGTTCAGCTCAGTTCATTGACAGCTTTAAGCATTTAATTCTGTGGTAAAATCAAATGTCTTGTTACTAACTTTCTCTGTCTGTCTGAGTACCAGATTCACATACACAAACCTAATGATAACAGAAATAACCACCTAAAATGGTTGTGTCTTCCACTCTTTGGTAACATGTCTTTCAAAGGCCTTGTTTACTAATCATCTTAGATTATTTCTCTCACTTTTGATTTTCTTATTTGTACTAAAATGTTGCTGTGATATGTTAACTTATACTTAGTATACAAAGATCAGATATTTAACTTTAGAGTATTTGAGACTTTGATGGAACAGTATGACCAACTCTCCCAGCCGTTTTCATCCACTCATCCAATTCAGGGTCACGGTGGACTGGAGCTTATTCCAGCTGTCATAGGGTGAGAGGTGTGGTACAAACTATCACAGGGTCAACACCTAGAGACAACTATTCACATTAGCACCTATAGCCAATTTCAAACAACAAATTAACCTAACCCCATGGATGTTTTTGAACTTTGGTAGGAAGCCAGAGTACCCAGACAGAACCCACTCAGATATGAGAGCATAGAAACTCCACACTAAAAGGCTCTGGATTGGAATCAAACATCAAACTCAGAACCTTCTTGCTGTGAGGTGATTGTGCTAACCACCGTAGGACAATGCGGCCCTATGGCCAACTAGTTTGTAAGTTGCTTGTGTGTTGTTGAATCCTGTCTAAAAACACAAGTTTTGTTTGTTTAAAATGGCAACAATGAAAGCGAGGACCAAAGTGGAGTGTTGGAGCTTGGAGAAAAAAAGTGGAAAATGAAGGAAACAGCTCATGATTCAAAGCATACCACATTATCTATTAAACATGGTGGAGGCAATGTTATAGGATAGATGTGTATGGCTGCCAGTGGAACCGGGCTACTAGTGTGTATTGATGATGTGTTTGCTGATAGGAACAGCAGCATGAATTGCAAAGTGTATGCTCCACTCAGATTGTGCAGCAAAACTGATCAGACATCACGTCACAGTGAAAATGGATAATGACCCAAAGCATCCTGCAAAAGCAATCCAAGAGTTTCTCAGGGCAAAGAAATGGGATATTCTTCAATGCACGAGTCAGGCAGTCAATCTCGGCCCAGCAGAGCATGCTTTTCAGTTACTCAATACAAAACTGAATGCACAAAGAGACAAAAACAAGCAGCAGCCGAAGGTGGCTGCAGTAATCTCAAGGGAGGAAACACAGAATTTGGTGATTTCAATGGGCTCTAGAATTTAGGCAGGCAGTGGCTGCAAAGGATTTTCATTCATTTAAAACAATCTTAATTATGTTATTAATTTTGAGCCTTTTAAAATGAGGGGCTGTGTATAAAAATGCCATTAATTATGGAACAAGTAATGCAAAAATCTGCATATTTGTTACAATAAGGGTTGATTAGTAATTGCACCAATGTTTAAATCATTTAAGTGTTATAAAGTCACATAAGAGAAATATATTCCTGCAAAATGATTGAGCATTTTATGTTTCTAATTCTCTTCACCAGATAACAGCTGCACTTTGCACATTAGTGTTTTGAAATATAATATTGACATCACGTTAGCTCAGCCACAGAGCAAGAAAATGGAAAATACGGGGCTGAAGGGTCAATGAATTATTAATGACTTGCTCTGCCCAATATATGGCCTGTGTGTCATATTGATGCCCCCCTTTAACAAGCATAATCTTCAGCATACTCACTAAAACAATAGTATTTACATGCTATTCTCTTGCTATTTCTTTGCTTCTTGTTTTCTTCATTCACTATTTACATTTATCTATATTCTCATAGTTTTTTTTCAGATGTTTCCAGCACATGCCATACAGACAAAACCCCCCACTAAAGCCACGACTTTTACTGTGCTAAATGACTTAAACTCGCCTCAGTCCAGTGAGTCATCATAAGAAAAATGAGACTGCGTTCATCCACAAGTGGCACATCACTCCCACTCCCCTCGTTTCAGATATCACTCGAAAAACCTTTGCTACAGAAGACTGATTTTGATGCACTAATTAAATTGTACCAGATTACATTTTCATGCCTACACTTTAGAGTAATGGAGGTTGTTGAAAATGAATACTTCAGTCCCACATTATTTTGCCAAGTGTTACGGTGCAACAGTGTCCCACGTTATTATCCTTACTAATTCCACAGGTATGCCAAAAGGACTTTTTGAGTGAGTGGCTGCGTGAGGAGAAGGCGGCAGAAAAACAAAACAAAGCAAAAAACATCAAGATCACAATTCTAAAATAACACAGACAGCAGGAAATTTGATATCTGGTGCAGGTAATAAGCCAGCGAGGGGCCCACCAATACCTGTGGTCAAATCCTTTCAACTGTAGACTATATATGGATGTAATAAGGTGTTTAGTGGTGTGTAATCAGAGGGCAGAAGAGAGGGCTGGATGAATAATTCACAGGCTCTCTCTTCCTCATCTTTTTACTCTTGGCTGCCATTTCTCTCTAACATACACATACACAGAGATATATTATATAAACTAGAGTGGTACTACCTGAGTTCAGTCGGAAAAGTCTGAAAAACTTGCCAGTTGTCCAAATATGCGGTTTTGGTTTGTATTTTTTGCTTATTTATTTCTTTTTAAGGGAGGATGCAGCAATAATTTGCCCCCATGTGTGTAAAGTGTTGCTGGTAGAAAACACATTGGTCAGCGGAAAAAAGAGAACAAGACAGAGGGCATAGGTTGTAGCATGTGTTGCATTGGCCAGTAAACAAACAAATTTGAAAACTAAACAGATGCTTAAAAAGTCCCAAATGATTTAATGAAGGTTTTGCAATTTTGAGAACATCTGGCCAATACTGAAAAAATGGAGTGATGAGCTTGCTGTGAACTAACAGGTGAAGCAGATGGTTTGTAATTATTATTATTATTATTATTATGAGAAGCTATTGTGACACATGCTGGTTGTTGGCTGTAATTTCTGGAATTGTCGCTAAATACGTGACCAAAGAGGATTATTGCTAATCAAAGATATTGTCACGGTCCCCGCACCTCGCCAGCTGACAGCAGTCAGGCGCTATGTTTTGTTTTGTTTGTTCTCCTCTCTTGCCCCTGCTCTCTTCCTCTCTCGTCCTCTCCCTCTCTCTCTTTCTCCTGCCGGGGCGGAGCTCAGTATGGGCTCCCGCCCCTGGCCCATGCACCTGGGGATGATCAGCACACCTGCCGCTGATTACGAGAATTAGTCCTACTTAAGATGGCGAGTCTGCTCTACTCGTTGCTGGATCGTTGAGCCATCAGCGTCAGTCGTCCTGCACCCTGCAAAGTTTTGTTCGTGAGCACGTCTGAACCTGGAGACTAACTGTTTCTCTCTGTGTATAGATCCCCCCCGGACCCATTTCCCTGTGCACTGTGACTGAGCGTGAGCAAGAGTGGTAGAGGAAAGAAGAGGAGCTGTGTGTGTTTGCGAGAGCTGTATGGGAATCTCCCCTCCCTGGACTCCTGCCCCTTTCACTCCCGGACTCTGGAACCCCGGCCCCCTTTCCCCAGACACTGTTGTGTGTGTATATATATTTCACTGTGGAGAGCACTGTAAATAAATTCACTTTTGATTTGAAGGAACTTGTGGTCTGCGCCTGAGTCCGCTCCGCTAATCGTGACAGATATTTGTGCTTTGTGCCGTTCCTGCTGTATACTGCTCTCTGAAGGCACGATTTATGATATGAAACAATTTCCACATTTGATTGCATCAAAGCATTTTTAATGTTTACTGCAATCATAATCATCTCATCCAACACTGGAAGAAATAACAAAAAAACTGGGTTGAATTTGGGTTTCAGGTACATGCCCGTGCAGTAACTTAACTGCATACCAATGCAACACATTCTCTGCAGTTGTTATTGCTTCAGTTTTTCAGTCAGGATGTCCAATGATTATTTACTGTCGTTAGACACCTCTTATTTCTTTGTATTTCAATTTAAAAAATTGGAAATATTTTACAACAAATTATTGGAACATATGCAAATGTGCTTGGAAAAACAATATAGGATAAAATGAAAAAAAAAAGGCCACTTTTCAGGTGGGATTGCATGGTGAAAAAGAGAAAACCCAGAAAAACCATTGTTTCAAATGCAGATGCAAATCAAGACACAGCCTTTACCATGTTTAAAGATGTAGCTGTTGACACCAATTATTGTAGTTTTCTCCTCATATTGATGATTTGAGCCACACTTTTCACATTTGGATGAAATACTCCATAAATCCAGCTGTCACTGATTTTCATTTATGTTTTTGTATAATTTTCCTTCTTTAAGGATGTTTTCTCAACAGCCAACCTTCTACTGAGACCATTTCTGATGAGGCTTCGCTGAACAGTAGACGGATCAACTGAAGGGCCAGATGAATCTCTCGTGTTAGGTCCATGCTGGATTTTTTTTTTTTTCTATTTCTTAACGCTATAACCCAGCAACTGTTTTTAAGGACAACCCGGGATAGGCTGCTAGTAACAAAGTTCCTAAACATGAATTTAAAATTAGTTCTTTGCTAAGTTGCTTGTTGTGAATAGAAACAACAGTGGCTCATTCCTTAAATTATAGGTGCTTTTTTATGCTTCAGTGAATCATAGGTCAGTTTTAAGTGGTTTAGTGTGGCTCCTTGGAATCTAAATATAAAGACATGATGGTCGATTCAAACATTTTTCTCAACACTATGCATTTGTAGTCTTTGTAATAATGGTGATGTGACTCAGTTTTGGATGTGTCTACACACATATGTGGATGACTAAAACCAAGGTGAGGTGCAGTTAAGACCCTGTCTGTCTCTGTGTGTTAGCCCTGCATCAGTTTGGCCACCTCTCCAGTGTGTACCCTGCCTTTGAGCCTGCGGTTCCAGGGACAGGCTTCATCCCACGAATTTGAGAAGGATAAATGGAAGAGGATGGATGGATAAATGGCAGGCACAGGAATTCTTAATAGCAGCCTCTTTTTGTTTTTCATGTTTTAAATGGTTTGATAGTTTGAAGGTTTGGTTTTGGTCTGATCAATGCATTTACATTAATAAACTTTAAAAATGCATTTTACCTTAATAAAGTTTTGTATTACACTCAAATGGAACTGATATAATTTCAGGACCATAGACAGCACATGTGATTTTCACCGTGACACATTTTTTCCAGTGGGCCTATATTTAATGTACACATGTTCTGACTGCAATTAACAAGCAGTGCTTGTCCAATTAGACCTTGCACTAAATTGTGTAATTCTTGGCAGATTGAATGTCATATTGGTGTGGACTAACTGTACCTGTGTTTACCATGAACCACAGAATGAAACAGAGAAGCTGGGGTTGATGTGGGTTGCACAATGGCTTGCAGTATTAGCAAGAAAGTTAGGCTAGCAACTCAACAAATAGTTTGCCGTAACAGAAATTTCTCTCTTGGATGCATATGAGGTCAGCAGAGGAGCCATCATCTGAAGTGGGCTTTGCTCAACTTTAACAGCTAGTGGAACAAACACTAAATTTCATTATAACTTCAGCTTTTTTAGACTTCATACTATCTTTATCTGTAAATACACTGTGGCATGAATATCTTTTCTATTACTGTAAATGGCAAACCACTTACATCAGTGGAGTGTTTCGATTGGACAGTTTTTGTTTTGTTGTTGGTAACACTACACACAATCTATCATGAAACCCAATTTTTCAGCTCATTGCTTAAATAGTATTCAGTTCTTTTTATAATTATCCTATGTAATCAATATAATTATTATATAAATTTCTTATTTGTCCATTTGTTTATGGGTGGCCACTTACCTCTGTTTGTTATTAACCACATGTTTCCCTATGCCTTATTTATTAGGCATGATGCCTTCCCACATAATTGCCTTGCTCCCTATGAATTCACACTGGCAAACAGCAGAAGAAAAATAGTGTAGAGAAGGAATTAGCAGAAAATAATGCTAAATGAACCTTTAGACATTTAAGCATGCACAACTTCCACTATTTTTCTATGCTAAGAGGTGTCTTTAATACCGATTTGTTTTTTTTAAGTTCACTCATCAGTGTGACTTCTTTTCAACTAAATTACTGTAATTTCTTTTGTGCAGATCTACATGCTGATTTAAACTGTATAAACACTCTTATGTTAACAGCCACCATTTATTTATTCTCTCTAGGAAATGCCACATCAGTCTATATACTTGAACACTGTAATGTTATGGTGCACATAAAGATGAAGGATTGTATGAGAAAAATATTTTTTTTTGCTGGGGCAGAACTCATTCAGAATGGAGATAATGATGTGAGTTATTCCTGAGTTGTCAACAGGAAGGTCAGAGGGAAGGACATTTGTTCACCATCCACTGCCAGGAGAGAGAAGAGTTAAGACTGTATGGATAGATAACCACACAGGAAAGGAGCTAAGTGGCCTCTGAAGGCAGAATAGAAAGCTCTGCGAGATTGTGGGGTTTTTGATATGAGCAGCTCCTGCAGAGAGTGTAGGCAGGGTGTGACAAAGGACAATTAATGAAGGCTGGGTTGAGCTATATTCTGGATAAGCTGTAGGTGCCGAAGGATATCTTTTGAGATGATATCAAAGTGAAAATTGTTGGAGTGAAGGCCAGACATGCTGGCCAAACAGCAAGCTGATCACAGTGAGGAGGGTTGTTGCAAACAGATCACGTTTTATTTTATCACCATTTTGGCTCTCTTTAAGATTATTGCTCTTTTTTTTTTAAACAAAGTTATTTCTTTTGTTAGAAAGCACAAGATCATTTTAAAACTATTTACAATAGTTTCCACTAACATGGGAACATAAGTAAGTTACACATAAGATATAGCTCAAATATAGCTGAGAATAGATTTGATTACTGTAGATTAGATTCACTTTACTGTCACTACAATATGTACAAGGCAACAAAATGCAGTTAGCCTCTAACCAGAAGTGCAGGCGTATAGACAAAACACGCAGGAAATTTGATTATAGTATTAGTAGCATGTAAAGGCCTGCAATCATGTGTGAAGACGAAATAAAAAAGGTGGGAAGCACACAGGCTTTGGACACACCTGTGTACAGAACGATGGTTGAGGAGTGGTTGTTGTCCAGTCTGTCCTGCTGGGGCTTGTCAGAAAGTCCAGTGTCCAGTTGCAGAGTGGGATGTTGATACGAAAGATAGTGATCAGCTTGTTAAATGCTGAACTGAAATCAAGAAACAGTATTCTCATTGTCAAGGATGGAGGGCAACACTATAGAGACTGCATCCTCCATACTCCCTGTATTTTTGCAGTAAGCACATTAGTTGGGGTCCAGTGTAGGTGGAAGACAGGGTTTGGAATTTACCAGGACTACCACATCAAAGCACTTAATAATTACACAGTGCTACTGTATACCCATAAGTGGAAGCCATTCAGGAGTGGTGGTTTGAAATGTTTAGGTAATGACATGATGAATGTGGTTTTAAAACTTATCGGCACAGCTGCTTGCACAGGTTCAAAATATTGGTATAAACTCCATTCAGCTGTCCAGCAGATACCCTAAGCACATGTCTGGGAATGCCATTGGGACCTGCAGCCTTGCCTGCTTTAATCCAGGATAGTACAGCTCAGACCTCAGAGGTGGAGAGTTTGAGGGGATGGTGGTTTAGCTTTGTTGGCTGTCTGCTGGGACCGTCTGTCAAAGCAAGCATAGAAACTATTATGTCATTGAGGAAGGAGACTGCTGTGGAAGAGGAAGTGGTGTTATTAGGCCTGCAATCACTGCCACATATGTCGCACTTGGTAAAATGTTCCTTCACGTGGTTGGCCTTTTTGACGCCCTTTTCAAGTTAGGCCTGGATAAGCTGTAGGCTTGTGCGTCACCCGGTCTGAAGGAAGCATTTGTCAATAAAATCTCCCTCTTCATCCATGGCTTCCGATTAGGATGTGAGGTAATCTGTTTCTGGGTGGTAAAACTGTTGATGGTATTTATGTAACCCGATACAGAAGACATGTATTTATTAATGCCCATGTGCAAGCCGTAGGTAGTCTGAAAAGCAAACACCAGTTCCTGTTTTCAAGGTAGAGTGCTTAAAACCAGCCACATCACCACTGGATGTACTGTCTGTTATTTTCCAATAGCTTCATAATGTAGCTTTGTTACTGCTAGCTTAGCATTAGATTATGGAGAGATGTATGTAGCAGTAAAGTTCTGCAGTTAATCACAATGAATTCCAGGTTAGAAGAACAATATTTTTAAGTGATTAAAGTTGAGTAGAGTTTGTGCACTGAGCTTTGTTTACATTAATACATAACCCACCTCATCTAAGCTTTCTGGAATCATCTGCTTTGCTCTTATGTGGATGCAAGACAGGTTGTTGGGGTTTTGATAAAAATGCAAAAAGAAGATAGAAAAGAAAAAGGACTAACCCAAACACAGAAAACTTCTCATGGGTGTGACAATATGTATCCAAGGTGAAACTTAGTTTCTGTTTTGCTCTACAGAGTATTTCCTATTCAAAAGATTTTTTTTGCATGATGACAAAGCAAAAAAACAAAACAAAACAAAAAATGTGGGAGATGGCAAATGGTTTTGAATGAAGGTGACTTGAGGCAGACCAATCATTGATGCCAAGAGTGTTTGACAATAAGCAGTGTCATTGTGTGTCTTTTATCCTGTCTCCGAACCCTCACCGTCAGCTGTTTGCAGCAGATGGTTTCCCCTGTCTGAGCCTGGGTCTGCCAGAGGTTTCTTCCTCTTAAAAAGTAGTTTTGATTGTTGGGGATTACAATATAAAGCACCTTGATGTAACGTAACTTCGAGTGGCTTATATGACACTTTTAGTTGCGACAGTTCTGACTTACATCATGATGCTTGGTGAGGTTGGTTGTTCAGCAGAGTTTAAATTAACTGAAGTCTGCTTTATTACAGCTAACTATGTCAGGACAAAAATCCCCATCTTGGAGAGGTTTCCACCCTATTAAGGGCTATTTTATTTGGCCTGAGCAACTCTATTTAATAGCTTATTTTTTCTTAATAAACATGTAAAAAATTTTCCCCTTCACTTATTACTTTCTGTATTTACTGTTTATTTAGCTAAAGTCAGCAACATATAGTTTGGATCTATTGTGGCCAAAAAAAAAAAAAGTGGAAAGGAAACAGAAGACTAAATGACTGTTGCTGGAAGAAAATGCAATGACCAGTGATGTCACCATTACAGAAGGACACCAGACATTGTATTGATAAACTGCTAGAGGTGTGTGCACTCTAGGTTGACCCGACGCAATGGGGAGGGGCAAAACAATCATATCTACTTTGCATTTGGCATAATAGTAAAAGTAAGTCCAGTCCTGCCAAATAAGTGACAGTGCCTGTGTGGGTGAACCATGTGTGCGGAGCTTCAATACATATGTGCATAATCTAACTTTATATATCTGTCAGGTGTGTGTGCCAAGTGCCAATGAGCAAATTATCAGCCCACACATACTCTTGAGCATTTATGTCATATAAAAGAAAAATATAATTAACTGTCAGGAAAGGATTCATAAAAGTGCAGTTTATTCAAACTACAAGCAGTGAGACAGCAACGATGATGTGTGGGCAGCTACACTATATGCTTGTCAGCACAGTAGAACTGAAAGGATTAGAAGTCCATCAACCAATCTTGTATCGGTAAAAAATACGATTTCACAGTGCTAATTGGCCACAAAGTTCCACCCATCCAGACCTCGATTAGGATCATAACTCCACTTTTAAACACCATCTTTGATGATAAGCTTTACTGCTCAAGTTTCTTGGTGACTTAAATTATGTTACCCACTTGAATTACATCTCTCTTTAACATGTAGCTACGACTGCTGCCAATATAAAATATAGTATGCTGCAATAATGAAGTATAGTTAGTGACACCAGGCACAATACATTGGATGCCGTCTTGCACTGAAGCAGACAAGTAGGTGTATCTGACTTGGAATTCTATAAGGAAGCTAGTGTTCCAGTGACTGCTCGGTAGGTACAAAGGACACAGCATGAAATCATCTTATAGAGATGATGTCCAAGATGAAAATGGTTGCGAATGGCTCCAAAGTGCTGCTTTGTTGTAAAGTTGTATCTGCTGGTTAAGTAATGACAAAAGATATTATTTCCAGGTCTGAGTCGGCTTTGGCTCTCGCCTGTTCAACATGATGCAATGCTGTCTTCCTCGTTGTTTTGATTTATTTAAGAAAACAACACAAAACAACCACAAAAAACCTCACCTGTCATTTTACCTCGTGACGAGAAAGAGAGCAGGAAATGGCTGCAGTTGATCAGGTAAGCTACAATTATAGAGCAAATGAAGAAAAACTATGTTGGTCTTCCACCATGCAATACCATCTGGAAAGTGTCATATTGGCAGTGGTTTCATTTTTCAACATGGAAATGATCTCAAACACACTGCCAAGGCAGTAAAAGCATACAGGAGTAGAAAATAAACAACAACGCAGTGCTATAAGTCATGGATTGGCCTCCCCAGAGCAAATTACTGAAGCAGTGTGGAATCGCCTTGACAGAGAATGAAACAAAAGTCAGAAAACACCCAAAGAATAGCTTTGACTGTCCTTCAAGAAGCCTGCAGAACGATCCCTCAAGATTATTTAAAGAAATTACAAGAAAAACTACAATAAAACTTGCCTATGTGAATTCAGGTTGTGTAGCATTAAAATTGTATAGACTCTATTTCTTGTGTAATCTATTTCTATGTATGCCTGTCTGCATGTTAGACCATTTTTTACTTCTTTTTTAAATAACTATTTTCCATTTTCTGTTTAACCTCCTAGAACCCAAACTCTTCCACAGCATGCATTTTTAATTTCTCTTTGATATTCGGGCATATTGGGGCCCGATGAATGTAAAAACAAAGAATTACCCGATTATTATTTTTTTTTACCTTATTTTTGTTTTTAAGAAAAATAAGAGCCACGTATGAGGATATTCATTTAAAATTTTGATAGAACAGTAGCAGTATAATGTCCTCGTAAGTGGATATCAGGCCCTTGTAGAACAAAATTGAGTATTTTGGTCTAAATAACCCAAAATGTGATGTCCACATATGTGAACACCAGGTCCTAGGAGGTTAAAAATCTAACAAGGAAAAACTGAATTTAAAATGGTTTACTAAATGTTGGGAAAATAACATGGCATGCTTAGCATAGCAGTGTAACCTGTAATGGACTGTTCAGTGCATTTAATTAAGCACCTTAGTGTGCATTAAGTGCTTTAAGAATGCATGGCTGAAATAACCTGTTAATCTCATCATTAATCATCATTAATACAAGTTTTAAAAAATATCACGAGTACATTTTTTTTAAATCAGATGTCAGTACAAATCTCATTCAGCCTCAAAAAAGTTTGCCATGGTGAAATCTTCCAGCAATGACCTGACCATGCAGTTGAATTCAGCTGAACATTGTTGGAGTTGTCTTGAACATTGTCTTGAAGTGTAAAGCTTAGAAACAAAACCCTTCCGGGAAAAGCAACTTAAAAAAATGAATAGATCTATAAAGAACCGCAAACCATCTCTCAAAAGGTTTGTGCGAGACTTCTATCATCCAAGCAGGATCTGTGATAAAAAAAAATGTAGATATACAAATGCAAAGTTTCACCAAAGAACGGTGTCCTAAATTATGCTGTGTTTAGTTCCTAAATATAGACATTCTTCACATTAACTGGCGTCCTTCCTCTTAGACTCTCTTAGAAAAACAAAGGAAACAGGAGTACTCAGAGAGCACATCTCTCCCCGAAGGCCAAAAGCTGCACTAAAACTTTGCTTATTTATGATGGTTTTATTATAATATGTTGACGTCAGCCTATTGTGGTGTCATTATGACATTGTAGTGTGTTGGACTGAAAAAATAAAAAGTGTGTTGTACAGATCTCTCTATGCCCCTTTATATGATATATTAATCAATATGTTTTTTTTTCAAGGTCAACTATATTGACCTTGGGTGTTACAAATGAAGGTCAAGGTTAAATACTCAGCCAATCTACTCATGTTCCCCAAGGCGGAGTATACTGTTGTGAAGTTTGAGGATAATCCATAAAAGATTTGGGGTAATAAAAGTTTTACTGATTTTTATGTTTTGTGTTTACTGTTTTTTCTGTGAAGGTAGAAACCTGAGTTCAAAATATATTTTTTTCTTGTTAAAATTAATTGTTGATCATCAGACAAAGCCAATAAATTATCACAAATTAGTATACGAAACATCACAAACTAAGTTGAGAAATGTTTTTTTATTTAAAAATATGCAAATACTTATTATTATTTGCACATGATTTTCAACTAATTTTAATTCTCACTCTACTGTTGAGTTGATGAATGTTAATGAAATAGATTAAATAGATTTAATAGATTTAATCTAGCTTTTTGTTAAAGGTCAGTGCCTAAGTTTCTATATAAATTGTACAATCAGTCCATTCCTCTCTGATTCTAATTGAGTGTTTCAGCATGTAGCGTTAGCTGACAAAAGGTTGATTACATAATTAGAGAAAACAGGATCATTGACTCTGATATGCATCTTCATTATAGACGCGTCCGTTGAGTATTATCATTTTGCTTCTTTTTATTATCTCATAGTGAGGATAATAAAGGTGTTGGAGTTTCATTTAGCTGCTATTATGATTAAAAACCTAAAGACTCATACAAGAGGGAATTTTTAGGTCACTAAAGCCAAAGTCAGGATACAAAATTAAATAATGTTTTTCTATAATAAGACAAACATTGTTGTTATAAAGATGGAACTACTTGTCAGTCTCTCCACATTTATGGAAATATGTCATAAGATAGCAGATGGCTCACTGTACCGGAAAAACGTGCCATCCTATACAGCAGCATTATGCTGGGAGTGTACAGATAGCAATCGACTAATCATAGAAAGTCTTGCAAATTGAAACATCCTAGTGCATCACAATGATATTTCATGCTTGTTATCTGATCTTAGCGTTTCAAAAGAGCCAAATACTATCACTCTCCAGTAATCAAAACATAATTTGTCATCATTGTTTACAAGGTAATCATTATTTGCACTTCTTAAAAAACACGTCTATAGATGAAGACTTTATCTGCATCTAGACAACACAGCATTGATTGTGAATGCCTATCATTCATACACAAAATGATTTTACTGTCCAGCAGCACAAAATGAGCATAATATATCTGTGCTTGATTGACTGAGTTGTTCATCAATCCAAAACACCCTGTGAGGACATTTTTGGCTGTGCTACAGTTACTTTGAAATCTGTGGTGAATTTTTGAGGATGGCAATTTTATTTTTAAAAAAAAGATCTAAAATGATTGTGCTTTGTGACTTCTTTGCCTAATATTTCTGGCATGACTCTCTGTACTAGTTATGTTTTTTTGTTTTTTTTTTGTGATAAAATAGAAATGTATTATCTTTGTGTCAGGGAACTGCTGACGTTAAAAACTAAGTACTGCCTTTGTTTTAAAGGAGAACAAATTACCAGTTTCCAATCAAAGGGCTCTGTACATAGAAAAGGTCCTTACAACTGAAACAAAACATCACATAATCCTCTTAGGAATAATTTCATGAAGTGTTGCAGAGCAGCTGGAGATTTTGGTTATATAAAATAAAATAACAAAATCCAGCTGAGATTTTGAACACCACAACATGAATTGTCTTCCTCAAATCATGCGGACTTTAGGTTTCTGGAACCTTTTCGTGCATGCCACAAGAAAGACTTTGAGTGGCACTGAAAGCTTTGAGTGAAAATGTGAACGATAACTTCAAGAGTGCATATTCAAAAGTGTGAAATAGTTGGATTGCTATCCTGTTTTTTCTAATCATGTGAGACTTTCCATTATCAAACATTAATTAATACACATTAAAATTCACATTAATGCAATGTGTGCATCCTACTCAGGGGTAGGAACAGGATCATTAAAAAGGATTAAAGAGGTGAGCCCCTTTATTACCTGTATCCCACTATCCCTAGAGTTAATAAAAATGCAAAGGAAGTAGAAAAATTTGCAGGTCATTATGCAGTAAGAAGATCATTCTCTTTCTAACATCCTAAAGGGTAACGTAATACTAAACCATCTCTTTGAGGTTGTCAAATGCATGCTCACTTATTTTACACTATCTGTTGATACTGGTCCTATTGGTGTCATTGGCGCTAACAGAAACACATTATTTCCACTGGAAAGACAGTGATATTGTCCTCTGCCCTGCAAAATTTGTGATAAATGTATATCATACTCTTGAACTTTTTACCCTGGAGGCAACTTTCCACTCTGACATTGCTATACAGTTGTCAAAAGTCAGCCGTGTGGACAGCATGCAGTAGGAAAGAGTTAGTAGTGAAGAAGTACAATTGTCTAATACTCTTGTTTTCAAATGGGTAAAAAGTTTACAGTACATAACATCCTCCACCATATAAACACACATTGTGTACATCATTTTTTTATGTTATATATTCAATTTAAACCTAAGTTACTCATTCAAATTGCAACCATGTAATGAAATAAAAATGATAATAAAATGATAACACTTTATGAATTTCTATTATTTTTGTATTATGAGTTTTGAACATGTAAAATACTACAATATACTGATTCTGATGTGTATTGCGTGTTCTGCAAATTATCAAGAGCAGTAATACATCTTATTACTAAGTCACTGTAAGGCCTGACCTGAGACCACAGTTCTTCAGCAGCTGTTGTACTGCTCTGCTCTTCTGGACTGTTTGACATAATGCTGAGTTTATGATGTAAAAGGACAATCTTTCTAATGATAGATGAGCTAAAATAGCTAAAATGTGATATTCACATCTGTTCATTTAGGTTACATAAGTGTAGATTTTTATTCTACATCAGTGGTGAACAGTAATCTATCTCAAAAAACTGTGATAGCACATACTTGAAACCACATAGCTGTGATTTAACAGGGGTGTGTATATTCACGGCACTTACAGAACCGGAACGGGTGCAAACACTGCTGGGGATGAGTTGCAAGCGTGACTGGGCCTTTATTTTTAGTTTTCCTTGGTCCACTTGGTCCCAATGTAGTTGATTGCCTCATCTTTGCGTCTATGATAGCTTCAAGGACACGGTGGAAAATGCAATAACAACAGAAAATATGAGTTAGGAAATTGCTATGACTGGCAAATCATAGAACAAAAGATTTTACTTGGTGTTATTACTTTTATTATTATTTTAAGCATTAAAAATAGCCCTCATTTTCTGTTTCAAAAATATATTTACATTTTGCATTCATGGTAAAAAACAACAACAAAACAACATAATGAAAACGTTACTTTCAGATGTTTTTTTCCCAGTCAGATGATGAAATTACCAATTTTACTATTAATGTCAATCATGTAGGCGCCTACATTTAGGACCCCCTGGTTGTATGAAATTAGACCAGGGTTTGACAGCAAGTACAGAGTGAAGGCGAATCCTTAGAGGAAACATGAAGGCACACATGAAAGCATGATTTAATTTCTTTTTGACATTCATCAGTGTTGACAGGTCGGGTGATTATTTTGCAGTGACTGTAAAATTAAATGAATGCTGCAATCTATTCTTTGTACTTCAAGTACAAAATTTTGTCCCAGTGATATAGTCTGGGCAAAATAATTACCAGAGTCCAGTAATGTCACAATGAAATGCCTCTGTTGTTCAAAGAATTTAAATGCTCTTCGTTCTCATTTTCTTATCAAAAGCAAAATTCTGATGACTTCAAGTTGATTTTTTTAAAAACTGCGATTCGTGCAAGACCTTCTCCCACAATCCCTAGAAGCAACTCTTTTACTCCCTTCAACTTTGAAAACTTCTAAAAAGGAACAATTACTTCCAAGCAACAAAAGACAAATGAGACAGAAGTGAATGTTTGTCTATTTCCCTTGAGGAAAAAAACACTTACCTCAAGGGTGCTGGAGTGATTTGGAAGGCAGTGAGGAGGTAAAAAAGCATTCTGCCTTGTGCAATCATATTTCCTGCAGTCATACACAATTATGTGTGACTGAATTTAAAACATGAAAAGTCCCTAAATGATCTGTTACAACTTTTTTACGACAATTATCATATTCAGAACTACTCTACTTGTCAGAAAATACATGATTGTTTTACGCACTTTGTACTTTACAAAGATGAGATAAACATTGTAGAGGATATGCAAATCACTTCAAGACTGTATTATATATCATTTGAGCATGACTTTGATGATTTCTACAATGTTCTCATTGTCCTTCAATTTCCATAAAAAGAATGAATATATCCTTCTAGTAAGAATAATCTGTAAAAATCTTGATTTACTTAGAGTGGCATGAAAAAAGTATTTTCCCTCTTCCTGGTTTCTGTGTTTTTGCATGCCTGTCACATATATATGTATATATATAACCTGAGGAAATAAACTTCTGTGTCTGTCTATTGTGTGGCCAATATTGCATCAAGGTCTACTTTGAAAGGTCAACTTGTCCATAGTTGTCATGGCTCTGAGTCATTTGACCCAGTGTTTTGAGTTTTCTTGTGTTTTGGTATCTTTTATGTATTATTATTATTTTCATTTAACTGGTTAGTTCTGAGTTAATTCTTATTACGTCTCTGAGTTTACTTATGATCAGTTTAGTTACTTTTTTTATTAGGATCCCTTGTGTCTTTGTCCTCTGTGCCCCTCTCTGTGTGTCTCTGTTATGTGCCTGTGTGTGATCCTTATGTCTTGGTTTTCCCCATTTAGTTCCCATGTTCCCCTCCTTTGTTTATTCCATGCCTCCCCTGTCTGTCATATGTGTTCTCCCAGCCCTCCCTGCCCTCTATATGTGCTCCATAGTTATGTCTGCCAGTTTCACTGCCCTGTTCCCTTGTTCAGTCATTGTTTTACTCTTCCTTTGTCCTGTTTTATTTTGACAGTCTTGTGGTCTATGTTCAGTGTGTTTAGTTTGGCTTCCCCTGTGGTGCCATGTTCTTTTGTATCAGCTGTGTTCCCTATGTATATCCACTTCCGCCGACCAACTCCTGTCTATATATATTGTGTGAGATTTCCCCCAACCTTTTTCGTTGCGCCTGCCCTTCCCCTGTGGTTCACCTGTGTCCCTCCCGTGTTCTGGGTTTTGTCTTGTTGTCTTAGTTTCGCCCAGTTCAGGCGTTCCTCTGTTTAGTTTGTTATTTACGTTTCTCCCCGTTGGGTGTGTCTGCCTAAATAAATGGCACGCTTTCACTTAATTCCCGTTTTCAGCTTTTGTGGTCAGCATTTGGGTCCTGACATGAAAAGAATCCACACGATGCATAATGATAAGATGCAGGTTTTTGTTTGTTTATTATTTTTTTTTATTTTAGTGTTATTTAGTGTTATACTGGCCAAAGGTAAAACTTGAACAAATAGTACATTTGTTTGTATTTGTTTGTATTAACTAGATATAACATAAAAATTCTCCAAACTGGAATTTCTTTATTTTCATACATCTCCTGCAATTTTTAATCAAGAAGAAGGTTTGGACTCCATCGGCAGCTCCCCAATGACTATGGTTGTCCTAATTTTTTTTTAAAAAAGGAAATTAATATGTGCTAACCTTGCATCTCACTTGCTTTTACATCAATATTACTTGTATAGATGTTATAACATATAAAGTTTGATTGTTGTCATAAAGTCTAGTCCTCATTTTGCTCCTCCATCTGAGACTATCGACAGCCACTGTATGATACACTGAGACTGTTTTCTTTCGCTTTGCAAAGGCTGTCAAGTGAGTTTCTCCTGAAATACCAATTATATGTACAATCTGACAATACTCCAGCCTACCTGACTGCATCTGGTCACTCTCTCTCTCTGGGGCTACATCTTGAATGGTAACATTGACAGCAACTGTGCAATACCTTTGACAACTTTTTAAAAATTGTGTCGCAGTCAAATTACCGGAGGACATAAATGTTGGACTGCTCAAATAATAGATAGGACATAACACTGCTGTCCACAGCCTGAAATCTTACACAGTCACTGTTCTCTGCTTTCCACAAGTTGATCCATAACACGATGATATGCAGAAAAACAAAATATTTTTCCTTGTTAAGGTGACAAGCTGGTACCGTGGTGTAGTAAGGTACAAAGAACAGTCAGACAGATCATTTCAGTAAATCAAAAAACAGAAACTTGGTACTACGAAATAAACCAGATTCTGTCAATCTGTTCTGAGTGCACTTGTATCTGATACTAATGTTCTATGAATTGCCATAATTTCTATTAGTCTACAAGTCTTAAAATCCTATTCTGTAACAATAGTATACAGTGGACAATTGTTGCCCAGTATTCCTTCTGTTTTTCCCACCTCCCTCATTAAGTCATACTTCTTGAAAACCCCTGAAAACAGAGAGTTAAAAACCAAATCAAATTCCATAAACCAACTAAAATGTGAGCCTGCCTGGACTATAACTAAATTAAAAAACAAACAAACAAACAAAAAAAACCACCTCTTTTGGTCTCTTTAGTGTGTTTACCCCGCCGTAACAACTGTTGAGAACTCCAGCAGAGCTCTTGTATTTTTTTTTTTTTAATTAAGGGAATTCTGGTTTAGTTTTATGGTAATATCCCCATAGAGGTGCCAATGTACTGGTTGGATGCACTCATACAGTCTATGGATGCCTCTTGCTAACCAAAACGACTTACTGTTAATCATTTTAGCTTCTAACATTTTGTCCACATGTAATCAGTTATGGCTCCAGAAACAAATCTGTGATTGCAAAATCGAGGCTTCAAAAAGCAGCCCACATCATAGGGATGAAATCATGGCGGCTATGTCCACCTGGAAGAACAAAATTAAACTGTATATGATGATTATTTACCCCCAATAGCAGTTCTCTGGATTGTAGGTAAAATAATCACCTGGTCAGAATAATTTTAGAAAAATCAGTCATTTTGTTAAACTCTACCCAGTGAGCAGAGGGTAGTGGATCTGAAATAACCCATTAAATAAGAAATTAATTAAAATAAAGTTATGCTATGAGATCACAGAATATACTCTTAAAAATGTCATGTCTACATCAGAATAAAGACAAATCACTCTGAGAATCTTCGTTTGATGTTCACTTTGGCTCTGCATTCTATATCTATTTTTTTCCACTCTGCTTTTTATAGATCATTCAGCTCTGTCCCAACAACACATACTAATAGTAATCAGAACATTTAATGGAATTGGAGAAGGCTATACAATACACAAGCATTAGGCAGGACTAATTTCAAAAGAAGATGTAACAGTTAACCAAGAACATATTCAAGTTTTTTTCAATGTGTTCTGCCCTCTAATCTTCCGGGACTTTTATGGGCACTGGATATGTCTTTGCTCAAATCTCCAGAAACACTTACAGCATAAAAAATGTCCTTATTACCACGGGGATCTATCATCGATGCAGTTCCACTATTCAGGTGGTCAAAAACACACATCCAGGTTTAGAACATCTGTCAACACCTGTGGTATTTGAGAAGGTCTAAAAAGACTTTTTAGGCCTCACAGGCTGACAAATAAAAAACCTCACAACTGTCATGATCATCTAAAATGTTGTGTTTGATTCTTCATATTTCATCCAGTATTTATCGAGTATTATGTTATGCTAAGAAGACATTAAATTGGAGGAGACTGGGTTGAGTAAATTTAACCCTGCTAAATATTACATGTTAAGAAACATAAAGGCAAAGAGCTTTCATGCAGGATGCAACAAGCAACATCAACGGCCATGAGGGAGAACAATGAATGTCCCAGACTATTTGAGCATGACATTGGCCATTTATATTTCAATGAAATATTTCTACTTGTTGTTCATAAACATGCCTGAAAGAGTAAAGCTTCAGAAAAGAACATTGTTACCTTTTGTGTGACTCATAATTAACAGCTATACATATGGCTCAATATCTGAAATAGTTCTAAGAACTTCATACTGTATACTCACAATGCTGTGCAGTGGAACTTCTCTTAGTATGGTAAGAGAATATAATACATACAGATTTGCAAGTCTTTAAAGTATTTAGTAACTGTTTGTTCTTAACTTTTGGAAATTTTTGTTACACAATTAATATTTGTCACGTCCATTAATAGTTAGGAGAGTTGAACCAAAGGAGAATTTTTTCAATTTCAACTGAGCACTTTTGGGTTCAGAGGTGGGGATAATATTTATTGTGAAAAATCTTTTTTTTCACAGTGTCTGCTATTATTATCTCTTCAGCCCTTGAACCTCTCTAGAGAACATGAGCAACAAATTGTGGAGGGTCAACAGGATCAGGTACATCTATTGTCACAAGAGGCCATCTCCAGTCTCTCTCCACCTTCCAAACAAAGCCTGACATTATTTCTCCTTGCAACACACATTTTTGTGAGTCGAAAATTAAACAATCACTATGGTGTGATAGGCAGTGAAATACAATTTAGAAAAATGGCCAATGGGAAAAGAAAATTGGTTTCATTTATAGAATAAATTGGCACATATGATATTTGTTGCAGTAAATACCACTATGACAGAACGTTTTTAGTTTGAATCTGAAAAAAGAATAATTTTCATGTACTGTTATCTGACCAGCAGCAGAGTGGCTCTGGCAATTAGTGCTGGGTTCCTGGCAAACACACTGTGATGACAAGACTTCAGGAAGTCACTGTGCCTATAGCTTTGCCAGAAAAACGTGACAGCATGTCACTCCCCTAAAACCATTTTAAAATTCGATTTCGAAACAAAAATAGATAAATACATACAAACTAACAGTTGAATGAGAATGTTCATTAGTGAGTTTTTGATGTTTAAAATAGTTAAAATGATATTAACCGTATCACTGTGTGAGTTTGGTATGGGTGAATTCTACCTCTTTTTTTAACCTAAACTTCATGTCATTTCCCTTGTGCCAAGATGGGTGCCTACTCATTTTATGCCATGCTTATCACATAGCATTGTCTGATTAAACCCAAAAGTTACTACATAAATTCTAAATTTCTGACTAAGAGACACATTAAATTAGTTCACCTCATAATCAGCAGATGCTCTTAACTTTTGGATCTGGATAGCTTGGCACCAGTTTTTCTACATTAATTTTCCAAGACATTGCAGAAGTCCTAGCGTGTCACGTAGTTTGACAAATTGAAATCAGAAGAAAAATAGCAAATTAACCTTGTCCTCAACAAATATTCAGTCTTAGGACACCTATAGGATTCATCACCAAGTTTATAAAGTTGAGTATGTTGATAGAGAATCAGTAGCTTATTGTGGTGTCTGGTCAATTAAAGCTGGTGATTAGGACATGGAACGTCACCCCTTTTTGAGCCTGAGCTAGTGCGTGAGGTTGAGAGATACTGGCTACATATAGTCAGTTTATGCTCTAGCTCTAGAACCAGTCTCCTGGAGAGGGGCTGAACTCTCTTCCAGTCTGGAGGTGCCCTCGGTGAGAGGGGGGGGGGCTTGGGTGGGTATCCTCATATCACTTTGGCTTGCTGTCTGTATGTTGGTGGACGAGAGGGTTAGAACGGGGAACGGATGCTAACTGTTGCTCGTATTTATGCGCCAAATGACAGTTTAGAATACCCGCCTTCTTAGAGTCGCTGGGTGGGGTGCTCGAAGGTGTTCCAGCTGGAGACTGTGTCGTCCTGGGAGACTTCAACACTCATGTGGGAAATGACCTGGAAGAGCATGATTGGAAGGAACGGCCTGTCTGATCTGAACCCGAGTAAATAATTAGCATACATCCATTAAGCTGCAAGAACTTAACTGAAGAAGGACTGCTTTTGCTACTGCAGTCAACTGTCAGTACTTTAAAAAGCACTTTACTTTTTTTTTAAGTTCATACATTGACATAGATGGCAATGGTGGCAACGCTGTCATGCATGCTGCTCACCTGTCATCTAATCCAACTTCAGGGTCAGGAGCATTTTAGACTGCCTTTATTTAGTGAGGGGCGAAACCAACCAAAAGCAAGGCTTATGTACAACACTGCCATGCATAAACACAATCCTAAAACATCTTAAAAATCTAGTTAAAATAACATTTTTTATCACAAAGAGGGAATTACACCATCACCAATTACTGGATAATTTTCCTGACTACCAACAATAGGATACTGAATATCTTCTACACTTTATGGCACTCTCTGTTCATAATGGGTGTCAGAATGCTACATGTTTATTTAAGGAAGGGAATTGTCACATGGAAACGATCATCATATTTTAAACATCTTCAAGGTATGATGATGTGGTTCACAGATACTATTAACCAACGCCCAAACACAGGCTGATGTAAAGTCATGTAATAATGATACGAACAGTAATTTCCTTTGATTTTAACGGGAACTAATTGCCAAGATTTGAAGTGAGGATAGGGCTAGATAGTCAGGACTAGATGTATTAAATTGCCATTGGTTGTGCTGCAGGGCATTGCTTTCATTAATCACAGCCTCCTGTCATATCAGCTGTTTCTCATTATGGGGGTTATTTAAAATTATACGTACAGAGGTCATGCGTGGTGATTATAGTGAAGCGGAGGAGTTGCTCTGCCAGAAACTGTTAAAGATTTTTTAAACAAAATAATGGAAAATAATGTATCAGACACTTATATGTGAACACATATACCTTCTTTCTCTTCTCCTTAGACTAGACAAGTGTAGCTGTAAGAAATGTTTATTTCAAAGAAGCCTAAACATTAGCACATAGGTTAATGGGACAGGACCCACGGGAACAGCTCACATGGTTAATGCCTGTATCTTTGGCAGCACACACACATAAGTTATAGGTAAAAATGTTCATTTTTTAATCTGACAGTTTTCTTGGTAACACTTTAGTTATCAGTGGTGTTATTAGCACTGAATTACAGAACGATAAGCGTTCACACAGCGTGGCTCTTGCTATTCTCTTGAGGACTTCGCACTTTTTGAAGCATTGGAGTCTAGCCAGGAGTGAGATCACCCTGTTACTGCTACAATTAAAGACAAAATAGGTTTCCCTCTATATTAAAACGGAGACAGTTTCAATAGCCTGCAGCTAATGACAGAGAAATAACAACTGAGAATGATATTGTTTCTCTTTCTGTCTTTTTCAAATATGTAGATGCAATCAAAATAACATCTGCATATGTATTCAAGTTCATAAAAATTACTTTGTCAAGTGCTTAAAAAGTAAAGAAAAAGTGTACAAGAAACACAAGAACTGAGCAGAATATAGCAGAATTTGCTCGCTTAATAGCAACCACAACCCACATTAATGTAGTAGGAATCATAAGACAAACCACAAAATATATAACTTTTTCATTTATTTTGAAACTGATTCATTACCTATGTCAAGCCTCCGATGTCCAGAGAACAGGAAGTCTTCGTGGATGAAGAGGAAAGGCAATAGGAACACACTGTAAATGTCAAAAAGCATGTGAGTGCGAATGTTTATTCAACCATTTCTTCCCATTTTTCCATCAAAAGCAATTTTATTCCCTACTTTGTCCATTTTAAGGAACTGTGCATAAAATCCACCATCATATTAAATATACCCAGAGACTGCACATTCACTGAGGGCATTTCTTATCTTCCTTTCAGGAAAAAAGAATAGGCACTTATCCTAGAAACAAAAAAAAAGATTCACTGCCATCTATGGCTCAACTAGTCATTGAAAAGACATTAACGTTTCTCAAAAGAGCAGAAAGCACAGTGCCATCCAATAGCAGACCTTAGATAAGTCCCTCCAGTCATTACAACTCCACATTCTTCACAAGAAGGGAAAGATGAAAAGTAAGACTTGGCAAGACACATGTGATTGAAGGACAATCAATTCAATTAAATTCAAACAACTCAAATAATTCAACTTTAAAAATGTTAAGTTTAAATATTTTTTTCTCTGAAGGTTTCAACATTTAAAGTCCTGAAAAGCACATAACCTTAGTTTTATCACTGTTATTTGCTGCCTTATCTAGAAAGTGCTGTTGTGCAAAATAATCTGGATTTTTTTTTTTTTTAAATTAGGGGCAAAACTTTCAGCCGATGAAGATATTACAATATTCGGATGCTGGTGCTCATAAAAAACCCATAACAGTTTTTTTTTAGTTCATCCTTGGAGCCTTTGACATGTAGGAAATTATCTGAAAGCTAATGGATAACACCGCCATCCCCTGTCCAATAAAAAAGGAATGGTTCGCATAGGGCTTTTTAATTATCTGCATGTTCAGCAATTGAGCTAACAAACCAGCTAACTCACTATCAGCACTATTTCATTCTTAACAAATGTAAAAATTATTTCTAACTAATTACAGTAATAATAAACTAATAAAACTTCTAATCATACCAGGAAGTTACCATTTTTCATTCTTCATGGTGACAGAGTCCCAGTGTCTGCCAGACAGGAAGAAATTGTGGACTTCATTCAACATGCCTTGCACCACTTGCTGTGTTTCTTGATTCAGGACAAATCTATACATACACACACAGACATACAGACACACACACACACACACACACACACACACTGCTCGCATCTCTTTATAGATCTGGCTGTGCAACTTGTTTGGTAATGCACACACAGCGGAGGAGGAGTTGCATTCAGTGTGACAGCCGCCTGTTGTGAAAATAACACCTAATTAGAAAACATAACAGTTTCATCTGAAACAGCATGTGTTTACAGGGGTATATGGAAACATTTACTCAATACTTTATTGAAAGTATGTTTCACTGTTGAACACTGAGCTCTTACAATAGAAAGAGTTTGGAACACTTTATAATAATGGCACACTATTAAGCATTAGTAAGGAATTAGTAAGTGATCTATTCAGCAGCTATAAAGCATTACTAGATGTTAGATAAGTCTTTTGTGATCTAAAGTCAGGACTTACTTATACTGCACTAATGTCTAATAGTATGTCTATATTATAAAGTGTTATATTGTAAATATCTAAAATCACGTAATTATGCCAGAGGGATTTAAAGGGGCTCAAGCAAACTCAGGAGCTATGTTGTGCAGGGTAATTTCCCCTTTGCAGGGTCAAATAAGGCAAATTGCTAAGGGCCCAAGAATGATTCAAAAGACCTCTGTGATGAACATGTCAAAAGGAATACAGGAACAGGAAGAAATGTTGCCCAGAATAAGGATACCAAGCCCAGACCCTTGGGCCAGGTATAGGGACCAACCACCCTATTCCTCTCTACGTTGGAGTTTTCCCTTGTTGATGACAGGGTTGTTTTACTGTGCCATCAGGTTGGGGAATGGGTTCTGGCTATTGTTAGTGCTTAACACTTACATGGGTGATGACAGTGAAACTTGGAGGGATGTGATTGAGAAGGATGGCATGTTCAATTTGAACCCAAGAGATCTTCAACTCCCACCTCCAGAACTTTGACAGTATTCCAAGGGATGCTGGGGACATTGAGTCCAAATGGACCATATTCCACCTCCATTGATGAGGCGGCTACACCTAATTTGGCACCAATGCTGCAACCTCTGGATTAAATGGTGCATACCATAGCTGAATGGAGCTATCAACCTAATAAAGGAGCAAAATCTTGGGTTTGCGGGGATTTTGGTGAGGCTACGGACTTCCGTTCAGCCATGGAGTGATTCTGGCAAATCATTGAGCAGCTCACGAAGGGGAAACAGTTTTCTCTTTATTATTGTGATTTGGTGTTGTATATATTACATAAAACTGAAATGAATTGAATTGAATATGTTGTGGATGCAGTGCATAGGAAGAAGAGTATGTCTATTGTTGTACCTGAGATTCAGGAAGAACAATGCGATTTTCAGCCTGGTAGTGCAACACTTTATACTCTTGAGAATATAACAATTGTGTTAAGTGTTGTGCATATAAACACATTTAAAGATATGTATATATTGCAATAGGAAATATTCTTAGAATTATTGTTCCCAAATTAATTCATGATACATAAATTAGATTCCAAATTTCTGTAAGTGAGACTGATCTGTTATTACTGATGATGGTAAGACATTAGAGTGGAACGCAACTTACTGGAACCTGTGTCACTTCTGTGCGCCCTCCAATACACCCTGTACACTACTGAATGTCACTGCTCACATCTTCAACACCATAAACATTGATGAGATTACGTTAAAATCATTTCACAGTTTGCAGTTCCCATCAAGCCCTCTCTGCAGTTTGCCCCCAGTCATGTACATCTCTATCCAGATAATGTGTTAATCTCCTCTACAGTGAGGACAGAGTCTCTGGAGATCGCTTGTCTATTTCATGGGTAGTTTCCCACAGAAACTAAATGGGAAGCATGGTGGCTTAATTATTCTGAACATTTTTTATAAGATATCTTGATTCTATAAAAAGCCAGCATTTTGTGCTAAAAAAATCATTAAAATATGATTTGTCTATAGGACACAATTATTTTAAAAGTGAGTGTGATTTTTACCACTTAGTCTGACTTTGGATAAAAAAAGATAAGCAACACATTTGAGAAACTGCACCTGTTTTCCCATTAAGAGATTAAAACCTGAGAAAATTCTGTTTCACTGTTTGTAGAAATTGAGTGCTGAGGACTTTTTCAGTTTGCTGTAACATAATTCATCATGTTTGAATGGAGGAATTTGCTGTAGAAGTGGGCAGACATTGTTTTGCTTCCATCTTCAACCAGTGATAAAGTTACCTGGTCTGTAAAGCACCAACCACCTGGTCCGTCATAGGGTCAGGATCAGCGGTTACTGGGTTACAGTGGCTACAGATTATTGGATACCGCTGATCCTGACCCTATGATAGACCAGGTGGTTGGTGCTTTACAGACAAGGTATTAAGGATCCCTTTTAATTCAATGAGTACCATGAGGAGGACTTCTTCAGTGGACTCTAGTTTACCAGAAGGCAGAGTCATGGTCTCGCTGTGGTCAAAAAAGCTGTTTTAGTGAGAACAGGTCTCTCACGCCATTTCTGGCACTCCACTTATTGTCTCCGATGCCTCTGAATTACTTGTTGACTTCTGATGATACAGTAAATGTGCCACATCTCTGCAAAGACACGATCTGGACCAAGATGCAAGAGAAGCGCGTCAAAGTACCGGACAAGGAGCTTAGATACAGGGTGTTACAGGGTGATACAGGACGATAGGGTGTATGTTAACTGAGTCCAGGCCTTCTGCATGTCCCTTACATCTTCCAACCCTTTGCCAGAGCCATCATATCTTCAGTTAGTAGGTGGGTGGGACATCCCCTCTAGCACATTACTGGCACACTTCTGCATCTTAAATCCTCCAGTAGCCAGTAGTTGTTATCCAGTTGTCCCAGAGATACTTGTGTTGATGTAGAGTCAGAAGAGATTGGAGACAACTGTCCACATAAAAGGCAGTGTTCAGTGACAGATTTGTACACGTCTTCATTCATTTCCCTTCATTCTGCAAGTGGTGCCAAATGGTAGCAGATTCATTCACATCAGGTAGACCCTCCTAATCTCCATCACTTAACAGGAAGTGAAGCAGAAGGTGATCTTCTAGAAGCAGGCATACCTGGCAGAACATGGCCTTTGTACCACCACTTATGGCCACAGCATGCTGGCCGAATCAGAGTATCATGCCTCAGAGTAAAGGTCTAAGCGTGGGGCCAGGCAGCAGGAGGTCATTAAGAAGCAGTTTGCTGGTACAGTACAAGGAGCAGTTGAAGACTAGGCAGACTGTTATGGTGCACAATAAGCCTCTTGAGGGGCCTTCACCTGAGGGAAGTCTTTGCGGTGCAGCAACGGGGTGGTGCATTGCTCAACTCTCTCCACTTGTACTGAAACTGTCTCTGATTCAAGCATGTCTAATGTTTGCTGATCCCACTTTGTGCTCCTTCATCCTCATTTTCATTTCTGAAAGGGAGGATGTCAACCTGCCGCAGCAATCTGATGAATTTTTGTTGCGATCTGGTGAAGGACGAGTGTAAGCATGCCTGAGCATCATCTTGCTCCAGAAGACTATTGGTAGATCCCTTCAGTGCCCAACACAGCTTGGTGTAGACTGCTACTGGCCCGGGCGGTCCATGGATCACAGGAGTAAATGGGCGAGCATGATCTGATCCAATCAGGATCATAGGGTTTTCACTGAGCAGCATTGTTGCGCTAGTTGTATTTGTTCTGCTGTGAATGCATTCAGTATTTGATGCTTTACATTTGGCTTAGCTTTGATGGACATGTTCAATGATATGCTTCCTCCATTTAGCTGTAGGACATCCTTTCTCGTGGTTCGTAGAGTTAGAACCACATTAACAATATGGTTCTCTCCGAACTGTCATCCAGTAGTGCAAAGGTGTCCATGGTCATCTTCCCAATGTGGAGTTGAACTCTCACAACTTTCACAATTTCACTACATAACACAATAACTGTACACTGTTCAAAGTCATATCAACTGGTAAAGGAAACAAGTAAAGCTGGAACAAGGCTGGAAATGATGAAGTAATCGGACTACTGTGGTTATTGCTAACTAGCAGATGCACAAAAGATAGGAAGTGTCAAAATATGTCAAAACATGACCCAGATAAAATCATGCTTATGTGACGCACACCAGTTGTAACAAAGGATGGGCTATTCCCAACAGTTCCCAACAGCCCAATAGCTCTGTGCTGCGTCATCAGCCCAGTCATGCTAGTCAGATCAGATTTATTTCACATTGGTTTTCTGCCTGATCCTGCCTATGCTTAAAGTTTCATTCTGTGGCAGAAAGTGGTTGCTCTAAACCAACAAAGTCTGTCTGTCGTCCTTGCTCTGTTTATTTCTCCTGGGATGTTTCTGTGGGATTATATTGTCAGACTACTGTGTTCATCCCTGTGTGCTTTATTTTCAAAGTCACAGCTCTATTCTTTTTTTGACAAATCAGAAAATAGTCAGTTGTAAACAACAGTTATGAAGCTTCACAAAAGCCTCTTGTTAAATATTCAATATTTTATACAGCTGCTTATGTTTTCCTCACAAGATTCTGAGATGCTTTTCCACTCAGAACAGTTATAAAGTAGTTTTATCTGAGTTATTATAGACTTTCTTTTAAGTATCGGGTTCAAACCATTCTGATATTTCACTTTTGACCTCTCTCTTTATCAAGGCATACCTTTTAGTGGAACTGGATGTTTGAAACTAGATTCTAGAGATTCCTTTTGGCTAAAATCACAGGAGATTTATACAGTTTATACTTTCTAGCACCAAAAAGCATGCTATAGTGAAAGTCCAGTGACTTTGATCAGAAGACCACATTTTCCTCCCTCTGATGTGAACATTAACCCAAGCTCCAGTCCTATCTGCAAGATTTTATGCACTGAAGGACTGTATCAATAAGCAGGTGCTTAAGAGTTCCTAATAAGATGTTAAGCAAGTGTGTATATGCCGATAGTGTTAGTGCTACTGTGCTTTTAGTACCCCCAAAATCACCTATTCACAAAATAGGTGATTTCTGAATAGTTTTGACTCATAGTGACATTGCAGGAAGGGAAAGGAAGTAGGAAGTTTTAAGAAAGTTGGTCTCGATGACTGCCACCAATCCACACGCATCTGCCCTCAATCTTTCATCTTTTGAGGCATTATCTGTATGTATATTGTTTATTTGATACTTAACTCTAGTTCTATGATTTTATTTTGTAACATCAGTGAATTTTGGTCTATAACTTAAGTTGTTGAAGGCATGTTAAAAGTGTTGCTATGTTATAAACTGAAGGAAGACAGTTTTCGTTTTTTATAGGGGGTTGCTTTTAATGGCCACCACTGTCACCTACTGGCGAAACTCCTAGCACCACAGGATCACAACGAGGAAGATTGTTACTGTTAACACAAAGCTAATGTCTGTTTTTTTAAGCTTTTTTGAAGCAGGCAGATGTAATGCAGAAAACTACCTGTATTGATAATGAAGGAAATGGTTGCAAGATTCAGGTAAACTGAATCTTACCTATACTCTGAAGATGGATTTTGGCTTATCCAGATAACTTCAGGGTTAACCCTGTGCTTTGTCTATTAGTAAGGTGGTTCATTTCTTACCGGGGAAATTGCTACGGTAACTTAAGTTGTGAACGTAATGCACTCCAGAGCAAGTAAATATCCAGATTTGCACCACCTACTGACCAATCAGATTTCCAGAAAATGGAATCACAATTGCTGGAAGATCCCTTGGACCTCTGTGTGAGAAAAATACCAGGGTCTTCTAATGTCTTTCTTTCCCTAAATTTGCATCAGTAATAAATCATTTATCTAGATTTAAGATTTTTAGATTCTTTGAATTTTTTGTTATTATTTTATTTTTCTGTTGGCAGAAAACAGTTTCACAGACACTCTATTGTTCTATTTCTAATATCTAATATGTCCTAAAGCCGGACACCTACACTGTAATTGTATGACATGATCCGTAAAAAGTGCCTCAGATTGCTGCCAACACCCCTTTCGTGTGAAGGGGAAACCCCGGATTAACTTAGCGAGTTGATAGCCAGCTGTGAGTGGCTGTTTTTCCTGATCAGCAATGCTAGGTTAAGTGAATCCAGATAATGGAAAGATAACTGGGTATGTTGAATGAGCTTCATAGTATAGGGCCTCACAGGGATCAAACAATAACACACATTACAACAAAGCAATACACACATATATATATATATACACACAAGGTAATCAGGGAGATGAGAAACACCAGGGTAAATAGCTGAAACTATTTAAAACAACAAGAAACAGGAAGGCAGGAAAAGTGACATAGAATACAACACTCAAAATTACATGAACCACGAACAAACTATGCAGAAACTCACCATAAGCACAACTTAAATTCCCAAACTAAAAATGCCGGGTTGACGATAGGACCATGAAATGTTTCCATAAATACTGTTAACCAGTCAGCAAAATCAAGTCACTTGGCTAAAGTACAGATCACTTTTTGAGTAATGACCTAGCCTACTTGAATCATAGCTTCTCCCATTCACTCCCAAAATAGGTCACTCTATCAGCTCTGCTTTATTGATGTAGGCTTACTTGTCCAGTTCAATTTAGTTACCAGCAAATCTGTCACAGCACACCTTTACATACATCACTGCTGCTGTTTTCAAGTCAAGTCTGATGGGAGAATTGGACTAACAAACAAATCTTTGCAATGAAGGAAGGAAATGTGGAAAACCATGGTAGAAATTGAGTGCTGAGTACTTTTTTAGTTTGCTGCAACACATCTGTCATAAAAATGTGTTCACTAAGCTCGCTCGTCTATCTTTTAGCATTTTCCCCAAAAGTATTTATAGTTTATAGTTTATTTATAGTTTATTTATAGTTTTAATAATACAACATTCACCACTGCTTTTTCATAACTCTCCCTAATTCAACCTCGAGAGCTGGAACATTGCACAAACAACAGTCATACTTCATTAATTACTTACTACTTACATATATTATGTATACATGCGTTTTCATGTATATTTTCCTATATATTCCTATACAACACCACTGCCAAAATGTATGACTGTAGTATGCAAAAAAAGTTCATTTGTTGACTTTTTTTTTTTTGTGTGTGTGTGTGTGTGTGTGTGTGTGTGTGTGTGTGTGTGTGTGTGTGTGTGTGTGTGTGTGTGTTCCTGTCTTTCACATTATAATTGTAAATTCATTTTTTCTTATATACGCACATCACAGAAATAATGAGATGAGTAAGGGAGTAGCAGCTGCTTTGAGGATCTAATATAAACTGAGTAAATATATGATGGATAAAAAAGGCTTCCACTGCTGGTGTGGAAGTTGAGTGACTTAAACAAAGCAAAGTTCTTTTTGTATTTAACCCTGCTTGACGTCTTCCCTGTTTTCATTATAAAAGGTCACTGATTGATTAATTGATAGCATCGCAGAAATGTTCTGATTTTTTTTTGTACTTTTCTAATTTCCATATGAATCCATGGGAAAAAAGAGAGAAGTTATTAAAACTGGATAAACACTGAGCCAAAAGTAGAGGTGATTGCAGTCTCAGTATGAGCACTGGATTCATAATGTATAATTCATTACACTAGTTTCTGATAAAAATTATAATTAAAATTTACCCAAAATTAGTTTACCAAACTTTAAACTTAAAATGAGCTTAAATACTTTATATGCTTATAATTTGTGTATGTGTTAAAAATATATACTGCCCAATACTGGCTGCTAGCCAGTACTACCCAGTGCTGAGTTCCTTGAATTTGGATAAAGATAATAAATGAGGCAGAATAAATCCCTTGTACCATAATCAAAATGGACATTCAAACTGAAAGGCAGTTCATATGTCAAAAGGATGTTAAATATTGACCAAGACATATATGAGGCTGTGCTGTGCTGATATAAATCCATAGGATCACCAAATGCAAAACATATAAGCTGCATGATGTAATATAAGTGCTGACACAGTTTCCAGAATAGTCTGCTTTGGTGCCCTATTCAGTCAGAGTTGGATTGTAGGATGCCTGAATTTTGTAGTATTTATGTAGCCTCTTTTACCAGAGCCTAGTTGTCCAGCCTCCTGGGGCCTCTGCTGGTGGGACATGCCCAAATGACCTCAACCAAGACTAGGGACTCTAGTCTCAGACCCTTCTGAGTGACCATCCTCCTTACCCTGCCCTAGCACACTTCAGGGGAACTTTTTTTTTGCATATGAAATAAGAAGAATTTATTTCTGAGGAGCTTACAGGATACTCAACTCGTACTAAAGTGTGTCAAGCAAATACCTCTAACATCATTATGCCACAAACTGCAGGTTTCGGTATTGAAACAAGGCTGGATGGACCTTTTTTCCATGTCGTTTATACCAAATTCTCCAACAGCATACTGCAAATGTTGAATGATGTGCTAAAATAAATAAGTGACAAGAGCAAGAAAAATGCCCTTTTTTATCTGCAGAGCTCACTGAACTGAAAGGTTGTTGGTTCAAGCTCACACAGAGATGATTTAGCACGTATGTAAACTCTGCGATTGGTGGGTCTGGGAGAAAAAGAAGTAAAGGAAGATAACCCCAGTGAAGGTATGTATGTAAGATATTACCTGATTCAGAATATGTTTCTCATATTGACTGATATTGACTGATAAAAACCTGATTATCATAAGCATAATGACAAGATGCCTGGATCACCAAGTTACACACAAATCTTTGGAGAACAATCACCACCTAGCTTTAGTGGGTTTTTTTATTTATATACAGGAATGTGTACATACACGTACACAGAGTAGTTTGAAATGGAGAGCACTGTACGTTACTGAAAAAGGAAAAGTAATCATCACAACATAACTTTACTAAAAGCGCTAAAGTACCTTATATTTTTCTTGCATTTTTTTTATGCCGATAATACTATAATGTACATTTTCAGGTGTACACACATACACATACCTGTTGTTCTACCTGACGATCTCCTCCTCCTTTGCCATCTTTCAGTGCCTCTTGCCAGTACTTCTACTTCTCTCGCTATATCTGTTGCACCTGTGACACAATGTGTCATTCACAGGCATTTTGTTTTGTCCCCTGCTAACTGTGTTTATATGGTCAGTGATAACCTTTATTCAACAAGTCACTGCCAGCACACTGCCTGTGACTATTTGTCACTTGGTTAAGGTTATAGTTAAAAGGCTAGGGTTAGATAAAAATCTCATTGTGCTTTATCGACACAGGTACCAGCACTGACAACTGACGAAGCAGTTGTTTTGAATATTATGATTCAGTTTCAATTCTCTGTGTAACCGATTGATACTTATCGTGGGGCCCTGGCTGAAAATTCAAACGTATGCATTTCAAGCTATTTAAAGCTATTTATCCATCTGTCAGTCAGTATCTCTGACAGTCTGTGAGTTTGTGTATAGACATACAGTACGGTAAACACAGATACATTTTTAGGAACAACTAAATGTGTGTAGAGTTTTCAAAATAAAGTCAGTGGGGTTTTTTCAGCTTTAAAATTTATGGAAATTAAGCTTTAAGTTACATATGCGCTTACCAATATTTGGTTGACCACAGCTATATTTGACTTTCAAAATAAAAGCCCCAGGATAGTTTGTAATAAAAGTCCCCAGACACTGGATGGTATTAAGATGCTTAAATGGTTTGAAATTTTCAAAATAAAAACCCCTAGTTAATTTCAGGAAAATAATATAATGTTCAGAGACATCTTAGATTTTTAAAATAAAAGCCCCCTGTTAATTATAGAAGACTGCATGCTACAAGATGTTACATTTTCAAAAATAAAGACATTTTATTTAGTATTGTATTTGCATGGTTTAATGTCCCAGTTGCTGAGCAGTCTGACAGACAGCAGTATAGTGATCCTGGCAGTGTCTAACACAAATCCTGAGTTCCTAAATAGAAACTCAGGAGGTTTTAAAAAAATATCAACGTCAATAATGCAATAGAACAAGTCAAGTAGCAGCAACAATCCCACTGCAATTTATTCAGAAATGATTGGTTTTATTTCTTATTTTGTCTTAATCTGCATGAATGATTAAGTAGCCTTAATATTTTAATGTACACCAAAAAACAGACAGGACATGACAGCAGGGAGCAAAGCTAATTTTAATGCACTCTAATGAGTAATGTGTGTCAAAATAGACTATACTGTTTGTTTGTTTCTTTAAAAAAGAAGGAACAGTGAAAAGAGACAAAAAGAGTCATTTTATTCAGTCTTTACTTTCCTAACTTACATTTTCATTAATATATAAATCTGCAATGCTTCCAAATTTGGCAGGTGACTTGTGGTTTACACGATTTACATGAAAAAGGAAAACAGCCAATAAAACAAGAACTGAAGATTTAAAAATAAATCCTGAATATTTAGAAAATGAAGGTAGCAAAAAAGTAAGGATAATAACAGGAACCCTAGATTATACAATCCATGAAACCATAACAATATCACATAAAGATTCCCGAATTGTGCCACAAACCTACTAACAGAAAATCAAGAGCAGCAAACCTTTGGAACAACTGAAGTGCAATTTCAGTTTTCACTAGGAAAAAAAATAATTGGTAAATTACACCTGGCGAAATTATAAAAAGTTTTGTTCATGTCTGTACCAGACATGTGCCCATTTCCTAAAATGTAGAGTGAAAACAAATCCGGCCATTTTTAGGTTCACAAGAATTTTACAATTGCTGCTTTATTTTTGAAAGCAGTGAGTTTATATGAGTCAGTCTGTCCCTTTTCCAGCCATGCTGCCAGCTGTGAGTTGACACTTGTAGTTCTTTATTTCCATATGTAAGACGATATTGCAGAAATTTCCAACATCTTAAATGACAGATTACTAATGGAAGGCTGATGTGAAGGGTTTTTCACTTGGATGACTGCAGTTGCTGTCTGAAAAATATTACGTGAAAGGAGCATTAATGCCCTCTGCTGAATAGCAGTAGGGTGTTTGGCACTTTGTGCTTTAAAGGGTCTCTTTCACAAAACATATATTTAAAAAAAGCTATAAAAATAATAATGGGCCAAAACCACATAACAATTTCTGTGTCAGACATGTAGCCTGTTGGTCAGAACTGGCTAACCTAAGGGTTTAGGTTGGCTGACTGGACACGTGAGGTTTAATTCATCCATCCATCCATCCATCCATCCATCCAAGCTTAGGTAGCAGGGCCAGCAGTCTAAGCATAGAAGCCCTGACCTGCCTTTCCCTGGCCACTTCCTCTAGCTCAACTGGGAGGGTGGGAGTTCCAAAGGAAGCCAGCTGTCCCGAGTTTGCCCAGGGGCCTGCAGTGGATAAAGAGTCACTTATTAATAAAACTGCCTGTATTTTTATGAGGACAAAGGCTATTTGTCTGCTTTGTAAGTGTTTAATTAAAGATTTTAGGAATGCAAGTCTTTATACCAAAAGAAAGGGAATAATTCAGAGGGTTGTCTTTTTTAGGGGCTACTATGTGGTGATTTTTTTTTTTTTGCTCCTTCCCATATGAGACCAAATTGGGTTGCGCATGGGCTATGAGCTAAAATTAATGTGAGAACCCTGGTCTATACTGTCAAAAGAGGCATACTTTCATTCTGAGTTGTCTGTTCAGCCAGCAGTGTAGCTGGCTGTTTTCTGCTTGTCAAAAACAAATAGACTAAAAAATGAATAAGGCAAGGGCATTTTTGATAAACAACAGCAATGGCAAGCTGTTTCATGGCCCTCCTACTTAATATAATTCCAGGATACCTACCTGTGCAACTTTGTGCCCCAGTCAGTCACCTTCTCCTCAGTTAGTCTGGCTCAGAGTGCTCCTGCTGAATACCTAATTCACCTGCTTGTGTTCAGATGAACTACAGACTTATTGCAACCAGCTCCCATGTGGCACAGCCTGGCCTTCCAATCTTCCCAGTAGCATATTGAAACATTTTCTCTTCCTTTATTTTGAACCTTCCACAAGCTCCCATGTGAATTCTGCAAAGTCCATCAATTTATTTTGTCTCTATTCACTGTTCTCCTCTGTGTTTCTAGAAAAATACTGTACACCGTCAAAGTTCTCTGAACACAGTTTCCAGCCAACTAGTCTTTTAGTGGTGCTGTTCAAACGTCTGTGTGGGTTTGATTGGATTTGATTGAACATACATCTGTGCCATCAGCTTCAATAATGATGGAGATGTAGTTACTGTAAGTATGTGGCATCATGTTTTTGCCCGTTATTGTCCACTGTTATCTGTTTGGTAAGAAAAGAGCAAAAAAAAAAAAAACACCTCTCACGTTAAATAACTAAAATTATATATCAAACATTTCTGCTCATGTTTTAGAGCGCAATTCATGTTAAAAAGAAAATCACCTCCACATCACCACTGTGACCTTTAGGATGATTCATGAAAGTCTTTTCTTAGTTAATTAAGGCCATCATGTGAATCCTGTGGTATTACCTCAGTGCTTTGTGTTAATGTGTGAACATGCTATTTTTTATACCATTTGAAGTTATTTAATTTGATTAGATTCCTCTGCTTATTTCTGCTTTTAATTGTGAAGATGATGCTATAGCAACAAACCCACAGGTCACATAAATTTGGATTAAAAATTGGGATAATCAAACTGTAAACAAGCTGACACTTGTGTAGCTTTTAAAGCCTTATTTATTCTTTCACATAGCATTTTTTCTAACATTCACACATGTATCTTGACCAAGGATGGTTCACACTGGAGAACACTTGGATCCAACTACTGACGTTATGATTACAACCCTCTCTTTGTCCTGAAATGCCTTACACAATGCTAAAAAAAATGAAAGGAACACTTTAAAAACTGAAAATGAATGGGTAAAAAAATATATGTATACTGATATGGACTGGGTAATGTGCTAGGAACAAAGGGATGACACATTTTTATGGAAATGAAAATGATCAACCTACAGCAGGCTGAATTCAAAGACAATGAAAGTGAAAAAAGGAACCATCAGGTTAATCAATTTTGCGGAAATTCTATTGCAGTAACTCAAAATGGTACTCAGTAATTTGTGGAGGTCATTCTGAAAGGTTTTGGCAGTGCTCATCTTCTTCATCCTTGCACAAAGGAGCAGATGCTGATCCAGCTGATGGGTTGAGGACCTTCTGCAGTCCCGTCCAGCAGGGAAAAACCATCAGAAAAGATTAGAAGGGAAATAATGTGAGTGGCCTCCATCTATAAAACAATTTCTGTTTTGAGGGTTGTCTCATTGTTGCCCCCCTAGTGCACCTGTTAATTAATTTAAAGCAGCTGAACCTGATTAATGATCCTCTCTGCTACTTAGTTGACCACATTAACATGCTAGTGTTTTAATTGACTTGATTCTATACTCTGATTAAAAAGTTTTCCTTTTTTTTGGACAGTGTACTCATGTACTGCAGGACATAATGGTATTCTCAGTGATGCTCTGTTGATATTGATGAGTAGAGATTAGAGAATTAGCCAGATACTTGTGAAAATAATTGTGTTTTGTTGTATAAAAGCTGTGAAAACATTGTTGATGAAAATGTGCCCTTAATCATTGCTAATAATTTGTAAAATAAAAACTAAGAAACAAAAACAAAAGATAATTAAATTCAAAGCTAAATCATAGCCAATGTCATATGTGCAAAATTAAAAATATTTTTTCAAAAGATCACCTTTTTATTACTGATATTTTTCAGTCTGTGTGTTTTCTTTGAGTTTTCACAAAGCAGTTTAGAATAGCTTCATTTTTAATGTTAACAATAAAATAAATAACTATAATGATCTAAAATAATTTGTTTGTTGGAACCAAACATGACATACTATACAGTTTATTACAGAATTGGCTCAAAGGATATACATAGCAACATTTGTTACAGCTTGCACCAGATATGATTGACACTCATTAGTGATGATGGCGTATTACATCAGCGGCTACTTCCAGATTCAGAAAGAAACTCCGCAACAGTGTTAGTCTTTCCCTGCTTGTTTCAGGGTGGCATTTGCACCAGGTGAACATTGTATTCTGTTTTCTGGTTTTATTTTCTCTTCATAAACATTGTGAACTTCTGTGAGCACTGTGAACAATGTTGTATGAAGACACCATAAACTGTGAGAGTGTTGCTTCAACTACATGTTTTTGCTGTATCATACCATCAACACAGTAAAACATGTTACATGATGATTTTGGTTTAGCAACACAGATGAATGTAATGGGATGGATACAAGAGGAAAACCAAAATAACAACACTGGTCCGGCCGGGTTGAGTCAAACGATGATTTAATGAATACACGCGTGGGAGATGGACACCATACAGCAGACAGCATCAGATCTCAAAATGGTGGAGCATTGATCAAACTCTTATAGCCTCTAGTGGCCCCCACCTAATCATAAAAGCCTAAACATTCACATTCTTTCTCTCACACAGCGCCTAAGCTACGACCTTGGCTCCCTGTTTATCTGCTCCTGCTGAGATGGGGCAGAAAACCTCTCCAGTATGTTCTGTTCTCTTCTAATCAGACAAATAAGGCGATGACTTTCTGCCAACAGTATTTCTTCTAACTCAGCAGTATAATGCATCATAAAACAATATCATTCATTCACAATAAATCAGCAGTCTAATGTAATGCAAATCAATTTAACAAATGTAATAGTTATCACCTTCCCATAGAGTAGCTCGAATGGTGAGAAACCAGTGGAAGCCTGGGGAACTTCTCTGTACGCAAACAGCAGGAAGGGTAGCCACTGGTCCCAGTCTTTCCCAGTGTCTGACATAAACTTCTGCAGCATCCTCTTCAGAGTTTGGTTGAACCTCTCCACCAACCCATCTGTCTGTGGATGGTAGGGTGACGTCCTGATGGCAGAGATGCCTAGCTGGTTGTGGAAGAGCTGCATCAACCTAGGGGAGGGTATGTGCTAGGTGCATAATGAGGGGTCTACAACTAGAAGGTATCACAAGCCGTTGGTGGTCACCGTCAACTGCATACAACACATTTTTATCAACAATGAACTTCTCTTTCCCTCCCCATTACACATTACATTAGCAAACAAAACTTTCAACGTTTCATCCTCCCTTTGCAACAAAGTGATATTTTCTGGTACATCCCATTTCATGCTCTTAGTGCCGCTTTTACCATAGCTGCTTCTCAAAGCGGTGTTGGCGGCGGGATTTTCTTGGCCCATTAGTGCCACCCTCACACAGACTACTGTCAAAGTCTGGCAAGGGTTGGCATCCAGCCTTCGCCTGGGCTCTAGTGACCACTGGGCCAGACACATTTAATTTAGCATTCCCCTTATCCCCCACATCAGTCTCTGTCCACTGTTCTTTTTCTTGCAGCAAGTCCATGAGTACAGGCAAGTCCATCCCCAGAATAACCTCTACAGGCAAGTTCTGTACCACCCCAACTGACAACAGGTAGGGCTGTTCATTAATAGTCACTGTTACCTCCACTTTTGGGTATAGATGTTTATCACCATGCACACATAAAACTTCTTCCTGTCTGCTATAGTCCACACTGTTCACTGGTACCAAACTATGCTTAATTAAAGACATAAAACTACCAGTGTCCAGCAAAGCAGTAGCCTGCTGACCATTGACCTTTACTTTTTTATAGCGTTGCACATCCACTGGCTGGACCCTTGTGGGCTCCATCTCCAGCCAGGGTGCATAACAGGCACCAGTGACTTTAGCCTTCCTGATAGGGTATACCGAGGCTTTATGACCTGGCTGCTGGCAATAATAACAAAGAAAGTCCTTACCCGCTCCTCGTAAGTTTGATGCCTTGGGGTTTTCTGGTCGCTCTGGGTTGCTCTCCCTCTTCAGAAGACCCGATGATGGGAGTGGTGGTCGCTGTGGCGTCCCAGATGAGCGTGCAGGTGGTGCTCCTTTACACGCATTGAAGTACTGTGACACCAGCTTAGCAGCGGTCAGTCCATCTGCTGGCTCATGCTCCCTCACCCAGGTCCTCACCTCCCCTGGAAGTACCCGGATTAACTGCTCCAAGATGATAGTTTCTCCCATCTCTTCTTTAGTATGCTGCTCTGGTCGGATCCAGCGCCGATAGAGGGCCTTCAGGCGATAATAGGTCTCAGTGGGGCTCTCACCAGGTGGAACTGCATTGGACCGGAACTTCTGCGGATACGTCTCAGGGGAAATGTCAAATTTGGTTAGCAACGCAGCTTTTAAATCTTCATAACGATGGGCTCTTTCTTCATCCATTGCAGTGTAGGCCTCCAACGCCTTCCCCGATAGCAGTGGAACCAGGCTACAGGCCCATTCACTCTCTGGCCATCTCCAGGTTTTGGCAACTCGCTCAAAACGCAACAAATAGTTCTCAATGTCCTCCCCCATCTGATAGGGTGGAATTTTTGGCCCAGCAGATCGCATCCACTCTGAGACTGACTGGTCGAGGCTGTTGGTCACTGCTTGTGACTGATGAGAGGGAACCTCCTCCGGGGGATCCCGGTATCCTCTTTGACGTGCAGGTGTAGGCAGCACCATTCTGGGGCTGCTGGCTGTTGCGGTGCTTGGCGTGGCCGTTGCTGCTGTGGTGCTTGCTCCGGCTGATGCTTGGGCTGGGCTTTCCTGACCAGCAAAATCTGAATGCAGCTGAGCGTTGGGAGGGGAAACAGTCCTCAGCCCCCTGAGTTCTGCCAAAAAAAACTCCTCTCTCCTTTGCTGTCCCGCCAGGAAGTCCCTCATCATCGCAATCAGCTCTCCATTTGGGTCACGTGCTGAGGTCGAAGCTGTAGGCAATGCTGGACCAATCCTGCCGGAAACCTCCTCCTCCTCCTCTGCTGAAGAAGATGACGCCGGCACTGTGTCCCATGCCAGCTCCTCTGCTGTCTTCTCCACTGGAAGCTCATGCTGCTGGGACCGCAGGCCTGTGCGCTTAACTGGGAGGCGCGTTTTCCTCTTCCGACTATCCATCCCACTCCTGACACCATATGTCGCGGGGTCCTCTCCTAAACTTCTCCCGAACAAATGCAGGCGTAGTCAGGAAGCATTCAGTGTGGATAATTTATTCTGCCAGCCTCCCAGGTGCACAAAAGATTATTTACCAAGAAAATAGGAAACTAACTTAAGTCAACACAAAACAAACATCTATATACAAAACACAGTCTGCATGTTACTCTCTCTGTAACATCTCACTGAAAGAACCCAGGTAGGCCCTGGCAGCCTTCTTTTATACCCCATGGCCCCTCCCACTAGGCATAATAGTCATCTCTTTATTATTTCTTTTACCAAACACTCTTTCTCCCTCAGCTTATTCCCAGCTGTATTCCTACAATACATATATGTATATACAGACATTTATGGCCAATTCCAGGCAGCCTACAGTGTTTCACAATAACAGAAAAACAAACAAAAAAATAATGCAGTTCACGTGACCTTTCAAGCGCGCACGAACCCACTATTTGAACCCCGGAACACCATACCATCGGCTTGCATAACCCCGTATAATCGGCGATCACAGCGAGTCTACGCGACCGGCTTTATTAAAGGTAAGTGGGAAAATATGTTGGCCACCCTCTGCGCCGCTCAAAATATACCTCTCACCCCTTTTTGTTTATCTGCCCGGTCGACGAAAAGACGCGCAGCCACGTTAATTGTAGAAACTAATGGTGGTGGTGCGTGTATGCGCCCAGATCAGCTGTCTGCGGCCCGGGACGGTGTAACTCCGTCACAGTGTCCTAATCAGGACTAAATCTATAAATAGTCTAACAACTGTTGAGCATATTGTTGACAGAGGTAAGTAGACTACATGCTGTTCTTTAGAAAATCTAGTCCACCAAAGGAGACTTTGGTCAATAACTGGATTCGCAAACAGGTTTCACCCATAAGAGAAGGGCTTGAAAATAGCTTACCTTTAGACTCTCTAGATTTTTTTGTTTTACTAAATTGACTTGATGGTCCACTTTAACTAGACCAACTTTAACTTGTAAATTGTCTGCGTCATTGTTCAGTGCAATTAATATGTGATTCAATTTCTAAGGACTTCAGTCAAAAGTACAACTTTTTCGTTATGAAGTATGTTGATATTCTTTATGTAGAACACGCTCCCTAATCAAATCCACCCCATCAAAAACACACAAATCCCTCATGGTATTATGGCATTTCTGCAGTGCATAAAATTTGTCAAGAGTGTGGCTAGAAGAAAGGTGTTGACCTCACTGGGCCAAGGCTGATGTGAAGATCTCTGTCAGAGAGCCAACCATGTGAAGAAAGCAGCTAGTATTTCTAGGTCACAGAGACCATGTGAGAGTGCTCCAAGCTCCTTCAAGTGGACTGAATGATTTATTACTCAGTCAAAAGTCAGAGAGAAGGGAGGGTGGCAAGGAAATAAAATATGGAAGGAGATGTGGAAGGAAATAGAAAAAGTGGACAGGGGGAGGATAAGATAAATTAAATATATTCATATAATGTGACATCTTGAAAAAGGGTGTAATGCATGGTGCAGGAAAAAATATATATGAGAGAAAATTCAAATAATATAGAGAAAATTCAATGAGCGAAAGCTGGTTTGTGAAGGAAGCAAAGAAAAGTGAAGCATGAATCACTATGAAGTATAGAACAAATTTGATCACAAAAATGCTTTCAAATATAATTCTTGGGGAATACGTAGTGTCAAAATTTCTTTGACAGCCATAATCAAGTTAAAAGTGCATATTTAAAACAGCTTCCCACTGAGTCTCACATCTGCAGGAGTTGAAAAGCATTTTATATTATTTTCAAGTTGAGAATGCAACAGTGGTGTCTGATCCCTGTGACTGGCATTAAAGCCCGCAGTGTGGGTGGGTTTGTAAAAATGCCCAGAAATAATGACACTCTCACTTCACATGATAAACCCATTAAACTAGTAAGTACCGTAAAATTTTGCAGTGACAAAATGTGATGTATCGCCAGTAAAAAAAATAGTAACAAATAGTACACACACACAGTGTTCCTCGGCCTGTTCGGAGTCTGATCAAGAAGCTTATTCAGTGTTGGTATCACTTACAGCTTACAGCTACCTACAAACATATCACCATGTTTTATCCTTTCCAATACCCTGATAATTGCTCCCCTTGGGCTTACAGCACCAATCCCAATGATTTGAATACACTGGCTTTTAACTTAATAGCTTGTGAAAATTTGCCTTAAGAAAATAATCTTGCAAAAACAAAACTCAGACACTTAACAGTCATTTATGCTGCTCTAAGTATCTGTTACTGTTAGATTTAAAGTTAGATTAAAGTTAACTTTAGTAAGTAATAAGTGAATGTTTTATTAAAGCCCTTCCTGGGGTAAGATTTGTGTGTTTTTTTACTTCAACAAATCTGCAGCATCTTAGGTGCCCAAATCATTTCATACTTTAGTGTTTAATCACAACATCTGTTGCTAGGTAACCTGGTTCTAAACTTTATGTAACTACCTTTAATTTATTAGAGACTTTTGCAACTAAATGACATCAATTAATATGTTTCTTTTTTTGGGTAATGATTTACTTCTCTCATTATTTGTTCTTTAAATGCATAATGGCATTGGTGCAAGTGTTGGTAAGCAATAAACAAGTTACACCACTCGGGCCACTATATGCTATACGTTCGGGGACCCAGGCTTTCAGTGCAATTAACCTCATGTTAACCTGTAAAATTAAGTGAACTAGAGCTAAACATAGAGAGGATGAATCCTACTGGCTTGTAATCACACATAATACAGCTCTTTATTAAATACTAATAAAGAGCTTACTAAACAAAGTTCTCACGGCAAATTGTAAGCTGTTCTCTGAGCCCTGCCTGTAGTTAATTTCTATAGTTTTGTGGGAAGGGGTCACATATGATGTCATGCGATCAATCCGATACCAAGTAAATTAAGAGCAGTTTTGCCAAAACCTATACGGATACCCATACTTTTAACCTGTAAAGGGAACTTATCTATTGGACAGCAGTGTGTTAAGATTTATAAGCTGAATCATCATGTGCCAACTATAGAAACCACGGCTGATTTTTGTACAAGGTTGTAAGGTTGTAAACCTTGTGGTATGATGTTGGCGGTTTGATGTGAGGGGCACTGGCATGCTTTTAAATCCAGCTTCACATGGGCAGAAATACAAATATATGATTTTGCTTCATTTTTCATCCTGAAAGAAGTCCAGTTCACTATACATGAGCTCATTAGCAAATGTGATAAAGAAAATTGTGTCGGTCAAATTATGTATGAGGGCAATCCCAAAAGTAAGGTCTCCTATTTTTTTTTAGAAATATAAACAACCATTTATTTTCTATAATATTTACGTAATTTTAAAGGTTGAAGAATTATTTATTTTTCTACTTAATTTTTGATGCATTTTTGTAGACGCTGTGGCCGTTTTAGAATGCCCATGTCATACCAGCTCGCCGCCATGTCTTTCAGGAAGTGTTGAACCTCATCTTTCACCTCTTAGCTGGACAAATGCTCTTTCAACTTAGGGAACAAACATTTCTGACATTTCTGATAAGACAGCGTTGATGGTCATTGGGCCACAAAAATTTCAGCACTTGTCCCAAACTTTTATCTTGAAAATTGATGACGATGTCATAAATTGCAGGGACAAGGTAAAAAACTTGGGCGTGTGGTCTGACATGGTGCTCTCCTTCAAGTCTCATGTAAAAGAGATAACAAAGACCACCTTTTACCATTTGAGGAACATGGCCAAAATCAGAGAAGTTTTGTCAAGTGACACTGCAGAGGTTCTTGTCCATGCATTTGTGTCTTCACGTATTAATTATTGTAACGCTCTTCTTTCTGGGCTTCCAAAGAAAAGTTTTAGAGGTCTACAGTTGGTGCAAAATGCAGCTGCTCGCATTTTAACAAGAACTGGGAAATTTGAGCACATTACCCCTGTTCTGAGATCTCTTCACTGGCTACCTTGTCAGGTTCGAGCAGATTTTAAGGTCCTGCTGCTCACCTACAAGGCTTTAAATCGATTGGCACCTTCATACCTCTCCGACCTTTTACACCTTTATGTTCCATGCTGTGCTCTACGATCTCAGGACTCTGGCCTTTTAAAAGTTCCTAGAGTCAGAAAAAAGACCGTTGGAGAGTGTGCTTTTTCTTTTTGTGCCCCATTCTTGTGGAACAACCTCCCTCAAAATATTAGGCAGGCATGCTCTGTGGAGGTTTTTAAAACTAAGTTGAAGACACATTTGTTCACCCTATCTTACGTGTCCTAATTCTATGCCTTTTAATTTTTAAATTCTTACTGTTTTTAATATTTATATTGTGTTTTTACTTGTACTACTATTTATCCCTTTTATTTATTCATCTTTTTAGTTTCAAATAGCTGTACAGCACTTTGTTTGAAAGCACTTTATAAATAAAGTTATTATTATTATTATTACATCAGTGCACAACTCTCCATAATACAGAAGCGTAGAGCTGCTACCAAGGCAAAAGAAAAGTTATAACGTGAAAACTTTATTGTTCTAACAATATAATTTTCATGTTTGTACAACATAATATCACATTAGTACAATATACATAATTATATTGTAAGGACGTGAAAGGTTTTTTGTTATAACGTGATAATTATGTATATTGTAATAACATAATATTATGTTGTTCAAACATGAAAAGTATATTGTTAAAGCAATAAAGTGTTCACATTATAATGTGATATAGCTCTATTTTTCTTTTGGCAGCTCTACGCTTCTCTACACTTGTCGATTGGCGTTGAATTTCAACTGTGTTAACGCCTTTTGCGTTCAAAAATCGATTTGAATCAAACTTCGCACTTGGTGATAGCGTTCAACAGGAGCTCCATTTTCAAGGACTGTCAAGCCCAGATCGAACATCCCATTCCTCCACTGGGAGTGGAGGAAGCATCAATCAAAGCAGTGTGTCCAACAGCAGTACGAACAATTTCTCTATGTCCCCAATACTTTGGAGACCTTACTTTTGGGATTGCCGTAGGAAAGAGACTTATTTCCCAAGAACTGACAGAACGCATTCTAGTTTTAACTAAGCACACAAGAATTGCACACAACATTCAAAGAATAACTTATCTTCAAACAATGGGCATGGCTTTTTATGCCATGACTCTTTTCTGAAACTTTTAGTCAAATCCCATTAAAGACAGTCTACAACAGCTAGCAGCCCCATTGCTGCTGGAAAGGTTTATCAGAGGGCTGGTGGGGTAATGTGTTAATGACTGTTATTTTTGTAATTATTAAGCACACTGTACTAACACTGCTAAAAACTCTGGCCTGTAACAAGTCCAGCAACACAACCGCAAATCACCCCAGTCCACTGATATGACTAAGACTCCATTTATGGATTACTAGCAGTTTTAATAGTTTCCAGATTCACCCTGTGTCATAGAAATTAGATTTTGCACTAAATTTAGCAGATTGTTTTCCCAGTAATGTTGAGGCATCAATGAATAATGGGTGTTTAAAGTGCTGGACTCTTAGCTATGATAAGGTTAAGGCCATATGTTTCTTTAGACCTTCTTTTGTCTGTATGCAAGACTAAAAACTAACTCTGCTAAAAATTGATATTCTGAAAATGTCCTTAAACACATCTCTGTTGGTGCACAGATACTGCCTTTTAACATAAATTATAGTTTGGAGTTCTTCAAAAGGTATAAGGATGTTATTTGGCAGCCATGGAAGAGGCATTTTAGAATCTCCCATGAACATTTAGAGGATGATGATGGTTTTTAAACTGTTTTTCATGATCTGATTTTACCTGTTACTTTAATTTAGTCTTTAATTATAATATAACATATTTAAACTGGCAAATCTAATTTCTTTTTAATGTGTTGGTGTCTTTTTTTTTTAGTTTGCGTTTAGTCAAAGCTATTGCATTTGTGTGGTGTTATGGTTTATTTTGTTGTATTTATTTTATTGATCTACGGTCTTATATTGCATGTTTTAAACTAACTTGTAAAGTCAGCCTTGTTGATTGTTAATGTGCTATAGAAATAAAACTAACATATGGACTGGTGCTAGATTGACTACAATCAAATTTTCTGTTTTACGTCTTTACCCTGAAAGACAATAGTGCCCAATTAAATTTTATTCCAAAAGCTGGAACCCCCAACTTCTGCTCAACAGTTTTACACATATTATTTCTCACAAGAAAGTCGTCAGAAGTCAGCAAAACTCTCTTAAATGGGACTTTCCAATACTACAAACATTGCCCCCTGTAGTGGCCATAGAGAACTATGACCACCTTGATGGATGCTTCTGTAATGTAAATACATGCATAATGCATATATAATGTTATGTATAATGTTATTTCAGGAAAGAGACATGCAACCAGATACCGTAAGCACTATTCATAACACTGTTGTGGTATTTAATTTAATAGTAGATCAGTGCTCTTATCTGTCAGTATGACAGACAGCCTTTCGCTCAAAGATTTTTAGGCTGGTGATGGAAAATACAATATTTATAGTAAGCTGTGATTTAGGCAACAAAAGGGAAAGGGGGAAGATTGTGGGTTTGCCTAAACATAAACAAACATCTTGTCTTTAAGGCCCTTAGGCGTTCTCTTTTTTTCTTTTTCCTGTGAAAGAAGACAATGTTGTGACATAAGATATACTCATAGTATAGTCACTCCGAGTGGATGCAATCATCAACACATAACTCCTTTAGAAAAAAATAATAAATACAGTGATTATGGTGAACAAATATCTGATATCTGCAGTATCAAAGTATTTGTGACTTTCTAAATATATAAACAAGCAAAGCTTTCCCGTCATTTTAACAGGAAGTAAAATCCAGACCAGTTTTTCATTCCTTTTTTTTACAATCACAAAATAAACAACATTTTGTTATGTAGGTATTTAATTTTTAAGAGGCGGCGTTGTTAGAGTGCTTTTCTACTCTCCCAGAGCACTCAACGTGCTTTAGGACCAAGTTTCTAAAAAATTCAAACCATTTAGTGCATTGAGTACTTGCCTAAAGAGTTTCACACCTCTTATGAAAAAAAAATATCTCTGGTGAGGTGACGACCAGTTTTCCTGATGTAGTTGTCGAGCACTTATCAAATAATGTTTTTCTCTGAAACTGGCAGACAGCATGCGTGCACAATCAACAGCACTGTCTTTGCACTCTTTTGCCTCGAACGCATGACTCAATGAAAAGTGCATGAAATTACAGCTGAACTAGCTCCTAGATTGGTGCTGCTGTTTGATAAATATCCACAAACAACACAAGAGTCTATGTGAGCAGAGTGCCTCTGTGAGTCTGGTTTTGTGTATCTCTAGATTTTTCTGTTCTTTTCCACTCTCCTTATACGTCCTTACTGTGGATTTTCCCTCTTCACTCCTCTGTCCACCTGTGACCGCCCTACTCATATGAGATCTCTTCTGCTTTAGTCTCAGCTACACACTGCATTGTCTCTTATTTTTACTCTGCGTGATGCACAGCATGCTGCTGCCAATATAAGAGCACACAGAGCTATGGGAGGTCTGCAGACTTTTAAACCATCCATACAGCCATGATCCTATCAGCCCGTGTCAGATGCTATTTCTTAAGTGAAAAGTGTTTATTTTAAGTTTAAACTGTGGTATTTTCTGGGACTTTTAATGTACTTGAGGAAAAATTGCATGCACTGGTACCGAGGCTTTCAGTGACTGGGGTCCTTGAGGTTATTTTTCATCAGCTCTGCAGTTTACAACCCCTGTGGTCCATGGCTTTCACGTAGGCCAGGCTGCACATGTTGAGACGATAACATGACATCCATTATTATCTTTATTAGTTGTCTTTTATCTTCTTCATTGACATCTCATGCTGTGACATTAGCTGCATATGATGTCATGGCATGACAGCCAAAAATAGTATCTTTACACAAAGACAAGCATGCAGAGACTTCCTGCTTTATTTCTGAGCTAAGTAAAACGCCTGCCTGCTTATTCAGTTGTGCACATTTATACTATGAGTATCATGTGTTTTGGTCGTTTCATCTCTACCGTAGCTCTGATTGATATTTTAAGCATCCTTATTATTATCTCCCCCCAAAAGGAGGAAGTGTGTAATTGTTTCCATTTAATTGTTTGTCACAGTTTTCAAGATTTTCTGTGATGGTCGATACCTGTAACAGCTCAAATCTGAAAATTAGTAAAAACGTTATATTACCCACAATTTGTTATGGATCATCTTCAAACGATCCATAACAAATATAATAGGTGTTGGGGGATATGAGTATTTAGGGTGGCTAGACATTTTAACCTTGAAATTCATTGTCAGTGCCGAAAGTCAAAGTTGGAAACAAAAAATTCAAGAAACCATATTGAGTAATATATCGAATGAAAGGGAAGAGAGAGCTGTACAACTTGTTTTGTTTTATTAATATGATTCCCTCAGAGGTCACAGGCTGACGTCATTCTATTTTAATAAACACACGCTGATGTCAGCATGTTGTTGAGCAGGTTAACAATGCACCAACTTAAGAATACAGATTTGGCTGGGTTATATCATTAATGACTGCAATCTACCGAATGCAGTGAAAAGGAGCAGATTTGCTGAGGATGCCAGTTAGTGCAACAGACGACTACAAGTAACATGGAAAAAAAAGAATACCATAAAAGCATAGGTTTTACACCTGTGTTTCCCACAGGAAACAGCAGCACAATTCAAAGCAGGGAAAGGTGGCAAGAGGAGAATCAATGTGTTCTGACATGAGGCTAATTCTTTGGTCAGACATTGAGTGCGAGACTGGCTGGAGACGGGGCAACCCTTCTCTGTATGAATCATGACGACTGAAACAGAGGACAGGATTCACCAACCCACAGGCTAATCATTTGCACACAATTCCCTAATGTTATGTTGAAATCTGTGTGTAACAGCTAACCTGTAGGACGGAAAGAACATATTTGACAAATCTCACCAGATCCTGACTGCTCCAGCGTTAATAAAGTTACCATGCTCGTACCTTGTAAGTCCACACATCAATTTCACTTTCTCTGTGCTGTGGGATGCCGGAGGTGACACATACAAAGCAGTGGGCAGGAGAAAATGAGCATAATGTTTCTGCCAAATCCCAAATTCCATTCAGTCACAAATGAACAGCAACCAGAGAAACTCATGTGAAGGAGCTAAACATGATTTATTGAAATACAGATTTTGTGTAATAAACTTTTTGTATTTAGCCGAACAAAGTCCAGTGATGATAGGAAATAGGTCCTCCTAGATTCCCCCCGGTATCTACATGCTGGTGGTGGCAGGAATGAAGCAGGTGGATACTTGGATGGGGATCTCTGTCTGGCGAGGTGAAGATGAAGAGTTGGCTGGACCCAGAAATACTGTAAGACTCTAAAAGACTGAATTCTCAGAAGGGCAGTTGAAATATTTAAAGTATACAGAACAGAAGCTGATTGGCTCGCTGAAGCCAGGAAAGAAAATGACAGGTTCAGAGTAATGATGACAGAATCATATTTGACAGCTTAGGAAAGCAGAAGTTATGTAAAGAATAGATTATTTGTCCAAAAACCCAAATGCAGGCAGATGGCTGAATACAAATCTTCCTAACTGAAGTTAAATATATATCCATATCTTGTGTACATCTTGCACTGAGCAACTATTCTCCTCTTCCTTTCCTCCACATTAAATTCCCCTTTTTGCTGCATTAAAATATCACAGACAGGACCTGAAATAATCAGGACTTGGCTTTAAACATTTTGGGTAAAGACACAATTACAAACTAGACAGCGGAAACACAGCTTAGGCGATTACTTGAGCTGATAACATCTATCACAGTTAAGCACGACTGAGTTAGTACATGCTGCTTTGGCAAATAATGGCACAAACAGCAGTAAATTGCCTACTGCAAACCTCAGTAAATCACCTCCCCAAATGTTGTGGTCTGAAGGGGAAACTCACAAAAATGCACTGTAATGAGACCAGGCACAAAAATAACAGTGACCACGCGTTCTGTCACTAAATGAAGGTGTTTTAGATTTACTAATTATGCATAATTTCAAAATATATTAAAGGGTGGCTAATCATCATCATCACCATCATCATGTTTGATTCTTCTTGGTGGTTTCTTCCAATGATGTAGTGAGCTATGCTAGTTCCGATTTTAATTAAAACCATTCACACCCAATCAAACTCCTCAGCCCCGTGCCTGCAATCACATTATGGAGTGCAGCATGAGGCTATTTTTTTCTGTCTTTCTCCAACTTTTTCCAACTTCAGTTTTTACAGGCTGAGGGGGAAAAATAAGAGAAAATAAGCATAGAATACAGAGTAGAGGAAGTAAGGTAATAAAAACTGGAAAACACTGATAAGACACATCTGTAGGATTAAATGAGACTCTATCAGTGTGCTAAATGAGCACCCTCACCCCCATTAGCGAGGTTCACCAAAACATTCTTGAGCCGTCTGTGGAGTGCCCCTCCTGCGAATCTCAGGTTGTAAAACACAGACACACAAACTCAGACATGTTCGCTTCACTTCTCCCTAAAGATGCAGACAATAATAGTGTTGCGATTTTAAGAAGCTACTGGGTGTTAACACATCTGATTAATGATTAATGCCTACTACTCTTTCAAGTGAACACCGGTACAGCTGGACTGAAAAATCCTGGGTTTAACTGAGCCATGTGTATAATCAGTTTTATCCAGTGTCAGAATTAATGATACTGAACAACAAACTAAGGCAAAGTTAAAGGGAAACTTCAACAAGATTAAAAACACTTTCCCATCTGTGTGTTGATGTAATGTTCCTGTAGAATTTACCAGGAACTTCTCTTAACAATATCCCGGCTCAACCAGCTCAGGCTTCCTTAAAAAAAAGGACCAAAAAGCAGTTTGTAAAACTAAAACCCTTTTGTATGCCATCCTTCTTCATGCGCCCCACAGAGCATGAAGAAATGCTGCTGAAAGGAGAATAAATCTGAGTCATACCAAATGAATTCAAACGAATGCTGTTTTTGGCCATTTTGCCTCCTGGACAGGTAAACATAATTTATGTGATGGCTCGTATCTGCAGTTGAACTATTCCTACTGGAAAAACTTATCTAAATGCACTTTTTCAGAACTTTTGTTCTTTGTGGATTTTTTTAGTTTTTGTTTAAAAAGATGTCTATCCTGTTTTCCCATTGCATCATGTGTAATAAATAGAGTCTTTCAGGTGTCAGTCTTCTAGCTATCACACCACTTACTTAAGCAGTTAATCATCAGTACAGCAGAACTGCTATCAGCTCTTAAACCCGACATAAACAATCAACGAACAGCAGCATCATGAAATTCATGACACTCACAGATTATTGTATTTGTTGTCTTAATTGGACCCAAGATGTTTACCCTGGTTTTATAATCAGTGCTTTTGTAAGTAAAATAGTCTCTTGATTAATTGTTGAAATTGAGAGGAACATATTCATGTGATTTGTGATCCACAGAGTTGGATGAGAGGA